>NC_053394.1:136394802-137038582 GCF_905171765.1 Bufo bufo | reverse complement strand
GTAAAACTAGAGATGGGATGAGCGTAATGGACAAGGAGTATATCTGATTGATAGCTGTTGTAATTTCCCCCCCAAAATATAGAGATACATGGGCATTCCCACCATATGTGAAGCATGAAACTTTGGACTCCATGACATCTCCAGCAATTCGCAGGAACAGATGGGTTTATTTTATGAATTAAGTCAGGGGTGCGATACCATCTGGTCACTATTTTGTATAAGTTCTCTTGGATTCTTACACATTTTGAGATGCCATGAGAGTTTTGAAGAATCAGTTTAGAATCTGAGTCTGAAAAGGATATGCCCAGCTCTTTCTCCCAGTGTATGAGGAAGGTGGGTTTAATTGTGGCGTAATTTTCCAATATCTTTTTATAGAGCAAGGAAATTAGTCCTTTACTCAGTGTTTTAGAATCTAACAGTGCCTCAAACTAGGATTGAGACCTCTGTGGCCTCTGGGTCTCTAGGAAACGAGTACATACCCTATAGAAATGTTTATAATGGCTCACGGACCATGGTTTAGTGCAATAAGAATCATTGATCTTTTCCAGAGGGGGAATTAAGTTACCCGCTAGTAAATCTTTAATCGGGACATTGCCTAAAATGTGGACCAAATCCCTAAGTCATCTTTGTAATCAAACCACAACAGGTAAGGGAGGAATTTGGCAGGAGTGATAGAAGAAGGAGAATCAAGTAGTTGTAAAGGGGTAGCTAGAGTTTGCCATGTGTTTAACACCCCTTTAAATAGAGGGTGAAATGTCAAGCCTCGTTGGGGTTTGATGGGGGTTTCCCAAAGATTGGTTATCTCAGATGGCGGAAGGAGCAGGGAAGCTATGTGTACACCTAGTTTGTTAGTATGAGGGTTGAGTAGTTCTATGTGTAGGCGTAGTTGGATCGCTCTATAAAATGTTGTGATGTCTGAAAGACCAAAGCCACCCATACTCTTAGGCAAAGACAGGAGTTTATAGGATAGACG
The DNA here is from genome assembly GCF_905171765.1 of Bufo bufo. Taxonomy (NCBI): domain Eukaryota; kingdom Metazoa; phylum Chordata; class Amphibia; order Anura; family Bufonidae; genus Bufo; species Bufo bufo. The sequence continues at coordinate 137,037,609 of NC_053394.1, read as the reverse complement.
TGAGCAAGAATTTTTCCAAACGAATGCTGAAAAGAGTTTCTTGATGGAGTCCAGAAAGTTAGATGGGACATGTATCGGGGCAGTTTGCATAATATATAGCAGTTTTGGGGTGATTGCAATGTGGAATTTGAATTTGGATTGTGAACTTTGTAGTTTGCAATTGGTGGAACTGTAAGCAAAACACACATATAACTGGTTCAGTATACAGTTCTAATCACTATATTAACAGTAGGAACATTATATAACTGTTTGAAATACCTATTTTGGCCTCTCTGCTTCCATAAAACACAGCTCTTAGTGGAGTGAATGTCTGTTCAGCTTCTCTCTCTGGTGAATAATGATTTCTAGAAGCTCCTGCTAGGGGGATTTCCCACATAGGCTGTGTGTGAGGCTGGCTGTAATTGGTCAAAACTCCTGCCCAGCAACAACAGTTTAACTCTATGCTTTATGTTGTTTCTGCTGTGTCATTGAGCTTACCCAACATCCATATAATGAATCTTAAAGGCATATTATCTTTTCTGCTTCTGTGAACACAATATATAACAGTTATATGACATCCAAACATGAAGTCACTGTAAATAACTCTGCTTTTGTCTTTAACACACAAACATAGGAACTGTATTAAGGTTATTGGCAGGTTTAGCTGTATAAACATAAGCTATATTAGCAACCTACGACAGGTCTTAGCTGGCCAGCTACACCCTCTCTCCCCCCACTACCTGTGCGCTCCTCAATGCGCGCTCAGGTCCCTGGTAGTCTCCTGGCTGTCCCATTAACTGTTCCCCCTTTTATTTCAGATATGGGAAATCGCCCCGGTGCTGCCTCCTCTGCAAAAGAGGCTTCTCCCCATGTTGCTGCCCATCTTCAGGGGCCGCCAAATGAGCCCCCACCGGCCACCAATACAGTTAATCACCCCCCCTCAGGATGCCCCTATGGCTTCTCAGCCTATTGTCGCAACCCCCCTGCCATCTATTACAGGGCAGGTTGCAGTGCAAGTCCCTGACAGGGCACAAAACCAGCCCCCTCACTATCTTAGAACCCACACTCATTTGCGTTCTCCCGCTGACATCTCCGACCGCCGAAATAGGCACAGGTCGGCATCACACCTGGATCGCTGTACCCGCCAATGCGTCCAGATACTCCAGATGGAGTCACAGGTCTGCTCGTTCAAGGTCTTCCAGGTGGCGGTCGCCCTCTTCATCGGAGTTGAGCTCCTGTTCCGGCAGGTCATATTCACGCAAGAGGCTGGAGCCTGGACATGTGACAAACAGGTCGTTCCGCAGAGCCGAACCAGCCAGCGCGGTTCCACAAACGGATCCTCCAGTCATGGCAAGGGACCCTTCTGCGACCTCTTCCACTGGTGAGTTTAATTTCACGGGGGCGTTGGGCGCTTCCTCAGTAGCGAAAAGCCTGGTACCTGCCCTTAATGCATTGTTAGTGTAGTTAGACCCTAGTTCCGCATTGGCGGCGCCCTCCGCCCCTGCCCCTAAACCTGTTACGCTGCTTAGAGCTAGTGACCATAAGGAATCCCTGTTTTGTGGCCTCAGCCCCTTAGGTTCTCATTTTGATGAGGATACAAGAAATAAAATATGGGCTAACCAGTATGTAGATATTTGGTCTTTAATATCAGTCGATCAACACACGGTGGATAAAGATCGTAGACCAAATTCGGATAGATTCATTGATCGCAGACCAAAAGTTGCCCATACTATAGGTAATTGGTTGCAAGCATTTTCTGTACTGGGATATATTATGGCCCTCCGCCACCCTGAACAGTCAGCAGAACTTTTTGTCTATATGGATTCTATCTATAGCACATACAAGTCTCACGGAGGCTCTGCATGGTGGCAATATGATGAAGAGTTCCATCGGTGCTTAGCGCTACATCCGGAGATAGGCTGGGGGGTTAAGGCGACTGATTTATGGCTCCGCCTTATGATGGCGCAAAAAGCACATCCCTTTTCTTCCATGGCCGCTGGCTCCTCTAGCGTAAAGGGGCCAGTGGCCGTACGCAGACCTGGAGCATGCTGGCTGTACAACGAGGGACATTGCAAATTTTTTGCCCTGTGTAAATACAAGCACGAGTGTTCTGTCTGCGGTCAATCTCACGCCGCGGTCCATTGCTCACGCAACCCCCCCCCAGGTCCAAGCCCCCAATGTACCCCAATAAAGAAGCCGCTGGCCTAATTCGATGTAAGTTTGCTTTTTTTTTTTATACTATATTTTTCACATTCCCCTACTTTTGCTAGCAATTTAAAGTCTGCTAGGGACAACACCGACTTGTGAAAAAAAAATTATATAGAAGTTTCATTAGGCAGGATGGTTGGCCCATTTTCATCCCCCCCTTTTTATAATATCCGAGTTTCGCCATTAGGCCTCATCCCCAAACGGGAACGGGGAAAATTCCGGCTGATACACCATTTGTCCTTTCCTAGGGGCACGTCTGTTAACGATGGCATCTCCAAGGATGACGCCTCGGTTTGTTTTGTGCCTTTTGATGGAGCGGTGGTTCTGGTCAGAGCGGCGGGAAAAGGAGCCTTGCTGGCTGTCAGACATCGAAGCAGCTTTTCATCTGCTTCCGGTGCACCTGGATAGCTACCATCTTCTGGGATGTATGGTAGACACTTGCCTACCGATGGGCTGTTCCATCTCTTGCCATTTTTTCGAATTGTTTAATACCTTCCTAGAATGGGTTATCCGTTATGAAACGGGTTCTCATTCTATCATCCATTATTTGGATGATTTCCTGTTTGTCTCCCCAGGAGATTCCCCCAATGTCAATTTCTGCTGGACACCTTTCATTTTTTCATGGCCCGTTTTGGTGTTCCCCTGTCCGAGGATAAGACGTTTGGCCCTACCACTAATATCACATTCTTAGGCACCGAAATTGATACCCCCTGATGGTTTTCCGTCTCCCTCAGGATTAGGGTACATGCACACGACCGTTGTTTGTTTTGCGGTCCGCAAATCGCGGATCTGCAAAACACGGGTGGCGTCCGTGTGCATTCCGCAATTTGCGGAACGGCATGGACAGCCATTAATATAACTGCATATTCTTGTCCGCAAAGCGCGGACAAGAAAAGGACAAGTTATATTTTTTTTGCGGACCACGGAACGGAGCAACAGATGCGGACAGCTGGGCCTTTTAGTGTTTGCATGTCGAATAATGCCTGTGGGCCGAGTTTTTTACGTCGTCTTTCTTTATCCACCTGTGGCATTAAAAAACCCGAGCACCACATACGCCTGACCATACTCCTTAAAGGGAACCTGTCACCTCTACTATGCTACCCTCACTGAGCATTTCAAAATGTTCATTGTGTTACCCTAAACATATAAATTACACTTTTAATTTCATTTGCAGACGAATTCAATAAGTATTATGCATTTATGTACTTCCCCTCTTTTATGCAAATTAACATTAAAGAGTCATATCTTACTTGTGTGACCAGAGAAGAGTCATATTTTCAAGCTCTGACTCATCTCAGGTTAATTTGCATAGGTATCAAATCATTTTTTTTACACAATAAAAGCACACAGAGCTATGGGGACTGGGTATTGCGGATGTGCTAGTGGCCATCTAGCAACCCATGTCCTCAGCTCTATACCCAAAATCCAGGTGACAGGTTCCCTTTAAGCGTGATTTGCTTGTCTGGATGGAGTTTTTGCGTTGTTATAACGGCCATACATGTTATCAAAGCGCTTTTTTACCGACGCAGCGGGATCAACCGGTTTTGGGGCCATATTTGGTACTCAGTGGTGTGCCGCCCCTTGGCCAGAGGAGTGGCGCTCAGCAGGGTTCTGTTCCAATATTACACTCCTGGAGCTTTTCCCTATTATCGTTGCCATTAATTTATGGGGCCATGAATTTAGGATCAAACAGGTGTGTTTCTGGACGGACAACATGGCGGTGATTTTACTGTATTAAGTTGACATCTTCATCATCTCCTGCTTCGATGTCTGAAGCTCAACGTCTGGTTTTGCGCTTGCCATGTACCTGGTGTACACAATGGCGCTGCTGATGCTCTTTCCCATTTTTGTTGTCAGGAATTCCGGAACTTCTTGCCGGGGGCGGACCAGGAAGGCCTTCCATGCCCGCAACATCTTTGGGACTTGCCGATCACCGCATGATGTCGATAGTGAGAGCATCGGTTACACCTGCGACTTGGACTGGACATAGTAAGGTGTGGGCGGAATGGGGGGCATGTGTCGGAGATGAGCATAGGCACCCAGTATCTTATTCGATATTGACCCGTTTATGCAATGTTTTACCTTCTGTTTGTCCCTCGTTGGCGGAAAGAGTGTGTGTTTCGCCTCGTCCCCAGGGTGCCCCCCTATTGCTGCATGCCGATGGCACTCCACTCACCCGTTTTCAGTTTAAGTCAGTTTTTACCCGTAGCCTCGCGGCCGCAGGTCTCCCTAGCTCGGACTTTGGCACCTATTCCTTCTGCATTGGAGCCACTACAGAGGCAGCTAGAGCCGGTTTCCCAGACTCTGAAGTGCAACGTATTGGCAGGTGGAGGTCGGCGTGTTTCTCCTCATATGTGCGCTACCACTTATTAGTTAGAATTTCTTTGCAAACCCTGTCCAGCTGACCATCTGCTTTCTTGGACATTCTTATGTATTTTGGGCAGGCCAGCGGTCCGAATATCGGCCTGGTGGTCACAGCCTCGGCTTCCAGAATGTCCAGGTGTCTTGGCGTGGCATTCGGGGTCTACGTTGGTTTCAAGTCTTGCCTGAAGCGGTCGAGATTAGTAGAGCAGTCCGTTCTCCGGTCGCCTTAGTCATACATGCCGGGGGCAATGACCTCTGCTTGCTAAAATTGGCCGAGCTTATTACTCTCATTAGGGCGGACCTGGAACGACTCCCTTCCTTTTTCCACGAAGTTGTAATTGTCTGGTCAGAGATCTGTCACGGATGTTGTAAGGGAGAACACCAAAGGACAACAAGAAGGAAGGGAAAATACACTAGGCCTCACCACTAGGGAAGGAAAAGGGTCACCACCTATAAAACCCTGCTCCTGGCCCTAACTCCTATCCGTATAGGCACCTCTCAATGGTAGAGATGCCCATACACAGGAACCTAGAAAACCCTGGTGGCCCTCAGATGCCCTAATAGTAATGACCGGGCAGAGACAACCCGCTCCTTCCCTGGTGAAGGAACCAGCGTCTCGCTGAGGCCTAGTAAACAACAAAGGTGGGGGGAATACAAAACACAACAAGCGGAACACTTAACTTCTGAGGCTGATGGATGATGGACGAACAGGACTTCACCATGAACCACACTCCAGCTATTCCAAAAACCAAATGAAGCTATCCAGAGCAAGGAGTGATGGGTAAAGTCAGACTAAATAGGGGGAGGTGAAGGTCACATGATCCACACCTGAACAGGGGGTGTGGACATACCAGCAATACACAGACAAAGTGAAACCAAAAGAGGCTGTCAGATAACTAATGTGCAGATATTCTTTCAGACCTTCTCAAACCTGTCACCGGCGTGACAGTACCCCCCCCCTTCTACGGGTGACCTCCGGGCACCCAGGACTGACCTTATCAGGATGAGCTCTGTGGAATGCTCTCACCAGACGGCTAGCATTAATATCGGTCACTGGAACCCACATCCTCTCCTCTGGTCCGTACCCTCTCTAATGAACGAGATACTGGAGGGATCTCCGGAGAACTCGGGAGTCCACAATCCTGCTTATCTGAAATTCTAAATTGCCGTCCACCATGACAGGAGCGGGAGGCAAGGAGGACGGTTCAACAGGTTCAACATATTTCTTTAACAACGATTTATGAAATACGTTATGGATTTTCAATGCCTGAGGAAGTTCAAGACGGAAGGCTACAGGGTTAACAATGGCAGTGATCTTATATGGACCAATAAATCTTGGTCCCAACTTCCAAGAAGGTACCTTAAGTTTAATGTTTCTTGTAGACAGCCACACAGAATCACCCACTCTCAGGTCCGGACCACTCATACGTCTCCTGTCAGCCGCACTCTTATACCTGTTGCCCATCTTTTCTAGGTTATTTTGGATTTTCCGCCAAATAGAAGACAAAGAAGAGGAAAATCGTTCCTCCTCAGGAATGCCAGAATTATGAGCACCAGAAAATGTACCAAACTGTGGATGGAACCCATATGCCCCAAAAAACGGCGACTTATCAGTGGACTCCTGTCTACGGTTATTTATAGCAAACTCAGCTAAAGACAAACATGAAGACCACTGTTCCTGATTCTCTGAAGCAAAACATCTCAAGTAAGTCTCCAGATTCTGATTAGTGCGCTCCGTCTGTCCATTCGACTGAGGATGAAAAGCAGAAGAGAAGGACAATTGTACACCCAGGCGAGTACAGAACGCTCTCCAGAATCTGGAAACAAACTGAGTCCCTCTATCGGACACCACATCAGAGGGAATGCCATGTAGTTTCACGATGTTGTCGACAAACACCTGCGCAAGAGTTTTAGCATTGGGTAGACTAGGTAATGCAATAAAGTGTGCCATTTTACTACCAGAATCACAGTCTTTCCCGAAGAATTCTGTAAATCTGTGATAAAATCCATGGACAAATGGGTCCACGGTCTGGACGGGATGGGCAATGGAAGCAGAGATCCGGAAGGCCGAGTATGTGTCACCTTAGCACGCGCACAGGTACCACAGACTGATACATAGTCCTCAATACACTTACGCAACCCCGGCCACCAGAATCTGCGAGAGATGAGATCGACAGTCGATCTGCTCCCAGGGTGCCCAGCAAGCACCGTACAGTGATGTTCCTCGAACACCTTGTGACGTAATTCGGAGGGAACAAACAATTTCCCCTGAGGACAAGAGTCCGGAGCATCCTCCTGTGCCTCCAACACCCTGGCCTCGAGATCAGGTTAAATAGCGGATATAACCACCCCTCCAGATAAAATGGGTCTAGGGTCATTAGACTCACCCCCCCCCCCCCCCCCCCCAGGAAAGCTACGTGACAAAGCATCCGCCTTGACGTTCTTAACCCCAGGGCAATAAGTGACATTGAAGTTAAATCTGGTGAAAAACAATGACCATCTGGCCTGCCTTGGGTTCAGTCGCTTAGCCGACTCCAAGTAGGCCAGATTCTTGTGATCTGTAATTACCGTAATAGGATGAATTGCTCCTTCCAACCAAGCCGCCACTCCTCGAACGCCAACTTAATGGCCAGCAATTCCCTATTCCCCACATCATAATTCCTTTCAGCAGTCGAGAGTTTTTTAGAAAAAAATGCACATGGGTGCCATTTACTGGGTGAAGGACCCTGCGACAATATTGCTCCTACCCCAACCTCAGACACGTCAACCTCAACAATAAATGGCTGAGACACGTCCGGTTGCACCAGAATAGGGGCCGAAGCAAAACATTCTTTCACAGCAGAAAAGGCCTGTAATGCCGCATCAGACCAGATAGAAATATCACCACCCTTCCTAGTCATGTCTGTTAAAGGTTTAACCACCGATTAATAGTTCAAGATAAATTTACAGTAGTAGTTGGTAAACCCCAAAAACCGCATAAGCGCTTTCAGATTTTTGGGTCGATCCCAGTCCAACACGGCACGGACCTTCTCGGCATCCATATGAAAACCTGAGGATGAGAGCAGGTAACCCAGAAATTGCACTTCCTGTACAGCAAATACACACTTTTCCATCTTAGCATACAACTTATGCTCTCTTAGGATCTGTAACACCTGTCTCACATGATCCTGATGAGTCTCCATATTAGGTGAATAAATTAGTATGTCAACAAGGTATACAACGACAAACCTCCCCACCAGATGATGAAAGATGTCATTGACAAAGTGTTGAAAAACCGCAGGAGCATTGGTTAACCAAAGGGCATGACCAGGTTTTCAAAATGACCCTCAGGGGTATTAAATGCGGTCTTCCACTCATCCCCCTCCTTGATCCTTACCAGATTATCTGTCCCCCTCAGATCCAATTTAGAGAACACTTTGGCACCGACAATCTGACTAAACAAATCCGGAATCAAAGGAAGGGGGTAAGGATCACGGACGGTAATACGATTGAGCTCACAGAAGTCCAGACATGGTCTCAGGGTACCATCCTTTTTCTTTACAAATTAAAATCCAGCAGCCACTGGGGACTTGGATGGTCTAATATGTCCCTTTGCCAAACTCTCGGTGATATATTCTCGCATAGCCTTTCTTTCAGGTTCCGAAAGATTATACAACCGAGATTTGGGCAATTTAGCTCCGGGAATAATATTGACAGGACAGTTATACTCCCGGTGTGGAGGCAGAAAATTCTGAAATGAACGAGGGTACAGTTTTAGTGGTAACCATAGAGAACGATGCATTAAAACAGTTGTCCATGCAAAAATCACTCCAATCGAGAATCTGTCTCGCTTGCCAATCGATGTTAGGGTTAGGTTTGCTTAACCATGGTAAGCCCAACACCAACGGAGCAGGCAGACCCTCCAACACATAACAGGAGATAGATTCCTGATGCAAATCACCCACTCTTAAATGAATGTCATTCACTACCTGCGACAGGCATTTTTGGGCGAGAGGTGCTGAGTCAATTGCAAAGACAGAAATACTTTTCTCTAATGCATTAGTAGTCAACCCGTGAATGCGTACAAACTGTCCATCAATCAAGTTAACTCCTGCCCCACTGTCGATAAATGCTTTGATTTTCACAGTTTTGGACTCTAGCGCCACCTTGGCAGACAGGAGAAAACGGGTACTACCAGTAAAAGACAAAAGTAGGTTTTCTTGCTCCCACCCATACTACCAATAGTAATTTGGGGATTAAACGCTTTTTTCTTTTTGTTTACACCTTGATGCTGCAAGTACGGACAAATACCAAATGTCCCTTATTTACGTCTAAATCTGACCCACTGCATAGCAGCCCCAACTGACCCAGTGTCCTGCTCATTGCAGAAGCAGTACCCTTATTGGACAGTACGTCCTGAAGGTGAGGACCCATAGATCTCTCCCTCAGGCGTCTATCAAGACGTACAGCAAGAGACATAGCTGCTTCCAATGACTCAGGATTTTCATGAAAAGCTAATGCGTCCTGCAGTCAGAGAGACCCTGGCATAATTGGCTACAGAGAGCAGAATCGTTCCACTCTATATCCGTAGCCCATCTCCTAAATTCTGAGCAATAGGTCTCCGCAGAACGTTCTCCCTGCCGCAAACCCCGTAACTTGGTCTCGGCCTGAGAGATCCGATCCGGGTCATCATAGATAAGACCCAAGGCTCTAAAGAATTCATCTACCGACCGGAGGGACGGTGATCCGGTTGGCAGAGAAAAAGCCCAAGACTGGGCATCCTCTTTTAGCAATGAAATAATCATACCCACCCGTTGACACTCATCCCCAGAAGAGTATGGACGCAGACTAAAGTATAATTTACATGACTCCCTAAACCGGATGAAATTGTCACTACCCCCGGAAAACCTGTCTGGGAGAGCTACCTTCGGTTCAGGGCAGGCCTGGAACCCACCACCGGAACCAGCAGCCTGTGGACTCTGAATCTGCAAAACCATCGCACGGAGGTCTGCTACCTCCAAAGTTAAATTTTGCAGCTGTTTGACCAGTGCAGTCATAGCATCCATAGCTGCACAGATCAGAACAAAAAATGGCGGTATAGGCTCTGGATAATGTCACGGATGTTGTAAGGGAGAACACCAAAGGACAACAAGAAGGAAGGGAAAAGACACTAGGCCTCACCGCTAGGAAAGGAAAAGGGTCACCACATATAAAACCCTGCTCCTGGCCCTAACTCCTATCCGTATGGGCACCTCTCAATGGTAGAGATGCCCATACACAGGAACCTAGAAAACCCTGGTGGCCCTCAGATTCCCTAATAGTAATGACCGGGCAGAGACAACCCGCTCCTTCCCTGGTGAAGGAACCAGCGTCTCGCTGAGGCCTAGTAAACAACAAAGGTGGGGGGAATACAAAACACAACAAGCGGAACACTTAACTTCTGAGGCTGATGGATGATGGACGAACAGGACTTCACCATGAACCACACTCCAGCTATTCCAAAAACCAAATGAAGCTATCCAGAGCAAGGAGTGATGGGTAAAGTCAGACTAAATAGGGGGAGGTGAAGGTCACATGATCCACACCTGAACAGAGGGTGTGGACATACCAGCAACACACAGACAAAGTGAAACCATAAGACTCTGTCAGATAACTAATGTGCAGATATTCTTTCAGACCTCCTCAAACCTGTCACCGGCGTGACAAGATCATGCCTAGAGTAACTTGGCAGTGAGCCAGGGTTGCGCAGGCTATAGAAAGGCCTAGGAGGACTGTCAATGTCCGTATCGCTCGCTTTGTACGCTCTAGGGCGAGAATTGTGGTGCGCCACCAACAGTTGGAGGGCGATAATATGCGCCTCGTGAGGCCCGATGGTGTACATCTCAATGATATTGGTCTCGACATCTTTCTCTCTGGCTTGCAAGATGGCGTGGAGCAAGTGTTCTACTTGTTGGGTGAGGGTCGGAGCGCCATGTAGGGGTACACGGGCTCCTCCGTGGAGGTCGGCTGAGTCATTTAAGAGGGAGAAGAAGGCGGACTTGCCCACGGATGAATTCTGTGGGGCATACTGATTCTTATACTCAGAGGCAATTTGTTTCGTATTATAAGAGTTGGATGGTTGGAGAAAAATAACTAAGAAAGCTGTGACCGACCCTCACCCAATAAGATGTTGTTATTTATTATAGGCTGCAAGACAGTCAAGGTGTTGGGGGGAAAGGGTATAAGTCTCGGCAGTCTCTGGAGGTTATATCAGCGCTGCAGCGTTATAAGAGGAGCTGCTGATATCAGTCACGTATGATGTAATGTTTCTGAAGGTTATATCAGTGCTGGAGCATTATAAGAGGAGCTGCTGATATCAGTCACATATGATATGTCTCTAAAGGTTATATCAGCGCTGGAGCATTATAAGAGCAGAGGATGATATCAGTCACATATGATGTAAATCTCACTGTCGGCCTTGCTGTGATGTAATTATCAGGCTGCCAGCCCTTCTCCTAACAATAGTCCACCAGTACCACCTGTTGTCAGGTTCTTTGACACTAGGGTGGCCAGACGTCCGGTTTTAGGCTGGACAGTCCGGTTTCCTGTTTCCCTGTCCTCTGTTCAACACAGGGCTTGGACGGACGCAGGGATGTCCTCCCTTTCAGCTGCTCCCACTTATTAGCAGCATTTGCGCTGTTTAAGCATAAACTGCAGCAACATATTAACTGATCTGAGGCTTCTCTCACCTCCAATCAGTCCCTAGAGCCGGCGAACTGACGGGGAGAGAGGCACTCCCGACCCCAGTGCAGATCACCTCACCATCTTCCAGTTCTGTTTTTTTCCCCTTCCCCTGCAACTGGAGAGCATGGCTTGCAAACTTGGGGGCGTGGCTGTGCACTCTCAGGGTGCGTGGCTACATTGTCCGACTTTTGAGGGTGAAGAAAATGGCCACCCTATTTGACACCCAGCGGCTGAATAGAAGTCACAACAGACATACTTTTACTTATTTTTATTTTATTTTATTAACACTACAGTGGGCAGCACTACTGGAAGGGGGGCATAAATACTGTGTGAGGGCACAAAGAGGCAGAGCAATAGATGTCCCTAATATTAAATACCTCAATTGTCCAACACGTTTTGAACTCTGGCACATTATAGGGGACACTATGGGGGTGGGAGGAGAGGTGCACTATGGGGGCATCTGCTGGGGGTGTAGTGTATGGGGACTGTAATGCCCGTCACTACAGAGGGTCACTTGGTGTGCTGTCGTCCCTCCTTAATCATGGGGAAGTTGGTATCTGTCACCTTTATAAAATGTCATGTAATGTAATGCTATGTATTTCCCTGTTACTGTGAAACTTACATGTACAGGCCTGCTAGGGGTGTCATTCCAGCTCTTAGTCATTAGAGGGAGCTAGGGAGCCCTAGTTTATATAAGGCCCAGTCAGGGAAGAGAAAGGGGAGTCGAGTCTAGAGTCTAGCCCCACCAGAGTGAGAACCAAGTTGGAGACTAGATCATGTCAGAGACAAGTCCAGGCCTGAAGCCTGCGGACCAGGAGAGGGTATTGTAGTCCCTGTAACCGGCTTCCAAATCCAAGGAGAAGGTTCCCCTCCTGAATCTATATATATGCAGAAGCAGGAAGACCACTGTTCAGAAGTTTCTGGGGCCTGAGGAAGCTGAGAGAGAGACAGAGGCAAAGCTCAAGGAAGCAAGAGGTACTCAAGATAACAGAGGAGGTACTTTATAAAGCTAAAACCAAGGATATAAGCCAGAGCTAGGTTATTGGGCCTTGGAGAAGATTTGCTATATTCCAGGATCAGTCAGAGATAGAGTGCAAGCTCCTGTACTGCAAGTCCTGTGTTTAACACTCTGTAATCACCTTGCTCAATCTGTATTGCCTGCATCAACCGTATTGAAAAATCAACTGTATGCCAAGGAACTGCGATTCCATTATTGTCTCTACATGAAAACTACTAAAGTTGGAGTTCTGCTTTAACCTCACGGTGTTCCTCATTTATTCCTGCTATCCGCAAACGGCGTGCCACCGTTTACTTGGCACTGGCGTCACGAACAGTTTCTACAATCACCTGCCTTGCAGAGAGTCAGCCGTCTCAGGTTAGTGTGTATTGCACTACTACACCCAGGAACACTATTAAACACAACTTGAGTACGCTGCAGGGGCACTAAGAATATATATTTTATACTGGCTCATTTTGGGGCCACTGTGAGGGAGGGGGGAGAGGAGCACTATGGGGGCATCTACTGGGGGCACTATTTAGGGGCATTTTATACTAGAACACATTATGGGGATAGTATGTGTAACACCCTGGAGTGGTATTACCATTTCTGCACTCCGCTACTGTCTCTAATAATGTCATCTTTGTATTTATTTCCAGGTACATCACCATTGTGCATTATTAATCTTTCTATGTAACTGTTATTACATGTAATATGCCTCGTTCACCAGCAGGTGGAAGCGTAGATCGCAGAGCTATCCTTAGACAGAATGGAACTCACCATTCCATTCTCCCCCCTCTTTGGGCAGAAGTGGGCCAGTCCTGCTTGCTACCAGAAGAAGGGGTGGCAGTTCTAGTTTATTCTAGTTTAGACTCCATTTTGGAGCCGAGAAGACCTGAAAGAAGTAGCAGTCAGAGGAAATTGTTCTTCGGCTGAAAATAAGTTGTTTACTGAATGTCAGGAAGGGAATAACAGCCAAAGACACCCCATACTAGAGGATACCAGAAAAGTACAGAAACCAGACTTAAGCAGAGTTTAGTGCAGCATAAAGAAAGAAAGCAAAGTATTTAAGCAAGCCTGTCAGTACAGCAGAGAAAGAGAGAAAGCAGAGTTATTGAGTTTGCCTGCAATTTTATGCTAAAGCCTGCTGGAACCAAGACAAAGCCTGCAAATCGTTTGGATGAAAGTTTATTCAAGTAAAACTGCCATTGAATTTCACAAGGTCTGGACTCAAGTTATTTTTTCCTTCATCCCTCAATTATTCCTCTTTTTAAAGAGGACCTTTCACTAGATAAAAAAATCTAAACTAACTATACAGACATGAAGAGAAGCGCCCAGGGATCCCCCTGCACTTACTATTATCCCTGGGCGCAGCTCCGTTCTCCCAATATAGGCTCCAGTATCTTCACATGTTAGGCTCCACCCAGTGGAACCTGCCGGCGTCTCTTTCTCCCATGCTGTAGCGCTGGCCAATCGCAGCGCTCAGCTCATAGCCTGAGAGAAAAAAAACTCTCAGGCTATGAGCTGAGCGCTGCGATTGGCCAGCGCTACAGCATGGGAGAAGGAGACGCCGGCAGGTTCCACTGGGTGGAGCCTAACATGTGAAGATACCAGAGCCTATACCAGGAGAACGGAGCGGCGCCCAGGGATAATAGTAAGTGCAGGGAGATCCCTGGGCGCCGCTCTCCATGTCTGTATAGTTAGTTTAGATTTTTTAATCTAGTGAAAGGTCCTCTTTAATGCTTCGGAGCCAAAGCCTGGGGTCCCGCTGTATCCAGGTAGGAGCATCGTGACACATATAGGCCGCACCACACCACTCGGCATTCCAACTAAACCTGGGACGCGATAGGGCCCTTGGGAGCGGCGCGTTGCATATAGTGAAGGCAGAAAGATGATTACTATGGGGCACTATATAGGGGCATTTTATAATGGCACATTATGGGGGCGCTGGGGGAGGGGAGCACTATGGCGTCACTATATAGGGGCATTTTATACTGGCACACATTATGGGGGATACTGTCACGAGGGTGTCAAGAACCACGCCTGACTCCGTTATACCCGGGGTCAGGAAGTCGCAGCGGTTGGCTGCTCGCTCCATGTAAGATAGGGCTGTTTCCTTATGGTAGCTTTCTGGGTTTGCTTTGCAACTCTTTTTGGCTCACTCAGGGATCCGTAGCTCCTTCTCCTCAGCTGTTCCTTGTCCAGCACTCCCAACCTCCTTATATTCCCCTCTCACACTTCTCTGGTTGCCAGATATAGAGCTTCCTGCCTGGACATCTATTCTGACCCTCTGGAGCTGTGTTGCTGCGTTCTCTGGTTGTTGGTCCAGAACGCTACCCTCCGGATCCCTGTTGGACCTTTGTGGTCTGCTGTGGTCGCCCACCTGGGTGTATATGTTTGTCTGTATTGTCTGTCCTCTCCCTGGTGTCTCCCTCTTAGTGTCAGTGGTGCGGACTAGCGATCCCACCGGCCCGTTCACTATCTAGGGCTCATTTTAGGGAAAGCCAGGGTTTAGGCACGTGATCGCCGCACGGGTGAGGAACCCGTCTAGGGACGTCAGGGCAGTCAGGTGCCAGCCGCAAGGTGAGTCAGGGGTCACCACCTTTCCCACTCCCTTGGGCAGGGCTTTCCCTTTTCCCTCCCTGTGCATGACGCCGGTCATTACAGATACTGAGGACATCTACTGGGGCACCATATGAGGGTATTTTTTACTGGCACACGTTATGGGGGCACTATGGAGACATTAGCTCAACTCGGTGCACTAAGAGGGGGTATTTTTTGTACCTGTACACAGAACAGGGGCATTTTTGTACAAGTTCACATTATTATGGGGCATTTTTTGCACTGGCACACATTTTAATGAATTTTACTGTTACATTATAAGGAGAATTATTACTACTGGGGGGCATTATGGTGGGCTTTATTGCTATTGGGAGACTATGGGGAACATGATTACTAGTTTGGGCACTATGGGGGCATTATTTCTTCTGGGGCACAATGAGGACATTATTACTATTGGGGGCACTATTACTACTAAGTGCACTCTGGCAGAGAATTATTACTATTGGTGGGACTTTGGGGAGCATTATTACTGTGGGGGACACTGTTAACACTATGCACTCTAGGAGATAATTATTTCTATTGGTGAGACTTTGGGGAGCACTATTACTGTGGGAGGCACCCTGGCACAGTATCAGCTTAGCACTATTACTTTTGGAGGACATTATGTGTATACTATTAGTGTCAGGGACACTATTTGCCGATTGCAGTTATTTTTTAGGGTACTGTGTGCCAATAATTATTGAAGGGGGCACTATCTGTGTGGTACTAGTATTTTCAGGGGGACTGTTTCTGCAGTAAAGTATTGGGGAGCACAGTGGGCACAGTATTAGAGGTGGCAGGATGGGGTGTTGAGAAGATGTGAGGATAAGGGAAAAGTAGGAAACTAATGTCTGTTTGTCAATCTCTGCAGAGATGAGAAATGGCTTAAAAATCATCATCGCGGATTGGTCTGAATGGAGAAGATGAGGAAAGATAAAGTCTACATCAAAGGATATAAGAGGTCACTGGATATAAGAGGTATGTGGTGTTGTGTAGGAGAGGAGACGCTCTGGCTCCTCCCCCTGCCATTTGCAGAGGGAGGATTCAGAGCTGGGTGAGGACGGCCAAGGTGGGCAGCAGGCCACTTCTATTTGCAGAAGGAGGAATCAGAGCATGGCAGCGCCAGCCGCCCTGTTGCAGCAGGCAGCTATACGCATGGTGGTGGCTGCAAATGGGACAGGGGGCTTCGACCTGGTGAGGACAGCTGAGGGGGGCAGCAGGCCACGGGTGGGAGGTGGAAGGACGACAGGCCGAGAGCAGGATGCGTGGAGGGAGGAGAGGGGAGGAGCTTCCTTTCTGTAGCCTGCTGTGGTCTATTGTATAAAGTAAAGCAGGCAGTGCAGCCAGGGCAGGTCCTCCACCCAGACCTACACACCTTAAATATCGTGCAGCACCTCCTCCAGCCCTCTATTGATGCCTTCAGGAAGAGGAGGGAGGAAATGAAGCTTCAACAGCTCCTGCCAGAACCATATGGTGGGCAGTCTGTGAAACAGAATTGGATGGTGATTCCTGTCTCAGGGAGGGAAAAAGAATAGTTTGAGTACAGTAGCTTTATGTTGGAGCCCTGAGTATTAAGTACAGTGTGCCTATGTAGGATGAGGGTGAGACTCTTTCCTTCATCCTCAATATCATTTCAGCTGTATGGTGTTTGTTGAGAGTGGCCTATAACAACGGGTGGGGACTAAAATATTGCTCGGCGCACTACGGACACCCCGCCTTTTTTGTACTTGGACCCCCCCCTTCCTAGACAAAATTACTGTGTGCTTCCCTGTAGTTTTAGATATGGGTACGGTGTGCCGCTATGGTGGCTGTGGTAAGCCTTAATCTCTTAGCCTAACATTCTACCCAGCAGGCATGCAGCGTCCCAGCTGGGCTTTAAATAACAACAACCCACATGGAATGACGATCCTCCTACCTCCAACGTATCCTACTTCAGATGCTAGATCCTTTTGACGAAGTTGGGTCAAACCTCATCTGGGAACGCTCCTGCCCAGACTGGTATTGCGGCCATCTTGCTTAGTAATTGCGCATGTGCATGCAGTAATCAGGTTACGCCACGTTATCAGGGCACTCCTGGCAAACAAGTCTCAGTTCAGGTGCATGATTGGGCATGTGCCTACAAACTAAGTTTTTTAATCTTCACATGTTCTCCTCATGTACAGTATTAAGAAAAATCCATCTTGAGCTTTCTACTGAATGGTGAAGACACTGGATAACTGTATGATGTAGAGGCTTCTCAGCCTGCCTCTGGTCTCCTGTCCCAACCTCTGCCTCCTTACCCCAACCCTGCTTCACTAAATGTGTAACAGTGCTAAGACTAATGTGACCTTGCAGTTTCTCTGCTGCCAGCGCTGATTGCTGAAATTCCTCTGTGGTTCCAGTACTGTGTAGTTCGAAGTGCTCACTTTTGACTTCCAGCACTACTTGAAAACAGCTGATCGGTGGGAGTGATAGATGTCATATCCCCGCCAATCAGATATAGATAGCCCATCCTAATCCTATGAAGTAGCAATTTTTAATTATTAATTATTATTCATTATTTTTACCCTGGATGCTGCATTCACTACTAGTATATCATGCGTTCACTGACTGTTTACTTCTAGTTATTTTGATAAACTCAAACTGCAATTTGGATGGTGACCTTGCCCTATTACTTCTGGGTCACCGGTTTATTATCAGTATGCATAAAGTGGCGCACCGACAGGGCTGGTCCAGCGGGTCTGGACCCCCCATAGAACAACCAGCGAATATATATTTTTTTCCCTCAGGCCGCACCGCCGATCACCACAGGCGGCGCGGCCCTGGTTCAAGTTGCCGGCGGCGTTGGGGGGGCAGTGGGAGATGAGAGGCATCTCCCTTCCCTGTTCTTCTGATAGGTCGCAGGCACTAATGCCTGCGGCCTATCAGAGGCCGGCTCAGGCGGCGCGATGACGTCATTATCATCGCGCCACCTGAGCCGGGCAGCACACAGCAGGGACACAGGCCGGAAGAGGCCTGCATCGCATCACTGCTGATGAAGGTAAGTATTAGTGAGTTTTTTTTGTTTTGTGTTTTTTGGGGGGAGGGGGGGGAGCTGGCACTATGGGGGCATCTGTCATTTCTTACAGCCCCATTTTTTTTTGGGTGGCACTCTGGGGGCATTTTTTTTCTTGCCCATTTTGGGGGGGCACTATGGGGACATTTCTTACTGGCACATTATGGGGGGGCACCATGGGGAAGAGGAGCATTATGGGGGCTCTAAAGGGGATTTTTTTTATTGGCACATTATGGGGGGCACTATAGGGGAGAGCGGCACTATGGGGCATCTGGTGGCACCATAGGGGCATTATTTGGGGGCACTATGGGGAAGTGGGGGCTCTAAAGGGGCCTTTTTTATTGGCACATTATGGGGGGCATTTTGGTATCTGGTAGCACTAAGGGGGTATTTTTTACTGGCACATTATGGGAGGCACTATGGGGCATTATTTGGGGGCACTATGGGGGAGTGGAGCACTATTGGGGCATCTGGTGGCACTAAGAAGGGGCATTTTTTACTGGCACATTATGGGGGTGAGGAGCACTATAGGGGCATCTGCTGGGGGCACTAAGAAGGGGCATTTTTTACTGGCATATTATGGGGGACACTATGGGGAAGGGGGAAAGGAGCACTATGAGGGCATTTACTGGGGCACTATATAAGGGTATTTTATACTGGCATACATTATGGGGACATTGGCTCAACTGCGGGCATTAGGCGGGGGTATTTCATGTACTGTCATATTATAAGGAGAATTATTACTGGAGGGGGCAGTGTTGGAGGGGGCAGGGGGGAGGACTGTTACTTGGGTGGGGGGGGGGGGGGGGGGGCTTGGGGGCACCCTGGCACAGTATCAGCTTAGCACAATTATTTTTGGGGGACATTATCTTTATACTATTAGTGTCTGGGCACAGGTATTTTTTAGAGCACTGTGTGCCAATAATTGTTGAAGGGGGCACTATCTGTGTGGTAGTAGTATTTCCAGGGGGACTGTTTCTGCAGTATAGTATTGGGGGTGTCAGGAAAGGGTGTTCAGAAGATGTGAAGATGATGGAAATGTGGGAAACTAATGTCTGTTTGTCAATCTCTGCAGAGACGGGAGATGGCTAAAAAATCATCATGGCGGTCTGGTTTGAATGGAGAAGATGAGGAAAGAGAACATCTACAACAAAGGTGACATCACTGGATGTAAGAGGTATGGAGCGCTATGTAGGAGAGGAGATGCTCCGGCTCCTCCCCCTGCCATTTGCAGAGGGAGGATTCAGAGCTGGGTGAGGACGGCCGAGGTGGGCAGCAGGCCACGGGCGTGTGGTAGATGGTGGGGGGAACCACAGGCCATGAGCAGGATCTGAGGAGGGAGGAGAGTGGAGGAGCTTCCTGGCTGTAGCGCGCCACATTTTTCCACTCCTACAGGGCTTTTAGAAATGGCCAGGCAAAAGAATCAGCGCAGCACGCTACGCGCCCCGCTTTTTGAAATATGAAGGGGGCTTTGAAAAATGGGCGGGCAAAAGAATTGACACAGCGCGTTACACGTGCCACATTTTTTTACCTTTCGGACACCGCTAGACAAAATTCCTGGGTGCTCCCCTGTATGCATATATGTTTAAAGTTACGTGCCTGATGAAGAGGGAGGCCCTTCCTCGAAACGAGTTGCACTGCACCCCCATTTTGTTTTATCGTTTGCATTTATAGATTGGCTTAACTTTAGCCACAGCAGCCATAACAATTGCTATGTGGCCTAGAGGTTGAGGGGCCCTATTACATGCAAAAATATTGTACCTTTTTCTTGGGAATAACAATATGGTGGCATTTTGTTATAATGTGGGTTTTCTGATATATGGTGCCATTATACATGCATTTAATTATTGCTACTTATACTGTTGCTTTAATTTCCTTACAGTAGGTATTGGGGGCCTAATATTATTTTGATGTGTGTTTTATTTATCCCCTTATTCAATAAAATCTGTTGACCTTAGCAGCGCCCCATAACCTGTTTTTTTTCACGTCCACTACAAGAATATTATTAGATCCTGACTAAACTCCGGGCCTGAAGGGTGACGTTTTATTGTGGGAACTATACCTCAAGGTGCGGGTTCTTTGTTTTTATTTTCTTTCCTGAGGATAGGTTATCAATATTAAAATAATGGAAAACCCCTTTAACCCCTTCACAACATCCGCCGTACATGTACAGCGGATGTCAGGTCTTTAACGATGATGCCCGCTGTGGAGCGGAGTGGGTGCCATAGATACTGGGTGCCTGCTGTTTCACACAGCAGATACTTACGACATTACCACTGATCCTAAAACCCAGAAGCACATGCAGGAACGCCTTCCCTGGGTGGAGATAGTGGAAGGCGTTCCATTGAAGTAATGAGTCTGAGCCATTCAGGGGCGGATTAAGTGCATTATGGGCTCGGGGGCTGTCTACCCAAGTCTGGCCCCTCCCTCCATTTTAGTTTAGTTTTTTTCTATATGAAGAGGCTGAAAAAAAATAAAAATAATAATTCAACCTAAAGGTGGGCTAAAACATGTGCAGTACTTGGGTGTATACCTATGGATGAAGAGGGTTATAGTTATATAATATAAACACTGTCCAGTGTACCGTAATTCACCTGTGTAACCCCCCTCATCTATAGGAATGCAAATTTAATATACACAGGTCAATTATGGTACAAACCCTGGACAGTGTTAATATTAAATGTGACTATAACCTCCTCATCCATAGAAATTCACCCATGCACTGCTGCACATGGGTGTATTCATATGAATGAGGGGGGTTATAGTCACATTTAATGCAAACACTTAGGCCAATAATAGTACAGCTCCTGGACAGTGTTTATATTAAATGTGACTATAACCCCCTCATCCTAAAGAGTGCATCCATGTACTGCAGACATGGGTGTATTTCTATAGATGAGGAGAGGTTATAGCCATATGTAAGGGTACTTTCCCACGTGCGGCAGAGGATTCCGGCAGGCATTTCCGTCGCCGTAACTGCCTGCCGGATCCGGCAATCTGGATGCAAACGAATGGCATTTGTCAGACGGATCCGGATGCGGATCTTTCTGACAAATGCATTGAAATACCGGATCCGTCTCTCCGGTTAGGATGTAAGGTACTATTAGGAGTGAGGGGGCATGTTTAATAACTATTAATTGAATTGGATTCTGTGGATGACATTTTTATGGGGGACATCTGTGGATGGCACAGTTATGGGATGGGGGGGTCTGTGGATGGCATTGTTATGGGCTGGGGGGGTCTGTGGATGGCACTGTTATGGGCTGGGGGGGGTCTGTGGATGGCACTGTTATGGGCTGGGGGGTCTGTGGATGGCACATATATAACAGTGCCACCCATAGATCCCCCCTCTAACAGTGCCATCTACAGATCCCCCTGTAACAGTGCAAGCCACAGATCCCCCCATAACAGTGTCCGTCACAGATCCCCCCCATAACAGTGTCCGTCACAGATCCCCCCCCATAACAGTGTCAGTCATCCACAGATCCCCCCATAACAGTGTCTGTCATCCACAGATCCCCCCCATAACAGTGTTCGTCATCCACAGATCCCCCCATAACAGTGTCCGTCATCCACAGATCCCCCCATAACAGTGTCCGTCATCCACAGATCCCCCCATAACAGTGTCCATCATTCACAGATCCCCCCCATAACAGTGTCCGTCATCCACAGATTCCCCCCCATAACAGTGTCCGTCATCCACAGATCCCCCTATAACAGTGTCCGTCATCCACAGATCCCCCATAACAGTGTCCGTCATCCACAGATCCCCAGTAATAGTGCCATACACAGACCACCATTAGTTCCAAACACACAGCACACCTTTTGGTTAAAAATATTTTTTTTCTTATTTTCCTCCCCAAAAACCTAAGTGTGTCTTATGGGCCAACTGTGGGGGAAAACCTGGAGCACAGGTGCTTCTTATAGGGCGAAAAATACGGTTGTCCCCTATAGTGCCCCCAGTAATAATAACATCCTATATTGTGCTCCAGGTAATAATGCCTGTATAGTGTCCCTGAAAAATAATGTCCCCTAATATGTCCTTGTAATAGAAATGTCCCTATAGTTCCTACCCAATAGCAACATCCCCCACACTACCCCCATATAGTAGTTTTCCCCCACAGTATTAATTTCTCCACACTGCCCCCACAGTATTAATTGTCCCCCACACTACCCCCACAGTATTAATTTCCCCTACACTATTAATTTTCCCCCATGTAGTAGTTTGCCCCCCACTGTCCCTTCCGTAATATTCTCCTGTGCCCCCCAGTAATGTCCCCCAAAGTTGGCACACAATTTTTTTTAAATAAAATCTAAGTCGGCGCTCACTCGTAGATGGAAGGCAGGCGCGCTGCGCACACACGGCAGTGTGCTGCGTCCGGGCACAGGCGCGCGATGACATCATCACGCCAACCTGCGCCAGGATTTTACTATCACATAGGCTTCGGGCTCTAGGCCTGAAGCCTATAGCGGTGATCGGGGGCCAGGGAACTATGCGCTCCCGTACCCTGCCGTAGTTTGTGTGCATTTGGGTCGGCGTTGGGCCTTCCAGTGATGCCGGGCCCGGGGCTACAGACCCAAACGCCCCAATTATAATCCGCCACTGGAGCCATTACTTGGTTTCCAGGCTCATTTCTTATATATTACAATTCAGGACAACAGGTAGCAGCACTGAATTGTAATATAGCGATTTCTGTATAGGATAATGGAGAAAATTCTATTACTCTATACAAATTGCCATCTAATGATTGCATGTTGGGGTCCACTTGGGGACCTAAAAAAAAAGTTAAAAATAAAAGTAAAAATTGAAATCACTCCCCTTTCCACAAATCAAAATAAATAAACAATAAAAAAATAACATCTTGGCATGGGCACGTGCGAAAACGCCCGTACTATTAAAATATAAAAAAATTATCCCATACAGTGAATGACAAAAAAAAAAAAAGGTATTTACAAAAACTAGAGATCGTCCTGCAAAAATGAGCCTCCACACTACTCCGTAGACATAACTAAAAAAAAAAGTTATGGGGGTCATTATATAGTGAAGACAAGAAAAAAAAAAATTTCCCCCAAAGTTTTTTTTTTTTTCATTAAAATGCAAGAAAAACTATACAAGTGTGGTATTGCCATAATCATACTGACCTGGAGAATGAAGAGCACAGGTTAGTTTTACCACAAAATGAATGGCATAAAACTGAATAGCATTTTCTTTTTCCATTTCCAGCTTTCCACTACATACTATGCACTATTAAATGGTGCCATTAGAAAGTACAATTTGTTCTGCAAAAATACAAGTCCTCATACAGCTATGTAATTGGAAAAATAAAAAAGTTAATGCTCCAGGAAGGCAAGGAGTGAAAAATGAAATTGCAAAAGTGGAAAATCGCTGTGTCAGGAAAGGGTTAAATTGCACAATAATTTACACTGTTCTTCTATAATTTGGTGCATATCAGACAAGAAACTGTTAGGGTATGTCCACAGGGCAGATTTTCATATGGTTCATGCAAGATTTATTGCGGAATGTACCCTTTTGCATTGTACTACGAAGGATGAAATCCACTGTGAAATTCCGCAGCATACATTGAAAAGCTGCAGATTTAAAATCCACACCACAGGTCAATTCCGATGCAAATTCCATGTGGATTGTTTACTCAGTGTACGGATGAGGTTTGGTAGACTGTCATCAACTTTGCTGATATTGTAAAATGCTGCAGATTTTCCGCACACACGATCCCCAGGGTATCCACCCTCTGTGGCAATACCCTTACAAGCAGATGGAAACTTCTATCCAGGCCTGGTTCCTGAACGCTCTGAGACCAGGTGGGAATTCAGGCCTTATTAACTTGTATAAGATTGTCATAAAATGGCTTTCAATAACACCATCTTTTTGCCAAGAGAAGCTTACCAGATGAGGTGACAGAGGATAAATCCAGATATTACATGAGGGAACCTGGAGAGCGCTCATTCATCGGTCTGGCCTTTGCCAAAACATTTTTCTTTAACACATTCTCTATGTCTCCCTCTCGTATTCTCCTCCACATTTGCTTTCCCTATATCCTGCCATTTGTCTATCAAGTCTTATTGGTTGGGACATCTCAGAAGTCACCAAAATTTCTCACATGTCCATAACTTTTTAGGTTGAAGGCATCCCAGAAACTAACTTATACGTGCTAAAAGCTGCCATAGTCACTCAGTGATTCAAACTGCTCTGCCCAGATGTCCCAGTGATTTGTCCCAATGGCATCACTAGAAATCTGGTAAAACTCTTATTTCTGGACTTTTAAAGTGCACTATAGAATTAAATTACCTCAACTCCTGCTGATGGGAAACACATCTTGTGCTTTAACCGCAGATGGTTGGCAGCTTCTCAAAATTGGTAGGATTTGTTGACGAATCTCTAATGTTTAGGACTGACTTCAGTCTGAAGTGAAGTTCTCCTTGCCTGGCAGACAACTGATGTGTTTCACTGAATTGCTTTATGGTTCTGTATGTCTGTAGGTATTCATTAGGTCTAGATTAAAGGGATGTGAGGCTTCTGCCATCAAAAATTTAATGTCCTCTCTTTGGCTGACTTGACAAATGACTGGAGTCAATAAGTCAGTTTGCAATAAGTCAGTTTCTAGTGGTGGCGAGATCAACTTTCTGATTAAAACAAAAAGTACTTAACTTAAAGGCTATGGACACCTTCGGGGCAACTTTTTTTATGATTACATTTTACTCATTTTGGGCTAAAAATCTTTTTTTCAATTGGTCTGTATTTAGAAAAAACTGATAAGAGTATGGCTTAAATAAGTGATTATGAGATCAGGAGTAAGACATTAGAACTAGAAATGATGAGACATCAGAAATGACAGCTTGCAAACAGGCTGATTTTTAACTGTTATATTTCAGAAATAAATTTTAAAAAAATATTGGTCCAATACTGGTGGCCTGTCCTAAAATTGGCTACACACCAATTTTTGGGGGATTGGTTGACAAACAAGTATGGTGCCTCTTGGCAGATGTCGGTGGATAGAAGGTTTGGCCATGTTGGATTTTAACATGTCTGATTCTTTTGTTCATTGGAAGAAAAGCAGCCTGTCAGAGGTGTCTGGCAGAAGCTTTCTTCCCTCTCCCATACACAACAAATGCATGCTCGTCCATGTGTATGGTAGGGTTGGGAGAGATGGTTGTTCGCCGAACAAGCCCAAGAACCGACCCTTTCCTGTCCCAGTAGCTCCCTTTCCTGATTGATTGAAAGGGCCAGGCTCCTGCAGCATCATTATGCGTGGTCCTGTAAATCAAGGAGAGGAAGGTGCTTGGTGGGGAAAGGGCAAGGGCTGCTTGGGCTCGCCTTCGGTGCACTAAACAGCTAATTATCCTATTGAAAAAAGCCCTTTTTCCTATAGATTTCAGCATCAGTCCTGGCACATAAAAATATGAATATACCATGTGGCGGCAACATTTTCCTGTTTCTTATATTTCTCTTCTTCGTCTCAATTAGACCACTGTGAAATACCCTTTTACATCCCTAATACAATACCCCTAATTTAATACAAAATCTGACACAAGATGCAACAGCACTCTGCAAACACAGTATATGGATTACGAACTGCACTAATGCTATATTCACCATAGAAACAAATATGAGATACTTAGCAAATAGATTGATTAAAATAAATGAGCAGAGTGCTAATCGCAATGTGTTTGCTTTTTGATTTAATCTGCGGTATATGTGGACCTTCGCATTTATTTCGCTTTATATGATGTGCTGATTAACTTTGTTGTATTGCATTCTGCATGTGTCACCTTGATTTTGGTCCTGCACCCTGGCCACCCATCTGTCCAAGGCTGTTTTTAATCAGAGCAGTATATAGCTGGATCCTATTTTTGTGGGTTCATTTGAAGGCACAGGCCCAAGGAGTGGTCATTAAAGAGTAGTATCTCATCTATAAGAAGTCACCATGTCATGGTTGATGGGAACAAATAATTCTGATCAAAATATATTTACAAGTATTGGTTTCTATTGTGACCATAGCAATATTAAAATTTACAATCTATATAATCAATGTTTGCAGAGCGCCTTTGCATTATGGTTGGTTTTGCTTTTGTATCTTTAGCTACAGCGATGGAGACCTGTGCATTTATTTCAATTTACAAGATCTGCTGACTAAATTTGTCTTTTGTTTTTTTGTGCTGTTCATGTGAATATGTGGCTGCCTCCCTTTTGGTCTTGCACCCTAGCCTCGTATCTTTCTCAAGTCATTTTTTTTTATGAGAAAAGTATATACTGTAGCCGAATCCTACTTTTATATATATATATATATATATATATATATATATATATATATATATGGCAGACAGGCACTCTCACTTCGAATTATCCAGAAACAGTGGGTTCATATAAAAAAGGTATTTATTAATACAACTTATATATAAAATACAATTAGATAAAATGAAATAAAATATCAAAAACACATCTACTGTTAGTATATATGTGATACTCCAGCTATGTTGGAAAAGCTGGTGCTTGATAACTACCACTAGTGATGAGCGGCAGGGGCAATGTTCGAGTTTTTGGGCGAATATTCGTCATAAATTAGCAAATTTGAGAATTCACCATTATTTTCTTGATGTAATATGCAGGTATTGCGTGTGCAATACAGGCGTGGGTCACTTTTGCTACATTTTTCAAGGTGCTAGAAGTTTCCTGAGACTGGAGAAAATGGTTGGCACGGCAGAACATTACAATAGTTTTATATGCAGATAGAGTGCTCCAATATATTCGCGTTTGCGCAAATCGGCAATTAATGATGCACATATTTTGGCGCAATACATGCAACTTCACATTTTAGCAGGTCTGACTACACAATACTGATTGGTGCACTAAGTATTGTGAACCTATGACATCACATCACTATGTCTGTAGCATGTATGTATGGACAGCAGAACCTATCACACTACCTAACACCCTGCACTGGAACCTATCAGCTACACTATATCACGATCTAACCTACACTGACTATCTCTCACTAACTATCTGTATTATATATATAAGCTAACTAACTATCTAATGTAATGACACAGCAATGACACTGATGTCTCTCTCAGAACTGCAAAAAACTGCAGAAAATGGCTGCTGGGGAGGTTCTTATATAGTAAGGGGAAGGCAACTTTTCTATTGGTTGCTAGGGATGTTGCTAAGCTCAGACGAAGACATTGCAGCCTTCTCATTGGCCCACAAGCAAGAAGCATGGAGGGATCATGGGTTCAGAAGAAAAAAAAATCTAGAATATTCGCAAATACGAATATGTAGCACTATATTCTAAATCTTTGCGAATTCTCAAAGTGGCGATATTCACGATTAAAATTTGCGATTCGAATATTCGCGCCCAACACTAACTATCACACGTAAAGGAAGGATATAGACCATAAGATAGTATTTTTCCAATATAATATTGATAATTATTTTCTGTATTGCTCTTCTTAGGGCTCTTTCACACTTGCGCTTTTGTTTTCCGGCATAGAGTTCCGTCGTCGGGGCTCTATGCCGGAAAAATCCTGATCAGGATTATCCCCATGCATTCTGAATGGAGAGAAATCCGTTCAGGATGCATCAGGATGTCTTCAGTTCAGGACCGGAACGTTTTTTGGCCGGAGAAAATACCGCAGCATGCTGCGCTTTTTGCTCCGGTCAAAAATCCTGAACACTTGCCGCATCGACGGATCCGGAATAATAGCCCATTGAAATGTATTATTCCGGATCCGTCCTAACATCTTCAGTTTTTACGACGCAACGACGGATCCGGAAGTTGCGTCTGCGCCAGGAAGTAGGAAGGACTTAGCTGGCGCGAAAAGAGACTGATATAGAAATCCTGAAGCCAACATCAATGTTTTTTTTCCGGACTTGGCTGGCGCGAAAAGAGACTGATCCGGAAATCCTGAAGCCAACATCAATGTTTTTTTTTCCGGATCCGTCGGACGGATCCAGAAAAAAGACGTTGATGTTGGCTTCAGGATTTCCAGATCAGTCTCTTACCAAAAAAGCCGGAAAGACGCATCCGGAAAGAAAAAATTATGCGTTCTTACGCGTTTTTACGGATCCGGCGTGTAATTCCGGAAAATGGAGTACACAACGGATACGGACAACGCAAGTGTGAAAAAGCCCTTATATATACATAATGTATATTACTCCAACATGTCACAAATAACATTATACAGTATATAGCATCAAATAGCATTGATTATAGAATTATGTGAGTGATAGATCAGTTGATCCAGAACAGTGTTAACATCACATGAATAACATAATAAATGCTGTTGATCCATATTCCTCACCAAAAACACACATATGTATGAGTAAAAGTATGGTTAAACCTGTCACTGATAATGCACATATATAGGCATAAGAATATAAGTATTGTCTTGCGGTCAATGAGCGTTTATTATCAGAGTAGTGTGATCTCTTCAATTATATCTCCTTCGTTTATGAGTCTCTACTGAGCGTCCATATAATATACTCCCTGTTGGTGGTATAGTGGTTACCGACCATGGTGTCCCACGCGGTAATAATCCTGCTTGCCTTAACTCGGCAGCTCTGTATTCTACCTGCACTGTGAATATTTACATGGTGTGTTCAATAAAAACATGGTAACATTTACCATATTTTTCGCTTTATAAGACGCACTTTTTTTCCCCCAAAAGAGGGGGGAAAATGACCGTGCGTCTTATAAAATGATGGTTGACTTTTTTTTACAGGGCTGACACGGATGTATCGCCGGCCGCTATGCTGCAGAGTGTGGCCGGCGATACATCAGTCACAGTGCGGGGAGGGAGGAGGGGCTGGAGGCAACTCACAGCGGGGCCCGGTGCAGTCACTGTAGGTAATTCTTTGTGTGTTATTAGTTTAAGCAGACTGTGATTGTCTATTGTTATGACTTAGATGAAGATCAGATCACATTTTATGACTAATTTGTGTAGAAATCCATATCATTCCAAAGGGTTCACATACTTTTTCTTGCAACTGTATATCCATTCCAGTATTATCCAAGACCCAAACTGGACTTTCCAGTTTCCATCAATCCTTGTCTGGAATTTTCTCACCACTTCAAAATAAGCATTCTCATCTTTTCTCTTCATTTATAAGAGTATTTTTGTCCTTTCTCTGTCTATATATATTATGGCAGCTTATGTTTAAAAAAAAACGCATTGTGGTTTTGATGCATTATCGGTGCGTTTTTTCATATAGATCTGCGTTTTTTTATAATATGTTTGCTCTTCATCTCATATAATGATCCTCCATATTTATTTTGGATTTTTTACATATACAGTCGTGGCCAAAAGTTTTGAGAATGACACAAATATTAATTTTCACAAAGTTTGCTGCTAATCTGCTTTTAGATCTTTGTTTCAGTTGTTTCTGTGATCTAGTGAAATATAATTACACGCACTTCATACGTTTCAAAGGCTTTTATCGACAATTACATGACATTTATGCAAAGAGTCAGTATTTGCAGTGTTGGCCCTTCTTTTTCAGGACCTCTGCAATTCGACTGGGCATGCTCTCAATAAACTTCTGGGCCAATTCCTGACTGATAGCAACCCATTCTTTCATAATCACTTCTTGGAGTTTGTCAGAATTAGTAGGTTTTTGTTTGTCCACCCGCCTCTTGAGGATTGACCACAAGTTCTCAATGGGATTAAGATCTGGGGAGTTTCCAAGCCATGGACCCAAAATGTCAACGTTTTGGTCCCCGAGCCACTTAGTTATCACTTTTGCCTTATGGTGCTCCATCGTGCTGGAAAATTCATTGTTCTGGAATGTTGGAAGAAGTTGCTGTTGGAGGGTGTTTTGGTACCATTCTTTATTCATGGCTGTGTTTTTGGGCAAAATTGTGAGTGAGCCCACTCCCTTGGATGAGAAGCAACCCCACACATGAATGGTCTCAGGATGCTTTACTGTTGGCATGACACAGGACTGATGGTAGCGCTCACCTTTTCTTCTCCGGACAAGCCCTTTTCCTGATGCCCCAAACAATCGAAAAGAGGCTTTATCGGGAATATGACTTTTCCCCAGTCCTCAGCAGTCCATTCACCATACTTTCTGCAGAAGATTAATCTGTCCCTGATGTTTTTTTTGGAGAGAAGTGGCTTCTTTGCTGCCCTTCTTGACACCAGGCCATCTTCCAAAAGTCTTCGCCTCACTGTGCGTGCAGATGCGCTCACACCTGCCTGCTGCCATTCCCGAGCAAGCTCTGTACTGGTGGCACTCCGATCCCGCAGCTGAATCCTCTTTAGGAGACGATCCTAGCGCTTGCTGGACTTTCTTGGACGCCCTGAAGCCTTCTTAACAAGAATTGAACCTCTTTCCTTGAAGTTCTTGATGATCCTATAAATTGTTGATTGAGGTGCAATCTTAGTAGCCACAATATCCTTGCCTGTGAAGCCATTTTTATGCAACGCAATGATGGCTGCACGCGATTCTTTGTAGGTCACCATGGTTAACAATGGAAGAACAATGATTTCAAGCATCACCCTCCTTTTAACAGGTCAAGTCTGCCATTTTAACCCAATCAGCCTGACATTATGATCACCAGCCTTGTGCTCGTCAACATTCTCACCTGAGTTAACAAGACGATTACTAAAATGATCTCAGCAGGTCCTTTAATGACAGCAATGAAATGCAGTGGAAAGTTTTTTTTTGGATTAAGTTAATTTTAATGGCAAAGAAGGACTATGCAATTCATCTGATCACTCTTCATAACATTCTTTAGTATATGCAAATTGCTATTATAAAAACTTAAGCAGCAACTTTTCCAATTTCCAATATTTATGTAATTCTCAAAACTTTTGGCCACGACTGTACATTTTAATATTTTTAATAAAACATCTTAAAAATAACCTAAAAATATAGAAACCATATCACTTGTAGAAAGAAAAATCTTTTCTATAGAGTTTTCTATAGATATTGTGATAAAGCAATGTCTTCTAAATACTGTATTTCATGCACGAATTTTTAAATGTTTTTTTTCTGCAAAAATTGTAGAGGTGAGTCATAAAGACAGAGCACCTTTTTTCAGAGTGAACAAAGTGGTGAGCCGCTAATATATAATTATCCAGTATACCAAATCCTACTTTTCCTGATTTTATTTGACACCTGTTGTCACAAGTAGGGGAGTCATTATAGAGTAGAGTCCCATCTAAGGCTGGGTTCAGACCTGAGCGTATTTGATATGCGCGTTTAACGCGCGTTTTTGTCGCGCGTTTTATGCACGTTTTTGTGCGCGTTTTTGGCCATAGCCAACGCGCGTATTACGCGCGTTTGTATGATGGACAGCAGTGTTGTCCTATGAAAATACAGCCCTGTCTATATGAAAGGTGTCTAATGAGAGAGAAATGCAGGTGGGCAATTTCATGTGTTTTGGGAGAGTAGATTGTTTGCAGTCATGGAATTCTCCAGAAGGCGACCAATTGCGGCAATTGTTGCAGCAATCCATCTCAGACGTTTGCGGCGAAGGAGAGAGAGCAGGCGACGCTTCTGGGTCCATCCTGTCATTGCCAATCCAAATGAAAGGGGACAGTTCTGGGCACTGTACGTGGCCCTCCGGGCCCATGAAGACAATTTTTTTTCATACACGCGGATGTCCATCACCAGGTTTGTACATATACAATAGTTATAGTAGTGGTGTTGCAATTGTGAAGGTACCAGTTGTAGTATTTTGGGAATGTTAACCCTCCCCATTTTCGTTTGGAACAGCTTTGATGAGCTCCTGGGGTTGTTGGGCACCCATTTAGAACGTCAGGACACCTTCATGCGGGACAGTATACCACCAGCGGAAAGACTGATTATTACTTTGCGGTAAGTAGACTCTAATTCTGGCCTTATAAAGCATTTGCATTGTGTGGTGACTGGATATTAGTGTGGCCTTTGTTATTTTCTACTGGTGGTTGTGACGTTTGAGTGTTTTTGCGTAAAATTATTCGGAAATTTTCCACAAAAAACAATGAATGTAGAACACCCCTGACACACCAATCTGTTAATTTTCACAGATTTTGGTAGTGTGGAAAGGTAAAATGTGGCTCGGGATCCCGCATGGCCTCTCTCAGTCCGCCTGATTGATGGCCAGATTGCATTGGAGCGGTGGTGGAGGGGTTGTTGCCCATGCTGGTGGAGGGATAGGTGTATGAGGATTGGGGTTGTGTGTGCCATGTGTCGTGAGGGTGTGGTATGTTAGTTTGTGGGTATGTTTGTGATGTGTATGTGTGAGTGGTTGGTGGATGTTGTGGTGGATGTTGTGGTGGATGTTGTGGTGCATTGTTGGCCTGTGTGATGTCATAACATGGAATGAAGCTGTCTAGGACCTTTGTTAATGTTTCCCTCGCTTCTGTTATTCGACTTCTGGGCACTTGCTGCATTTTTTCCTCAAACTCAACAGGAAAAGCCCATCACAAGAGAGTTTGGGTGCTGGATGGGCAAGTGCATCCAGGCATGCAAATTGGCGTTCTGGCCTTCTCCTTTTTGGTCGGTGAATCCGAAGGTTGCCGGTTTCCACGACAGGTGGGGCAGGCTGTGTGGGGGTTTGGAATGTAGGGGTGGGATCGGGTGGAGGAGGACTTAGTGGCCCCGTAGACGCACAGGCCTCACTGTCTCTGTTGACCTCCCCCTCTTCCTCCTCCTGCTGTTGAGGTTGGGACCAGCTACTATCGGTGCTGTGAACATGAAAATATACATAAGTATGTGCAAGATATGAAAGTGAATGCATGTCATACCACACCCTCTCCTGCATGTGTATGCACTGGACTCACCTCCGCATTTCAGTGCATGGTATAAGAAAGGCCATTTGCTCGGCATGGACATAACTGAATCGTGCACCTGGCGAAGCTCCGCCCTCTGTTCCCTCTCCTTGCGCCGATGATGAACGAATGCATCTTTCAGGCTCTTCCACTTGCTTTTAAGTACGTTGACTATATTAAAAAAAAAAAACATCATCCATTAATTTAAATCCAGATTTTCACTCTTTTTTTGCAGCTATCTAGCTACTGGCCACTCTTTGATCAGTCTTCACTACACCTTCCTGATCGGGAAATCCACAGCCAGTGTGATCGTGAAGGAAACCTGCATCGTCATTTGGCATGTCCTACATGCTGCTGTCATGGGCCAACCAAACAAGGAGGAGTGGCTGAAAATTTCGGATACTTTTCAGCTAACATGCAATTTCCCAAACTGTGTAGGAGCAATTGACGGCAAACACATCCGCGTTCTGAAGCCAATGAGGAGTGGCAGTCAGTTCTTTAATTATAAAAAATACTTTTCTGTAGTTCTTTTTGCGGTATGTGATGCTAACTATTGTTTCCGTTACATCGATGTGGGTTCCTATGGCAGCAGCTCGGACTCTGCTGTTTTTGGCCATTCTGACTTTGGTCAAATGCTCATTAATAATTCCCTTGACCTTCCCGGGAACACCACACTGCCTGGCACCACTTATCCGTCTATGCCATTTGTTTTTGTTGGGGACGAGGCATTTGCTCTAGGTAAGCATCTTATGAGGCCATACTCCAGCCGTGGTCTCTCCATTGCGCGACGTGTTTTTAATTATCGTCTGACAAGAGCACGCAGGGTGGTGGAATGTGCATTCGGCATATTATCCAACAAATGGCGAGTTCTGCACTCACCCATACATCTTAAATTGGAGACCGCCATCTCGGCTGTGAAGGCAGCATGTGCTCTTCACAATTTTGTCAGACAAAGGGATGGCTTCAATTTTGAGGATTCTTTGAGCCATTCCATGGAGAGTACTATTCGCAGCGGTGTTCGTGGGACCACACATGGTGCCGCTATTCGGGACCACTTCACTGCATATTTCATGTCACCACAGGGGGAGTTACCTTGGCAAATGCAAGCCATATAAATTTCTATTATTTTGTCTTTTTCTGCTGCAAAGATTGTTTTGTTATCTTTTAATATTCCATTTTATTTGATTAGTGTAATGGCTGCATTAAAAGATTTGAAGAGTGAATGTGTGCAATGCCCTTTTTTCACCTATATAGTGCCCCTTGTAGAAGCACCAATAGTGACCACCAATACTCGTCCATTAACAAGGGTAAACAATGTGGGCGGAATTAGGGGTCCCATTTATGTGGCCAATACTGGTACTGTACACATACACTCACCTATAATGTGCCAGTGCTGCAATAGCCCAAAAGCACAATAATGTTTAAACGTAGACAATATCCATATCAACTTTATAACACCAATCCGCACCACAAATGTAGGCCAACATTTGAAATTAAAATACATTTCCTGATTGGAACAGCGCCATCTGGCGAAACACAGTGGAACAAGTGCAAATTGAGCATACTGGCCCACTACATTGTGCCACAATGTGGATGACGGGAAACATTGACTGCCCATATACTAGAACAGGGATGGTGAAGCTGCAGCCCTCCAGCTGTAGCAAAACTAAAACTCCATGCATGCCTGGACAGGCTACAGCAAGTAAAATACAGCACAGCATATTGGGAGTTGTAGTTAGACAACAGCTGGAGGGCCGCAGGTAGAGCTAGGCTGGACTATTACATATAGTTTTTACACCAGTGCACACAAGGAGTTCCTTTTTACACTCAGAACACACATGTCAATACCTTGCCCTTCTTTCCCTGTTTTGGATAAGCTCATCCACTGTGGCCAGATGTTTTGGCCAATGTCCTCCCATGCCTGCTTCCTGCTTCTCCTATTTTTGAAATTTGCATCCTGGATGTCATACAGGCAGCGTTTTGACTGAACAAGCCTGATCAGTGTCTCACTATCACAGCCTGCTTCCTCCATCTTGGTCAGGCTACACATTTGCCTCTCACTAGGGGTATGTCCTTTTAT
This sequence comes from Bufo bufo, assembly GCF_905171765.1. Classification (NCBI taxonomy): domain Eukaryota; kingdom Metazoa; phylum Chordata; class Amphibia; order Anura; family Bufonidae; genus Bufo; species Bufo bufo. The sequence continues at coordinate 137,002,872 of NC_053394.1, read as the reverse complement.
TGCCTGTTGCTATGTGCCAAACGCGCGTTCGTACGCGCGTTTTGATGGTCACAAACGCACAAAATAACATATATGCGCGTTCCTAATCTATCCTATGGCCGCAAACGAGCGACAAACGCGCGACAAAACGCCCCAAAGAAGCTCAAGAAATTGTTTGAGCGTAGGGCGTTTTTCAGCGCGTTCAAACACGCTGTAAAACGCGCTGTAAAACGCTCAAGTGAGAACCAGGGCCATAGGGAAGCATTGGTTTTCATGTGTTGAGCGTTTTACAGCGCGTTTGAACGCGCTGTAAAACGCTCAAGTGTGAACCCAGCCTAAAAGAGTGGATGGATGGGTACACATGATTTTGATTAAAAAAAATATTATTTTCAAATCCATATATTGAATGTTTGCAAAGGCTTTTGCACTAATTTTATGTTCGGCAGCACTGACCCTGACTGTATTGTTTTGAATTTAATATTCTCTTTAATACAAGCCTTTTCAACGAAAAAAAAAAGTACAGGCCATTGGTTCTCTCACCGAGTACAAATTTTGTAAATAGCCAAACAATACACCTATAGAATGTGAATGGCATTGGGTCCAAAGCTTGAAAGAGAATGTAGGGGTTCAATGACTCCACAAATGTTTTGTCAGTTCAAACAATATGTTCAACAATATATTTAATATGTTGTCCTTCACTTTATTAAAGTGGAAAAATACATTCTTTAAAAGCCTGATTTTTTATTTAGAGATTTCAACAAAAGATTCACGCTGCAAGACAAGCAACAAGTAAGGCTACTTTCACACTAGCATTAATATTTTCCGGTATTGAGATCCGTCTGTCACGGACGTTCCCGTGGCAGGTACCAGGAGATAGGAGAGACTGGCAACTCGTGGGTTAAATTGACAAGTTCACTGTAGATCTTATTGTTTTGGTAAATGCCACACCCCTTGCTTCAGGTGTTGCTTGTTGGTAAACTTAACTACCTTTCCCATAAGTAGCAGCTTCTTACTCTTGGAGGTGTGATTTATAGATTTTCTTCCTGCCTTCTAACTAGCTGGTCGGTTGTACTCTGTGATGCTTCTGGAGTTGCCAGTTTTCTACTTTCAGATAAGTCTTGTCTGTTCTTATTGTTTGTGTTTGTTATATTCCCTGTTGTTTGCATCTGGGCCTGAGACAGAGACTTCCATTTGTCCATCTGGGGAGGAATAGGTTGTCTCTGGTCCTAACCTCATTCCAGGGCCGTATAGGGATATAAGGGCCTAGGTATACAGCGTATGAATATTCCTACCTTCAAGGTCTGTTCATATTGATAGGTAGTTAGGGCCCGGTTAGGGATGTTTAGGAGGTGACCTGTTTCTTCCCTAGTTTACAGGCCCAGTCACTGTTCCCCTTCCCTCCTGTGTTTAATGTGGAGTTTTTCCCCCACAGTGATTGTGATACCGTCATAGGGTCTCGATACCGGAAAAAAACGCTTCAGTTTTGTCCAAATTCATGGTCAATGGGGACAAAACGTAACTGAACAGAACTGAATGCTCCAAAATGCATTCCGTTCCGTTCTCATACCGGAAAGCAAACCGCAGCATGTTCTCTGACACAATAGAAAACGGATCCTTCCCCCAGTGACTTTCAATGGAGTTTTGGCTATGTTAAAGATAATACAACCTAATCCGTTCATAACGAATGCAGTTGGTTGTATTATCAGTAACGGAAGCATTTTTGCTGAACCCTGCCGGATCCAGCAAAAACGCTAGAGTGAAAGTAGCCTAAGTCCATCTCAGACAATGAGGGCGTCCCCTGAAAGTGGTGGGGGGCACACTGTTCATGCGCAGCCACCCTGCATTAATTTCTAAGGGGCAACCGAAAATAGTTGAGCACAGGGAAACCTGGCGTCCTCCAGCCACCACCTTCCCTTTTCCGTTCTCGATATATCAGACAATGGGGACATGTCCTAGCAATATGCCTCCAGGGGAATACCCCTTTAAATATTGTAGAGAATCTTGAATGTTCCAGGAGTAAAGGATTCTCTCTACCTCACACTCAACCTCATCTATGATATGGTCCTGAGGAGAGAACATAGGTACCAGCTCGGAATATCTATGCTCCTTGCCTTATTAGGAAATTTCATGCCAAATTTCCATTGAAACCTGCTCCCCAGGTTGAGGGTCTAGTGGCCCCTCGTAAGGGGGGAGGGTTAATGTCACCAACTTACCTGTCCAGCCTCCAGCGCCAACATCTATCTCAGAAGAGTCCACCTCATCGACAAAAGGTTGTGTCTAGTGTTGACCAAATCGAAGTATCTGAAGTAGACTTCGATACGAATTTCAGGGAAAATTCAATTTGCTGTGAAGCCGAATTTCCTTGTGCTTCGTGGTAACAAATAAATTTTCCTTGAAATCCATTAAAATTCCATAAAGGAAAAAGACATACTCCCCTCATCCGTTCGAGCGCGAAGAGGCCACCATGGCTATTGTGATTGAAGATTGAAATCTCTTTTGCGGTGACGTATATTACTTCGTCACCGTGTGACAAAGTAAAATAGGAGAGGCCTATAGGGTGCAAAGTGCAAATTCAAGCATGAATGCTCTTCTTGCGGTGGCGGAGCCAACAGGTGCTTAAAAGGGGGCAAGCAGAATTAGGTGAAATGAGGCTAGCAAACTGGTGACGCCAGTCAGCTGAAAAAGATGCTGCCGTTTCTAAGTAGGTACCAGGATAGGGAGATGGATCGCTTGTTAGTGGAGGGGTTCGAGCATGGTTCCCACATTTCGTTTGTTGCATCGGCTGCTGTTTTAGTTAAAACAAAAATTTGCGGTCGGCAGCTGATCATCCTGGGGTGGTGTCTGAGAAGTTAGCAAGGGAGGTTCAGTTGGAGCATATCAATGGGCCTTTTGAAGAACCGCCCCTGGTGAACTTGAGGGTGTCCCCTCTGGGAGTGGTCCCGAAAAAGGAGCCAAACAAGTTTCGGCACACATCATCTGCCCTTCCCGAATGGATTGTCGTCAATGTCGACATTGATCCTGAGCTCTGTTCAGTGGTTTAAATTTCATTTGACTCAGCAGCTAGTTAGGTCTGGAAGCTTGGAAAAGGTGCGTTGATGGTCATGTTTAGCTTGCCTGTCCATCCTGACAGTTCACATTTGTTGGGGTGTTTCTGGGATGTTTTTTTTGTTGTTGATCGTTTCCTGCCGATGGGTTGTCTTTGTGGTCGGGGCTACACCTGAACGGGGACCCTAACTAGTAGTTAGCTAAACGGTTTGATTTGTGCCGTAACCGCAACGTCGTAGGGATGACTGAAGGAGGCCATCCCTTGGTGTGACAATGAAATGGAGGGTGGGAAGGGTGGGTGTGCTGAGCAGACGTAGGATGTAGGGGAGGGGGAAATGACCCTAAATAGCGGGGCAGAGCCCCTCCCACAAATACAGGCCAATAAATCGGCCTTATAACTTGTGGTCAGGGCTACACCTGAACCGGGACCCTAACTAGTAGTTAGCTAAACGGTTTGATTTGTGCTGTAACCGCAACGTCGTAGGGATGACTGAAGGAGGCCAAAAAGAGACCATATGCAATCAGAAAACTTTATTTACAATTTGCACTTACAGTACCAGGTTCTGAAAGGCGAGAGACATTTCAACGTTTGGGTGAGGTATGTATCTGGAATAACAGGAGGAGTGCCACCGTCCTAATTTCCTGATGACGTGAGAAAGAACTAGGTTTTTGGATGCTGCGGAAGCGGCGCCAATCCGAAAGGAGTGGCCAGAGACAGATGCCGGGTGAAACCTAGGTTGGCCACCAGGGAACGAATATGTGAAACAAACTGGGTGCTTGTGAGATGCGCTGCATTGAACGGCAACAGTGGCCTGTGGGGTGGTGTACTGTCAATACTTTTTAACAACTGGCGTAGCACTTGAACAGGGCACCAGCGGTGGGTGGTCGGGTAGTACGTGATCTGGGTAGGAGAGCCTGACTGTGCAGTTTTGGTGGACGTGAGCGAGAGAATGAAACTATCTGTATTAGCCTTCAGTTGCCCGACAGTCAGATTCCTGTGGCTACTACGGGCTGAGGTAAACTCTCCTGGTCTCAGGAAGCCATAGAAAGCCAGGTATATGGCTGCTTTTATCACTAGACTCTGTTGGGTGCCAAAAGGGCTATTGTCTAACATGTCAGATAACTGACGAAATGTTTGCCCGGTGATGGCCTGATGGCCCGGACGTATATTTGGATTGCATTTTTCAAGACCCCTGAGAGTAGCCTTGTCTACATGAATGGAGAATAGTGAGGGAGCTTCTGGTTGACTGGAGGCTCGGAAATGCTGTACACCGGCTAAGTAAGACTTAACTGTGGAGTATGACAGATTCAATTCAGAATGACAATAGCCGATGAAAGCCATGATGTAGTTGGTAAAATCGAGACTGCCTTGGGGAAACTTGTCTTGAAATTTAAGAAATGCCCTCCAACCTGTATGGTAAGTCCTGGCCGTGTTGGGTGACAGGGACTTGGCCAGTAATGAACGAGCTGTAGCTAAATGAGAGTTTAAATCCAGACCAGTGACGGGAATGGAGGGACTGTGGCACTGTTGACGTCTGCATCGGGAAATACCTGCGAGAAAAGGCCAAAATTAGCTCTAGATAGGGCATCAGCTGCGACATTTTTCTGCCCAGATATATGTGAGCATATGTATCGAAACTGGTGTTGCAATGAAAGAAGCACTAGACGTCTGAGGAATGATAACACCTGAGGGGATTTAGATGACCCGTTATTTAGGATATCCATGCGTTATCGGAAACGAATAACACAGTGTGACCGGTCCACTCGTGACCCCAAACATAAGCGGCTGCAACTAAGGGGTAAATCTCAAAGGGAGCTGAAGACTGAAGAAACCCCGGCAGTGTCTTAACCTCGTCGGGCCACAAGTTCGCTAGCCAATGTGTGCCAAAAAAAGGCTGCGAATCCAGAACTGGGAGCGGCATCAGAGAAGACTATAGGGGAACTGTTAGACACAACCGGGATAAGGAGAGAAATACCATTCCGATTACTGAGAAAATAGGCCCACATGGCTAAATCGACTACTATTTGGTCGTCAAGGCATATGAGGCTGTCTTGGGAAGGAGCTGAGGGAAGGAGAGCTAGTAGTCGTGAAACAAAGGGTCTACCTTGGGGCATGACTCGCATAGCAAAATTTAACATGCCTAAAAGATACTGTAAATCAACTTTTTTAATAGTTCTGGTCTGCGTGAAATTGTGAAGGACGACCCTAATCCTATCCAATTTGTTTTCCGGTAATTTTGCGACCATGTTTACTGTATCCAGAATGATACCTAGGAAAGTGATAACTGGGGATGGACCTTCAACCTTTTTAGGTGATACAGGAATATCAAGTTGGTGGAAACAGCTTAGAAGCGACTGTAGTGCTTTTGGACTGGACCCAGGGTATTCCAATAATAGAAAGTCATCCAAGTAATGGATAACAAAACTACAATGAAACTCGTTGACTAGTATCCAGTGGAGAGCCTGAGCCAATTTGTCAAACAGCCATGGACTGCTTTTAGATCCGAAGGTGAGTTTAGAGGCAAAGTAATAAAGACCTCTCCACTTTATACCGTGCCACTGCCACAGAGTTGGACTGATGGGGAGTAGCTTAAAGGCATCAGATATATCAGCTTTTGACAGAATAGTGTTACGGCCTAACTGCAGTATTATGGCGATAGCCTGATCTATTGAGGAATATTTCATACTGACTTCTTCGGAGGATATGAGAGAGTTGATACTAGGGGTGGAGCGACCATGTGGGGCTGATAAATCGATGATCAATCTTTCTTTATTACTAAATTTGCCTGTGACTACACCTAAAGGGCTGACTCTCCACCGACCAAAAGAAGGAAAAGAAAAGGGGCCTATTAGGAACCCCTTAGCCAACTCGATGGAAATCAGTTCATCTGCTGCCTGAGGGTGAAGCTCCGCTGACAATAAATTCCTGCATTCATAAGACGATTCGGGCAGGGCAATTAGGCCAGTGTGGAAACCTGATCTAAACCCTGACATGAGGAACTGTACGAAGCTAGGGTCGTGGTGGTTGCGTAGGAAATGCAGCAGGCAATCAACGTTAACGACACTCAAATATGACTTATCCACCTTTAATGTACAGACCGATTTGGGATGGGCTCTGAAGCAATTCACACAAACATGTAACAGCCTACACTGACTGTAATTGCAGGAGGAAAAATTTAAATTATTACAGATCTGTGACCGGCCGAGGTATTGAATGGGCCTTCCTAACTTGTCGACTAAACCTGAGGCATTCTGGGGTTCAGGGTGCCTAGACGGCTGTGCGGAAGGACTACTATCGGCACTTGAGGCAGCCTTGTGACACCATTCTGCTGTGTGGTAGATGGACTGACACAGAGAACAAGCAGGAGCCATAAGGCCAGCAAAGTTTCTGCAGAAAATCTCAGTGTCGATATTAGCCCAGTTCGTGAGGAATTGAAATTGACTGAGGGCCGCCGCGGCCTTGGCAGAAAAGGAACAGTGACTTTGCTGTCTGAGAAATCCTGAGTAGCAATCAACAGGGAAGCCAAGTTGACGTCCCTGTCTTCAAGAATATCTTTCTTGGTGTTGGCCGGTATGAAGTGAGCCGGAGTGATATTAGGAACAGAGACAGTCGTACCGGTACCCCCAACAGCGGACCTGGATTGAATGTCCGTGACTGATGACGTGAGATTGTTGAGCATTAGGCCTCATGCACACGACCGTTGTGTGCATCCGTGGCCGTTGTGCCGTTTTCCTTTTTTTTTCGCGGACCCATTGACTTTCAATGGGTCCGTGGAAAAATCAGAAAATGCACCGCTTTGCAGCCGCATCCGTGATCCGTGTTTCCTGTCCGTCAAAAAAATATGGCCTGTCCTATTTTTTTGACGGACAACGGTTCACAGACCCATTCAAGTCAATGGGTCCGTGAAAGAACACGGATGCACACAAGATTGGCATCCGCGTCCGTGATCCGTAGCCGTAGGTTACTTTCATACAGACGGATCCGAAGATCCGTCTGCATAAAAGCTTTTTCAGAGCTGAGTTTTCACTTTGTGAAAACTCATATCCGACAGTATATTCTAACACAGAGGCGTTCCCATGGTAAAGGGGACGCTTCAAAGTTAGAATATACTAACAGAACTGTGTATATGACTGCCCCCTGCTGCCTGGCAGCACCCGATCTCTTACAGGGGGCTGTGATCCGCACAATTAACCCCTCAGGTGCTGCACCTGAGGGGTTAATTGTGCATATCATAGCCCCCCATAAGAGATCAGGGGCTGCCAGGCAGCAGGGGGCAGACCACCCTCCCTCCCCAGTTTTAATTTCATTGGTGGCCAGTGCGGCCCCGCTCCCTCCCTCTATTGTATTATTTTCATTGGTGGCACAGTGTGCGGCTCCCTCCCTCTATTGTATTATTTTCATTGGTGGCACAGTGTGCGGCCCCCCCTCCCTCCCTCTATTGTATTATTTTCATTGGTGGCACAGTGTGCGGCTCCCTCCCTCTATTGTATTATTTTCATTGGTGGCACAGTGTGCGGCCCCCCCTCCCTCCCTCTATTGTATTATTTTCATTGGTGGCACAGTGTGCGGCCTCCCCTCTCCCCCCCCCCCGATCATTGGTGGCAGCGGAGAGTTCTGATCGGAGTCCCAGTTTAATCACTGGGGCTCCGATCGGTAACCATGGCAACCAGGACGCTACTGCAGTCCTGGTTGCCATGGTTACTTAGCAATATTAGAAGCATCATACTTACCTGCTGCGCTGTCTGTGACCGGCCGGGAGCTCCTCCTACTGGTAAGTGACAGATCATTAAGCAATGCACCGCACAGACCTGTCACTTACCAGTAGGAGGAGCTCCCGGCTGGTCACAGACAGCGCAGCAGGTAAGTATGATGCTTCTAATATTGCTAAGTAACCATGGCAACCAGGACTGCAGTAGCGTCCTGGTTGCCATGGTTACCGATCGGAGCCCCAGCGATTAAACTGGGACTCCGATCGGAACTCTCCGCTACCACCAATGATCGGGGGGGGGGGGGGGGGGGGGGAGGCCGCACACTGTGCCACCAATGAAAATAATACAATAGAGGGAGGGAGGGGCCGCACACTGTGCCACCAATGAAAATAATACAATAGAGGGAGGGGGGCCGGGGGAAGGGGCCGCACACTGGCCACCAATGAAAATAATACAATAGAGGGAGGGCCGCACACTGGTCACCAATGAAACTAATACAATAGAGGGAGGGAGGGGGGCCGAGGGGGGTCTTCCCCCTGCTGCCTGGCAGCCCCTGATCTCTTACAGGGGACTATGATACGCACAATTAACCCCCTCAGGTGCAGCACCTGAGGGGTTAATTGTGTGGATCACAGCCCCCCTGTAAGAGATCGGGTGCTGCCAGGCAGCAGTCATGTACACAGTTCTTAGTATATTCTAACTTGAAGCGTCCCCTTTACCATGGGAACGCCTCTGTGTTAGAATATATGTCGGATCTGAGTTTCACGATCTAACTCATATCCGACAGTATATTCTAACATAGAGGCGTTCCCATGGTGATGGGGACGCTTCAAGTTAAAATATACCATCGGATTGGAGAAAACTCAGATCCGATGGTATAATAGGGACTCCTGACTTTACATTGAAAGTCAATGGGGGACGGATCCGTTTGCACCATATTGTGTCAACGTCAAACGGATCCGTCCCTATTGACTTGCATTGAAAGTCAGGGCGGATCCGTTTGGGTCCGCACGGCCAGGCGGACACCAAAACGATTTTTTCTTCATGTCCGTGGATCCTCCAAAAATCAAGGAAGACCCACGGAAGAAAAAACGGACACGGATCACGGACCTACGGACCCCGTTTTTGCGGACCTTAAAAAAAAAACGGTTGTGTGCATGAGGCCTTAGGTGAATCTGAGCGAGCGACGTCTGGACTGTGGCCATCGAGACTTCCTCCTGACGCTGAGGACTCGAAGTGGAAATGAGTAGGCGGTATAATTCTGCCTTTCTGGCCGAGGCTGTAAACGGGATACCCTTCCTGGACAGCTCCGCCATCAACTTGGGTACGGTCCAATTCCGTAGAGACGGGATGTTACCCACATCGGACAGCCTGGCGCCATTTTCATTGACCGAGGCCTCCATGATATCAGAGACATGAGACATGGCCCTGTAGATACAGTATGTGACAATAAGGCTCAATCATACTACCCGAGACCAGACACCAGTGACAACCCTACCACCGAACGATGTGGTGTGCGTACGCATGCCATCGTGAATGGTGTCACCTCGTGATCAATGATTACTGCCACTGACAGACTGAGCTGACTTACCCACAGCACGGGAGGAGCGAATAGCGGGATGAGGAGAATACCTAAGTTGAAACCGTGAGATTTTTAGAAGACAGAATGAGGGAGCGAACCTACCACTGAAAACTTCCCTATACTACCTGTTGGAAATGAAACTGGGCCACCCAGAATCGACAGTTGACCCTGAAAAGAAGGAACGTCCCTGGAGAGAGAATGGAGAAGACATACTTAAACAGACAAGGAAAACGGCTATACATGACTGGAGACGTGAGCGAGATTGATGAATATACAAGCGTATTATGCGTAAACTATGAAAGTATGAAGTGAACTAGCGTAGTAATTCCATACCTGAAAAATGACTGAACACGACCTTACGAAATGGGAAAGGAGAGTTTGCTAAAACCGTAGTACATGCATATGTACCACTGTATTTGTTTTACCCCCCCCCCGTTTTTTTATTTATTTTTTTATTCAAGTTTTAAAACAATAAATGAGTTATTGTGTCTGTTATTCCCACCAGAAAAGTAAGTTTAACAAAACATGCCTCACTAATGGCACAGCGGCCCGTGCCAGACATTTGCGAACAAGTTCGGGACCATGCTGACCCCTGCATCCAGGCAGATCGCTCCGGTGTGGCGTGACCCTCCCTTACCTGGGGAGCCGGCCCCGCCGATCGGACTTTAAGCAACGCGGGCCGCTGACTGAGGCGGCATCTTACCTGAGAGGTGGGCGCACGGGGTAGACTCACAAGCAGTAAGGCACTTGTTCGGACGCAAACGGACAAAGCCACGATCTGTGCTGAGCAGATGTAGGATGTAGGGGAGGGGGAAATGACCCTAAATAGCGGGGCAGAGCCCCTCCCACAAATACAGGCCAATAAATCGGCCTTATAACTTACCGTGCATGTATTTTGAGACCTTTAGCTCATTCTTAGAATGGACAGTGAAGAACATATACAGTAGTCTGTCGGTCATTCACAAACTGGACATTTTTTGTGTTTTGGCGCCGTTGATTCGGGAGGGGTGTTCGGTGATTTTAAACACATTGATTAACCATTTTGCTAGTTTTGGCGTTCTGTTGGCAGCTGATAAAAATATTGGACTGGTTATGGAGCTCAGTTTTCTGGGTATCGTTATTGACTGCGTGCATATGGAGTGTTGGTTGCCTGACGAAAAGTTAGCATCAGCTTAAGAAAATTTAGATTTTGAGCTTTTATGTGATGTGGCTGGTGGGGGAGGCTTTGGTGTGTATTGTCAGGGTCAGTGGTGTGCTGAGCTGGGTGTCGCGGGGTTGGGTTAGGAACTTACCACTTTTGGAGCTGTTTCCTAAAGTGGTGGCGGTGTTTTTTTGGGGTGACAGGTTTCAGAACAGAAAGGTGCGATTCTATTGTGACAATTTTGGGGTGGTGCAAGTGGTTAACCGGTTTTCTGCATCGTTGCCTCCGATTGTTAAACTGCTGCAGCACTTAGTGTTGGAGTATCTTTTTTGAATACAAGGGTGACAGCGTTGCATGTGCCCGGTGTCCAGAATTATTTGGCTGATGTACTTTCTCGTTTTCAGTGGTCTTTGCCATAGACAGCAGTGGTGAACAGTAAGAGAGAAGGGAAACAACACGTGCGCACTGCGCATGCCGTCTCCTCATACAGCTTATCTGAGGGGCTGCCATGTATCAGACCCCCACCAATCTGACATTAAAGACCTATCCTGAGTATAGGTCATCTATAGTAAAATCCTGGACAACCACTTTAAAGTGTACCTAAACCTTTATATAAACTTTATTAAAGGGGTTATCAAATACTATAAAATTGTCCCCCATATGCCTGGCCCCACTCCCTGTGCCTCTCCTGGTCCCTGCACCGCCATTGCTGCTTCTCCCCGTCCCTGCCTGCCATTGGCTGCTCACCCTAACACTGGATGTTTTCATCCGCGCACGGGGAGAAGCAACTAAGGCAGTGCAGGGACCAGGAAAGGTGCAGGGAGCAAGGTAAGTATATTCACTGTGAGGGGCCCGGTATATGGGGCACATTTTCATAGTATTAGATAACCCCTTTAAGTTGTAAATGCCATGAAATAAATTTTACCAGCGAAATAGGCAGTGTCAGTCTTTAGCAGAGTGGGCACAGGCAGTGGAGTGATGCCTTATTTGAGTTCCTGCCCTGAACACACTTGCTCTGCTCTGCTAATAGCCTGCAGGCAATCTATGCCAGGCTTTAGCAAAGCAGCCCTGGTACAAGTAAGAGCAGCGATACTCCAGCCTGTACATCGCTCATTGCTGCCACAGTGGAGTCTATACTCCTATACACAGTAGTGTACAAAAGCACAGATTCTAAAGGCTGAAAGACACCTGAACGTCAGATTCAATTAGAAAAATGGATTTCATGGTATTTACAACAGCTTGTAATAAAATATATATTGCAGTTGCCAGGTTTGGGATGGCCCCAACGCTATGGGACCATCAAAGTGTCCCCACGTGTTGCTGCTCTCCGGTGGAAAATAAGTCCAGAGAGTCCGGTGTCACGATGGACGGGAAACACAGACACACAGATAAACCAACAACCAGGCTCTAGGCAAGAAGCAGGGGAAGGGTCACCTCCTAGCGAAACCCTGACCTCTCTCCCTGCACTGCTCAGCCCACATTCAGACCTTGAAGGTAGGAATGACATGTCCTCGTGCCTGGGCTAAAACACCCTAGATTCCCTGAGATGGTGAAAAGGGGAAAAGGAGCAGCCTGCTCGCACAGAAACTGGATGGGAAAGACAGTACCCCCCCTTCTACGGGTGACCTCCGGACACCCCAGACCAACCTTATCTGGATGGGATCTATGAAAAGCCCTTACCAATCGACTGGCACTGACATCCAGCGCCGGAACCCACGTCCTCTCCTCAGGGCCGTATCCCCTCCAGTGTACCAGGTACTGAAGGGAACCCCGAAGAACTCTAGAGTCGAGAACCCTGGAGATCTCGAATTCCAAATTTCCATCGACCAGAACGGGAGGAGGAGGCAATGGCGATGGTTCCACCGGTTTCACGTATTTTTTTAGTAAAGACCTGTGGAACACATCATGGATCTTCCAAGTCTGTGGAAGATCCAGCCGAAACGCTACTGGATTGATCACCGCAGATATTTTGTACGGACTGATAAATCTTGGACCCAGTTTCCAAGATGGCACTCTCAATTTAATATTTTTAGTGGACAACCACACCAGATCACCCACACACAGGTGCGGACCAGTCACACGTCTCTTGTCAGCCATTCGCTTATACCTCTCACCCATCTTCTCCAAATTCCCTTGGATCCTCCGCCAGATAGAGGACAAGGCAGAAGAAAATCTCTCCTCCTCTGGCATCCCAGAGGAACCAGTCCCAGAAAAGGTACCAAACTGAGGATGAAAACCGTATGCACCAAAAAATGGCGACTTACCCGTGGACTCCTGCCTACGGTTATTCAAAGCAAATTCTGCTAGGGACAAGAATGAGGACCAGTCCTCCTGATTCTCAGCCACAAAGCACCTCAAGTAGGTCTCCAGGTTTTGATTAGTACGCTCTGTCTGTCCATTCGACTGCGGATGAAAAGCCGAAAAGAACGAAAGTTAAATGCCCAGCCGAGAACAGAACGCCCTCCAAAACCTGGAGACAAACTGCGTGCCCCTATCAGAGACCACATCCGAAGGAATACCATGCAATTTCACAATATTATCCACAAAAATCTGTGCAAGAGTCTTGGTGTTAGGCAAACTAGTTAAAGATATAAAGTGAGCCATTTTACTGAAACGGTCAACTACCGCCAAAATTACTGTTCTCCCGGAGGAACTCGGCAGATCCGTAATAAAGTCCATAGACAAGTGCGTCCAAGGACGAGACGGCATTGACAATGGAAGAAGTGAACCAGCCGGTCGAGTATGAGCAACCTTTGACCGAGCACAGGTCTCACAAGCTGCCACGTAATCTTCAATGCTCTTACGTAACCCTGGCCACCAGAACCTCCGAGACACCAGATCAGAGGTGGACTTACCACCAGGATGTCCAGCAAGGACAGTATCGTGATGTTCCTTGAATACCTTGTATCGCAGGCCTTCAGGAACAAACAACCTCCCTGGGGGACAAGAACCAGGAGCCCCCTCCTGAGCTCCCAACACCTCAATCTCCAATTCGGGGTACAGAGCGGAGACCACCACCCCATCAGCCAAAATCGGAGCAGGATCCTCTGAATCACCTCCCCCAGGAAAGCTGCGAGACAAGGCATCCGCCTTGACGTTCTTAACTCCTGGGCGAAAGGTAACCACAAAATTGAACCTGGTAAAAAACAGTGACCATCTGGCCTGTCTAGGGTTCAGACGCTTGGCAGATTGCAAGTAAGCCAAATTCTTATGGTCTGTATATACCGTAACGGGGTGAGACGCCCCCTCCAACCAGTGATGCCATTCCTCAAAGGCCAACTTGATAGCCAGCAACTCTCTATCTCCAACATCATAATTTCTCTCGGCGACCGAGAGCTTCTTGGAGAAAAAAGCACACGGGACCCATTTGCCAGGAGATGGACCCTGCGACAGCACCGCTCCAACCCCCACTTCAGATGCATCAACCTCCACTACAAATGGCTGAGACACATCGGGCTGCACCAGAATGGGAGCAGACGCAAAATGCTCCTTAATAGCCGAAAAGGCCTGCAATGCTTCGTCCGACTAGACAGAGACGTCGGCGCCCTTCTTAGTCATATCAGTGAGAGGTCTTACAACGGTAGAATAGTTCAAAATAAATTTTCTATAATAATTAGTAAACCCCAGGAACCTCATCAAAGTTTTTTATTCTCTGGTCGGTCCCACTCCAGAACCACCCGGACCTTTTCGGGGTCCATACGAAAACCAGAGTCAGAAAGCAGATATCCCAAGAACGGAAGCTCCTGCACCGAAAACAAACATTTCTCCAATTTAGCATATCATTTATTCTCCCGAAGGATCATCAAGACCTGTCTCACATGATCCTGATGGGTCTTCAGATCAGGAGAGTAAATTAAAATGTCATCCAAATAAACCACCACGAATCTCCCCACCAAATGATGAAAAATGTCATTGACAAATCGCTGAAATACTGCTGGCGCGTTCGTCAACCCAAAAGGCATAACCAGATTCTCAAAATGACCCTCGTGCGTATTGAAGGCCGTTTTCCACTCATCCCCCTCCTTGATTCTGATCAGATTGTAGGCCCCTCTCAAATCCAACTTGGAGAACACCTTGGCTCCAACAATCTCATCAAAAAGGTCAGAGATCAAAGGCAGGGGATATGGATCCCAGACCATAATACGGTTCAATTCCCGGAAATCCAAACACGGTCTCAGCGATCCATCCTTTTTTTTTTACAAAGAACAAGCCTACTGCCACCGGAGACTTAGATGGCCTAATATGACCTTTTGCCAAACTCTCGGCGATATACTTTCGCATGACCTCTCTTTCGGGGTTGAGAAAGGTTGTAAAGCCGAGACTTTGGCAACTTAGCCCCTGGGATGAGATTAACTGGACAATCATAGTCACGATGAGGGGGCAATTCCTGAGCCCCACCCTCCGAAAAGACATCCGCAAAATCTGAGAGATACTGAGGTAAAGCCGTAGTGGACACACCAGCGATAGATGTGCCAAGACAATTATCCGAACAAAACTCACTCCAACCAATGATTTGTCTCGCTTGCCAATCTATAATTGGGTTATGTTTAGTCAACCATGGTAACCCCAAAACTATAGGAGCTGGCAAATCCTTCATGACAAAACAAGACATAATCTCAACATGTGAATCACCCAACCTTAAGTGAATACCATGAACAATGTGAGTAAGACTCCTTTGAGAAAGAGGGGAAGAATCAATTGTAAAATCCCGAATCTCTTTCTCTAAAGTGCAAGTACTTAGACCCAGATTTTGAAGAAAAAGAGAGTCAATTAGGTTTACTCCAGCACCACAGTCAAGGAATACTTCAACAAAAATCTTTCTTGACTCTAGCGCCACCACAGCTGGAAGGAGAAAACGGGAACTGCAGGGAGCTTGCATACCTGCCTGCTCCACCACACCATTTACGCCACCAAGAGTCAGGAAAGTTTTTTTTTTCTTTTTCTCTTCCACCTGCAGTTTAACAAAAGGACAAGAAAAAATAAAATGACCACTTTTCCCACAGTAGTAACACAGTTTGTGCAATTTCCTAAAGTCTCTACTATCATAACGGCAAGAAACCTGACCCAGCTGCATGGGTTCCTCTGCTACCCCAGAGCTACCTGTAACATCACTCTGGGGAGTAGTAGAGACGAAACCACTCACAGAAGGGATCCCTAGTGCGGAGGAAGCCCTACACCTTTCTCTAATACGTCTATCTAACCATACTGCTAAAGACATTGCATTCTCCAAAGAATCTGGGTACTCATGAAAAGCAAGGGCATCTTTCAATCTCTCAGATAACCCCTGACAAAACTGACTACGTAACGCGGGATCATTCCACTCTGATTCGGTAGCCCATCTCCTAAACTCAACACAGTAAGTCTCTGCAGTATGTTCACCCTGAAATAAATTACGTAATCTCGATTATGCCATCGAGACCCGATCTGGGTCATCGTAGATTAATCCCAGGGCCTTAAAAAATTCATCCACCGACCGGAGGGCCCGAGAACCGGGCGGCAGAGAAAAGGCCCAGGATTGCGCGTCCCCTTTAAGCAGAGAAATGATTATACCTATCCTCTGACTCTCATCACCTGACGACGATGGACGCAGCCGAAAATACAATTTGCAAGACTCTCTAAAACTGATAAAGTCATCCGTACCCCCTGCAAATAGATCAGGAAGAGACACTTTTGGCTCCACACAAGTTTGACCTGCACCTGATGCCAGAGCATTCTAACACCGTGTGACCGAACTATGCAGATCCGCAAACCTCTATGGATAATCCCTGCATGCGGTCAACCAGTGCATCAATTGACGCCATCACAAAACCGCTGAGTAATGGCAGTCACAGTATGGCAGGTTATAATGTCACGACGGACGGGGAACACAGACACACAGATAAACCAACAACCAGGCTCTAGGCGAGATGCAGGGGAAGGGTGACCTCCTAGCTAAACCCTGACCTCTCTCCCTGCACTGCTCAGCCCACTTTCAGACCTTGAAGGTAGGAATGACGTGTCCTCGTGCCTGGGCTAAAACACCCTAGATTCCCTGAGATGGTGAAAAGGGGAAAAGGAGCAGCCTGCTCGCACAGAACCTGGATTGGAAAGATGACACAAACACAACCTAGACAGCAATCAACAAAAACTGAAATCACACTTATCTTTTCTGAGCTGGAACAGACAACCTTCCTTCCTTCCTTGCTTCCAAGGCCAGACTGATTTCTATAACCCGCTCAGAACACTGGACTAGAGTGATATTTAAACCAATGACCCCACCCAGTGCACCTGATGGGAGGCGGGTCCAGCACGACTCCAAAACAAAACAAAACTAAACATGTGCTGCTATTCTGGCCGACCTCCTCACATAGTCAGAGCAGGGCATGACACCGGGTCTGCAGTAAATCAGGGTGCTTCTTTACTGGAGGAATTCAGGTACAAAACAAGGCGAGGCATTGGGCTAGCTTCTTCAGGGACCCATGGTCTGTGGCTCAGCGTCCCCATCTCAGCATCTTCTGGTCACTCATGCAGGCTGGCATGAGTCTCCCCTCCAAGCACTGGTCCCTAACTGCAGCACACTAAGGGCTCTGACTGCTCTCCTTATATACGTTTTTTGCTAGACTAGAATCTTCTAGTGGGAGGGGTGGAGTGGAGAAACTCAGCATAAAAAGATACATTGTTTCAGCTCCCGTCTGGTATAGACTTACATTAAAGCTTCAATGATACTCAATGGCAATGACAGAGCAGGTTTTCCAGACAAAAATACGTTTCCAGACATAACAACATAGCTAAAACCAGACATTTAAAAGGTCAGTCTGTCTGCTTTTGGTGGTAAACAAGTCTGGGTTTTTCCCTCCAAAACAAGGTAATAAACAAGTCTGGGTTTTTTCCTCCAAAACATGGTGTAAACAAGTCTGGGGTTTTCCCTCCAAAACATGGTGGTAAACAAGTCTGGGTTTTTTCCATCCAAAGAATGGTATACTTTAAAACCTATGGCAGCTGTGGAAAATTACCAACTTCTCAATCAAAGTCCTAACAGTCTCTCAGTATTCATTAACCCTTTCCACAGAGCCGTGTAAATACAGTGATAATAAACAGGATATATATCCCAACATATAAAATGCAGTTACACGGTATTAAACAGAATAAGTTAACCCTTTCAAGAGAAATAAAGTAAGAAGTTTTAACTTTGCATAGGGGATATAGGCAAATGTCCACAAATGTCAAAGTACTCCCTGCTCTAGGGCGGTTTAGGTACATTTTAATTATGGCCAGGTACATTACCGGTTATAGTTATTGGATTTCTGGAGAAGAGACTGCCTGATTAGAGTCGGAAGAATTTTCCTCTAAAATAAGGAAAATTGGCTTCTACCTCAGTTTTTTTTTGCCTCTCTCTAGATCAACTTGCAGGATAACGACCTGAACCAGTGTGTTGTAAATGTATTTTCAAAGTACTGATTGATCCTATTCCTTTAATTCTGTTCCCTTTTATTATTACCATTCTGTGTAATGGTGTGCCTTGTAATGTAATACCCATCCCCCATTGTGCTGATAAGGCCACATTCCTCAGTGATCTCAGAGACATGCGTACACTGGGGGAGGGGCTAAATGGTTCAAACTCTGTGACATACATTTGGGGCACTCCATTGAAGACTGCAAGTATTGATTTGCCCTATTTCTTGTACACCCTGGGGTGTCGGTCATGTGTTATAACATGGTAGACAGCCATGTGCTATAGCATGATCGACAGAGTCTCCACCCAATTTAGGCTAGTGATTTATTTACTTTTTATTATTCTGTATGTGATTTATCTGTGTTATCTCTTATTTAATCACACTTAGTAAATATATTTATTCACTTAGCCAGTGTAAGCTTATTCATTCTCAAATCTTTAGAATTAACGCAAATTGGCAAATTTTTCCCCTTTTCTGCCACTCATGCCAGGTCTAAAAAAGTGCCTGTTTTAGGAGTAGAAAATGGTCTAGATCTAGATCTAGACGAGTGTAACGCCCCCCTAAGTTACCAGCACCAGCGGATGAACTGCCAGAGCAGGATGGCCGAAGACCAGCTATGTTAATATGTTACATCTGCAAATATCTTTTTGTCATCGTGCAGTGTGTGTTTATCATTTTTGTGTATGTTTTATTTGTCTATTGGTATCATACTTAGGCCGAGTTCACACTTCAATTATTTGGTCAGTTATTTTCATCAGTTATAGTGAGCCAAAACCAGTAGTGAAGCCTACCCAGAAAGATTTTCTCCTGTTCCGTGATTTTGACCTGCACCAGGTGTTCTCTCACAATAACTGATGGAAATAACTGACTAAAAAATATGGATAACATCCGAGTGCATTGCGTATTTTGCAGAACGGAACAGCTGGCTCTTCATAGAACTGTACTATCCTTGTCCCTAATGCGTACAATAATAGGTTATGTTCCATTTTTTTGCCGAACGGAAATATGGACATACGGAAATGCAGTGGCGTTGCTAGGGCTGGTGTCACCCGGTGCGGTAGAAAATGGTGTCACCCCTTCCCTCCCCTCCCCGAAGCCAATTTTTTTGCCATATATGGGGGCTATGGTGGTGCTACTGCCATAGGGGGCATCCGTTAGCTCAGCAGACCCCCCCCCTAGCAGTCAGAGCCTGGTCTCGGGAGGGGCACTTCCAGATTATTTTCTGTCCACCGCCACAAAACAATGGTGCTTATAGAACAGACTCCACAGTGTAGCGGTATACTGTATATTGTTGGGCACAGTGTAGCGGTATACTGTATATTGTGGGGCACAGTGTAGAGGTATACTGTATATCGTGTGGCACAGTGTAGCGGTATACTGTATATCGTATGGCACAGTGTAGAGGTATACTGTACATTGTGTGGCACAGTGTAGCGGTATACTGTATATTGTGGGGCACAGTGTAGAGGTATACTGTATATTGTGTGGCACAGTGTAGAGGTATACTGTATATTGTGTGGCACAGTGTAGAGGTATACTGTATATTGTGGGGCACAGTGTAGTGGTATACTGTATATTGTGGGGCACAGTGTAGAGGTATACTGTATATTGTGTGGCACAGTGTAGCGGTATACTGTATATTGTGTGGCACAGTGTAGAGGTATACTGTATATTGTGTGGCACAGTGTAGAGGTATACTGTATATTGTGTGGCACAGTGTAGTGGTATACTGTATATTGTGTGGCACAGTGTAGAGGTATACTGTATATTGTGTGGCACAGTGTAGAGGTATACTGTATATTGTGTGGCACAGTGTAGAGGTATACTGTATATTGTGTGGCACAGTGTAGCGGTATACTGTATATTGTGGGACACAGTGTAGCGGTATACTGTATATTGTGTGGCACAGTGTAGAGGTATACTGTATATTGTGGGGCATACTGTAGAGGTATACTGTATATTGTGTGGCACAGTGTAGAGGTATACTGTATATTGTGGGGCACAGTGCAGAGGTATACTGTATATTGTGGGGCACAGTGTAGTGGTATACTGTATATTGTGGGGCACAGTGTAGAGGTATACTGTATATTGTGGGGCACAGTGGATGCTATATGTGTATAACAAACATATTTCACATAAAAACTTAGTTACTTGACTTGGCCCTTGGGGATCTCGGACGCCACTTCCACACTTTGGCCGCGGGCTCGGCGGAGCTGATGTTGTGTTTTATGCTAATGAGAAAGATTTCATAATAAGGATTTGGAGAAAGGGCAGAGGGATAGCAGAGCAGGGAGAGGCTGGTGCTGCTACTAGGGGGTGATACCATGTGGGAGTAATAAAGCCCACCATAATGCCCCCTCCCCCCCTCTAGTAGAAATAATTCTCCTTTTAATGTGACAGTGCAAAAAAAATACCCCCTTGTAATGCCCCCGGTTGAGCTAATGTCCCCATAGTGCCCCCATAATGTCCCAGTATAAAATACCCCTATATAGTGCCCCCAGTGAATTCCCCCATAGTGCTCCTCTCCCCCCTTCCTGCTAGAGCCCCCCATAATGTACCAGTATAAAATGCCCCATATATAGTGCCCCAGTAGATGCCCTCAGTGTCTGGCCTCTGATAGGCTGCCGGCCTAGTGTCCCCCATAATGCCCCCCAATAATGTGCCAGTAATTGTCCCCATAGATGCCCCCCCCATTATGTACCAGTATCAAATGCCTCTCTCCTCCCCCCACATGTCCCAGTATCATAGTGCCATCTCCCATCCCCCCAATGTGCCAGTATGCCTCTCTCCTCCCCCCCACATGTCCCAGTATCATAGTGCCATCTACCCCCCAATGTGCCAGTATGAAGTGCCTCTCTCCTCCCCCCCACATGTCCCAGTATCATAGTGCCATGCCATCTCCCCCCCCCAAAAGTGCCAGTATCAAGTGCCTCTCCCCCCCATGTCCCAGTATCATAGTGCCATTCCATCTCCCCCCCAAAAGTGCCAGTATCAAGTGCCTCTCCCCCCCCATGTCCCAGTATCATAGTGCCATGCCATCTCCCCCCCCCCCATGTGCCAGTATCAGGTGCCAACCTTCCTCCCCCCATGTGCTAGTATCAAGTGCCTCCCGCTCCCGCCATGGCAGTAACAGTCGGGTATTAAAAAAAATATATATAAACACTTCTACTTACCTCCATGTCAGCGATGCAATGCAGCCTCTTCCTGTGTCGCACCCTGTATGTCCATATATGGAGTCAGTGCTTGTGTATTTCAGAAAAGTTTCTGCTGGGATTCGAACCCACGACCTTCGAACCCACTGCCCTAACACACCCAGCACTGCTATATCTCTATATGACAGCTGTCCCAGCACACTCAGCTCTGCTATATCTCTAGAAATGATAGCTTCCCCAGCACACCCAGCTCTGCTACATCTTATACACATGACAGCTGCACCAGCACACTCAGCTCTACTATATCTCTATTTATGACAGCTGCCCCAGAAACCCCAGCTCGGTAACATCTATACACATGACAGCTGCCCAAACACACCCAGCTCTGCTACATCTAGTATACACATGACAGCTGCACCATTGAAGTAAATGGTTCCTCATATGGTCCGCAAAAAAAACGGAACGGCCGCGGAAAGAAAATACGTTCGTGTGCATGAGCCCTTACAGTGTTGAGCATGACACAGGGTTTTTCTTGTTGGTGTTCTGTAAATCCCTGTCATGCTCTGACCCATAAATCAGTGTTCCTGTTTTGTCCGGAGTCTTCATTTAATTCTGATCTAGTCCTAGCCTCAACTGTGTATTATTCTGCTGTGTGTCGTGCAGTCCAGATCACTTAAAAGATGAGATGTGAAATCTAGAAAATTCTGCTCAGGCGTTTCAGGAAATTGGGCATGAAAAATGCAAGTGGCTCAGAGTAAGAGATCCTGTTTCTAACAGGAGGAGAGTCAATAGGAAGAGCGGTGTTAGTTTAATAAAAACAGAATTAATAGGAGGATCTGGATGGAGGTACTCATCGCTGGACTAACCATTCACATCTGTGTCTTGTTATCTGACTATAACATCTGGGAAGGTTTGGCTGCTGTTTGGCCTCCACTAAAGTAAGACCCCCACCACTACCTAACTTTCCTGTATTTCAAGGAAATAGGTAGGTAAATCTATTGGAAACATTTAAGACCACTGTATTTTTAAAAAATTTTATATGCTGGAAAGCGCATCTAAATATATGCACAAATAAACCCCTGTTGCCTCCAGTCAACCCATCACCACATGGGCAGTGGAAAAGAACTTTCACTAATCATGCACATCACGTGTGTGTGTTAGTGCATATGTTTGGGTATGTTTGCATATTCTGGTGGGCATAGAGTGCCTGACAAACTCTCTGAAAAGCGGTTCTCTGAGAATTAAGAAAATGAAAATACTTAGACTACAGTATGTACACCTTTGGGTGCAATTTTTTGTAAGTGCGTTGCACTCATTATGAGTTAAACATAATTTATTTATAAAATGGCCACTGTCCTATTAGTACACACAAAACCTGTCCTAATCACACAGCATTGAGCTAAAGAGTAGTGATGAGCGGCATAGGCAATATTCGTTTTTTGCAATATTTCATAAATTTTTAGCATAATATTCGCAATAAATTCTCGAATTCTAGAATTCGTGATCTCCAATCATTATTTTCGCGATTGAGCAAATCAGCACTAATGATGTGCATATTTTTAGCGCAATACATGCAACTTCACATTTTGTTAGGTCTGAGTAGATATTACTAATTGGTGCACTAAGTATTGTGGCACTATGTCTGTAGCATGTATGTATGGACAGCAGAGAAACAGTAATTCCTATCAAACTTCCTAACACCCTGCACTGGAACCTATCAGCTACACTATATCACTATCTAACCTACATTGAATTTCTCCCACAAACTATCTGTATTATATATGAGCTAACTATCTAATGTAATTGGATAAGGAATAGGATCCAGATGAAAGCACAGAGCACAGCAATGTCACTGCTGTCTCTCTCAGAACTGCAAGAACAGCAGAAAATGGCTGCTGGGGAGTTTCTTATATAGTAAAGGGGTAGGCAACTTTCCTATTGGTTGCTAGTAGGCCTGCATGATACAGTCATGTGAAAAAATTAGGACACCCTTTGAAAGCATGTGGTTTTTTGTAACATTTTTAATAAATGGTTATTTCATCTCCGTTTCAACAATACAGAGAGATTAAAGTAATCCAACTAAACAAAGAAAACTGAAGAAAAGTCTTTTCAAGATCTTCTGTAAATGTCATTCTACAAAAATGCCTATTCTAACTGAGGAAAAAGATAGGACACCCTCACATGTATTCCCTCTTAAATTGGCTCAGATCTCACACAGGTATATCACACCAGGTGCACATAATTAGTAGATCGTTACTCTGCATGTTGAATGAGGCTTGCCCTATTTAAACCTCAGACATTTAGTTTGGTGTGCTCCTGACTGTTGAAGTGAGAGTGAGCACCATGGTGAGAGCAAAAGAGCTGTCAGAGGACTTCAGAAAAAAGATTGTAGCAGCCTATGAGTCTGGGAAGGGATTTAAAAAGATCTCAAAAGATTTTGAAATCAGCCATTCCACTGTCCGGAAGATAGTCTACAAGTGGAGGGCTTTCAAAACAACTGCCAACATGCCCAGGACTGGTCGCCCCAGCAAGTTCACCCCAAGAGCAGACCGCAAGATGCTAAAAGAGGTATCCAAAAACCCTAAAGTGTCATCTCGAGAACTACAGCAGGCTCTGGCTACTGTTGATGTAGAAGTACATGCCTCTACAATCAGAAAGAGACTGTACAAGTTTAACTTGCATGGGAGGTGTGCAAGGAGGAAACCTTTGCTTTCCAAGAGAAACATCGAGGCCAGACTGACATTTGCCAGCGATAAAGTTGACAAAGACCAGGACTTCTGGAATAATGTTCTTTGGACAGATGAGTCCAAAATTGAATTATTTGGACACAACAGCAGAGGACATGTTTGGCGTAAACCAAACACAGCATTCCAAGAAAAGAACCTCATACCAACTGTGAAGCATGGAGGTGGAAGTGTCATGGTTTGGGGCTGCTTTGCTGCAGCAGGACCTGGTCAGCTCACCATCATAGAATCCACGATGAATTCTACTGTGTATCAGAAGGTGCTTGAAGAACATGTGAGACCATCAGTTAGAAAATTAAAGCTGAAGCGGAACTGGACCATGCAACATGACAATGACCCAAAACATACTAGTAAATCAACCAAAGATTGGCTGAAAAAGAAGAAATGGAGAGTCCTGGAATGGCCAAGTCAAAGTCCAGATTTGAATCCCATTGAGATGCTGTGGGGTGACTTGAAAAGGGCTGTACGTGCAAGAAACCCCTCAAACATCTCACAGCTGAAAAAGTTCTGCATTGAGGAGTGGGGTAAAATTTCCTCAGACCGATGTCGAAGACTGGTAGATGGCTACAAGAACCGTCTCACTGCAGTTATTTCAGCCAAAGGAGGTAACACTCGCTATTAGGGGCAAGGGTGTCCTATCTTTTTCCTCAGTTAGAATAGGCATTTTTGTAGAATGACATTTACAGAAGATCTTGAAAAGACTTTTCTTCAGTTTTCTTTGTTTAGTCGGATTACTTTAATCTCTCTGTATTGTTGAAACGGAGATGAAATAACCATTTATTAAAAATGTTACAAAAAACCACATGCTTTCAAAGGGTGTCCTAATTTTTTCACAAGACTGTATATCGCCAAAGCAATCGTATCGCGATAATCGAGAATTGCTATATGACGATTTGGCCGACCAAAAAATGCTGCGATTATCTACAATGATACACGGCTGCCGCAATGCCGCACAGCGTGGTTGGCGGGTGTATCAGAGGGAGGAGGGGCTGGGAGCCGGCATCTGGATTAGGAATGACAGCGGGGATCGGTGCAGTCCCTGTATTCTAATGCACCGGCCCTGCTCACTGTTGTATAATCTTATCTAACCTGTAGGCATTGTTAAGATATAATAATCATGTGTAATCCAGCTGTATTACTTACAACTAAGTTCCGTAGCAGGGAGGGGGCAGGCCGGGAGGGCGGGCGAGCGGCGCGTCACTCACTATATGAATGAACCCCTCCTCCCGGCCTGCCTCCTCCCTCCTCTCTGCTACGGAACTTAGTTGTAAGTAATACAGCTGGATTACACATGATTATTATATCTTAACAATGCCTACAGGTTAGATAAGATTATACAACAGTGAGCGGCGCAGGTGCATTAGAATACAGGGACTGCACCGGTCCCCGCTGTCATTCCTAATCCAGATGCCGGCCCCCAGCCCCTGTATTGGGGGTCATTTACACTGCACGGACATTGTTGTGGGGGGGATCTGTGGATGGCACATAGCATAAGATTCTATATATGTGTCATCCACAGATCCCCCCAATAGCAGTGTCATCCACAGATGCCCCCATCACAGTGCCATCCAGAGATCCCCATAACATTGCCATCCAGAGATCCCCCATAACAGTGCCATCCAGAGATCCCCCATAACAGAGCCATCCACAGATCACCCATAACAGTGCCATCCACAGATCCCCTCCATAACAGTGTCATCCACAAATCCCCCTTCATAACAGTGTTATCCACAGACCCCCCATAATAGTGTCATCCACAGACCACCATTAGTTCAAAACCCACCAAACGCACATCTTTTGGTTCAAAATATTTTTTATCTTATTTTCCTTCTCAAAAACCTAGGTGCGTCTTATGGGCAGGTGCGTCTTATAGGGCGAAAAATACAGTATATTACCTTATATTGCTGCTGCTGACTATGGTGTTCTTTAAAAAGTTCCTGTTTGTTCAGTGTTCAGAAAATCCTATTTTAATGAACACATGTTCTTATATCTATTCTATTTTATTTATCTGTTCTGTGCAGTGCTATTAAGAAAATGGCAAGTTTTGTATTTTGTACTTTTGCAGTAATGCAAATGTGTTATTTACTTTAGTAAAATATGTTTTATTTTGAAAAACACTGTGCATTTCAGTTCTTGAGTTGAGCATAACTACATTTCAGCATTATCAGTAATTTGTGTGTGCTTTTGCCTTGAAAATCCAAGCAAATAGGCCTCTAGCACAATTCCCTTAAAATATTGCATATCGTTATCGCAATTTTTAGGGCCCTAATCACAATCGCACAAAATTCCCATATTGTGCAGCCCTAGTTGCTAGGGATGTTGCTAAGCTCTTACAAAGATATTGCAGCCTTCTCATTGGCCCACAAAAAAAAATCTAGAATATTCGCTATTATGAATATATAGCACTTTATTCTACATCTTTGCAAATTCTCGAAGTGCCGATATTCGTGATAAAAATTCACGAATAGAATATTCGCGATCAACACTACTAAAGAGCTTCCTCTAGCCTCCTTACTGCTCTGCTTGTCAGGGATTATGATCCTGAATACAGATGATAAGATCTTCAGCTGAATCTCTGTAGGAAGGGAGTTCATGAGGAGACAAAGTACAGAGAGGATGGACAGGACAGGCTGTGGTAATGTGGGGCTGTGGTAATAGTGACTGTATACAAGTACTGCTGCTGATCAGCCACACCTTCCTCTCTGTACTTCATGTCTCCTCATGAGCTCCATTCTTATAGAGATTCACCTAAAGATCGCATTGAATTGTGTTCAGGATCATAATCCCTGACAAGTAGGAGAGGAGGCTGTTGCAGCTCTTTAGATCTAGGATTTTTAATTAACTTGTCTTGCTGTGTGATTAGGACAGGTTTTGTGTGTACTAATAGGAAGGTGGCCATTTTATTTCTCCTAATGATTGATCCCTAGACAAAACGAGCCATTATAAGTATTGAAGAATATTTGGGAATATATTTATAATAAAGTAATTTTTAAGACTGCAATTGGCAACCCATAACCACACTGCTGGCCCATCCTTACCAAATCCCCCCTTTTTTCTCTTTTCCAAATAACTGACACAAACACTTCAGTAATCTTTTGCTGGGGGGTGATCGACCATAGCTGATTATTTGTAAAACGGCAAAATCCACAAGCACTAAAAAAAGCCCCCCCCCCATATGCCGGGCACCCCACACTGAATATACTTACCCAGGTCCCCGCTCCCTACGCCGCTCCTAGTCCCCGCACCACCGCTGCTGCTTCTCCCCATGCCCGGATGAAAACATCCAGTGTCAGGTTGGGGGGCAGTCAATAGCAGGAGGGGACAATGATGAGCCTCTCTAGCATCGCGGGTGATGCTAGGGAGGCTCGTCCCCATCCCCCCCTGCCATTGGCTGCTACCCCCCGACACCGGATGTTTTCATCCGTGCACGGGGAAAAGCTGCAGATGCACCAGGAACGGCGGATGAAGCAGGGACCTGGGTAAGTGTATCCAGCGTGGGGGGCCCGGCATATGGGGGGGCTTTTTTTTTAGCATTGGATAACCCTTTTAAACTGCCCAAACCACTGATCATTTGGAATGGTACGCCAGCCTCTGGACTCCCAGCGGCAAGTCCACCATCTGATCTTCTCTCTATATATTCAAAACTGCATTTGAATACCATCACAGAGGAGCCTCTGTACCCCTACACGGGGCCCCGAGCACCGCCCAACAAAAACATAGCATGCTCTATTCAGTCCTGCAGGCTGGAGAGAAATATATCTAGGCCAACATCGGACAGATGGACTCCATCAGGCTTCATCAGAGCACTACAGTATTATCCCCCTCTAGTTGACAGCACACTGCTATACCACTGTGGGACCTAATGAATTGGGAAATTTGGAAATTTACTGTCCTATGGCATTTTTGAACAGCTTCTGCATCTCTGGCCCGGTGCCATACCACTCGGGGGGATGATCTGTGACAAAACTAACACTATGTTAGGGAAAAATTAGGCCAATCTCTGAATGCATGAGAGTCATCAACTTAGCCAAATTCAGAGTGAACAGGTCATTACCCCCCACGTGGATTACCAAAATAACTGGACCAACTGAGGACCTGCTGATTTCTGCCACCTCTGAAAGAACCTGCGACCAATGGAGCCCCCAAGCACCACACCAGAAAATTTCCACTTCAAGGAACCCCAGGGTCCGCCATTCCGGGCTGCACTCTGTCCTCTGGAACACCAAGAACACATGTATGACCATCCACAGGCCCAGCTGCACCACACCTAAAAGAAAAGACAATTAGGAACCCACCTGAACCTGGTCAGGAAGTCGTCCGAACACAGGCGCCTACCAACGACAGACATTAACAAAGAATATCAGGGCGAGTATAGCTCACAAAGCACAGGGAGCACCACCTACCAATTCGTAAGACCTTGGCTTTCAGGAGACCCTCTTTAACAGCCCTCGTTGCAGCCCCAATGTGGAACGAGTGAGTGCCAAATTCACTAGGCTTTGAGCCAACCAGACTTTAGCAATGTTTGAAAATTGAATTAAATTGGAATTTTGTAAGAGGAGACACACCCTGGTGGGAAATAAAACTAGTTCCTTCAGTACGCAACCCCCTATATTCTGTAACTAAACGAACCGGGCACACTGGGCCCGGAACCTCCTGAAGCATATCTGTCTTCGAATGCCAAATCCTGACACAAACCGAACCAATGCCCAACATGACGTCATCAGAAAGAAGGCCGCCCGGCCTATGCCGAGAGGGCGACAAGAACTACCTCCAACAGCATGTCATCCTGGCACGACACATCCCAAGTACCTACCAATTAACATCCACCAGGCGTCAAAGGTGCATCAGGCAGTTCACACCATCCCAATCCGCCACCGGAAGGAGTGCCCAAAGCTCCTTCCAATGAAAACAAGAAAGGGCATCAGCGATTAGTTTAGACGTGCCAGGACCATGCCAGGCACTGAAACAGATGTTATGCTCTAAGCATCGTAACACCAAATGATGCAACTAACTGAGGACATGCAAGAAAGAAGAAGACAGGTTAGTGATGAAATGTACACTCAGGTTATCATCCAGAAACAAATGTGCTGGTCAGCAAACCTCTCACCCCAAATCTCCAACACCACAATAATCCAAGGCGAAGCGCACCATTCCATGTCAAAAGTAGCCCCAAAACTGCAGGAGCCAGAGGAACCTGTGAACAAGGAAAGCTCAGAATTGGTGCGTTCACCAGAAAAGTAACAGGTGTGGCCGTTGTAAGAGCATAGAAACTCCCTACAAGTTTACCTTCAGGGACCTAGTGAAGTGGATATGGTGATGAGGGGAGGTAATACCCTGGGTGGCCCGAGAACACTCTGCCCATAGGCATCACCCAACAGGGGAAAACCAACAAACCCAGGAGAAACTGGACCTGGTAAAGGGTAACCTTTCGATCTGCCAAGAAACCCCCGATCAAACCAAGCAGTTTTGGCTAACTTCTCGGGGGGGATGGAAAACCATATCCATGGTATCAATCTCAATACCTAAAAATGACAACCGTGTGACAGGGCCCTCTGCATTTTCAGTCGAGATGGGAACATCAAACCGCTTCATGAAAAAGAGGAAGGCCTCTGGCAGCCTTCCCCTCGCCCGGAACCCACGAACAGAAAATCATCCAGCTAGTGGATGACTGACACAGAACCAGATTAATACCATACCACCCATTTGAGAAAAAAGTTAAACATCTCAAAGTAATGGCACAATATGGAACAGCCCATGGGAAGGCAGGTATCATAATAATACTGGCTGTCAGCAAAGCAGCCCAACAGGTGGTAACAGTCCAGATTAACCAGAAGCAGGCGGAAAGCAGACCCCGTATTTTTTTGGGGGTTCAGAAGGGCAACACATCCAGCCTCCCTGACCAGTGATACAGCCCGGTCAAAAGTGAAATACGACACCGAAGCGTCCGCCGGGGAAATAGCATCATTCACCAATGTACCTTTCGGATGGGAGAGATGATGGATCAAACGGAACTTACCAACTTCCTTCTTAGGACTCACCCTCAAGGGGGAAAACCAGAGGTTAGGGAATGGAGGGGAAACAAACGGACCCTAGATCCTGCCCAAGGACACCTCTTTACACGACTTTTCCCTGAGAACTTCCAGGTGCTCCCTTGCGGTTTTAACGTTGTCCACAAAAACAGTATCCCTACTAAAAAAAAATTTATAATAAAGAAACCAATTGTGAAGCCAAAGCCAAACCGCAACTGAGCATCGGCCGACTTATTGGGATAGCGGTCGAGCCAAGGCCTCATTGTGGCCACGTTCACCGGAGTCTTTAGAGTCACCCTGCAAGGATGGTTTGGGGGGGGGGGGGTTAAACCAGGGGGCGAGAGCATCGGGATGCAGTGTGGGCGCCTCTGTAAGCTGAGCACTAGTGCTTGTGCTTGCAAAGACCCGCAAACTTGCAATGCCCTTAATTAAACAACCAGCACGCCCCAGGGCGTCGGACGCCACTGATCCCTAGGCAGAAGAGACCCTGGATCCAGTGGCTGCTGGGGAGGAGGGGGGAGGAGGCCATTGTGACATCATAAGGCACAACTGCACATCGGTCGCCTTCACACCCCAGCCAATCTCTGGTTGCAAGAACAACCACCGTCAGAACTCCTCGTCATATCTCCACCAAGCAGAGCCCCCATGGGCTTTGTAGGCACTATATATGCTATCTTGGTAGACTTAAAGCTCCGAACATCGTTCAGGATGTCTCTGACCAACACCGTATCCTAATACCAAAACAGCTTTAAGGGCTGCCACAACCTCTGAACCACTACATCATGCACCCCACGTATCCGCATATTGGAACTCACCAGAAGGAGATGGAACCAGTATCGCAGGCGGAACCGCCATCAGAACAGCATCCTGCCTTGAGACTGTGTAAACCAGGCTCTATGCCCTGGAGGATCATCTAGGCCCCCACCTTTTGCATCTTGAATGTGAATGTAGGCCAGACTCCTCAAATACGCCCAGAATAACGCCAGAAGATGATGGTGAGCGCCACATCAAGGATCTGGAGCGCCTGCTTCTTCAGGAATCCCCAGTGGGAATGAATGGCGTCTACGTGAACTATGATGGCCATGATGCCTGGAGTCACCGAGGAAGAGGAAGCAGACCACCACCTGGATCTGTGGGAACCGGTAGCTGAGGGCGGGGCCAGGGAGGGGATCCTGGAGTGGCACACTGGGCACAGATGGTGCAGAATCAGAATGCACATACAACAGACCAGGGTCCCCAGCCAAGGTCAACCCTGCTGACTCCCCAACAGGAGCAGGCTGTGATGAGGGAGGGGTGGGCAAATGCTTGGTGGCTGAAGTGCAGCTTGCCTTGGCACCCATGACACTCCCTAAACTAGATGACCATGTGGGCATGGGCGGAAGCGTGCCAAGACCTGCTGCAGGAGGAAGGGGTGGGGCCAAAGTGCTCTGCATTGCTAGCCATTCTGCCGCGACTGGGGTGGCTACAGCATTACCGTACTGACTCATCACCTGTGGACATCTTGGTGTGGACTGAGCTGCAGGCCGGTGAGTGCACCAAGAGTTTCCACAGACCAAGAGACCGGGACTAGGAAGCTTGGGGGCATATATACCTGGTGGCATCATCCTCAGGCATCAGCAGGCATCATCATCAAAGGAGGGGACGGATCAATGCTCTGCTCCAATAAAATCCATAAAAAAGGAAATTCCAGTTCACCATATATTCTCTGTGCACGGAATAAACCAGACAGATCATACAAGTATATCAAAATGAGAAGAGGAGTTCCAGCACCACGTATTCCGATTGTTGCTTCATCTTTTTCGGTTACAACTTACATCATGTGGACATCACCTCCCACCACCACAGGTTGACATGTTTCGAACCAAAGCGTTCTTAATCGTCAAGAAATAAGAACGCTTTGGTTCGAAACATGTCAACCTGTGGAGGTGGGAGGTAATGTCCACAAGATATAATTTGTAACCAAAAAATCAAATAAAGACGAAGCGACAATCGGAATACATGGTGCTGGAACTCCTCTCCTACAGGCCTAGCTACATGCCTGTAATGGAACAGCAAGTACAGGATTAAATAAAAGAGGGAGGGGGGGCAGGGGTAACAAAAACTTTGGCACTAAACATCACGGGGGCCATCAGCAGTTCCTAATCACCCTCCTTATCCAGTCCAGTGCTCCCCAGTATTTTCGGTAATTTTATTTTCTAAATTCCCAGAGAATGTTCCTGATTTCATCCATTGCTATGCAGAAAATGTTGAAAATGTTGAAATCTCTGGCAGTCCCATAGAGAATGGAGCGGTAAAGCGCATGCTCGACTTGCCACTGCATCAGAGAAGATATATGGGAGCCCCCGTTTTTGGGATCGATGGGGATATGACAGATACCATACCTCCTAAGGGTTGAATCCCTCAGAAACTCACATGGGGAACATTTGCATAATCACCATCCCCTTTGAGGTCTATTTCGTGGGTAGAGGATAAGTAATGTAATGTATGTACAAAATGACTCCACCAGTAAAATAGTGAGTTCATCTCTGGAGAATAATACAAGATGTAATTCAGGATCAGTACAGGATAAGTAATGTAATGCATGTGCATAGTGACTCCACCAGCAGAACAGTGAGTGCAGCTCTGGAGCATAATATGGCATGTAACTCAGGATCAGTGAAGGAAAAGTAACATAATATATGTACACAGTGTCTCCACCAGCAGAATAGTGAGTGCAGCTCTGAAGTAGTATACAGGCTGTAACTCGGGATCAGTACAGGATGCGTAATGTAATGTATGTACACAGTGTCTCCACCAGCAGAATAGTGAGTGCCGCTCTGAAGTAGTATACAGGCTGTAACTCGGGATCAGTACAGGATACGTAATGTAATGTTTGTACACAGTGTCTCCACCAGCAGAATAGTGAGTGCAGCTCTGAAGTATTTTACAGGCTGTAACTCAGTATCAGTACAGGATAAGTAATGTAATGTACTTGCAAAGACATACCCCTCTTATCATTTGTATACTATTGTTGGGCAAGGTAAGTGACTAGTACTTTTTGTTGGGTATTCTACAATAGACTTCTTTTTCCTCATACCATACTGTAATTTATCTATGAACTGGCAGTTGTCATTGACTGTAAAGAGAGAAAAAAAAAAAGAAAGTTGACAGAAGGCACGTTAATCTCTTGGAGGATCCTGAGGTCAGCCAGCTCGCACACTAGGAAATGAGACTGCTAGATTGCTTTGACAGTGAGTGAGATGCCACTTAAACACCACGCGCCAGGTGTCGGCTGGGA
This sequence comes from Bufo bufo, assembly GCF_905171765.1. Lineage (NCBI taxonomy): Eukaryota > Metazoa > Chordata > Amphibia > Anura > Bufonidae > Bufo > Bufo bufo. The sequence goes on along the minus strand of NC_053394.1, from coordinate 136,969,780 downwards.
AGAAATGGTGCGTGATGGGCTGACATCACCACATCGTTCACGTCCGTCAGGAATTACCTGTAATAACGGTTCCAGAACACATAGGACAAGCCGGGTCTGATTCACCCTCTTACATGTCGTACTTGTAAAGGGCACACTGATATATATATATACGCCTGAGCATGGCAGCCGTCTCGTTACCAGACATAGCCTCAGGCTAGTAGACCAAGATTTCCTCACGAAAGGCTACATTGGCTTCTCACTTTTATTACAGGAGAGATGACATTTTAAAAGTTAGTCCAAATATATTGCCAGCCGTGTAAACTTTACATAAGGGTCATTAAGAAGCATAAACCTCAACAAGTGAGGGGGGAAGGGTTCAGAGCGGCGAGACGGAGAAACTTGTCATTTGAAATCTTCTACAAAGTCGTCAGAAGGTGAGAACATAATAGATTGTATCAATAATACAGAAGGTGGAAGGAGTGGAGGGAGGGAAACAGCAGCAGAAAATACTGGAGGGAGGGGAAACAGCAGAAGCAGAAGATACTGAACTTTAGGATAAAATAATATAAGATTGGGAGTCGAGATGAAGGAACCGTGGTGGATAGCAGAGACAGTGGGGATGGAGGAAATTAGAACATTCTTGACACAGACCCAGAAAAATGCTGAATATAAATGAGGCCCCGAGAGCAAAGAAACTCTTTGTGATAAAGGATCAGGATTTCAGGGTATTATCCAGGTATTTCAGGCCCCTCGCAATGTAGAGGGGCAGTACACAGACATTGTAGACATGGAGGAAAAAACTGTAAATTCCATTAATCTAGAACCTGTCAGAAAATACCAGTGGTTGCAAATAAGAAAATTCCCATTCACTGACAGCAAGAAAATATCTTGAAAATGGTAAAGAATTAAAACACCTTTCTTTATGTTGAAGCTACTGGACATTTAAAGGTACATACACAATTAAAGGGGTTATCTGAGTGTTTAAAGACTCATTCACGCGACCGTGGTTTGGTTCCGCATCCGAGCCGCATTCACTTTAATGGGGCCGCAAAAGATGCGGACAGCACTTTCGTGGCCCCGCAAAAATTATAGATCATGTCCTATTCTTGTCCGTTTTGCGGACAAGAATAGGCCTTTCTTTAATGGGCCGTCTGTTCCGTTCCGCAAATTGCGGAAGGCACATGGATGGCATCCGTGTTTTGCGGATCTGCAAAACACGGCACGGTCGTGTGAATGAGCCCTAATACTGATGACCTAGCCTCAGGATAGGTCATCAATATGTGATCAATGGGGATCTGACTCCTGGTACCCCCTCTGATCCGCTTACTGAAGAAGCTGAGATGCATTGGTGAGCCTTCTCGCAGCTTACCAAGCACAGCACCATTCTTAGGATAGTGGCTGTGCTTGGTATTGCAACTCAGCCTCAATCACTTAAATGAGATTGACCAGCTAAGGCCATGTGACCGATGAACTTGACATCATTGGTCTAAGAAGAGGCTGCGGCGCTCACCGGATCACCATGTCCTGCTCATACAGCTGATCGGCAGGGGTGCCATTGTCAGATCCAAACCAATCAGGTATTGATGACCTATTGCAGTGACTCAGTGGATCACTGCTAAAGATTAACTGTATGCATAGAGTTAAATGTTGTGATTTAATGCTAAAAGAACTTACTGTATTTCTCTATGCATTATGTATTCCAAATAGTTGTGTATGGACATAACACTGGCAGTCTTGGTTAGGTTGCAGTGGAGACCGGCTCTAGTTACAGTAGTTAGTGAATCTTAGGCTACTTTCACACTTGCGTTGTTCTTTTCCGGCATAGAGTTCCGTCACAGGGGCTCTATACCGGAAAAGAACTGATCAGGTATGTCCCCATGCATTCTGAATGGAGAGTAATCCGTTCAGTTTGCATCAGTATGTCTTCAGTTCAGTCGTTTTGACTGATCAGGCAAAAGAGAAAACCGTAGCATGCTACGGTTTTATCTCCGGCTAAAAAAACTGAAGACTTGCCTGAATGCCGGATCAGGCATTTTTTCCCATAGGAATGTATTAGTGCCGGATCCGGCATTCAGAATACCGGAATGCCGGATCCGTCCTTCCGGTATGCGCATGCGCAGACTGAAAAAAAGGTGAAAAAATAAATGCCGGATCCGTTTTTGCCGGATGACACCGGAAAGACGGATCTGGCATTTCAATGCATTTTTTCGACTGATCAGGCATTTTTAAGACTGATCAGGATCCTGATCAGTCTTACTAATGCCATCAGTTAGCATACATTTTGCCTGATCCGGCAGGCAGTTCCGACGACGGAACTGCTTGCCGGATCTCTCTGCCGCAAGTGTGAAAGTAGCCTTAGCTGAGCAGAGCTAGAAGCAACACCTACATGTATGAGCTCTTGCAAAGTGGGCCCAAACTGAAGCCTCCTCCAAGAAACACCATTCCTGAGACTGAAAAGCTACCAGAGACCAACTTAACTGAGAGATTACCCCTGAGGGTAAGACATCCACACAAGGTTTAGAACCATCAAGGCAGTTTTAAAACTAGAGGTGGGACGACGAATCCCTCTAATCCACGAATCCCTCGAATCTTGCTGGATTCGTGGGATTTGTGGACTCAAATCCCAACGTAATTTACCCGATACGAATCCCGGTGGAACCCAGACTGCTGGCGGCGGCGTCAGGGCACAGCAAGAGATGAGTGCTTCGCTGCTGCAGCAGGGGAGGGATAGGCATCTCCCTTCCCTGTTCCTCTGATAGGCTGCCGGCACAAGGCCCGCAGTCTATCAGAGGCCGGTGCAGGCGGCGCGATGATGTCATCATCGAGCCGCCTGAGCTGTACAGCGCGGGACACAGGCCGTAAGAGGCCTGCATCGCAGTGGAGGTAAGTAAAAGTGTTTTTTTTTTTATCCGTTACCAGCACATTGGGGAGGGGTGGGGGAGAGAGGCACTATGATACTACTGGCACATTGGGGGGGGGGGGGGCACTATGATACTGGCACATTTGGAGGGGAGATGGCACTATGGTACTGGCACATTGGGGGGGGGGAGATGACACTATGATACTGGCACATTGGGGGGAGATGGCACTATGATACTGGCACATTGGAGGGGGAGATGGCACTATGATACTGGCACATTGGGGGGAGATGGCACTATGATACTGGTACATTATGGGGGGAGCTGGCACTATGATACTGGCACATTGGGGGGGGGGGGGGTGGAACTATGATACTGGCACATTATGGGGGGAGATGGCACTATGATACTGGCACATTGGGGGGAGATGGCACTATGATACTGGCACATTGGGGGGGAGATGGCACTATGATACTGGCACATTGGGGGGGAGATTGCACTATGATACTGGCACATTGGGGGGGGAGATGGCACTATGATACTAGCACATCGGGGGGGAGTTGGCACTATGATACTGGCACATTGGGGGGGAGATGGCACTATGATACTGGCACATTGGGGGGAGATGGCACTATGATACTGGCACATTGGGGGGAGATAGCACTATGATACTGGCACATTTGGGGGGGGGGGGGAGATGGCACTATGATACTGGCACATTGGGGGGAGATGGCACTATGATACTGGCACATTATGGGGGGAGATGGCACTATGATACTGGCACATTGGGGGGGAAATGGCACTATGATACTGGCAATCACCAGGCAGGAGTCCCCAAAAAGCCCAGTATGTGCCCGAGGGAGGAAAGGGTGCACCCTCTATTCACTGCTACAGGGCCCCATGGAGTACCAGAGAGAGGACAGCCACCATGAACCACTACTACTCTTATATGGTCCACCACTACCACTCCCATCCTCCTCACAGCACTCCTGCTTAAAGGGAACCTCTCACCAGTTTTATGGTGTTCTAACTAAGGGCAACATAAGCTAGTTACAGATCCCCTTAGCAAAATGCTAGGTCACTTTTTAACCCCTACATGTACAGCGGAAGTCAGGTCTTCAGAGAAAGGTTTTAAACAGCAGACACCTGGGGCTAATGTCTGAGATCTGTGATAACACCATTCACAGACATTTAACTCCTCAGATGCCAAGGTCAAATTTGACCATGTCATCTGAGAGCGGAAAACCCAGGAGCGCTGCGTTCCCAGGTCCTGAATGGCTCCTCTGTGCAGCGATGGGGGGAGCCATTTACTGTTTGCGATAACATGAGTCTCTAAAGAAACCCATGTTATTGCAGTTGTAGTTCCTATAGAGCCCTGCAGGTGGAAGGCCTCCATAAGACCACAGCAAATCAGCAATGAATTGCAAAGGCAATTCATTGCAATGTAAGGGAGTAGTAATCTAATAATTACTTCTTATAGTCACCTGGTGTGACATAAAAAAGGAAAAATAAGTTTTTAAAATTTTTTAAAAATATATAAAAATTCAATTCACCCCCTTTCCTCTTAACTAAAAATAAACAATAAAAAAAATAAACATCATAGGCATCGCCGTGTCCCAAAGTGGCCAATTAAAATGTGAGTATTTATCCAATATGGTAAACGCCCTAATGGAAATAAAATATGACCAATCTGCCAATATTGTGTCGCCAAAAAAATTGAATAAAAAGTGATCACAAAGTCATACGCTCCCACTTGGATGGATTTTCTGCGACTGTCGTGTCGCAGTCACAACGTGTCGCAGTGCAACACCATTTTCTGCGACTGTCGTGTCGCAGTATGTCGCAGTGCGACACAATTGACTATCATTATAAAAAATGTTGCTCAACTTTTCTGCAACAAGAAGTCAGGCGACAAATATTGTCACGTAGCCCTAGCCTTAAACAGAACACTCAGACAACCCCTTTAGGTCATAGTACGCAAGGCTGGCGCCACCCATAAGCAAGGTACGCCACCGCGTAGAGCGCACTCTTGCTGGAGGCGCCGGCCCGCAGCACCGCCTCCTAGCTAATTTATTCACTTCACTTGCCTCTGTGTAATCTCGCACAGGCGCACTGGCAGAGGCATCGTCAAGCGAAGTGCGCATGCGCCATCTTCCAGCGCACCTTGTTCGACTGTGCCTCTGCCAGTGCCCCTGTGAGGGCAAGTGAAGTGAATAAATTAGCTAGGAGGCGGCGCTGGGCAGGGATCTGTGGATGACACTTAGGGGGATCTGTGGATGACATTTATGGGGATCTGTGGTGGATGACCCTTAATGGGATCTGTGGATGACACTTGTGGGGATCTGTGGATGACACTTGTGGGGATCTGTGGATGACATTTATGGGGGATCTGTGGATGACATTTATGGGGGATCTGTGGATGACACTCATGGGGATCTGTGGATGACACTTAGACCTCATGCACACGACCGTTGTTTTATTCCGTGTCCGTTGTGCCGTTTTTCATGATTTTCAGCGGACCCATAGATTTTGCCATCTGCGTCTGTGATCCGTGGTTCCAGTCCGTCAAAAAAATATAACCTGTCCTATTATTTTCGCGGAAAACGGTTCATGGACCCATTCAAGTCAATGGGACAGCTAAAAAACGCGGAGCCACACAAGATTGTCATCCGCTTTTTTACTATCATTTGCATGGCAAACCTGTCTTAGGCTTTTTTTAACTTTCCTTTATGTCTGGTGGTCCTCTAAAAATAAAGGAAGACACATTGAAGCAAAAACGGAAACGGATCACGGAACAACAGAACCCCATTTTGCGGACCGTAAAAAACAACTGTCGTGTGCATGAGGCCTTATGGGGATCTGTGGATGACATGGTATGTAGCTGGAGGGAGAAAATGTGGCCTTACCACAATGAAGGGTACAGTCTGTATAAATAGGTGGCTGACAAAAAAGGGGGGGGGGGGGGGGCAAAGGGCGTGGTCAATAGGCGGAGTTAAGGGGGTGGCAAAATTAGCTTTTGCCTAGGGTCGCAAAAATCCTTGCACCAGTCCTGATAGTACGTTCTATCAATAGCAATCAGTCTGCTTGTTGATGGTTTCCAGGGGCAAGGTAGTATAAGATGTAGTGTAATATTACATTTGGAGCAACCAGTTAGTACATAGTTAATAGTTATGTCATGTTTTTCCCCCTTTCTATTTGCTTCGTTACAACCTCCTGGCAGCTTGCAATGTAATACAAAGCTGAAACTCTTCACTGGCTTAATCCTCTGGCACAGCACCCGGGGTGTGACACTGTAAGATGACTCACTTTATACCAGTTTATAAATTTGCTGTTGTATTATGAATTGCAAATCTTAATTTTTTTAAAATAAAATTGTAAATAAAAAAGAAAGAAAAAGACAAAAATCTTACAGATGGATGGAAGCCAAAAATAAAATGAAAAAAGTATAAAATAGAAACAGAAGGAGATTTGTATTAGTCAGACTGCTTGCAGTCGCTGTGTGGGTGGATGGGATTGTGGTCACAGACGCAGATGGTGCATAAGAAGGAATGAGAGTGCCTAGTCATGGCGCACGTCATTTTAGCGAGACGGAATTGATACAATGTGCTGCAAACAATTATTTAGTAGCTGACTTCTTTGCTTAAAAGGGTTGGCTGCTTTCTGGTTACTGTTGACCAATGTGTTTGTAGGATGATTATATGGCACTTACTAATATAGCCTTTGCTAATGCCATTTTCTATATTTCATAAGGTATGCCCTCCTGTTGGCCAAGCCTTTTGTGCTGTCCACACAGAGGTCCTGACCGTAAAATGGCTGCTGATGGAGGGTCATATGACCAGGCAAAATAACCCCATGAGATGTCTCCTCCATTCAGATACACTGCTCTTGCCATCTGCACTTGTACTTTTGAATGCCAAATGTGCCTAACTGATGCACCGGATCCGCCTTTTTTTACAGGATCTTTTTTTTTCTGTTCTTCAGAAACTGAGATGTGAACTCTGGCTAAGGGTACTTTCACACTTGAGTTGTGAAGATCCGGCAGGCAGTTCCATCGCCGGAACTGCCTACCAGATCCGGAAATCCGTGTGCAAACGGATAGCATTTGTAGACGGATCTGGATGCGGATCCGTCTAACAAATGTATTAAAACACCGGATCCGTCTCTCCGGTGTCATCCGGTATTATATATTTTTTTGCATTTTTAAAGGTCTTCGCATGCAGAATTTTGTACGGAGAAAATACCTCAGCATGCTGCGGTATGTTCTCCGGCCAAATACCATAAGAGTGACTGATCTGAAGACATCCTGATGCATACTGGACGGATTGCTCTCCATTCAGAACGCATTAGGATAAAACTGATCAGCCCCTAGGACGGAACTCAATACCGGAAAACTTTAACGCAAGTGTGAAAGTACCCTAAGCCAGTTTTCCTTTACACCACTTCTGATATATCTCCCACATGGCATTTTTGAAAAAGGGGTCCGTCCCATGGCTGCACTCCTGATTTTCTCTGTCCCATCCTTCTTGCCCTAGTTGTCCTCTCTCCTTCTCCCCGTTTCTGATGTGATTCATGGTTCGAAGGATCTACACCACGCTGTGGGAACTGTAGTACATATTGTGAATGTGCACCCCTTTGGTCAACTTACCTTGGATTTGATAAAGAGAGACTCAGAGTTGGCAGGGCCGGCGCCACCAGTAAGGCGACTTAGGCAGTCGCCTAGGGCGCCACTTAGCAGGGGGCGCCCGTTGCGGTGTGGTGTAAAAAAAAAAAAAGGTTGGTTATATAAGTTCAGCCGGCCGGCGGCGCCCCTCATGCTGCGCCGGTTGAGCGCTTGCCGCTCCTCTAAAGAATCTCCGGCCGCCGGCTCAGTGCTGCGCAGCCTGCCTGCTGTGTCTGCTCTGTGCTGTTAATGTAGCTTGGCCGAGCTCTGTTCGGTCCGCGGTACAGGAGCTTTTGTTTCCTGTACCCGGCCGGACTGACAGGAAGTGCTCACTTAGTGTGCACTTCCTTTCAGTCCGGCCGGGTACAGGAAACAAATGCTCCTGTACCGCGGACCGAACAGAGCTCGGCCACGCTACACTAGAGGTGACAGGGGGGAAATGGAAATGAGAGTGACAAGGGGGGGGGAATGGAAATGAGAGTGACAAGGGGGGGGATGGAAATGAGAGTGACAAGGGGGGGAAATGGAAATGAGAGTGACAAGGGGGGAATGGAAATGAGAGTGACAAGGGGGGGAATGGAAATGAGAGTGACAAGGGGGGGGGGAATGGAAATGAGAGTGACAAGGGGGGGAAATGGAAATGAGAGTGACAAGGGGGGGAAATGGAAATGAGAGTGACAAGGGGGGAATGGAAATGAGAGTGACAAGGGGGGGAATGGAAATGAGAGTGACAAGGGGGGGGAATGGAAATGAGAGTGACAAGGGGGGGAATGGAAATGAGAGTGACAAGGGGGGGGAATGGAAATGAGAGTGACAAGGGGGGGGGAATGGAAATGAGAGTGACAAGGGGGGGGAATGGAAATGAGAGTGACAAGGGGGGGGAATGGAAATGAGAGTGACAAGGGGGGGAGGAAATGAGAGTGACAAGGGGGGGGGAGGAAATGAGAGTGACAAGGGAGGGGGGGTAGAATGAGAGTGACAAGGGGGGGTAGAATGAGAGTGACAAGGGAGGGAGGGGGGGGTAGAATGAGAGTGACAAGGGAGGGAGTGTAGAATGAGAGTGACAAGGGAGGGAGGGGGGGTAGAATGAGAGTGACAAGGGAGGGGGTGTAGAATGAGAGTGACAGGGGAGGGAGGGGGGGTAGAATGAGAGTGACAAGGGAGGGGGGGTAGAATGAGAGTGACAAGAGAGGGGGGGTAGAATGAGAGTGACAAGGGAGGGAGGGGTGTAGAATGAGAGTGAAAAGGGAGGGAGGGGGGGGGAAGAGAGTGACAAGGGAGTCCCCAGAGCCAGACCAAGAGCCAGACTGCAGCCAGAGACCAGATCATCTTGTTGTCCTGGTGGTAAGTAGACAATGCAATATGTTTATTATGTAATTGTTTAGTTATTAATACTACATTGGAAACTAATTTACCTCACATTTAGGGTCCATTCACACATCCGTGTGTGTTTTGCGGATCCACAGCGGCAATGTGCGTTCCGCATTTTGCGGACCGCACATTGCCGTCACTAAGAGAATATGCCTATTCTTGTCCACTATTTTGGACAAGAATAGGACATGTTCTATTTTTTTCAGGATCGGAATTGCGGATCCGGGGCCGCAATTCCATTCCGCAAAAAGAGACGCTACAAGAAGCTTGATTAACCGTAAGGGAAGCATAGCAGTTCTTTTAATTTAAAAGCTGAGAAAGGGGTGGAACATATGTGATGTCTGATAGGGGGGGGGGGCGGCAATTTTTATCTTGCCTAGGCCCTGAGAGTCGGCCATCTTACTGATGGTTATCCCATGGTCAGCTTTGGATGTATTGTGTACTTATCCTTTTAGAGTCTGAACTGAAGGCTAACAATGTCTCTGTTTATGAACTGCCTAAACTACCTCAGTAAAGAACACTGGATACTGGCCTGATTATTGCCTTGAACCACCCTTACACCGCTGCCGTTATCCGTTCCTACACACGTCCTCCTGTCTTGCACCTATCTACCTAACATCAAGGGCACGTCACCTAACAGGCCCCAAGATCAGGATGTGCCCCGAAGGAAGATAGGTTCCGCCCTCTATTCACTGCACTACCCCGGGGAGTGCAAGATTGAGGAAAGTTACTGTTAACCACTACAACTCGCATCAGTGTCACAACTACCACTTACATCCTTCTCACGGCACTCCCGGGCGGGTCGCTGCATACATGGTACTGCACCTCAGCCCTGTTAACTTCAGTTGAGCTCATTTTGTCAACCTACATAGTAGTAGATTTCAATCAAAAGGACTTTATAGTATTTCCACTAGTGTCCAGGGGACTTCTGAATGCAGCTTTAAATGTGACTGGAGCATAATACCTACAAAGCAAGTATTTTCAATGTTACTTACAATTATATATATACTAAATAACACTTTGAAGGTCATTTTCTAAGTGGTGTACAAAAGTCGCAAAGGTTTTACAAATTGCACTGTTCAAAACTTTTACGACTTTACGCCACTCTTGCCATTTTCTATAAATGTGGGCAGAGCATGGCAGAAGGAAAACTGGCATAATTGTAACTGAAATCTACGCCTGCTCCTTGATGATATAGGTTATACTCTCTGGCACACGGACATCACAGATGCAACAAATTTATTAAGAGGCCTGCACCTCTTAATAAATTGGTTGCCTCTTACACCAGTCAGGTTTACACTAAGACTGGATTGTGAAAGGTCAGTTAATTTGTGAAAGCAGCTCTGGAGGTGACTAGAGTGTAGAACCTGATATGACTTGATAAGTTCAATAGATGTAAAATAAACTATTTGCAAAGTTAGTCAACATCTTATGTAGACTTGTCAGGACCTTATATTACCACTGGGAGCCAGAGGACTTGAGCAGGGGCAGACTGGGAACTTACAGTGGCCCTGGAAAAAGCCTAAAAGTGGCCCCATGTTGTAGGAACGTCCAAGTTGACAGAAGGTGGGACAACAGAAGTAGGCAGGGACAGCAATACCATAGTGCAGAGCAAGATTCCACCCCAGCAGAACCAAATACCACAGTGCAGCACAAAATGCTGCCGCCCGTGCCACAGAATGAAATGTATCATCTTGAGGACAGCAATATAGTTGAATTCAGAGGGGCAGCTGCGGCCACTGGCCAGGTGCATAAGTGCCTGATACTCCTACATTAATTAATACTGAGTTTTAGATCTTTATGTACCTGGCTGGCGGGCGTAATGAAGGCTTGGGTGGCTCCTTGGGAATCGGCCCACCAGGAAATTTCACCGTTGGATCAATTTCCAGTCCTCCTGTATTGTAAGGGTATTTTTTAAGTATTCCTTTAATTCTATTCCTTTTTATTATTACCATTCTGTGTAATGATGTGCCTTGTAATATAGTACCCATCCCCCATTGTGCTGATAATATCACATTCCTGAGTGATCTTAGAGACATTTGTGCTGCACACTGGAGGAGGGGCTAAAAGGTTTAAACTCTGTAGCACACATACATTTGGGGCACTCCATTGAAGACTTTATTCTAGGTAGGATGTAAATAGGGATGAGCGAACTTGCATTTTTCAGTTTCGGCGGGTTCCGACTCCTGTCCTGCATAACAGAAACCAGACGAATCTGTTATGCTGCCCTTTGACTTCTATTATGACGGACTGCAAAACGGAATGCCTCTTAAAGGCTTCCATGGTGCATTCCATCATAGCATTCCGCTATAATCCGTGATAACGAAATCCATAACGGAATTGCACAAATACCCAAACACCAAACCTTGAACTTGAAAAACGCAAGTTCGCTCATCCCTAGATGTAAGTATTGGTTTTTCCTATCTCTTGTACACCCTCGGGAGTCGTACATGTGCTACGACATGGCAACCGGAGTCCCACCCCATATTGCATGGCCAGTGATGATTATTTACTTTTTACTATTTTGTATGTGATTTCTATATTTAATCAAACTTAGTAAATATATTTATTCACTTAGCCTGCGTAAGCTTATTCATTCTCAAATCTTTAACATTTGTTGAGTTGAGAATGTTCTTGATGTTAGTAGGACTATAGTGTTGAGTACTGATATTATGCATTATATGTATTGAGCCTATAAAGTATGTTCACATGGAATCTTTTGGAAATTTACAAACCGGATTCCAAAAAAGTTGGGACACTAAACAAATTGTGAATAAAAACTGAATGCAAAGATGTGGAGATGGCAAATGTCAATATTTTATTTGTAATAGAACGTAGATGACAGATCAAACGTTTAATCCGAGTAAATGTATCATTTTAAAGGAAAAATACGTTGATTCCAATTTTCATGGTGTCAACAAATCCCAAAAAAGTTGGGACAAGTAGCAATAAGAGGCTGGAAAAAGTAAATTTGAGCATAACGAAGAGCTGGAAGACCAATTAACAGTAATTAGGTCAATTGGCAACATGATTGGGTATAAAAATAGCTTCTCAGAGTGGCAGTGTCTCTCAGAAGCCAAGATGGGTAGAGGATCACCAATTCCCACAATGTTGCGCAGAAAGATAGTGAAGCAATATCAGAAAGGTGTTACCCAGCGAAAAATTGCAAAGACTTTGCATCTATCATCATCAACTGTGCATAACATCATCCGAAGATTCAGAGAATCTGGAACAATCTCTGTGCGTAAGGGTCAAGGCCGTAAAACCATACTGGATGCCCGTGATCTCCGGGCCCTTAAATGACACTGCACCACAAACAGGAATGCTACTGTAAAGGAAATCACAGAATGGGCTCAGGAATACTTCCAGAAACCATTGTCAGTGAACACAATCCACCGTGCCATCCGAAACTCTACAGTGCAAAGAAGAAGCCATTTCTAAGCAAGATCCACAAGCTCAGGCGTTTTCACTGGGCCAGGGATCCTTTAAAATGGAGTGTGGCAAAATGGAAGACTGTTCTGTGGTCAGACGAGTCACAATTCGAAGTTCTTTTTGGAAATCTGGGACGCCATGTCATCCGGACTAAAGAGGACAAGGACAACCCAAGATGTTATCAACGCTCAGTTCAGAAGCCTGCATCTCTGATGGTATGGGGTTGCATGAGTGCGTGTGGCATGGGCAGCTTGCATGTCTGGAAAGGCACCATCAATGCAGAAAAATATATTCAGGTTCTAGAACAACATATGCTCCCATCCAGACGTCATCTCTTTCAGGGAAGACCCTGCATTTTTCAACAAGATAATGCCAGACCACATTCTGCATCAATCACAACATCATGGCTGCGTAGGAGAAGGATCCGGGTACTGAAATGGCCAGTCTGCAGTCCAGATCTTTCACCTATAGAGAACATTTGGCGCATCAAATAGAGGAAGGTGCAACAAAGAAGGCCCAAGACGATTGAACAGTTAGAGGCCTGTATTAGACAAGAATGGGAGAGCATTCCTATTTCTAAACTTGAGAAACTGGTCTCCTCGGTCCCCAGACGTCTGTTGAGTGTTGTAAGAAGAAGGGGAGATGCCACACAGTGGTGAAAATGGCCTTGTCCCAACTTTTTTGAGATTTGTTGACACCATGAAATTCTGATTCAACATATTTTTCCCTTAAAATGGTACATTTTCTCAGTTTAAACTTTTGTTCCGTGATTTATGTTCTATTCTGAATAAAATATTAGAAGTTGGCACCTCCACATCATTGTATTCAGTTTTTATTCACGATTTGTATAGTGTCCCAACTTTTTTGGAATCCGGTTTGTAGTTGGGGGCTTCGTGATTTCTACCTCCAATTCATTTCAATAGGAGGCAATGCTAAGGATTGCAGAGCAGTCGCGCTGGGAAGGGACATGTCCACACCAAAGTTACACAGCAAAAGACGCCATGTGAGCATACCCTATAGGTTCAAGTCATATAAAGCACAATATTTTCAATGATTTGTAAAACAAAAAGGGATCCGCTCACCTCTATTTCCCTCAGGACAGGTGCTCCAATCCAAAATTGAGTCACCCCTCAAAGATTTTTGGATAAATGTATAAGAAAAATGGATTGGTCACTCTTATATGGAGATATAGAATGTTTTTATTCGTATATATATTAAAATGAGAAATAATAAACAATAAATAAAAGACACATAAAATTCACATAAAATTTCTTAAATTGATCAACACAATATCCTGTATCTGCTCCCTATTCAACTGTCATATAGTTTGTTTGACAGAGATGGTAACAGTTCTAGGATGAGTACTGATAGCGTCAAATATCTCTCTCTGCCTCCACCCAGACTGAATAATCTGATGTGTAAAGGCAGATTGAATTGAAGGGGTAAATTGACACAAGTGGTATCCACCCGTTGACTTGACACAGTATCAAATAAAAATTACATAACATCCAATGTTTTAAAAAATATATGAATCAGCCATATATTGGGTCAATCTTGGAGAATGAGTCTCTGACAAATATATCCAAAGTCTGTGTTTAACACAAAAGGAATTCCAACTTTTTTGTAGATAAATAGTGGATTGTATCAGCTCTCATCAGCTGTTTCTCCCATTGCTTTAGCGTATAGCTAAGGTAACCCGTGCAATTAATTTTTATCACAGTATCTGTATAAAAAAAGAAACACTTCGGCCGCCACAGGCTATTACTATGTTGTATCCGACTGCTGACTGCTGTACTATATTGGTGTATGGCCGCAGTGCAGGATGATACTTCGGTAATCACAAGCGGTTTATTCAAATAATGTTTAGGAAGGTAGTTCTGATTGTTATACCCACTAAATATCTGGGCTTACCTCTGTTGGCACCGTCGGGTGAATTGGGGATTAATTTCGAGTTCTTGCTCCGTTGAATCAAGCCGGCGTCCCGGCTATGGAGCCGCTCGCGTTCCACGTGTCTTCCGCGGGTGATTTGAATTAGATGTGAGGATGGCCAGCCTCTCTCTGCCAGCGCTGATGGATGACATGTTGTAATGATTTTAACACTGAATCCAAACGTTTCTTTCTCTTTGTAGTGCACTTCTTAAAAGATGGGGTATTCGTCCAAAGGTATGACGCCAGACGCGTTTCGGGGAGACGCTTTCCCCTTCCTCAGTGGCATACCCCCATCTTGTAAATCGGTGGGATTTATACTGGTGTTGGTTATCACCAAAATCCGGACTGGATCCTAGAATGTCCCTTTCATGGTCAATATAACATTTTTAGATGTTATTTGCACCTCTGATCTTGGTGCGTTTTTTCTCAAAGTCTGGTTTTTTATCATGTTTATACTTTTCTTATTTGTAATTTAATCCATAAATATAAGATATCATATTCAGTACTACCATTTCATCACATATTCACTTATTAAAACCATTATAAAATACACTTTAAGAACATAAATAAATATTGTTGTACGTACTCAAGGCTGTTTTCCCAAGCTTTTTATGGAAGAATTGATTGCCCTTCATTCAGGCCTTTGTTAAAATATTTTTTGGCTTGAAAAACGCAGATGCGATTTTGCTGCGTTTTTTTCAAATTTGATGCGTTTTTTCTCTCATTTTCTATATATCAGAGATGGAGTTGATCAGAGGTATTCTGTGTATGAAATCTTCTATTATGTGGTATGTATATAGGTATTTTGGTTTGTTTTGGGTATCTATACACGATAGATGATAAAGGGGTGGCACGTGTGGGGTAGAGGGAGAGTTGCAGTGCTGGGAAAAACCGCCTGACAGCAACTCTACATCGACACCCACACGGACCACCCATATCTAGATAAACCCAAAAATTTCTAACTCCGCATTTAGGCCTCTAGGTAGGAGACTACCAAATTCATAGATTTTTCTAGATTCTGCCCTTGATAGTCTCTCAATCTGATTGCCTCCTCGCCAATGCTTCTCTACCCTTTCCAGCGCCATGAAAGAGAGACCTCTAGGGTCTTGCTGGTGTGCGTCCTTGAAATGCTTGGACAGCGAATGTTTTTCATAACCTCTGGAGATATTATTAAGGTGTTCCGCTATCCTAACCTTCAAGGTACGCTTGGTCCACCCAATGTATTGTCTCAGACATGGACACTGGATTAGGTAGATTACATTGGTGAAGTTGCATGTGAGAAAATGCTTAATGGTCATAGTATGTGAATTTTGTGTGGAGGTGGCTATGGTTGTTTTCCTTGGGAATTTAGTCTTCCTACAACCTAGACAACTCCCACATCTATAAAAACCTTTCTGTTGAAGCCAATTTGTTGTTCGGCCTTTTTTCTTTTTTTCTTTTATTGAATATGTGATTTTGGGGATCGGAGGTAAAAACATTCCTATAGTTTTATCCCTATGTAGATGGTGCCAGTGGGATTTTATCATGGATTCTACTTGTTTTGCCTGGGTGTTATAAGGCAAGATGATTCTAAAATCCGAGTTATTTTCTTGTCTACGTTTTTGTGTTGGCTCAAAAAAAGTTTTTCTATCTAACTCTTTTATTTTTTCAAGGGCCTCGTTAATGATTACATCCGGATAGTTCTTTTCTTTAAATTGTTTACTCATGCCTATGGCTTCCTCCTCAAACTTGTCCTCTTCCGTGCAGTTGCGCTTAAGTCGGCGGAACTGTCCAAATGGGACATTTGTTAGCCACCTTGGCAGATGGCAGCTTGAAAAAGGAATATAGCCGCCACAGGACCAGATCTGCCCCCAGGGTCGGATCGATGTTATTTACCTCCAACTGTGCCAAGAATAAATTGGCATAACTGGGGGCAAACCTTGTACCCATGGCGGTTCCCCTCATCTGCAGATAAAATTGATCAGAGAAGAGGAAATAGTTATGATGTAGGATGTGATTCACACCTTCCAACACAAATTCTATTTGATTTCCTTCCCATACTGTGCTTCCAGATAATTGTTCCCTCAAAGCTGAGATGCCTTGGTCGTGGTCAATAATGGTATAGAGGGACTGGACGTCCAGGGTACCCATTATCCAATGGTCCTGGGCGTCCAGACCCTCCAACACCCCCACGTTATGAAAAACATTCGCTGTCCAAGCATTTCAAGGACGCACACCAGCAAGACCCTAGAGGTCTCTCTTTCATGGCGCTGGAAAGGGTAGAGAAGCATTGGCGAGGAGGCAATCAGATTGAGAGACTATCAAGGGCAGAATCTAGAAAAATCTATGAATTTGGTAGTCTCCTACCTAGAGGCCTAAATGCGGAGTTAGAAATTTTTGGGTTTATCTAGATATGGGTGGTCCATGTGGGTGTCAATGTAGAGTTGCTGTCAGGCTGTTTTTCCCAGCACTGCAACTCTCCCTCTACCCCACACGTGCCACCCCTTTATCATCTATCGTGTATAGATACCCAAAACAAACCAAAATACCTATATACATACCGCATAATAGAAGATTTCATACACAGAATACCTCTGATCAACTCCATCTCTGATATATAGAAAATGAGAGAAAAAACGCATCAAATTTGAAAAAAACGCAGCAAAAGCGCATCTGCGTTTTTTGTAGTAAAGTGCGTTTTTCAAGCCAAAAAATATTTTAACAAAGGCCTGAATGAAGGGCAATCAATTCTTCCATAAAAAGCTTGGGAAAACAGCCTTGAGTACGTACAACAATATTTATTTATGATCTTAAAGTGTATTTTATAATGGTTTTAATAAGTGAATATGTGATGAAATGGTAGTACTGAATATGATATCTTATATTTATGGATTAAATTACAAATAAGAAAAGTATAAACATGATAAAAAACCAGACTTTGAGAAAAAATGCACCAAGATCATAGGTGCAAATAACATCTAAAAATGTTATATTGACCATGAAAGGGACATTCTAGGATCCAGTCCGGATTTTGGTGATAACCAACACCAGTATAAATCCCACCGATTTACAAGATGGGGGTATGCCACTGAGGAAGGGGAAAGCGTCTCCCCGAAACGCGTCTGGCGTCATACCTTTGGACGAATACCCCATCTTTTAAGAAGTGCACTACAAAGAAAAAGAAACGTTTGGATTCAGTGTTAAAATCATTACAACACGTCATCCATCAGCACTGGCAGAGAGAGGCTGGCCATCCTCACATCTAATTCAAATCACCCGTGGAAGACACGTGGGACGCGAACGGCTCCATAGCCGGGACGCCGGCTTGATTCAACGGAGCAAGAACTCGAAATTAATCCCCGATTCACCCGACGGTGCCAACAGAGGTAAGCCCAGAAATTTAGTGGGTATAACAATCAGAACTACCTTCCTAAACATTATTTGAATAAACTGCTTGTGATTACCGAAGTATCATCCTGCACTGCGGCCATACACCAATATAGTACAGCAGTCAGCAGTCGGATACAACATAGTATTAGCCTGTGGCGGCCGAAGTGTTTCTTTTTTGATACAGATACTGTGATAAAAATTTATTGCACGGGTTACCTTAGCTATATGCTAAAGCAATGGGAGAAACAGCTGATGAGAGCTGATACAATCCACTATTTATCTACAAAAAAGTTGGAATTCCTTTTGTGTTAAACACAGACTTTGGATATATTTGTCAGAGACTCATTCTCCAAGATTGACCCATTATATGGCTGATTCATATATTTTTTAAAACATTGGATGTTATGTAATTTTTATTTGATACTGTGTCAAGTCAACGGGTGGATACCACTTGTGTCAATTTATCCCTCCAATTCATTATGCCTTTACACATCAGATTATTCAGTCTGGGTGGAGGCAGAGAGAGATATTTGACGCTATCAGTACTCATCCTAGAACTGTTACCATCTCTGTCAAACAAACTATATGACAGTTGAATAGGGAGCAGATACAGGATATTGTGTTGATCAATTTAAGAAATTTTATGTGAATTTTTTGTGTCTTTTATTTATTGTTTAATATTTCTCATTTTAATATATATACGAATAAAAACATCCTATATCTCCATATAAGAGTGACCAATCCATTTTTCTTATACAATATTTTCAATGTTACTCAACACTATACTCCTACTAGCAGCCAAAATCTGTAGCTTTGGCTGTGACTAGAGTACAAAACTTGATATAACTTGATAAATGCAAGGTAAGTAAAGCAAAGTAATTTCAAAACTACTCCACATTTTATATATCGGTAATTTAATATTTAATGCATCTGTGGATGTGACTGGAGCATAAGGTGTTCCTTAATCAATACACGATAAGAAAACGTTTTTCCATATTTTATGAAGAGCTATTGATGTACAGAACTGACAGGTTGGCGTGTGGCTTCAATGCTTCTTATCTGAGGCAGTCACAGGTTCTGCTGCTGATTTCATGTGACTGGAAAGTGGCATCACCAGTCCGTCCTTAGTCATCTTGGGATATTTTGCAGGATCTGTGTCGTCTTCAGACAGATTGGGTAATTGTGCGGATGTTGCTGCTGTTTGTTGTTGCTCTTCATGACTTGTAGAAGCCAATCAGGGACACAAAGTGCAGAGTCAGCAGCTCCATCCACTCAAGGGTATCTGTTCCTCTCCTGTCTCTGCTGAGCCTGCATTGCCATCTGCAAGGACAGGATCAGCTGTGAATGAAGGAGGGATCAATAATGTATTAACTCATATAAAGTTCAGCTTAAAGGTTTATTCCCATCTCAGACATTGGGTGCACAATGTGTGATAGGTGTGGGTCCCACCTCTGGGACCCGCACCTACTGTATACTCAGGATAAAGCCTGCAAAGTCCCGGAGCCACCCTCCATCCATTCCTATGTGTAGCTGGCCAGCTAAGACCTGTCCTAGGTTGCTAGCATAGCTTATATGAGTATAGAGCTAGACCTGCCAATAGCCTTAATACAGTTCCTATAAGGCAAAATCAGAGTTATTTACTGTGACATCATGTTTTGGATGTCATATACTGTAACTGTTATATTTTGTGTTCACAAAAGCAGAAATAGATAATATGCCTTTACGATTCATTTTGTAATGTAAGGTAAGCTCAGTGACACAGCAGAAACAACAGAAAGCATAGTGTTAATCTGTTGTTGCTGGGCAGAAGTCTAGACCAATCACAGCCAGTTCCTCAAACAGCAAGAGTTTTCACCAATCACAGACAGCCTCACACACAGGCTGTGTGGGAATTCCCCTAGCAGGAGCTGCTGGAATCATTACTCACCAGAGAGATGAGCTGAATAGACACACAGTTCCAGTCAGAGTCCAGTTTTATTGGAACAAGAGGCCAAAATAGGTATTTAGAACAGTTATATAATGTTCATATTGTTAGTATTGTGATTAGAACTGTATAGTCAACCAGTTATATATGTTTACTTACAGTTCTACCAAATTGCAAGCATACAAACCAGATTCCATACAAATTGAATACAAACTGCAAACTGCTCATACCAGATCATAAACAATTGCATACTGCAAACTGCAAACCAAGTTGAACAAGCAGAACTATTAGTTAGACCTCAGATATACCTCTCAGAGAGATAATAAAGTGCTTAAATAACTTAAAGTGAGAGTACAGATACTCAAGAGAGAAATATATCCACCATTTTATGTTGAATGACACGATTGAACAGTTGAACCACAATTTTAATCATACCGCCATTTTGTGATATCTTTTCAACACGTTTTATGTACGAGAACTATCTGCACACTATGGGAGCGCCAAAAAATAGCCGGAGTACGGCAGACTAGACTATTTTCGGAAGTCCTATTGAAATGAATGGGAGGCACACCGCGCAAGTGTGGCCACCACTTCATTCACTTCTATGGGGCTGACAGAAATAACCAAACCAGCTCGGCTATTTTCAGGGCTCTCACAGGAATGAATGAAAAGCGGCCACGCATGTGCAGTGCGCCTTCGGACTTTGCATGCTCTGTTCTACAAACCCATACATATCCTAGCAATATGCCCCCAATGTCTGAGATGGGAATAACCCTTTAAAGGGCACCTGTCCGCAGATTTGTACCTATGAAACTGGATCACGCAGGGCAAGGGCTTGTCTGCTTATATTTTCACACTGCTAAGGGGAGACTTTCGCCTAACATCAGTGCCGTTGACATCACCAACACAGATGTGCAGGCTTTATCACTGCCCAAGCCGTTTTACAGGCTAGTGCAGCGCTAAAGCCTGCCCATCAGTGCCGGTAATGTCACCGGGCTCACTGCTAGGCAGAAGCCTCCGCCTAGCTTACCCTATGGAGATCCCAGTACATCACTGGATCTCCATAATAAGCCTGAATCACGCAGGGCGAAGGAGAGCATCAGAGCTCTGAACCCGGACAACCCCTTTAACAGGACCAGGTGTGATCACAATTACACTACCTGTCCCTGTCAAAGTGGAGAGAGACCTGAGCCTCTAGGAGTAACGGCAACACCCCCATTGCTTGGAGAGGCCATTTGAATACACTGCGTGCAGAATTATTAGGCAAATGAGTATTTTGACCACAGCATCCTCTTTATGCATGTTGTCTTACTCCAAGCTGTATAGGCTCGAAAGCCTACTACCAATTAAGCATATTAGGTGATGTGCATCTCTGTAATGAGAAGGGGTGTGGTTTAATGACATCAACACCCTATATTAGGTGTGCATAATTATTAGGCAACTTCCTTTCCTTTGTCAAAATGGGTCAAAAGAAGGACTTGACAGGCTCAGAAAAGTCAAAAATAGTGAGATATCTTGCAGAGGGATGCAGCACTCTTAAAATTGCAAAGCTTCTGAAGCGTGATCATCGAACAATCAAGCGTTTCATTCAAAATAGGCAACAGGGTCGCAAGAAGCGTGTGGAAAAACCAAGGCGCAAAATAACTGCCCATGAACTGAGAAAAGTCAAGCGTGCAGCTGCCAAGATGCCACTTGCCACCAGTTTGGCCATATTTCAGAGCTGCAACATCACTGGAGTGCCCAAAAGCACAAGGTGTGCAATACTCAGAGACATGGCCAAGGTAAGAAAGGCTGAAAGACGACCACCACTGAACAAGACACACAAGCTGAAACGTCAAGACTGGGCCAAGAAATATCTCAAGACTGATTTTTCTAAGGTTTTATGGACTGATGAAATGAGAGTGAGTCTTGATGGGCCAGATGGATGGGCCCGTGGCTGGATTGGTAAAGGGCAGAGAGCTCCAGTCCGACTCAGACGCCAGCAAGGTGGAGGTGGAGTACTGGTTTGGGCTGGTATCATCAAAGATGAGCTTGTGGGGCCTTTTTGGGTTGAGGATGGAGTCAAGCTCAACTTCCAGTCCTACTGCCAGTTTCTGGAAGACACCTTCTTCAAGCAGTGGTACAGGAAGAAGTCTGCATCCTTCAAGAAAAACATGATTTTCATGCAGGACAATGCTCCATCACACGCGTCCAAGTACTCCACAGCGTGGCTGGCAAGAAAGGGTATAAAAGAAGAAAATCTAATGACATGGCCTCCTTGTTCACCTGATCTGAACCCCATTGAGAACCTGTGGTCCATCATCAAATGTGAGATTTACAAGGAGGGAAAACAGTACACCTCTCTGAACAGTGTCTGGGAGGCTGTGGTTGCTGCTGCACGCAATGTTGATGGTGAACAGATCAAAACACTGACAGAATCCATGGATGGCAGGGTTTTGAGTGTCCTTGCAAAGAAAGGTGGCTATATTGGTCACTGATTTGTTTTTGTTTTGTTTTTGAATGTCAGAAATGTATATTTGTGAATGTTGAGATGTTATATTGGTTTCACTGGTAAAAATAAATAATTGAAATGGGTATATATTTGTTTTTTGTTAAGTTGCCTAATAATTATGCACAGTAATAGTCACCTGCACACACAGATATCCCCCTAAAATAGCTAAAACTAAAAACAAACTAAAAACTACTTCAAAAAATATTTAGCTTTGATATTAATACGTTTTTTGGGTTTATTGAGAACATGGTTGTTGTTCAATAATAAAATTAATCCTCAAAAATACAACTTGCCTAATAATTCTGCACTCCCTGTATATTAAAACTTCATTTTTCTCAGCAATATGGGTACATTTGAACATGGGACCAACACAGATGCCTTCAGCTGCCAAGCGGACATGTAACAGGTCAGCCAGTTTCATAGGTAGAAATCTGCTGACAGATGCCCTTAAAGCGTGACTCCATTCCGAAATATAATGGATCAGTCACATTTTGTTAACCCTGCTTTATACCTGCAGTAGTTTTACACAAAAATGAGATTGCCCATAACAGTGGAGTGTCATCCACAGATGCCCCCATAACAGTGCATCATCCACAGAAATCCCCTTAACATTGCATCATCCAAAGATGCCCCCATACCCGTGTGTCAGCCACAGATGCCCATAACAGTGGAGTGTCATCCACAGATGCCCATAACAGTGCATCATCCACAGATGCCCCCATAACAGTGTCATCCACAGATGCCCCCATAACCTTGTGTCATCCAGTCATGCCCATAACAGTGTCATCCACAGATCCCCCATAACAGGGTGTCATCCACAGATCCCCCATAACAGTGTGTCATCCACAGGTTCCCCATAACAGTGTGTTATCCACAGGTCCCCCATAACAGTGTGTCATCCACAGATCCCCCATAACAGTGTGTCATCCACAGATCCCCCATAACAGTGTGTCATCCACAGATCCCCCATAACAGTGTGTCAAACACAGATGCCCCCTAACAGTGTGTCATCCACAGATCCCCATAACACTGTGTCATCCACAGATCCCCCATAACAGTGTGTCATCCACAGGTCCCCCATAACAGTGAACCTGCGCACTGAGGAGAGACTGACAGGAGGGGAAGATCCGCGGAAGCACAGCAGACGACTGAATAGCTTCTTTTGTAAGTAAATTATTTTGTTATAGTGCTGAAACTGCTTTAAACTCTAAAGAAAAGTTTTGGAGAGTGTTTCTCTCTTTCTCAGGTTTGAAGCAATACCGAGGAAGAAAGGAAAACTCTTGAAAGCTTGTCTTTTAAGTATTAGGATAGTACAATAAAAAGGTATCCCTGCATACCGCAATACTCTCGTATTTTGTAATCTTATTTATATATGCTTATTTCGTTTTTTTCAGTAGTATGATTAAGTGGTAAAAATTATTAGTGCCCCCCATTTTTGACTGTGATATCTTATGTGCCCCCCCCTATATATTGTTCCTAGAGTCGCCACTGCACAGAGGCGGAGTCACGGCAACGCTAGGGTGAGGCCCGGCCTGTGTGTGTATGTATATAATATATATATATATATATATATATATATACAAACATACACACGTGCGCGGGGCTTGTGTGTTTGTACTTAAGTTTAGGGTACACACCCTAATGCAATAGGCTGCGCACGCCTATGGCTGTGTCCCCCAACGAACTCAGCGAGAAAGAGATTTTACAGGTGAGTTCACAAAAATCTTGTTTTCTCGCTCGTATCATTGGGGGACACTTGACCATGGGACGTTCCAAAGCAGTCTATGGGGCGGGACCAAAACACACCCCCATGGAAACTGCCTCGAGGAAGCTCAGGACACCGCTGCCTGCAAGACTTTGCGACCCAGCGCAGTGTCCGCCGATGCCAACGTATGCACCTGGTGAACGTGTGCAGAGATGACCACGTCGCTGCCTTGCACAGCTGTGAGGCAGAAGATTGGTGGAAGCGAGCCCAAGACGCACCCACTGCCCTGGTCCTGCGCTGAAGTAGAAGACGGATAGACCGACGAAGGGCAAGCCTCTTGTCCTGAGGCAGGCGTACCACTGCCACTGCCGTGTCGAGGACCATACCTAAAAAGGTGATCCATCTGGCAGGACGCAGTGAAGACTTTTGGAAGTTCACCAGCCACCCGAACCGCGCCATGGTATCCAGGGTGATACGCAGTCTGTCCTCATTCTGCCCAAAGGACGCCGCTTTGACCAGGATGTCATCCAGATATGGTATCAGGGCGATGCCCCTGGTCTGAAGAAGTGCCAGGACAGGAGTGAGAACCTTTGTAAAGACTCACGGCGCCGGCGCCAGGCCAAAGGGAAGGGCAACGAACTGATAGTGGTGGGGGTCCACTGCAAAGTGGAGGAACCGCTGATGTGCCGGAGCAATTAGGACGTGTAAGTACGCGTCCCGAATGTCTATGGAAGAGATGAATTTGCCCCGGTCCAGAGAAGCAATCACGGAGCGAAGGAACTTCATTCTGAAGTGTTGCACCTGGAGAAACCGGTTCAGCAACTTGAGGTCCAGGACCGGGCGAACTCGCCCCTCTTTTTTGGGGACGACAAACAGGTTGGAATAGAAACCTATGAATTGTTCCACCAAAGGAACTGGGGCAATCACACCTCGTGCGAGGAGAGACTGGATCACCTCGAAAAAGGCTGCCGCGCGACCTGGATCCCTGAGAGGTTTGGAGGGGAAGAAACGATGAAGAGGAGGCGATGCAAACTCGATTTTGTAACCCGAGGTTACGATCTTGAGCGCCCATACGTCGGAGATGTGGGCCCGCCACACTTCCTGAAAAAGGAGTAGGTGACCTCCCACCCGGGAGGGTGGGGGCGCCTCTTAATGCGGATGGCTGCTTGCCGGACGAAGGACGGGCGGGCTGCGTCCATGGGCGCCAGGAGTGTTGAGGCCTGAAGAATGGCTTTTTGCGCTGGTCCTGCGTGGAGGATCTGGGAGGAGCTGCTGCTGCTGCCTGGTGCGTGCCGGCGAAGCAACGAAAGGACTGAGTCTGCCTAATGCGAAACGTGCGTCTGGATTTGCCCTTTGGGAGGTGGGTACTCCTACCACCCATGGCCTCAGGGATGATTTCATCCAACCGGGCCCCAAACAACCGGGAGCCAGCAAACGGAAGGCTTGTAAGGAACCACTTTGACGAGGCGTCCGCTGCCCAAACTTTCAGCCAGAGCTCGCGTCTCAAGGTAACCGCGAGAGCCGATGAGCGGGCAACCAGAGACCCTGCATCTAAGGACGCTTCAAAGAGGTACTTGCCATGCGGCAATCAACCTGGATCCTGAAGGGCTGAGCCATCAGCCACTGGGATGGCGGTGTGCTTGGCCAGGCGTGCTACCGGAGGATCCACCTTAGGGGTTGAAGACCATTTAGACACCCATTCTGCCTTAAAGGGATACAGCAGATCCAGAAGCTTTGAAGTGCTAAAGCGACGATCCGGATGGTCCCACGCCCGAGCCACGAGTCGTCGTGCAGGGGGAAGGCTTTAGGAGTTTGTCTAGTATGGAGAAAGGACACTCCCTGTTGACTCGTAGAGGGGGAGTCGTCCTGCACCTAGAAGGTGTCACGGACAGCAGTAACTAAGCTGTCAACCATGGAAGCAATCTTGGAAGATTGTTCCGGATCCATATCCAAGTCTGAATCACCAATCTCCCCATCCAACAATCTTTCCCCTGGTTGGGAGGATGCGTCCGAGCGTGACCCATGGGGGGAGGGGATGCTGAGGAGTCAGAAGAGGATTGACGTCCTGTTCTGGGCCGTTTGTGAGAAGGTCTGCCCCGGAGGCGCTCTGCGGAGGAGGGCGCGTACTGTGCAGGTGGAGATTTATTAACCAAGCGACCCATGAGAGTGAGGGTGGATTGGGGTATCTTAGACAGGTCCTCCACTGCCCAGGATAAGGCACGGGCCCAGTCCGGTTCCGCCCGGTCAGGGTGGTCATGCAGCTGCGTGGTTTGAGGGGGCAGATCTTGTGCGGGCGCACAGCATACAGAGCAAACAGAGTCTGATTGGCCGCGCGGGAAATTATTATTGGATTTGACACAGTGGGTTTGGACATGGCTACTACCGCTGAGCTCACTGTTGGGGAGGGGGGAACTGTCCTACCAGACATGCAGGGGACCGTGTAGGCCCGGAATGGGACTGGGGGCTAAAGTTGGGGGCGCCGGCCGGAAAGGTAAGGCGGGCCCCAGGAAGCCAGGAGGGTGCCCTACCAGGGGATCAGTATTACCCATGTCCCCATAGAACACAAAAAAAAAGGGTCTGGAAGTATCCTAATCTCAGCCAAAGGGCGAGGGGAGGACCGAAGAGAAGGGAAGGGAAGGGGGGGGGGAGATGGAGGAATGGAGGGTGCAGATAATACTCACCTAATCCTGAGTACTCACCCCATCTTCATCCTCTTCTCTTCACCCCTCCTCCGAGTTCCAGCAGGGTCACCTCTTCAGCAGCTGGCACCCGAAGTGGCAGGAGACTGGAATGGTGGGGGGTCTCACCGGATGGAGGTTGGGTGGTGAGGGAGTCCGACACCGGCCTTGCTCCTGGGGTAGAGAGAGGGGCTAGGCGCTTCTGTTTCCCCTACCTAAAAGGGAAAGAGAAAAAATAAAAAATAACAAAAGGAAGCCGCCCTGCAAGCAGGGATGTCTGCCTCCTACGACACTAAGCTTAAAACTGATATGCTCTCTCCTGTCTGGAAGAGGTATGGGCGGTGGAGGTGGAGCTAACACTTTTTAGCCTATTATTGCCTGCTAGTGGCAGCAGCAAGCTATACCCACGGTCCTGTGTCCCCCAATGATACGAGTGAGAAACGTCAGATTCTTCATTTCTTGATAACATAAAGGTTGTCACAGCCACACCCCCATTGTCACACTCCTTGCCTATAATGCTATTTATGTAAGGAGCACTCCAGCCACAGTAGATAATGGCCCTGTTAGGGTTCTTTTATACAGCCCAATTATGGGCCATAAAAAGCAGCTGTCAATGATAAAACCAGTTGATTGGCACTTGTTTCTTAAGCAGCTGGCACCAGCTTACTACCCTTTCCCCAAAGACAACACATGCACACTCAAACTGAACTGAATGTACATGTGTATGTAGTGCCCTGGACATTTGCATATGTCTCCTATGCAAAGTTATAAACGTCTTACTTTATTTCACTTTAAAGGGTTAAGTTGTAATGACTTATACTGTATAATACTGTGTAACTGCATTTCATATGCTTGGTGTGATATATACCCTGTTCATTTGCTCAGCAATGTGGAAAAGGTTAATGGACCTTGAGACTTTTGGGACTGATATAATTTTCAACAGCTACCATAAGGTTTGAAGAAGAACATACTTTGGAATCTGCTGTGTCATTGCCATTGAGTATTACTGAAACTCTAATGTAAGTCTAGGAGAGACGGAAATTGTAACATTGTAACTGTTTGTGCTGAGTTTCTCCACTCCACCCCCTAGAAGGTTCTAGTTCAGCTAGAAATGGCATACAAGGAGAGCAGTCAGAGCCCCTAGTGTCCTGCAATTAGGGAACAGTGCTTGGAGGGGAATACTCTACCAGACTATTGAGTGACCAGAAGACATGCACGAGTGACATGTAGTGGCCGGGCTTGGGGTGGCCCCAACGCTGTGTCCCCCGGACACCATTGAGGTGTTACCACATGTTGCTGCTCTCCAGAAGGGATTATAAGGCGTGGTGCACCACAATGGGAAATAATTCCAGAGAGTCAGAGTCTGCATTAACTAGGGTGCTTCTTTACTGGAGGGATTCAGGTGCAAAACAAT
This sequence comes from Bufo bufo, assembly GCF_905171765.1. Classification (NCBI taxonomy): domain Eukaryota; kingdom Metazoa; phylum Chordata; class Amphibia; order Anura; family Bufonidae; genus Bufo; species Bufo bufo. The sequence continues at coordinate 136,941,967 of NC_053394.1, read as the reverse complement.
ACACACAAGGCATAGGGCTGGCTTCTCCAGTCTCCTTCCTGGCAGATGAAGGGTTTGATGCTGAGGAAAGGCCTGAGCTAGCTGTCCCTCTCTCTCTTCAAAAGGCTGGTACCTTGGTCCAAGGCTGGTGATCCAGGGTCTGTGGCAGTATATCCCCGTCTCAGCATCTTCTTCTGGTCACTCATGCAGGCTGGCATGAGTCTCCTCTTCCAAGCACTGGTCGCTAACTGCAGAACACTAAGGGCTCTGACTGCTCTCCTTATATACAGTTTTAGCTAGACTAGAACGTTCTAGTGGGAGGTATGGACTGGAGAAGCTCAACACAAAAAAGATACATTGTAACACTTTCCGTCTCTTATAGACTTACATTAGAGCTTCAATGATACTCAATGGCAATGATACAGCAATATACAGATGGAACATGGTTAGCACTCCAGCTCTTAACTCAAATTTCTTAACTCATTGCGTTATCTTGAGACAAAACCATTGAAAAGCAATTGAAGGTGTTTAATTAGATTAGATAACACAACTCAGAAATCTCAGAAAAAAGGAGTGTTAACTCTGCTCCATCCGTAGCTAAAACCACAGTGCACACAGGTTGGTGCCTGTAGGTTTCCTGTAGTATGCAAGCACAGCCGCTGCTGCTGTATTGTAGGGTGGTGGTAACCATGGAAATGAGAAGTGTATAATGCGATAGAAAAATGGCTAGGGGCTGGGCAAAGCAGCAGGAACATTTCTTTTATGGAGCTTTTCTCATCAGGAGTAGTGTGAGTATGAAGTTTTATTCTGCCAGATCTTGCTACGGCAAGTGCCCAGGGCAGAGCCTTAATGTGAAGTACTCTCTGCATTTAGCTGCTTCACTGCCCCTCCCCTCTGCTCTGAGTGACAACTGTAGCATCCTACCTGCTTTCACTCCGGGCAGATGGAAGGCTTTGTGAAGCAGATCAATACAGAGAGATCTTCACAGTAAAGTCCCAACCTGGGCACTTACAAGAGCAGAATCTAGCAGAATAAAACTTAATATTCATACTACTCCTGGTGAGAAAAGTTCCACAAAAGGTATGTCTGTACTGCTCTCCCCAGTGCCTGTCTAGTGGTGTTAGCCATTTAGCATGATCAAAACTGCTGACAGACTCACTTTAAAAGGGCTGTACAGAGATAGAAAAACATGGCCACTTTACTGTTGCTGAAAGTAAGCAGCCATATTTTCTTCATACTATACAACCCCTTTAATTGCCTTGCACTGTGTCACTTGTTACATCTACTTCCAGTGTCCGATGACAGAAAAAAATACAACTCCCACAATGCTGTGGAGTGGTCGTCAGCACACATGCTCACAGATTCCAAGGAGCTTGCAGCAAAACTCTAAATTCTGGATGTGACTTGAGTGCAAGACATAATACATCAAATAGAATAAACAGCTTAATGGCATAACCTAGAAATGTTTTTGGGGTTTTGATTTTCTTTGTCAGCATTTGGAACAGAAGCCCCTTTACGAAGCCTCTGTCAGTGAAGACAGCTGGATTTTATTAGTAAATTGAGTGGTTACTTTGGATCCTTTAAGGAGAGTGCTGCGATTTTATTGGTTGTGCCCTAATAGTGTGTAGGAATATACAATCCGGGCTGCTGTTCAGGGGACCAACCCACCTCTCTTCTGTTATCATGTAATGTCATGTCAAGTTGTTTTGGGCAGGAGCATGCTGATAAGGCCGAATGCACGCGGCCGTGTTCCGCGGCCGAGAGCGGTCCGTGGTATGCCGGGCTGGATTCCTGTTCAGAGCAGGAGCGCACGGCGTCATTGGTTGCTATGACGCTGTGCGCTTCATGTCGCCGCTGCACTACAGTAATACACTATACGAGGGTTACTTACAGTTTCAGTGGTGGTCTTGGGTAGAGAAAGGATTAATATAAGGATTTCTGGTGTTCTTGGGTAGTTATGGGGTCAATATATGCTGATGGTCTATAGCAGTATGGGGTTGGTTATAGTATCCATGATGGTCTCGGACAGTAAAGGGGTTATTGTAAGAATTCCTGGTTGTCTAGGACAGTGAGGGTGTTAATTACAGTATTTCTGGTGGTCTAGAGCATTGAAGGGCTTAACGTAAATAGTCAACTGGTTAAATTTTAGATTCCTGGTAGAGGACAGTGGAAATGTAATACTGCATACCTGGGGTCCAGTGTTTACTCACACCTCCAGACCCCAGTGTTGTCTGGGCTGTAGCAGGTAGCTGAACACTGATAATTTAGCTTCCTGTGTCCTGCCTACAGTGATTATAACAATAGGTTAAAGCACGGAGATCAAGAGGACTGTGCACAGTTCTCTCTTTGATGGTGCGGAGTGATTTAGGAACGCTCGGACTTATCCCGTATTGCAGTGTTTAATATGGGTGATCAGTATAATATGGGTGATCAGAGAATCGCATATTCAAGTCCTCTACTGGAGCTTGGAAAAAATATGAAAATAAAAGTGTTTGGAAAAATAAAAATAAAACAAAAAAGTTTTTTATGCAAAAGTAGAAAAACAAAAAGGTATGTACTGGTGTAATTGTACTGAGTATTGGCTGACATAATAAAGGTATCATGTTATTGATACCACAAGGTAAATGCCATAAAAACAATACCAAAAAAGATGGAAAAACTGAATTTTTTTTAAATAAAAGATATACATTAGATGGTTCTCAACAACAAAATATAAAAGTTATGGCTTTTGAAATGTAAAAAACGTACTGTGTCCTGAAGTCCAAAATAAGATGTGTCCTTAAAGGGGTTCTCTGGGAATCAAGAAAATGAAAATACTTAAATATTACTTTATTATAAATATATTCTCAAATACCTTTCAATATTTATATGAATTCACTCACTGATGAAGGGACTTTGTGTCCTGAAACGCGTTTGGGAAAAAGAAAGGGTCCATCGTTTACTAAAGTGATCACGCAAGACCTGGAAGAAAGGATCCTTAAAGCAGCTATTATTGAATTAGCATTTGGTCTATGGAGCTTCTGAGTCACATGACCGGAGCCTGAATGTCACGGATGGTGTTGCAGAAAGCTGGAACTTATAAATAAACACCCGACTGGCTTGATCCCAAACTAAGGAGCATATGGATGAGCCCTATAAAACCCCTAGAGCTCTCTATGACTGCTATGCCCATGCAAAGATCTTTATGGTAGACGATTGCATGCCCTCGTACCTTATACTATCTGACACCTGAAAACCCTATAATAGTGAGGGGACACGACCACCGGCTCCCTGCACTTAATACGGACGGAGTCAGGGTCACCTACAATCAAGCCAGCAAGTAAACACAAATAAAGGAAACAGACTTATCTGAGGAATCAGGAGAAGGAGCATCCAGCAGTGAACAACTCATCAAGGAAGAAGTATAAACCGCAAAGTGAGGCAGTATGGGAGGGAATATAAAGGGAGACAATCAGTGCAAATAGATGACAGCTGGGAGAAGGAAAGGAGATGACAAAGTGAAACCAAAACAAAGAACTTCATGCAAGAGGTAGCGAAGAACGTCTAACAGACCTTCTCACAGAGCTGGCGGTGACACTGAAGTCACGTGGAGAGGTACGTCACCATACCCGGAAGTATATGCCGCCGGGAACCTCGAGGACATCTGACGAGATCATACACAGTGCAGCACTCAGCTCCTGTTACGGAACATCCCCGAAGGAAGAAAGTGGCTACACAGAGAACTCCATAAAGGGGAAGTCAGAATCAGAGGTAAGATCAGTGCCATAGACAACGCGGGACGCCGTGTCCAGGCACATCCTCAAGAAGACAGTACTTCTAGAAAACGTGAGTCACCCTAATTGACAAAAGGTGTACAATTGTTCTATATATATTTGTTTGCAGTATATGAAGATCAAATCAGGTGCCAGCGTCTACATTACGGTGTGCATAATTAACCATTTGACCATCTTACTTGGCATATTGAATATGGGGATCTTCTCTGTAATAACGGAACTATGAATATTATATCCAGAACTGCTCTGTTCAAATAACTGTTACGTTGGAATTTGCTATTACCATCGAAACCACAAACAAACAGTGACTGCTTATTATCTACTGTACCGAGCCGCTCTACTAAAGTGCATTTAACATATTTAGAGAGACCAGCTATTTAGCTGAGGACGCATAGTCATTTTATCAACTTTGACTTTTTTTTTTATTGACATTTTATTCACAATTTAATAAATACTGTATACGTGTATACAGCTGTAATAGCGAGTGCCTGCTACTATTATTTCAATATTTATAATGGCTCGTTTTTCTGGGGAGCAATCATCAGGGGAAACAAAATGTCTGCTGTCCCATTAGTTCACACAAAACCTGTCCTGATCACACATGAGGACAAGTTAATTTACAACACTGAGGTAAAGTGCTGCCTCCTCCTCTCTACTTGTCAGGGATTATGATCCTGAATACAAATGATAAGAACTTTAGCTGAATCTCTGGGGAATTTAGTTCATGAGGAGACATGAAGTACAGAGAGGATGGACAGGACAGACTGTGGTAATGTGTTGCTGTGGTCATGGAGACTGTAAACAAGTGCTGCTGTTCATTAGCCACACCTCACCCTCCTCTCATGTCTCCTCACCATCTCCATTCCCATAGAGATTTACCTGTATTCGGGATCATGATTCCTGACAAGCAGAGAGGAGGATGAGGTAGCTCTATAGCTCATTGTAGTGAAGTAATTTGTCCTCCTGTGTGATTAGTAGTGTTGATCACGAATATTCGAATTGCGAATTTTTATCGCGAATATAGGCACTTTGAGAATATGCGAATATTTAGAATATAGTGATATATATTTGTAATTTCGAATATTCTAGATTTTTTTTTAATCAGTACACATGCTTCTAGCTTGTGGGCCAATGATAAGGCTGCAGTATCTTTGACTTGAGGAGTAGTGTTGATTGCGAATTTTCATAATGCGAATTTTCAATTGCCGAGTAAAAACATGATTCCTCCCTGCTTCTTGCTTGTGGGCCAATGAGTTATTGGCCCACAAGCAATTTAAGCAGGGAGGAATCATGACTTTAGATGGGAAAAATGACGAATATTCTAAAAAACAAATATACAGCACTATATCGAATTTATTCGTTTTTCGAATATTCGTAATATTCTCAAACAAGAATATATAGCAATATAGCGAATATTAAAAAAAAAAAAAGAATATATAGCAATTTAGCTAATATAGTGCTAGAATCTTTTTTTTTATAGTTATAATTTTTTTCCAATCTGAACTTCAGATGAGAAAAAAATTACAACTATTAGACAAAGAAGTTTCTAGCACTACATTAGCTAAATTGCTCTATATTCGTTTTTTTTTCGAATATTCGCTATATTGCTATATATTCTTGTTTAAGAATATTCAGAATATTCAAAAATGGATATATTCGATATAGTGCTATATATTCGTTTTTTAGAATATTCGTCATTTTTCCCATGATTCCTCCCTGCTTAAGTTACTTGTGGGCCAATGACTTATTGGCCCACAAGAAAGAAGCAGGGAGGAATCATGTTTTTACTCAGCAATTGAAAAATTTGCGATAAAAATTCTCCTTACGAAAATCCCCATTATGAAAATTTGCATTTTTGCATATTACACGATCATTACCTTGCCGATTTTTCGAGTAAAAAAATTGTAGAATATAACGAATATTCGAATTTGCGAATATTCAACGAATATTCTACAAAATATTCCCGAAATATCGCGAATTCTAATATGACCCCTGCCACTCATCACTAGTGATTAGGACAGGTTTTGTGTGTACTGATAGGACGGCGGCCATTTTATTTCTCCTAATGATTGCTCCCTAGACAAAACAAGCCCTCCTAAGTAATGAAAGGTATTTCTGAATATATTTATTATAAAATAATATTTAAGTATTTTCATCTTTTTAATTCCTGGAAAACCCCTTTAAGGAGTTAAAAGGAGACATACACAGTGGTGAACTTTAACACCATGCAAACCAGGCCATCGCTTTAGGCGGCAGCAGCTGACAGCTGAACATGGGAGCCTAGGGCTCCCATCCCCACCCTTCACTCTTATAAGTCTGAAGCCAATGCAGAAGTAAAATGGCGCAGTTGGTTGCAATGACACAATGTCATCGCAACCTCCTGTGCCAGATCTTAGGCAGCGCAATGACATTATCAAGTTCACCTCCATCCCAGAACAGGTGGACCTGACAACGTCACTGTACCAACTGAGACCTAATGCAGGAGGTCTCAATGACGTCATCGTGACCGCCTGCATCAGGACAGACCGCAGTCTATAAGAGGCCAGTGGCTTGCATCACAGACAGCAGTATGGAGCAGGAGTGAGGTGAGTAATTAGTTATTTTTTTTCTTACCGAGTGGGCGGGAGGTTATTATAAATACTGTGGACAGCTCATGGGTCAAGACAGTGGAGCCGGCAGTAATCAATCATACCCCTCCCCATATACCAGGGTCCAGCATCAGCCCCAATGTTCTTGCTACCCCAATATAATATACCAAACACCCCAATAATAATAATAACACTCCCCCAATATAATATACAGGACACCCCAACAATAATGTCCCCCCACACACAATCTAATATACTTCACACCCCAATATTAATAATAAATACTTTTCCCCATGTAATAAACAACACTCCATATATAATATATACTATACCCCTCACTATACATATATACAAGTAGAGATGGCCTTGCAGATCGCCCGGCGGTCGTTTCACAGCGAATTTTGCTCATTTGCGATTCGCCGAACATGCGAACATATGGTGATGTCTGCCGGCGCCATATTCTTTTGCATTGTGCCGAGCTTTGACCCATGACACATCCATCAGGTGGGACAGAACAGCCAATTAAGACGTTTCAGCACATGGACACCCCCCCAACCCTATAACAGAACCTGATCTGGCAGCCATTTTACATTACAGTATGTGTTTTGCCAGTGTATGGAGAGGTTGCATTTTAGAGCAGGGACAGGCTGTTAGGAACTTAGGGACACCAAACGCTAGCTAATAGGGCCACAAAAGTCCTTTTAAGGACTGGTAACGTTGTACTATTGATAGGTGTGATACACAGAGGGGTGTGATATACTTATAATATACTTTCTAACATAGAAAGTATATTATAGTGCATTTGCATGCTTCCAGAAAATACTAATTGAGGGCTGCGATCTATCAGCTTCCACAAAATAGTGATTAAGGTTTTCCATATACCTGCGTCCACAAAATTACTGCTTGAGGGTGATATACCTGCTTCAACTAACAACTGATTGAGGCCTGCGATATACCTGCTTCCACAAATACTGCTCTTCGCTAGGGACTTTGGCACAGGGTCATTTTGAAAATGACAGGCAGAGTAAGAGGCAGGCTGTTTCGCAGGGATGGTAGGGGTCGGGCAGGTGCACTAGGCCGGAGCCTAAGTGGGAAGTTGGAGAAGGTGCGTTTGATTATATCAAAGGACCCAGCAGAGTTGGTTGAGTGGCTCACTCAGCCTTCCGCTTCTGCACCCTCCTCATTCTCTGTATCTGCACCCTCCTCACTCTTTGCTGTGTGCACCCCCAAAGACACCACCACCATAGCCCCTCCACTCGAGTCAGAGGAATTGTTTCCCCATCCATTCTCAGACCTTACTAATGCACAGCCATTCTTGGCATTGGATGAGGAGGAGGAGGTAGCAACGGCCGCCACCCAGCGGTCGGATGACAGTCCTCAGATCAGCCCAAGGAGGGTGGTCCCCGATGTTGCTGCGATATCTCTAATGTTAGTGGTGGTAAAGGTGACGATGATGACATGTCGATGGATGTCACGTGGGTGCCCACAAGAGAAGAAGAGGAGGGGAGTTCAGAGGGAGAGACGGAGCAGCAGAGAGGGAGGAGAAGCAGGCAGAACTCGCAGTGCACAGGAGGCAAAAAGCAGACTGCAAATGTATCTGGAGCAAGCCATCCACCATGCACGGTCACATCTGGAGCTCCCAGGATGCTAGCACATGGCTCTTCAGTGTGGGCTTTTTTTAACGTGTCAGCTGCTGACAATAGTGTTGCCATCTGCAGCCTGTGCTGTCAACGCATAAGTCGCGGTAAGCCCAACACTCACCTAGGGACGACCGCCTTAAGAAGGCACCTGGCCTCCCATCACCGAGCCCAGTGGGAGCAACGCCGTCAGAACCCACGAAGCCACACTTCTGGCGCTCAACGTCCTGCCTCTTCTCCTTCTCCTCTCATTTGTCCTCCACTTCACCTTCCACTGTGCCGTTGTCGCGTTCATTTGACACAATGCAGGCTTCCGTGCCCCAAATGTTCGATCGTAAAAATAAATTATGATGCCAGATAATCCTCTTGCCCAACGGCTGACCGCTAGCTTGTCGAAACTGCTAGCCCACAAACTACTGCCATATAAACTGGTGGACTCGGAGGCCTTCAGAAAATTTGTGGCCATTGGCACACCGCAATGGAAGGTCCCCGGAAGGAAATATTTCTCCCAGAAGGGCATCCCTGAGCTATATGGCCACATTCAGCGGCAAGTTAATATATCTCTGACACACGGTGTCGGTGCCAAGATACATCTGACCACAGACACGTGGTCTATCAAACACGGGGAGGAAAGGTACATAACTTTTACTGCCCACTTTGTGAACCTTCTGACGGCCGTCAAGCATATAACCCGTGGCACCCTTGTGGATTTGGTGTTACCGCCACGGATTGCATGCAGGCCTGCCTCTTTTTCTCCTCCTCCTCCATCCTCCGTCTCCTACTCGACTGACTCCTCCTTTTCCACTGCTACCGCTTTTTATGCTGCACCCCCTAAGCTCCCCGCAACCTATTCGACGTGCCAGGTGAGACATTGCCATGCTGTGCTGCGGCTGTTGTGCCTGGAAGCCAAGAGCCACACCGGTCCTGCACTGCTTTCAGCTCTGCTTTCACAGGCTGATCAGTGGCTAACCCCGCTCAATTTGACGGTTGGTAAAGTGGTGTGCAGCAACGGTGCCAATCTGCTGAGCACGCTGAATCAGGGCAAAATGACAGGTTCTGGGGAGCTTGGTTTCTTTTCACTGTGCCAGTGGCTGCTCATGCGTGATGCATGCAGACTTCTGCGGCCATTTGAGATCACCAAACTAGTCAGTCGCAGCCAGGGCGCCATGAATGACATTGTACCTTACGCCATCTTTCTGGAGCGTGCATTGCGTCGTGTCATTGATCAAGCCGTCAAGGAGCAGGAGCTGGAAGATGAGAAGTCGCAATGCTGAATGAATTGCCAGGGGGGGCTACCCCATCTGAGACAAGTCAGCAGGAGTCTGAAGAGGAGTCAGAGGAGGATGGTGGCTGGGGGGAGGAGGAGGAGCAAGAAGAGCAGGTTTTTAACTTTTCGGGGATCCCTGGTGTTGTCCGTGGCTGAGGGGAGGAGACCGAGGATGACATTCTCCTGGGCGATGAGCTGGAGCCAGGGCGCTCCACTGCTTCCAATTTAGTGCAAATGGGGGCCTTCATGCTCCAGTGTTATAAGAGGGACCCCCGTATAAAAAGCATAAAGGTCAAGGACCTGTACCGGGTGGCAACGTACTTAGACCCCCAGTACAAACACAAAATGGCGGGCATGTTACCAGCATCACAGAGGGCTGTCAGAATGCAGCATTTCTAGGCCTTGCTGCAAGAGATGCTGCATTCTTCTGTTGCAGGCACTTGCAGAGGATTTTCCACCTACAGCAAAACAGGTGCGGGTACCAATCCTACCGCGCCTGCAAAAAGAGGGCGGTTTGAAGATGTGTTGGTCACTTCAGATATGAGATCATTCTTGAAGCCAACAGATCGACAGCTGCCATCCGGATCCAGCCTTAGGGAACGCCTAGACCGACAGGTGTCCGACTACATCGGGTTAACGGCCGATGTGGACGCTATGAGAAGCGAGGCACCCCTTGACTACTGGGTGTGCAGGCTTGACCTGCACAATTTGTCATGGAACTCTTGGCTTGCCCCTCGTCGAGTGTCCTGTCCAAAAGGACGTTCAGTGCAGCAGGGGGGATCGTGACCGATAAGCGCACTCGCCTAGCTCACATTTTTTAAAATGAATGAGGCATGGATCTCGTAGGAATTCAAATCCTGTGATGACAACGTGTAATTGAATTTCCTTATGCCAGCCCACACATATCCGCCACCACCCAGAACAAAGAATGGTCCTTGCCTTTTAATATACAGCGGCATAAAAGGCCTTTTATGTCAGGTGAAATCCCTAATTTTTGGGGCCTATACTGGCCGATAGTTACAGTTTTATCCTGTGACCGCCTAAGGTACCTCCAGCCACAGAATCCAAAGTTCTTTGCTGTCAGGTGAATGCCTATTGCCTAATTTTTGGGGCCTGTAGTGGCTGACAGTTACATTTTTATCCTGTGACCGCCTAATGTACCTCCAGCCACAGAATCCAAAGTTCTTTGCTGTCAGGTAAATGCCTATTGCCTAATTTTTGGGGCCTGTACTGGCCGACAGTTACATTTTTATCCTGTGACCGCCTAATGTACCTCCAGCCACAGAATCCAAAGTTCTTTGCTGTCAGGTGAATGCCTATTACCTAATTTTTGGGGCCTGTACTGGCCGACAGTTAATTTTTTTTATCTCTAGCCACATAATCACACCCCTGTCTCCCTCCTCTGCCTCTCATTATGTTGGCGTATGAATCTCATTCACCATAAGGACCTTCTAATTTCACAGGGTCATGTGACTGTGCACCCCACCCTGTACTGTGCCCCTCACCGTGCTCCCTTATACCCTGCATTGTGCCCTCTTACCACACCCTGTGCAGTGCCCCTAGTGCCCTCTTACAACCTTTTATCCGGTCATGGTATGGCGGTGTTATCCGGTCACTGTTCAGAGGTGTTATCCGGTCGATGTATGGCGGTTGTATCCAATAACTGGATGGCCATAACTGTATCCCTTTACCTGCCCACGCTATCCTTTTTTAGACCTGGCATGAGCGGGAAAAATATGCAGATTGCGGTGCTAAGGACCTTTACACCACAATCTGTGTCAGAAATACATCTAACATAGACGTATTTCTATATAATAAAGGACCACCTAATTGTATTATTATTCAGGGGTAGGGCTAATATCTTTATATTATATAGATTCTAGTGTATTATACTGTGCCCTGTATTTTCCAGTAGAAAAATGATCCTTGGGAAACACAGTCCTCATCCCTGACCACCAGGACCAGGTAGCGCTCTGTCAGTACATGGCAGCCTCCCCTCTCCACCACGCTGCTCCGCTGTGTATTGGTGCTTATTTTGACACTAGGGCTGGGTTCACATACTATTTTTGCCATCCATTTAATGCATACCAAAAATGTATGCGTTAACAGATGCCTCAGACTGATGCCGTACAGTGGCACCCGTTCACCATACAGTTCCATGGTAGAATTTTTTTTTACGTTAATGTATGCATTTTTTTAAATGGACTGCAGGATACAAAAATGTGGAGGCCAACCAATAAGAAACCTCAATAAAGTGCATAGATACACTGGGGTCTAGTACAAATTACTATAACCAAAAAACTATATATGAAATTTATTAAGACATGAAATAAACATACAATAACAAAAGGCACAAGGTACTGGGAGGATGGGGCGCCCCGTGTGACGGAGCCACAAACCCTCACCCTCACAAATACCGTACTGACAGGGGAACGTGCCAAGAATACTGGGTGTTGAATCACATAAACATAGGTGAGATGTAACCTCGCCCAGAGTAACATATAGATGCATGCATCTCACAGATGTACCAAATATCCCCAATCACACACGCCATAGCCGCCAGCCACAAGAAGCGTCCGGGGCCCGCCCTAGATATGGAGCAGTTTGCCCGGTAGCAAGGGCAATAGCAACAGATAATAGAAAATACTATGAGAAGCATAAGTTACCCATAACGTGTAAAGGCACCAAGCATAAGTTACCCATAACGTGTAAAGGCACCATCTAAGCAGAGCTGCACCTTGACGCGCGTTTCGCCAGGAAAAGGCTTCGTCAGTACGGTATTTGTGACGGTGAGGGTTTGTGGCTCCGTCACACGGGGCGCCCCATCCTCCCAGTACCTTGTGCCTTTTGTTATTGTATGTTTATTTCATGTCTTAATAAATTTCATATATTTCATATAGTGTTCTCCTCATTTTTTATGGGGTTAATAGTTTTGTTCTTTTTTGGTTATACAAAAATGTGGAGTACAGCACATTTGTATACATCAAACCGATAGGAAATCAAAAAAAATTTGGGCTCCAGCAGGGCACATTTTTGAGAGTTTCCCTTTAAGACGCATAAAAATGGCCCCTGATTAAAATACATATTTTTTGTAGGAATTTTTGCCATTGATTCCCCTCTGGTATGTCACTGTCCATGTTGTGGGACTATTTGTGCACTTCTAGTAAGTATTTGGTGGCTGCAAATGTGACCTGAAGGTTTTTCAGGTTCGCCTGCCATTAAAGTGAATGGGGCCCACCACGAACGCGGGGTTCGCGAACATTTGAGAATGTTCATCCATCACTATATACAAGACATGCCAATAATAGTAATGCCCACACATATATAGGACTCCCCAATAATAATACCCTCCCCACACATACACAATATAATATACAGGAAACTCCACTAATTAACTCCCCCATGTAATAAATAACACGCCCAATATAATATACACTAATAATAACCCCCACATATACAGGACACCTCAATAAGGGAGTACCTCAGGGATCTGTTCTGGGACCCATATTGTTTAATATCTTTATCAGCGAAATTGCAGAAGGCCTCGATGGTAAGGTGTGTCTTTTTGCTGATGACACAAAGATTTGTAACAGGGTTGATGTTCCTGGAGGGATACACCAAATGGAAAAGGACTTAGGAAAACTAGAGGAATGGTCAAAAATATGGCAACTAAAATTTAATGTTGATAAGTGCAAGATAATGCACCTGGGACGTAAAAACCCAAGAGCAGAATATAAAATCAGTGATACAGTCCTAACCTCAGTATCTGAGGAAAGGGATTTAGGGGTCATTATTTCAGAAGACTTAAAGGTAGGCAGACAATGTCATAGAGCAGCAGGAAATGCTAGCAGAATGCTTGGGTGTATAGGGAGAGGCATTACTAGTAGAAAGAGGGAGGTGCTCATGCCGCTCTACAGAGCACTAGTGAGACCTCATTTGGAGTATTGTGCTCAGTACTGGAGACCATATCTCCAGAAGGATATTGATACTTTGGAGAGAGTTCAGAGAAGAGCTACTAAACTGGTACATGGATTGCAGGATAAAACTTACCAGGAAAGATTAAAGGACCTTAATATGTATAGCTTGGAAGAAAGACGAGACAGAGGGAATATGATAGAAACTTTTAAATACATAAAGGGAATCAACAAAGTAAAAGAGGAGAGAATATTTAAAAGAAGAAAAACTGCTACAAGAGGACATAGTTTTAAATTAGAGGGGCAAAGGTTTAAAAGTAATATCAGGAAGTATTACTTTACTGAGAGAGTAGTGGATGCATGGAATAGCCTTCCTGCAGAAGTGGTAGCTGCAAATACAGTGGAGGAGTTTAAGCATGCATGGGATAGGCATAAGGCCATATAAGATAGGGCCGGGGGCTATCCATAGTATTTAGTATATTGGGCAGACTCGATGGGCCAAATGGTTCTTATCTGCCGACACATTCTATGTTTCTATGTTTCTATGTAATAATAATATACCCCCCACACATACAGAACTTGCTAATAATAATAATATACCCTACACACATATATATAAGATACCCAAATAAATCTATACCTCCCAGTGGCGTAGGGATCGCCATAGCAACCATAGCAGTGGCTATGGGGCCCTACACCACTGGGGGGCCCGTCCGACCGCATTCAGTTTTTTTTTTTTTTTATTAACACACACAGACACTACACACAGGCAGCCAGGAGGTGGCGTAACTACCGGGGAAGCAGCTGCTTCGGGTCTCGACAGTTTATTTTCAAGTTAGTTAAATATCGATGTCTTAATGTTCAGGGCCCCCTTCACAGCAGCAGTCTTAATGTTCAGGCCCCCTCGCTAATGTGATCTAATCTTACTGTATTCTAAAGTCTCCTGATGTGTGTCTGGGATTCGAACCCACAACCTCCAATGTATCAGTGGCAAAGCATTTACCCTCACAACCATAAAGGAGGCATTGCAACTGATTGAAAAAATTTGACACTTCTACTGTTATAGCTGGCTAAGTGTACATCTATACATATGACAGCTGCCCCAACACACCCAGCACTGCTATATCTCTATGTGACAGCTATCCCAGCACACTCAGCTCTGCTACATCTCAATATATGAGCAGCTGTCATGTGTATAGATGTACACTTAGCCAGCTATAACAGTAGAAGTCTCATAATTTTTCAGTCAGCAGCAAGGCAGCTCTTTTGGTCTTGTGGTTAGGTGCTCTGCCTCTGATACAGAAGGTCGTGGGTTCGAATCCCAGTAGAAACCTTTTCTGAAATACAAGCAGTGACTCCATATATGGACATACAGGGTGGGACACAATACAGGGCGGGACACAATACAGGGCGGGACACAATACAGGGCGGGACACAATACAGGGAGGGACACAGGAAGAGGCTGCTTCGCATTGCTGACATGGAGGTAAGTAGAAGTGTTTATTTTTTATTTTTTAATACCCGACTGTTACTGCCATGGGGGGAGCGGGGGGCACTTGATACTGGCACATGGGGGGAGGGGGGTTGGTACCTGACCTGATACTGGCACCTGGGGGGGGTTGGCACCTGATACTGACTGGCACATGGGGGGGGGGAGGCACCTGATACTGTGGATGGCACTGTTTAGGGGAGGGGGATCTGTGTATGGCACTATTTAGGGGAGGGGGGATCTGTTGATGGCACTATTTAGGGGAGGGGGATCTGTGGATGGCACTATTTAGGGGAGGGGGATCTGTGTATGGTACTATTTAGGGGAGGGGGGATCTGTTGATGGCACTATTTAGGGGAGGGGGATCTGTGGATGGCACTATTTAGGGGAGGGGGATCTGTGGATGGCACTATTTAGGGGAGGGGGATCTGTGGATGGCACTATTTAGGAGAGGGGGATCTGTGGATGGCACTATTTAGGGGAGGAGGATCTGTGGATGGCACTATTTAGGGGAGAGGGATCTGTGGATGGCACTATTTAGGGGAGGGGGATCTGTGGATGGCACTATTTAGGGGAGGGGGATCTGTGGATGGCACTATTTAGGGGAGGGGGATCTGTGGATGGCACTATTTAGGGAGAGGGATCTGTGGATGGCACTATTTAGGGGAGGGGGATCTGTGGATGGCACTATTTAGGGGAGGGGGATCTGTGGATGGCACTATTTAGGGGAGGGGGATCTGTGGATGGCACTATTTAGGGGAGGGGGATCTGTTGATGGCACTATTTAGGGGAGGGGGATTTGTGGTTGGCACTATTTAGGGGAGGGGGATCTGTGGATGGCACGGGGGGGGGGGCATAAATTTTCTTTGCTATGGGGCCCATGCATTTCTAGCTACGCCCCTGATACCTCCCCTCTAACTCCTACACATGGAGGTCCAAGCTGCAGCAGTGGTCCTCCTCTTCCTGGCAGCCAACACTCCAGAAGCCTCCCTCTGGGCTGCAACCACTGGTAGTTGGAGCTTATTCCACTGCATGGCATGCCAGTTGGCTACTGACAGCAGGGAGAGCAGAGGCAGGAGCAGCAAGAGCAGCGCCATTCTAGAGCCGCACCTAACAGTGCACTGCCACCACAGTGCCAACACTTCAGGTTGGGCATTATAATACAAGGGCACTACTGGTGGACATTAAACATACAGGGGGCATTATAAATAATTAGTGCACCATGGGGGAAGCACTATAAATACTGGTGCACTACAGGGCAGCATTATAAATACTGGGAGCACAACAGGAGGGCCATTATGAATACTGGCAGCACTACAAAGGCCATTATAACTGAATTATTACTACTGGGGGTACTGTGGGGCATTATTATTATTGGGTATGGATGGCATTGTTACTAATGGGGCACTCTTGGGAAACATTATTTCTATTGGGAACACTGTAGGGGACTCTATTACTAATGAGGGCACTCTGGGAGAGAATTATTACTATTGGTGGGACTTTAGGGAGCACTTTGGGGACTATTCTGTATGGCTGTGCTGTTCCAGCATTTATTTCTTCCATTTAAAGGGAACCTGTCACCGGGATTTTTGTATAGAGCTGAGGACATGGGTTGCAAGATGGCCGCTAGCACATCGGCAATACCCAGACCCCATAGCTCTGTGTGCTTTTATTGCGTAAAAAACCCGATTTGATACATATGCAAATTAATCTGAGATGAGTCCTGCCGCTGACTCATCCCACGTACAGGACACATCTCAGGTTTTTTTTACACAATAAAAGCACACAGAGCTATGGGGACTGGGTATTGCGGATGTGCTAGTGGCCATCTTGCAACCCATGTCCTCAGCTCTATACACAAAATCCCGGTGACAGGTTCTTTTTAAATGTATCCTCCTCACTGGATCTTCACATACAACTGGTACCACGACCTAGGGATATTAGTGAGTTCAGCTGTCTACCATTGCTTGTACAGAGATTACCACTCACAACCAGTCAGAGACTTCTCTAATGTACATCTGTGGCAGTATAGTCAAAACGAAGCCTAAATCTACAGTCTTTGCATGTCTACACACAGTCTGCAAGCAAGCAAGCTTAGAGCTGTCCGCCATCGTACATGCATGTGGCTTCATAGGCTTCGTAAGCACAGTGAGTAAGCCGAAATCCTTTCTTACAGAGATAGTACCACTTAAACAGGAATAGCATGTCCACAAGACGCTCCGTGGATTTCTCGGTCACTGAACATACGGAAACTCACCTTGCTCCCAAAAACACAGATATACAGGGAGTAGAGTCCATGTTCACTGAAGAACAAACTGTACGATCTAAACGTGTTGTCAAACCAACACAAAAGATCAAAGAGAACTTTGAGGCAACCAAAGAAGAGCTCAGTGATAATTTAAATGATTTATAGCAAAGAACTGAACACTATAATAGCAGCTCTTTCACTCTATAACAATGATGCACCAAAGTTAATCACAGCGTTGAATTGTTTAACTAACGCCTATGTTCGCTATCAGCAGCTGTCTGCAAAGTACATCACCTTTCTGAATGATTCCGGTTTTGATGATGCTTCAGAAGAGTTGAGAGAGAGAAAGAATCTCCTCCAAGAGAAGGATGCCTTAGTACAAGACACTAAGAGTAAGGCAGAACTCCGCATTGCACACTTGCAAGAAGTGAGATCTAGTGTTGATCGAGCATGCTCGGCCGAACACCAGTTTGGCTCGAGCATCTCGATGCTCGGCACATGGCGGTATTCGGTCAAATACCGCATGTGCTCGAGCACAATGCTGGAGTCTCATCCCCGCCCAATTGTTGGCTGCTACGCAGCCAATAAACGTTCAGGTAAGTACTGCCCTTCACTGTAATACTGTAGCCATGTTGGTTACTGGCATTACAGTGACTGGCTGGCCGGAAACGCGTCATCGGGTGCTATATAGCACCCGATGACACGTGTTCGGCTCAGTGTTAGTCAGGGAGAGCTGTGCTGAAGAAGGGAAATATAGTGTAGGGAGTGAAAAAATTTTTTTTTTAAGTTGAAAAACTTGTCAGAGACCCAAAAGTCCTTTTAAGGACTATTTGTAACAGTCACGTACACACACACACACACACACACAGGGGGGAGGATAGTGACCACTGTGCTCCACCCTCACCCCTGGCCATGCCTACTTGCCTCACGAGTCCTGATGACAGGGGACAACTGGACGGCAGTCCCTAACTTAGTATATGTGCGGGAAGGACAGACAATACAAATAACGGATAGTGAACGGACCGGGTCAAAACCAAGAGGACAACGCAGTACAGAGGGATAAGCAAAGAAAGGTCAGTAGAAGCCGGGGTCATAAATACCAGGAGAGTCGAGAAGTACCAAAGGAGTCCACAAAGAATAGTCAGGTGGAAGCCGAGGTCTATATACAAGGAAGGATGTGCAGTACAGGAGGAGCAGGCAAAGGATCGTCAGGGAACAGGATCAGGTAAGTACACAGGTATCCAACAACTGCCAGGAACCTAAATTAACAGGCAACCTGTGGCCAGCAGGCTGCCTGTATTTATAGTGGGGAGTGAGGGTCATGTGACGTGGCCAGCATCACATGACCGACAGACCAACCAGTCGAGCACCGAGTGATCAGCTCGGCGCTCAAGGCAGACCTAGGAGCAGGGAGCCTCCCAGCTAGCAAAGCCGCCATGGGAACGAGGTAAAACACAGATCCTCGCTCCCGAAGTTAAGCAGCAGGTCTGCGGCTGATGGGAAACCGAGTGTGCCTTCGGCACCCCGTTACAGTACCCCCCCTTTTACGAGGGGCCACCGGACTCAAGACTTCAGGCAATGGCCTTTCAGGGTGTTCTAAATGAAATTTTCGAACAAGTCTAGGAGCATGAACCTCCCTGGCAGGTACCCAAGATCTCTCTTCAGGTCCATACCTCTTCCAGTGAATCAGGTACTGCAAGGAATTACGCACCTTCCTGACATCCACTATTTTAGACACCACATACTCGACAGCATCATTAACAAGAACCGGCAGAGGCGAGGCTTTCGATGGTACTACCGGTTCAAAATATTTAGTAGAGATTTATGGAACACATTATGAATGTGGAATGACTCGTGCAGCTCCAACCTAAATGATACCAGGTTAATCACCTCCGTGATCTTATATGGTCCAATAAAACGAGGAGCAAACTTTTTAGAATCTACCTTAAGAGAGAGATTCTTGGAGGACAACCATACCTTATCCCCAACCTGAAAATTCACCCCCTTTGAACGTCTCCTATCGGCCTTGAGTTTCTGAGAACTTTGAGCCTTTTCTAAGTTCGATTGAACCCGGGCCCAAACTGTGCACAGTTCAGAGGTGAGCCTATCCGCCTCAGGGTTAGAGGAGGAGATGGATGACCCAGAATGAAAACGGGGATGGAAACCATGGTTACAAAAGAAAGGTGAAACCCCAGCAGAAGAATTGACACGGTTATTCAAAGCAAATTCAGCCAATGGAAGAAATTTCACCCATAATTTCTTGTCATCAGCAACATTCAACCTCAAGAATTGTTCCACAGACTGATTAAGGCGTTCAGTCTGCCCATTACTATCAGGGTGGTAGGCAGAGGAAAAAGACTATGAAATTTGACATTTTTGACAGAAGGCCCTCCAGAATTTGGGCACAAACTGCACACCCCTGTCAGAAACAATATTTTCTGGGATACCATGCAATCGAACAATTTCTTTCACAAAAATAGACGCCAGGGTTTTGGCATTCGGGAGTTTAGACAGGGGAATGAAATGGACCATCTTGCTAAACCTATCGACCACTACCCAAACTACAGTCTTAGCCTCCGCCGGCGGTAGGTCAGTTATAAAGTCCATTGAGATATGGGACCAGGGTCTACTGGGAATGGGTAGGGGTCGTAGGTTACCAGCAGGGTGAGTCCTAGGTGTCTTGGACCTGGCACAAACCTCACAGGCTGACACGTAGGACTTGACATCCCTAGTTAGAGTGGGCCACCAATAAGATCTAGAAACCAGATCCTTAGTGCCCTCAACACCCGGATGTCCACAAAAGGCAGAATCGTGACACTCACCCAACAGCTGGAGATGAAATTGTACGGGAACAAACAACTTATCTGTTGGGGTGGATACCGGTGCCAGATGTTGTTCAGACCTAATGCGAGCCGAGATATCCTGGGTTAGAGCTGCTATGAAGATTTTTGCTGGTAGGATGGATTCAGGTGGTACCTCAGTAGGTTGAAAAGCATGGAAGCTCCGAGATAATGGGTCCGCCTTCACATTTTTACTTCCCGGCCTGAACGTAATGGAAAAATCAAAACGAGTAAAAAACAGAGCCCATCTGGCTTGACGGGGATTCAACCTCTTAGCAGACTCGAGAAACATAAGGTTTTTATGGTCAGTGAAAACCGTTACACAATGCCTTGCCCCCTCCAGAAAATGCCTCCACTCCTCAAATGCCCATTTAATGGCCAGCAGCTCCCTATTCCCTATGTCGTAGTTTCTCTCCGTAGGACAGAATTTCCTGGAGAAGAAGGCACATGGTCTCAGGTTAGTGAGGCTAGCAGGACCTTGTGAAAGGACTGCTCCTGCGCAGTCCTCGGACGCTACCACCTCCACAATAAAAGGTCTCTCCTGATCAGGCTGGATCAGAATGGGAGCGCTACTGAATGCCTTTTTTAATTTTTCAAATGAAGAAATGGCCTCAGTAGACCAATTCTCCAAATTCTTAGTAAGATCGGTCAACGGTTTAGCAATTACGGAAAAATTCAGAATAAATTTACGATAGTAATTGGCCTAAGAACCGTTGTAAGGCCTTTAAGGATGAAGGTCTTACCCATTCCTTAATTGCTAGTACCTTACCAGGATCCATCTTGAAGGCGTGAGGAGTCAGAACATGCCCTAGAAACAGAATCTCCTGTACACCAAAGACACATTTCTCTTGCTTAGCGGATAGCTGATTCTCCCTCAACACCTCTAATACTTGTTTAACATGAGACACAGGGGATTCGAAGTCAGGAGAGAATATCAAAATGTCGTCAAGATAGACAATAACAAATTTACCTAAGAACTCCCTAAGAATGTCATTCATGAAGTTTCGGAACACAGCTGGGGCATTGCTGAGTCCAAAAGGCATCACCTGATATTCAAAGTGTCCTGCCGGAGTATTGAACACTGTCTTCCATTCGTCTCCCTCCTTGATTCGGATTAGATTGTATGCCCCTTTCAGGTCAATCTTGGAAAACCAGGTTGCCCCCAGAACCTGGTTAAATTAATTCAGAATCAATGGGAGGGAGTATCTATTCTGAACAGTGATTTTATTTAATCTCCGGTAATCGATACATGGCCTAAGACCACCATCTTTTTTCTTAACAAAGAAAAACCCAGCCCCCATAGGAGAGACAGAAGGTCTAATATGCCCTTTACCAAGGCTCTCCTTAATATAATCTTCCATGGCCTTGCGTTCGGGCTTAGAAAGATTATAAATTCGCCCCTTAGGAAACTTGGCCCCCTCTTCTAGCTCTATAGTACAATCATAAGGTCTATGGGGGGGTAGAACCTCCGGGGTTGGTGATGAGAATACATCAGAATATTCCCTAACAACAGTGGGTAAAGTATCAGACTTTACTGAGACCCCAGCCTGTACCACGGACAAGCATGAGTCACACTTAGACCCCCATCTCACCAACTCCCCCTTGGACCAATCTATAGTGGGGTTATGTAGTCGGAGCCAAGGCAACCCTAGTACAACCTCAGGTAGGTTCTCCAGGACTAAAAGGGAACATGTCTCTGAGTGGCACACACCCACGGTTAGAGAAATCTCTGAGATACATGAGCTCACCGTACCACCAATAAGAGGAGTAGCATCAATAGCCATGACATGGATAGGAGTTGGTAAAGCAAACATTGGAATACCCAATCTTACAGCGTACTCAGAGTCAATAAAGCTGGCCACTGAGCCAGAATCAATAAAGGCCTTACCCGGCCATTTATCTACCCCCAGAGAAATCGTAAAGCTTACATTTAGAAAAATCAGGGTGTACCTGGTCTTTAGGTTGCCTTGCCTTAGGAGACGTGACAGAGAGGACCTTCTTAGGACACTGGTTGATCCAATGGTCAGGATCTCCACAGTAAAAGCATTCTCCACATCTGCGGCAAAGATTCCCTCGGGTCATGCCAACCTGCATGGGTTCCTCGGTGGAGACCTCAGCATTGTCTCTGGGATAGGCCTCTGGCTGGACCACCATATGGGAAGAGAACTGTTGTTCCTGTCGTCTCTCTCTAACCCGTCGGTCAAGTCGGACAACAAGGGTCATCATCTCCTCTAAGGTCTCTGGAAGTTGATAACTGCCCAGAAGATCCTTTAAATTATAAGACAGACCTGACCTGAACTGACTCTTCAGGGCTGGTTCGTTCAAACCTGAGGGGACACACCACCTTCTGAATTGGGTGCAATAATCCTCCGCAGGTAGATTGCCCTGAACCAGTGCCTTTAGAGCCGTCTCGGCTACTAGAGCCCTGTCTGGTTCATCATAGAGGGTACCCAGGGCCTGAAAGAACCCCTCCACAGAAGTTAAACAACTGGCGCCAGCAGGTAAAGAGAACGCCCAGTCCTGGGGATCACCCTGTAGTCGGGAAATGATAATGCCCACGCGTTGACTCTCGGGGCCAGAGGACACGGGGCGCAAACGGAAGTAAAGTCTGCAACTCTCCTTAAAAGAGAGAAACTTCTTCCGGTCTACAGAAAAGGGTTCTGGGAGCTTAATCTGGGGCTCAAAATGCGGACTGGAGGCCTGAGGAGTGGAGGAACCTTGCCCTAAATCAAAAGAACTGAGTTTTTTCCCTAGCTCCTGCACCATCTGCGTCACATTAGAGACATGGTCAGTCAGGGTCACCAGAGGATTCATTATAAAGTGGTTATTGGGCCTGTTAATCTGTAATGGTCACGTACACACACACACAGGGGGGAGGGAAGTGACCACTGCCCTCCACCCTCACCCCTGGCCCTGCCTACTTGCCTCACAAGTCCTGATGACTGGGGACAACTGGACGGCAGTCCCTAACTTAGTATACGTGCGGGAAGGACAGACAATACAAATAACGGATAGTGAACGGACCGGGTCAAAACCAAGAGGATAACGCAATACAGAGGGATAAGCAAAGAAAGGTCAGGAGAAGCCGGGGTCATAAATACCAGGAGAGTCGAGAAGTACCAAAGGAGTCCGCAAAGAATAGTCAGGTGGAAGCCGAGGTCAATATACCAGGAAGGATGCGCAGTACAGGAGGAGCAGGCAAAGGATCGTCAGGGAACAGGATCAGGTAGTACACAGGTATCCAACAACTGCCAGGAACCTAAATTACCAGGCAACCTGTGGCCAGCAGGCTGCCTGTATTTATAGTGGGGAGTGAGGGTCATGTGACGTGGCCAGCGTCACATGACCGACAGACCAACCAGTCGAGCACCGAGTGATCAGCTCGGCGCTCAAGACAGACCTAGGAGCAGGGAGCCTCCCAGTTAGCAAAGCCGCCCTGGGAACGAGGTCAAACACAGATCCTCGCTCCCGAAGCTAAGCAGCAGGTCTGTGGCTGATGGGAGACCGAGTGTGCCTTCGGCACCCCGTTACACTATTGTTGTGTGTGGCAGCAGCAATATATATTTTTAGCGCAACCTGCGCTAAATTGCTAAAACTTTACAGACCCAAAAGTCCTTTTAAGGATCTTGCGCATCCTATATATCAGTGACATTAATTCAGTGTCATTTTTTATTAGTCTCTGGTGACAGCGAAATTACTTGTGCTATACCTCCTGCATAACATTTGCGCATCCTAAAATTATCTGTGATATTCAGTGTACTTTTTTCATAGACGCTGCAGACAGCGACATTATCTGTGCTACATCTCCTGTTTAACGTGTGCGCATCCTAAAAATATCTGTGACATTCTGTGTACTTTATTTGCGCATACACTTACAAAACCTGCGCTACTGTACGTGTGACATACTTGCAAGCATATATACCATTTAATATGCGCAAGCCGAGCAGTAAGGGACGGGGAAGTGGCCGTGCTGCTGATGTTGCACGCAGAGGCCGTGGCCCTGGGCACGGTGAAATTGTGCCTGCTGCCAGAGCACAAGAAACACACTCATCTACGATACCTAGCTTCATGATCCAGTTTGCAGGGTGGCGCAGGACACCATTCTCGAAGTCACACCAGTGCGACCAGGTGGTCAGTTGGATTGCAGCAGATAATGCTTCCAGTCGGTTAAGCGCCACCCTGTCTTCCACAAAGTCCAGTCTCAGTAGCCAAGAGTCTGGTCAACACAATCCTCACACTGATCCTCCCACCATGGAGAGTATTGCCAAATACGTGATCCCACACTCGGATATTCTGAGGAGCTCTTTTCAGCACCATTCCTTCATTTGGGCCTCTCGACAAGCCCGCTTGAAGAGGGACATGAGATCTTGTGCCCTGATTCCCAAACTCTTGAGCATCCACAGTCACAAGAAGATGATGGTGGGGAACGGTAATTAGTGTTTCACGAGGTGGATGATGTCTCAAGAGGTTGAGGATGAGACACAGTTGGCAATAACTGAGGTTGTTGTTAGGTCAACAAGTCATGAGGATGAGCAGAGTGAGGAAGTGGAAGAGGAGGTGGCGGATGATGAAGTCACTGACCCAACCTGGGAAGGTGGCAAGCTGAGCGAGGACAGCAGTACAGAGGGTGAGGGATCCGCAGCACCACAACAGGCTGGAAAAGGCAGTGGGGTGGCAAAAGGGAGAAGGCAGGCCACACCAAACAGGCCCGCAACTGTTCCACCCTTGTGAAAATCTCTCTTGCCAAGGGGTAGGTGTTCCGCAGTCTGGCGCTTTTTTTAAGGAAAGTGCGGATGACAAAAGAATTGTAATTTGCAACCTGTTCCATACAAGAATGAGCAGGGGCGTGAACACTAGCAACCTCACCACCACCAGCATGACCCGCCACATGGCATCAAAGCACCGTAATAGGTGGGCCGAACGCCTGGGTCCACAATCTGTGTCTGAGGGTCACACTACTGCCTCCTCTTACCCTGTGTTATGTGCTGGCCAATCCCGTCGAAGGCGCAGGCCCGGATGCCTCCCACCCTGCACCTGGACCTTCGCAAGCGCCATCAGCGACCACATCCACTTCCGTGTCCCAGTGCAGCATACAAATGTCCTTACCCAGCCACCCACCCACAGGCCATAGCACTAAATGTGCAACTTTCCAAATTACTGGCCCTGGAAATTATGCCTTTTAGCCTTGTGGACACTGAGACCTTGCGCAGCCTGATGTCGGCGGCCGTCCCTCGCTATGCAGTCCCCAGCCGCCACAATTTTTCACGGTGTGCTGTGCCCGCCTTACACCAGCATGTGTCCCGTAACATCACCCGTGCCCTGACCAACGCAGTTACTGGGAAGGTCCACTTAAACACTGACACATGGACAAGTGCTTTCGGACAGGGACGCTACATTTCCCCAGGGACGCTACATTTCCCTGACGGCACACTGGGTGAACATTGTGGAGGCCGGGAGTGAGTCGTACCCTGGGATGGCACAGGTGCTACCGACGCCAAGGATTGTGGGCCCTAATTCTATCAGGGTTTCCTCCATTACCTACGTTAGTGGCTCCAACCCCCACTTGTCCACCTCCTCCTCCACTTCCACCTCAGATTTATCCTCTTGCAGCATCAGTCAGACATCAGTCAGTAGCTGGAAGCAGTGTAGCAATGCAGTGGGGAAGCGTCAATAGGCCGTGCTTAAGCTGATCTGCTTAGGTGACAAACAGCACACCGCTGCAGAGCTGTGCCAGGGGATAAGAGACCAGACTGAGCTGTGGCTCTCGCCACTCAACCTAGAACCAGGCATGGTTGTGTCTGATAATGGCCGTAACTTGGTGGCGGCTTTGGAGCTCGGCAAGCTCACACATATCCCATGCCTAGCCCACGTCTTCAACTTAGTGGTTCAGCGGTTTCTCAAAATCTACCCCAATTTGCCTGAGCTACTGGTGAAGGTGCGCCGCGTGTGTGCCCATTTCCGCAAGTCATCAACAGCTTCCTCTGTGAGCACGTGCTGGAACTCGACATTCCACATGTTGGCCAGACTTTGTGAGCAGCAGAGGCCGAGGAGTGGGCATGAATGTCTGACCTCTGTGAGGTTTTAAGAAACTTTGAGGAATCAACACAGATGGTGAGCGGCGATAACGATATTATCAGCATCATCATCCCACTTCTGTGTCTACTCAAACGCTCGCTGATCACAATTAAGGCCAACGGTTTGCATGTGGAAGAGGTGGAAATGGGGGAAGACATTACACAGGGTGATAGCCAGACCACCCTCAGTTCGTCTTATCAGCGTAAATTGGATGATCATGAGGATGAGCAGAAGACGGTTGCCTGCGCTACAGAGGGTAGTACCCATGGAAGTTTAATTCCATCTGTTCAGCGTGGATGGGCAGAATAGGAGAAAGAGGATGAGGAGATTGAGAGTCATCCTCGTGATGACGACAGCAAAGTCTTGCCTGTTGGGATTCTGGCAGACATGGCTGACTTTATGTTATGCTCCCTTTCCCGTGATCACGCGTTTTACGCATTTTGGACAACATAGATTACTGGTTGTTCACCCTTCTCGACGCCCGCTACAAAGAGAAATTCTCATCCCTCATTCCTGTGGTGGAGAGGAGGAGCAAAATGGTGCAATACCAGAAGGTCCTTGTGTAAAAATTGCTACAAAAATTTCCAGCTGACAACGCTGGTGCCAGAGTACGTAGTTCCTTGGGCAACCAAATAGGGGAGACGAGAAGAACACACAGCAGTTCCAACAGAGGCAGGGCAACACTCTCCAAAGCTTGGGACAGTTTCATGACACCCCGCCAGCACCCTCACCCTGATGCGCGGCCCAGTGTCACAAGGAGGGAAACATTTTGGAAGATGGTGAAGGAGTACGTAGCAGACCGTGTCAGCGTCCTCAATGATCCCTCTGTGCCTTACAACTACTGGGTGTAGAAGCTGGACACATGGCACGAACTGGCGCTCTACGCCTTGGAGGTGCTGGCCTGCCCTGCCCTGCCGCCAGCGTTTTGTCAGAGCAGGTATTTAGTGCTGCCGGGGGCATAATAACTGATAAGCGCATCCACCTGTCAACTGAAAATGCTGAATTGAACAAGGCCTTGATTGCCCCTGACTTCTCTACTCCACCAGAGGACAGCGGCTGAACATAAAGGCACTTTGAATGTGTTTTTTATAATGTACTGAATACACTGTATTCCCATGCATTCAATCTTCCTTTTCTCATCCACCTCTTCCATCATATCAACATGCTTATTAGTCTGCCCTCGCTCCTAATGTTGTAGAGGGTCAGCTCACCTGCAGGCCCTCACCTACAATCTTTTAGAGGGTCAACTCACCTGCAGGCCCTCACATGTAATGTTTTAGAGGGTCAGCTCACCAGCAGGCCCTCACCTACAATCTTTTAGTGGGTCAACTCACCTGCAGGCCCTCGCATATAATGTTTTGGAGGGTCAGCTCAATAGCAGGTCCTCACCTAGAATCTTTTAGAAGGTCAACCCACCTGCAGGCTCTTGCATATAATGTTTTTGAGGGTCAGCTCACCAGCAGGCCCTCAACCATAATGTTTTACATGGTCAGCTCACCAGCAGGCCCTCACCTACAATCTTTTAGAGGGTCAGCTCACCAGCAGGCCCTCACATATAATGCTTTTGAGGGTCAGACCACCAGCAGGCCCTCACCCATAATGTTTTAGAGGGTCAGCTCACCAGCAGGCTCTCACCTACAATATTTTAGAGGGTCAGCTCACTAGCAGGCCCTCGCATATAATGTTTTTGAGGGTCAGCTCACCAGCAGGCCCTCAACCATAATGTTTTACAGGATCAGCTCACCAGCAGGCCCTCACCTACAATCTTTTAGAGGGTCAGCTCACCAGCAGGCCCTCAACCATAATGTTTTAGAGGGTCAGCTCACCAGCAGGCTCTCACCTACAATCTTTTAGAGGGTCAGCTCACCAGCAAGCCCTCAACCATAATGTTTTACAGGGTCAGCTCACCAGCAGGCCCTCGCCCATAATCTTTTCAATGGTTAGCTCAGCAGTAGGCACTCGCCCATAATTTTTTTGATGCTCAGATCAGCAGCAGGCACTCGCTTCTTATGTTTTAGAGAGTCAGCTCTGCAGCAGACCCTTACCCCTAATGTTTTAGATGGTCAGATCAGCAGCAGGTCCTCACCTACAATCTTTTAGAGGGTCAGCTCATCAGCAGGCCCTCGCATATTATGTTTTTGAGGGGCAGCTCACCAGCAGGCCCTCGCCCATAATTTTTTCAATGGTTAGCTAAGCAGCAGGCACTCGCCCATAATTTTTCCAATGGTCAGCTTAGCACCAGGCACTCGCCCATAATTTTTTCGATGCTCAGATCAGCAGCAGGCACTCGCCCCTAATGTTTTAGAGAGTCAGCTCTGAAGCAGACCCTCACCCCTAATGTTTTAGATGGTCAGATCAGCAGTAGGTCCTCGCCTGTAATGTTTTAGAGGGTCACCAGCAGGCCCTTGCTCCTAATGTTTTTGTCTGACAGACGTTCTTCTCTACCTCTTGTATGACGTTCTTTGTTTTGGTTCCACTTTGTCATCTCCTTTCCTTCTGCCAGGTGTCACTTATTTAGACTAATCGTCTTCCTTTACATTCCCTCCCATACTGCCTCACTTTGCGGTTTATACTACTTCCTAGATGAAGTGTTCACTGCTGGAGGCTGCTGCTGCTGTTTGCTCAGATAAGTCTTTTCCTTTATTGTGTTTGCTTGCTGGCTTGATTTACTTTGGAAAACAGTCCAACTTTGTACAGACAGTTTACAGTTGATAATGATGCAGTCCCTAATATCACAAATGCCACAGCAGGTTTACGTCTCAATATGGCAGGTATAAATCTTGCAAGATACTTGGAGGGTATAAAGTTAATGCTTAGCAGACCTATGCTGCACTATCCCCTTCAGCTATTCTAACTGGCTGGATCCCAAGGCCCGGATGCCTAAATGCTGGCTTTAATCCTTGGCATATGAATCTTCCTCCAGTATTGACTCTTGACTGTAACTTATAGTACCTCTGCTCATCAAGTTACTTATCTTAGTTGGATGCAAGGACGCTGCTTGGTTTGTGGGTAACTGCAGGTTTCTCCCAGGAGGTGGATCCTTCCTCTGGGGTGACTCTACTGAGCTAACTTAGCCTCAGGAGCTTCAGGCTGACTACATTACTCTTCTAGCCACCTGGAATGAACTACCTCTCCCCTGTCTGGGCCTACCTATATATACTTAGGGCTCTCTAGCTCCCTCTAGCGTCTAGGAGGCTAAACTACACCCTAACAGGCCTGACACCCAGATAACACAGGGAAATGCATATTAAACATCACAGTAATGCAAAGGACAATGTTAACCCTTGTGTAGTGCCCACCTTTACCTAGTGGGACACTACACATGGATCCGGTTTCAGCCTTGATTGACCGCATGCAAGATCTTTTGCTGGAGGTAGCAGATGTGTCTCAGTTTCAGGTGACCGGTTCTGCTGGCGTTCATGGAGTTTGTTCCGTGCCTAAGATCTCGCTTTCGGATACGTTCTCCGGGGGTAGTGAGAATTTTGTTCGCTTTAGAGAGGCTTTCAAACTCCATTTTCGCCTACTTCCCCATTCCTCTGGTGATGAGGAGCAGAGGGTGGGGATCATCATCTCGCTGCTCAGGGATAACGCTCAGTCTTGGGCCTTTTTGCTGCCGGTCGGGGCACGACCCCTTCGATCGGTGGATGAATTTTTTGTAGCCCTGGGGCAGATATATGATGACCTGGATTGTATTGCTCTGGCTGAATCTAAACTGCGTCTTTTATGCCAGGGTAAACAGTCCGCAGAGATATATTGTTCTGAATTTCGGAGATGGGCAGCTGATACTGGTTGGAATGATGCTGAACTCCGAAGTCAATTTTGCCATGGTCTTTCGGAAAGATTGAAAGATGCATTTGCTTTTCATGAGAGACCAGCGTCCTTAGAGTCTGCCATGTCTCTAGCTGTTCGTATTGACAGGCGTCTTAGAGAGAGAGATGAGACTACTCTTTCCTGTCATATTCAGCCCAAGGACAGTGGGGCTGTTCAATTCAGTGTGCAGGGGTCTCAGTCTGTCTCAATCACCTCTGAGGAGGAGGCCATGCAGCTGGGTTTGCTTGCCTCTGATAGTTGAGGGTTCAGCTCTCAGAGGAGGTTTTGTTTCTGTTGTGGGGGTATAAATCATTTGGCTAATGTTTGCCCCTCTAGGAGGTTTATGGAGTTTTCTGAGGGTAATAAAAAAAAAAAAAAACTCTAAAAACTTTCCATTTGCTACTATTGGCAAGGTTGATGCGGAAATTGAAGGTTTGCCGTTTGCTTGTAGTTCCCGTTTTCTCCTACCTGCCAGGGTGGCGCTAGACAGCAAGAACATTGTTTGTGAGATTTTTGTAGATAGTGGAGCAGCTGTCAATCTCATTGATAATCAATTTGCAACAACACATGGTTTCCAGGTGTGCACTTTGGAAAAGGATATACCTGTTTTTGCTATCGATTCCGCTCCACTTTCTCAAAGATCGTTAAAGGGCATAGTTCACAATATCCGTTTCACTGTGGGTGACGCTCATGTTGAGGATATGTCATGTTTCGTCTTAAGCGAATTACCTACTCCTTTAGTGTTAGGGCTACCCTGGCTCACTAAACATAACCCCACCATTGATTGGCAAGCAAGGCAAATAAATGGTTGGAGTGAGTTTTGCAGAGAGAATTGCCTCACGGCGTCTCTTTCAGAGGTTTCTACCAAGACTGTGCCATCTTTTCTCTCTGAATTTTCTGATGTGTTTTCCGAGAGTGGTGTCCAGGAGCTGCCCCCTCACCGGGAGTACGACTGCCCTATTAATCTCATCCCAGGCGCCAAGCTGCCAAAATCACGATTATACAATCTCTCCCAACCTGAAAGATTCGCTATGCGTACTTATATCTCTGAGAGCCTGAGAAAGGGACACATCCGACCCTCGAAGTCACCTGTTGCCGCTGGGTTTTTTTTTGTTAAGAAAAAAGATGCTTCTTTAAGACCTTGTCTGGATTTCAGGGAGCTTAACCGTATCACGATTCGTGACCCATTTTGCTTCCTCTGATCCCGGACCTGTTTAACCAGATTGTTGGGGCTAAAGTTTTTTCTAAGTTGGATTTAAGAGGGGCATACAACCTAGTCAGGGTCAGGGAAGTGGACGAATGGAAGACGGCCTTCAATACCCCTGAGGGTCATTTCGAGAATTTGGTTATGCCCTTTGGTTTGATGAATGCTCCGGCTGTCTTCCAACATTTTGTGAACAGCATTTTTTATCATTTACTGGTGTATCTAGATGGCATTTAGATTTTTTCTCCTGATTTCAAGACTCATCGGGACCACCTATGTCAGGTCTTGCTGATTCTGTGGGAGAATAAATTGTACACTAAACTGGAAAAATGTGTGTTTGTGGTTCCGGAGATTCAATTTCTTGGTTTTCTCCTCTCCGCTTCTGGTTTTCGGATGGACCCTGAGAAGGTCCGCGCTGTGCTTGATTGGTAGCTTCCTGAGAATCAGAAGGCGCTGATGCGGTTTTTGGGTTTTGCCAATTATTACAGAAAGTTCATTTTGAATTATTCCTCTGTTGTTAAGCCACTCACTGATATGACTAAAAAGGGGGTGGCTTTTTCCTCGTGGTCGGTAGATGCGCTTAAAGCCTTTTCTAGTATCAAAGAGAGTTTTGCTTCCGCTCCCAATTTGGTACAACCTGATGTCTCTCTACCTTTTATTGTTGAGGTGGATGCTTCTGAGGTGGGTGTGGGTGCGGTCTTATCTCAGGGTCCCTCTCCTGCCAAATGGCGACCGTGTGCCTTTTTCTCAAGGAAACTCTCCTCTGCAGAGAGAAATTATGATGTGGGAGATGGGGAGTTGTTGGCCATCAAATTAGCTTTTGAGGAATGGCGCCATTGGTTAGAGCGAGCCAGACACCCTATTACCGTGCTTACCGACCATAAGAATATAAAACGCCATAGCGTATAGCGCAGGCGTTTCAGACTGAGGACGGTTTTTAGGCAGTAGGGTATTATATTTCCTGCCTGTCTGGCTGCTCAGGTTAGAGTCAGGACAGTAAGGGGTGTATAGGTCCCATGGGTGGGTTAATGCTAGGGTTGATCCTCCTCTTCCTCTTTAGAGATAATAAAAAGGAGGGTCCCCTGTGGTTTGGCCTCTTTTCTCCAGCACCTAACAGTGGGAAGCTTTCCCTACAACAGGTATGGCTGACAATAGAGATCTCCTAGCAGCCCTAGCTGCTAGAGTACAAGAAAATCCCGCGTTTCTCACTGCGGTAATCGCGGGCTTGCAGGAGCCCCCTCCTGCACTGCCTGTGAGGGATGCACCTTATGTTCGCCCGAAGCAGTGCACTAGACCCCCAGAAAGACTTCCCCAGCTCCCCTCGTACACCACAGTTAACATCTACCAAGCGGGGGGCGCTGCCTCCAGCGCGTCTGCGGCCCCGCGGGTAGCCCGGCAGGCAGCGCGTTCCAGTTCCCCGCCTTTTTACCTGGTGCTCCTGCCGTTCCTGGAACCTCCGGTCCAGGCGCTGTCTGTGGGCAGATAACAAGCTTGTCCCAGCAGGCTCTTTAGGTTTTGCGCTGCGCCCTGGCCTGATGAGTGGCGCTTGGCGGGTCTTTGTTCCAACATTACTTTGTTGGAACTTTTTCCCATTATAGCGGCTATTGAGTTATGGAGTTCCTCTTTGCAGAACCAGAGAGTCTGTTTTTGGTCAGATAATATGTCCGTGGTTCATTGTATTAACCGTTTGAATTCCTCGTCCCCCCGGTCCTGTCATTGTTGTGCCATCTTGTTTTAAGATGTTTACAGTTTAATATTTATTTCCGTGCTTCTCAAGTGCCAGGTGTCATTAACAGTGCTGCCGATGCACTCTCTCGCTTTAATTGGCAGGAGTTCCGGGAACTAGTACCAGCAGCTTCTCCGGAGGGCTACAGGTGCCCGGCTCATCTCTGGGATATCCCGCTGAGCGGTTGATTACTCTGATTCTAGCTTCAGTCGCGCCCCGAACATGGACGGGTTATGGTAAGGCCTGGGCTGACTGGGTGGCGCTTGCTGGTAACTTTTCGGTCCACTCATCCGTGGCTGACCGGTTGGGTGTTACAGTTCACTTTGTGGTGCGAATGAGAGAGGTGGGGGTTTCAACGGCTGTGGCTCAAAGGCGCTTGGCGGGTATCAGTTTTTATTTTCGTTTATTGGGCTGGGAGGACGTCACAAAGTTTTTCTTTATTCGCCAAGCCCTTAAGTGTTGGCGTAAGGAAAGTATACGTACCGAGTGCAGGCGCCCTGTTTCGTTTCAGCTCCTTCTACAACTAATTCAGTCCCTGGATCTAGTCTGCCCTTCTCCCGGGGAAGTGTTATTGTTTCGTGTCACGTTTTGCCTGGCTTTTTTCGGTGCTTTTCGGGTTAGCGAACTGCTTCCCCCGTCCAAGTACAGGCCGGGTGGCCTCTTAGCGGAAGATGTGCTGGTTACAGACTCCTCAGTCCGCATTCGCATTCGTCGTTCAAAGACTGATGTCTTCGGACGGAGTTGCAGTGTGTTGCTGTATCGCATTCCTGGCCCTGCGTGCCCGGTTTCGGCGACTGCGGAATTTGTGGCTTTGCGGGCATTGAGTCCCGTTTTTTTATGTCACTCCTCTGCTGCCCCGCTCACTCGGTTCGAATTTACTTCTGTTTTTAGGCGGTGTCTGTTGTCGTGCGGCTGACTATGGTTCACATTCCTTCAGGATCGGCGCAGCGACGGAAGCGGCTAGGGCAGGGCTACCAGAATCCGAAGTTTAGCGTATCGGTCGGTGGAAGTCCAATTGCTTTGTGTCTTATGTTCGCCCTGACTTACTCTGATTTTTCTTGCAGATTCACGTCGCCCCACGGTGTGCTTTGTGGGTCACTCGTATTTCTTCTGGGCTGGCCAGAGGGATGAAGCTAGACCTGGTGGAAGAAGCCTCGGTCTTCGGAATCTTGATGTGATATGGCATGGCATTCGGGGTCTTCGTTGGTCTCAGGTTTTGCCCGAAGCTGTCCACATCAGTTCAATCTCACAACCCCCGGTGATTTTGGTAATACATGCTGGGGTTAATGATCTTTGCCTGCTTAAGGTAGCGGAGCTCATTACTCTCATTAGAGCGGATCTGGAGAGGATTCCTTCTTTCTTTTTGGAAGTGGTGTTAGTGTTGTCGGAAGTGGTTCCCAGGGTCACTTGGCAGGGTGCTCGTAATTCTGGTTCCATAGAGAGAGCTAGGCGTTCGGTGAATGCTAGAATTTCTAGATTTGTTCGTTCTCGGGGAGGGGTGGTGGTCCGCCATCATCAGTTGGAAGGGGACAATCAGCGATTGATGCGCCCTTAATGACATCGGCTTGGACATCTTTCTCTCTGGCCTGCAGGATGGGGTGGAGCAAGCCTTGTTTTTGCTGGGTGGGGGTCGGAGTGCCGTGTAGAGGTACACGGCTCCTTCGTGGAGGTCGTGGTTTAAGAAAAATGGTACAGCGGAGGAGAAGGCAGACTTGCGCATCAATGTTCGGTGCGGCATAGCGCTTCTCGCTCTCCGGCATTTAAGCGTTGGATGGTTATTAAAGAGTTTAAAAAAATTGAGAAATAAATAAAGCTGTGACCTTTCACCCACAAAAAACGGCTTGCTGTGTTTTTATTTCCACCAGATAGACAGGGTTAGCTCTGGGGGTGTCAGTTGTCGGCAGTCTATAAAACGCCATAGCGTATAGCGCAGGCGTTTCAGACTGAGGACGGTTTTTAGGCAGTAGGGTATTATATTTCCTGCCTGTTTGGCTGCTCAGGTTAGAGTCAGGACAGTAAGGGGTGTATAGGTCCCATGGGTGGGTTAATGCTAGGGTTGCTCCTCCTCTTCCTCTTTAGAGATATTAAAAAGGAGGGTCCCCTGTGGTTTGGCCTCTTTTCTCCAGCACCGAAGCTTTCCCGCCCTCCCTCCCGTTATGCAGTCATGCGCTGTTTGTTTGATGTTTTTATTT
This sequence comes from Bufo bufo, assembly GCF_905171765.1. NCBI lineage: Eukaryota > Metazoa > Chordata > Amphibia > Anura > Bufonidae > Bufo > Bufo bufo. The sequence continues at coordinate 136,907,225 of NC_053394.1, read as the reverse complement.
CTTTTTTTGATTAAGTCACAGCTGGAGGTCGGTGGTTTAAGAAAAATGGTACAGCGGAGGAGAAGGCGGACTTGCGCATCAATGTTCGGTGCGGCATAGCGCTTCTCGCTCTCCGGCATTTAAGCGTTGGATGGTTATTAAAGAGTTTAAAAAAATTGAGAAATAAATAAAGCTGTGACCGACCTTTCACCCACAAAAAACGGCTTGCTGTGTTTTTATTTCCACCAGATAGACAGGGTTAGCTCTGGGGGGTGTCAGTTGTCGGCAGTCTCTGGCCTACTTGGAATTGGCCAAGCATCTGAACCCGAGACAGGCCAGATGGTCTTTGTTCTTTTCTAGGTTTAATTTTGTTGTTACGTTCCGCCCTGGGGTTAAAAATGTGAAGGCGGATGCCCTGTCACGTTGTTTTCCAGGAGGGGGGAACTTTGAAGACCCGGGTGGTCGTCTCTGCTCTTTATCCTGATTTGGAGGCAGAGGTTCAGGCAGCCCAGGCAGAGGCTCATGATTTTTGACCTCCTGGGAGGTTGTTTGTGCCTCTTGCTTAAATTACGACACAAGGTTTTTAAGGAGCACCACGATACTGTCCTTGCTGGGCACCCGGGGAGTAGAGCCACAGTGGATCTCATTGCTCGGAGATTCTGGTGGCCGGCTCTTCGTAAGACAGTTGAGGGTTTTGTGGCAGCCTGCGAGACCTGCGCTCGTGCCAAGGTCCCTCATTCACGGCCATCGGGTTCTCTCCTCCCGTTACCCATTCCTTCCCGTCCTTGGATGCATCTGTCCATGGACTTCATTACGGACCTGCCTCGTTCCTCGGGAAAGACTGTGATTCTGGTGGTAGTGCACCGTTTTAGCAAAATGGCGCATTTTATTCCCTTTCCTGGCTTACCCAATGCTAAGACGCTGGCGCAAGCGTTTGTTGATCACATTGTTAAATTGCATGGCATTCCTTCAGACATCGTTTCTGATAGGGGCACACAATTTGTTTCCAGATTCTGGAAGGCCTTCTGTTCTTGCTGTTTTGTGGCGGAGAATCAGGAGGATTGGTATTCTTTTTTGTCCCTTGCTGAGTTTGCTTTAAATAACCGTCGCCAGGAGTCCTCTGATAAGTCACCATTTTTTGGTGCATATGGGTTTCATCCGCAGTTTGGGACATTCTCTGGAGAGGGGTCTTCTGGTTTACCTGATGAGGAGAGGATTTCCTCTTCTTTGTCATTTATTTGGCAAAAGATTCAGGGTAGTCTGAAGAGGATGAGTGAGAGATATAAGGGTATGGCAGATAAGAGACGTGTGCCTGGTCCGGACCTGAATGTGGGTGATCTGGTGTGGTTGTCTACAAAGAATATCAAACTGAAGGTTCCCTCCTGGAAGTTGGGTCCTAAGTTTATTGGGCCTTACAAGATCTTGTCCGTCATCAATGCCGTTGCCTTCCGTCTTGATCTTCCTCAGACTTGGAAGATCCATAATGTTTTTCACAGGTCCCTATTAAAACCTTATGTCCAACCCACTGTACCCTCCTCTTTGCCTCCTCCTCCGATTTTTGTTGATGGTAATCTTGAATTTCAGGTCTCTAGGATTGTGGATTCTCGCATTATCCGTGGTTCTCTTCAGTACCTTGTTCATTGGGAGAGTTATGGTCCTGAGGAGAGGATGTGGGTCCCAGTGGCGGACATTAAGGCCACTCGTCTCATCAGGGCTTTCCATAGGTCTCATCCTGAGAAGGTGGGCTCTGAGTGTCCGGAGTCCACCCGTAGAGGGAGGGGTACTGTCACCGCCAGTTCTGTGAGAAGGTCAGACAGACGTTCTTCTCTACCTCTTGTATGACGTTCTTTGTTTTGGTTTCACTTTGTCATCTCCTTTCCTTCTGCCAGGTGTCACTTAGTTAGACTAATCGTCTTCCTTTATATTCCCTCCCATACTGCCTCAATTTGCGGTTTATACTACTTCCTGGATGAAGTGTTCACTGCTGGAGGCTGCTGCTGCTGTTTGCTCAGATAAGTCTTTTCCTTTATTGTGTTTCCTTGCTGGCTTGATTCTAGGTGACCCTGACTCCGTCCGTGTTAAGTGCAGGGAGCCGGTGGTTGTGTCCCCTCACTATTATAGGATTTTCAGGTGTCACACAGTCTTAGGTACATGGGCATGCAATCGTCTACCATTGAGACCCTTGCATGTGCATAGCAGTCAGGGAGAGCTCTTAGGGTTTTAGAGGGCTCACCTATATGCTCCTTAGTTTGGGATCAAGCCAGTCAGTCGTTTATTTATAAGTTCCAGCTATCTGCAACTTCACCCGTGACACAACAGCAGGCCAGCAATCATAATTTTTCAAGGGTGTATAATGCCCTCCTTTATGTGTAATAAATGGTGTAATGAAGGGTTCCTTGTAATTTTTGGAAGCCCTTTCACTTAGTGCATAGGCTTTATGAGTTCTAGGAGTCCCACTACCTGAACAATTGTACCACAATGTGAATGAGGCCCTCCATTATGTGATATACAGGTTGTATCGGAGTGCCTCTTCCTTGTAATTTTTGGCAGCACTTACACTTTATATATAAGTAAATATACAGGAAAGAATGTTTCCTAACAATTTTTCCTCTAAAATCGATTTTATCTTCGGTTTTGTGCGTATTATTGTCAGTCTGTGAAAGTGGCGTACTACTCAGACAACATCATTCCCAGAAGCGACCTGGGAGTCCAAGATGCAACCAGACATCCTCCCCATGCTGTTCCGGAACCATTTTGGTGGTGTTTCCATCAATTTCTGACCTTTTCATGTGAACCAGTCACCCTCCCCTCTTCAGAGCAGGGGGTGCCTGGTTTATTGCTCGGGTTCTCTCATTGAATTTCATTGTGCTCTACCGAGCATCTCAAGGTGTTCGGACCCGAATACCCGAGCACCTTGGTGCTCGATCAACACTAGTGAGATACCAGTTGTCCCCCAAAAAAACTGATTGAAGCAGGGTGTTATATACCAATATACTTTCTTTATAGTGCATTTGGGTACTGTATAGTGCATTTGCGCAAATTCAATTGCAAAAATTAAATAATTAATGGAGATCGCAAATTCGAATAATACATCTGGTATGTCACTGTCCATGTTGTGGGGCTATTTGTGCACTTCTAGTAATTATTTCTTGGCTGCAAATATGAGCTGAAGGTTTTTCAGGTTCACCTGCCATTAAAATAAAATGGGACCCGCCGCGAACTTGCGGTTCGCGAACCGTTCCGGCAGATGTTCATCCATCACTATTTATACAAACCGGATTCCAAAAAAGTTGGGACACTATACAAATCGTGAATAAAAACTGAATGCAATGATGTGGTGGTGCCAACTTCTAATATTTTATTCAGAATAGAACATAAATCACAGAACAAAAGTTTAAACTGAGAAAATGTACCATTTTAAGGGAAAAATATGTTGAATCAGAATTTCATGGTGTCAACAAATCCCCAAAAAGTTGGGACAAGGCCATTTTCACCACTGTGTGGCATCTCCCCTTCTTCTTACAACACTCAACAGACGTCTGGGGACTGAGGAGACCAGTTTCTCAAGTTTAGAAATAGGAATGCTCTCCCATTCTTGTCTAATACAGGCCTCTAACTGTTCAATCGTCTTGGGCCTTCTTTGTTGCACCTTCCTCTTTATGATGCGCCAAATGTTCTCTATAGGTGAAAGATCTGGACTGCAGACTGGCCATTTCAGTACCCTGGAAGGATCCTTCTCCTACGCAGCCATGATGTTGTGATTTATGCAGAATGTGGTCTGGCATTATCTTGTTGAAAAATGCAGGGTCTTCCCTGAAAGAGATGACGTCTGGATGGGAGCATATGTTGTTCTAGAAACTGAATATATTTTTCTGCATTGATGGTGCCTTTCCAGACATGCAAGCTGCCCATGCCACACGCACTCATGCAACCCCATACCATCAGAGATGCATGTTTCTGAACTGAGTGTTGATAACAACTTGGGTTGTCCTTGTCCTCTTTGGTCCGGATGACATGGCGTCCCAGATTTCCAAAAAGAACTTTGAATCGTGACTCGTCTGACCACAGAACAGTCTTCCATTTTGCCACACTCCATTTTAAAGGATCCCTGGCCCAGTGAAAACGCCTGAGCTTGTGGATCTTGCTTAGAAATTGCTTCTTCTTTGCACTGTAGAGTTTCAGCTGGCAACGGCGGATGGCACGGTGGATTGTGTTCACTGACAATGGTTTCTGGAAGTATTCCTGAGCCCATTCTGTGATTTCCTTTACAGTAGCATTCCTGTTTGTGGTGCAGTGTCGTTTAAGGGCCCGGAGATCACGGGCATCCAGTATGGTTTTACGGCCTTGACCCTTACGCACAGAGATTGTTCCAGATTCTCTGAATCTTCGGATGATGTTATGCACAGTTGATGATGATAGATGCAAAGTCTTTGCAATTTTTCGCTGGGTAACACCTTTCTGATATTGCTCCACTATCTTTCTGCGCAACATTGTGGGAATTGGTGATCCTCTACCCATCTTGGCTTCTGAGAGACACTGCCACTCTGAGAAGCTCTTTTTATACCCAATCATGTTGCCAATTGACCTAATTAGTGTTAATTGGTCTTCCAGCTCTTCGTTATGCTCAAATTTACTTTTTCCAGCCTCTTATTGCTACTTGTCCCAACTTTTTTGGGATTTGTTGACACCGTGAAAATTGGAATCAACGTATTTTTCCTTTAAAATGATACATTTACTCGGATTAAACGTTTGATCTGTCATCTACGTTCTATTACAAATAAAATATTGACATTTGCCATCTCCACATCATTGCATTCAGTTTTTATTCACAATTTGTTTAGTGTCCCAACTTTTTTGGAATCCGGTTTGTATGTCTTTGCTCAAGGTAAACTTAATAAATTACCAAAGCATCTCCATTGTATCCTCCTCACTGGATCTTCACATACAACTGGTACCACGACCTAGGGATATTAGTGAGTTCAGCTGTCTACCATTGCTTGTACAGAGGTTACCACTCACAACCAGTCGGAGACTTCTCTAACGTACATCTATGGCAGAATAATGGCACTGTATAGTGTTTGGGAGCATAGGGGGCACAGTATTGGAGGTAGTAGCAGGCTAACAATGTTGGGGACCCAGGAGGGAGAGGATGATGGAAAAGTGAGGAACCTAAGATCTCTGTGTGTCCCACTCAGATGTGGCTGAAATAATTTGTCATGGCGGTCTGGTCTGAATAGAGAAGATGAGGAAAAAGAATGTCTACTAGTGATGATCGAGCACATCGCGGTGTTTGGCCGATTACCGCGTGTGCTCGACCACCATGCTCGAGTCTCCTCCCTGCACGTTTGTTGGCTGCTACGTAGCCAATAAATGTGCAGGTAAGTGCTGCCACTCACTGTAATGCCGTAGCCATGTTGGTTACTGGCATTACAGTGATTGGCTGGCCGGAACGCGTCATCGGATGCTGTAAAGCACCCGATGACATGTGGTTCGGCCAGTCTTACTCAGGGAGAGCTGTGCTGTAGAAGGGACAGATAGTGTAGGGAATAAAATTTTATTTTTTGGTTAGGCAGGGTTGGTGTTAGAGACCCAAAAGTCATTTTAAGGAGTATTGTTGTGTCTGGCAGCAATATATATTTTTAGCGCAACCTGCGCTAAATTGCATGCGATTAGAGACCCAAAAGTCCTTTTAACCTCTTAAGGACTCAGCCCTATTTCACCTTAAGGATTTGGCCATTTTTTGCAAATCTGACCAGTGTCCCTTTAAGTGCTGATAACTTTAAAACGCTTTGACTTATCCAGGCCATTCTGAGATTGTTTTTTCGTCACATATTGTACTTCATGACACTGGTAAAATGAAGTAAAATAAAATAATTTTTATTTCTAAATTAATACCAAATTTACCAAATATTTGTAAAAAATTGCAAATTTCCAAGTTTCAATTTCTCTACTTTTATAATACATAGTAATACCTCCAAAAATAGTTATTACTTTTCATTCCCCATATGTCTACTTCATGTTTGGATCATTTTGGGAATGATATTTTATTTTTTGGGGATGTTACAAGGCTTAGAAGTTTAGAAGCAAATCTTGAAATTTTTCAGAAATTTTCAAAACACCAATTTTTAGGGACCAGTTCAGGTCTGAAGTCACTTTGCGAGCCTTACATAATAGAAACCACCCAAAAATGACCCAATTCTAGAAACTACACCCCTCAAGGTATTAAAAACTGATTTTACAAACGTCGTTAACCCTTTAGGTGTTCCACAATAATTAATGGAAAATAGAGATACAATTTCAAAATTTCACTTTTTTGGCAGATTTTCCATTTTAATATTTTTTTTCCAGTTACAAACCAAGGGTTAACAGCCAAACCAAACTCAATATTTATGGCCCTGATTCTGTAGTTTACAGAAACACCCCATATGTGGTCTTAAACCGCTGTACGGGCACACGGCAGGGTACAGAAGGAAAGGAATGCCATATGGTTTTTGGAAGGCAGGTTTTGCTGGACTGTTTTTTTTTTTACACCATGTCCCATTTGAAGCCCCCCTGATGCACCCCTAGAGTAGAAACTCCATAAAAGTGACCCCATCTAAGAAACTACAGCCTCAAGGTATTCAAAACTGATTTTACAAACGTTGTTAACCCTTTAGGTGTTCCACAAGAGTTATTGGCAAACAGAGATGAAATTTCAGAATTTCTATTTTTTGGCAAATTTTCCATTTTAATCCATTTTTCCCAGTAACAAAGCAAGGGTTAACAGCCAAACAAAACTCAATATTTATGGCCCTGATTCTGTAGTTTACAGAAACACCCCATATGTGTTCGTAAACAGCAGGGCGCAGAAGGAAAGGAATGCCATATGGTTTTTGGAAGGCAGATTTTGCTAGACAGTTTTTTTGACACCATGTCCCATTTGAAGCACCCCTAGAGTAGAAACTCCAAAAAAGTGAGCCCATTTTAGAAACTACGGGATAGGGTGGCAGTTTTGTTGGTACTAGTTTAGGGTACATATGATTTTTGGTTGCTCTATATTACACTTTTTGTGAGGCAAGGTAACAAGAAATAGCTGTTTTGGCACCGTTTTTATTTTTTGTTATTTACAACATTCATCTGACAGGTTAGATCATGTGATATTTTTATAGACCAGGTTGTCACGGATGCGGCGATACCTAATATGTATACTTTTTTTTTATTTATGTAAGTTTTACACAATGATTTCTTTTTTGAAACAAAAAAAAAATCAAGTTTTAGTGTTTCCATAGTCTGAGAGCCATAATTTTTTCAGTTTTTGGGCGATTACCTTGGGTAGGGTATTATTTTTGCGGGATGAGATGACTGTTTTATTGGCACTATTTTGTGGTGCGTGTGACTTTTTGATCGCTTGGTATTACACTTTTTGTGATGTAAGGTGACAAAAAATAGCTTTTTTTACACCGTTTTTATTTTTATTTTTTTACGGTATTCACCTGAAGGGTTAGGTAATGTAATATTTTTATAGAGAAAGTTATTACGGACGCTGCGATAACTAATATGTATACTTTTTATTTATTTATGTAAGTTTTACACAATGATTTCATTTTTGAAGCAAAAAAAATCATGTTTTAGTGTTTCCATAGTCTGAGAGCTATTATTTTTTAAGTTTTTGGGCGATTACTTTGGGTAGGGTATGATTTTTGCGGGATGAGATGACGGTTTTATTGGCACTATTTTGGGGTGCATATGACTTTTTGATTGCTAGCTATTACACTTTTTGTGATGTAAGGTGACAAAAAATGGTTTATTTAGCCACGTTTTTTTTTTTTTTACGGTGTTCATCTGAGGGGCTAGGTCATGTGATATTTTTATAGAGCCGGTCGATACGGACGCGGCGATACCTAATATGTATACTTTTTTTTATTTATGTAAGTTTTACACAATAATATCATTTTTGAAGCAAAAAAAAATCATGTTTTAGTGTCTCCATATTCTGAGCTAGTTTTTTTTTATTTTTTGGGCGATTGTCTCAGTTAGGGGCTCATTTTTTGCGGGATGTGGTGACGGTTAGATTGGTACTATTTTGGTGGGCAAACGCCTTTTTGATCCCTTCCTGTTGTACTTTTTGTGATGTAAGGTGACAAAAATTTTTTTATTTAGCACAGTTTTTATTTTTTATTTTTTACGGTGTTCATCTGAGGGGTTAGGTCATGTGATATGTTTATAGAGCCGGTCGATACGGATTTTTTCCTATTTTTTACCAATTTTTTTTAACTTTATTTGGGGAAAATTATGTTTTTGTTTATTTTTACTTGAAACTTTTAATTTTTGGGGGGGAAACTTTATTTTTTCAACTTTTTTTTACTTAATTTTTTGTCCCACTTTGGGACTTCAACTTTTGGGGGTATAATCCCTTTTACAATGCATTCCAATACTTCTGTATTGGAATGCATTGGCTGTATGAGTAATACAGTGTGTATTACTCATACAGCTTCCGGCCTGTGAGATCCAGGGGGCTGGATCTCACAGGCTCGTCACCGGAAGGCAGTGCGATGCCTTCCTTAGACATCGCGCTGCCTTCCATGCCATCGGATCCCCCCTACAGCCGCATGGGGACCCGATGGCACCGCCGCCCGCTGCCCGCCGGATAAGGTAAAAGCCGCAAACCGCAGGTCTGAATTGACCTGCGGTTTGCGGCAATCGCCCCCCCTGGCGTTGTGACAGGATTCCCGCTGAATGATTGCGATTAACCCTCGCCGCGCCGCTATCGCGATTTATAGTTAGGACGTACCGGTATGCCCTGAGTCCTTAAGGACTCGGGAAACAGGGCGTACCGGTACGCCCTAAGTTCTTAAGGGGTTAAGGACTATTGTTGCAACCTGCGCTAAATTGCGTGCAATTGTTAGAGACTCAAAAGTCCTTTTAAGGACTATTGTTGTATCTGGCAGCAATATATATTTTTAGTGCAACCTGCGCTAAATAGCTTGCAATTGTTTGGCCGCGGCAGACAGCAAAATTATCTGCGCTACATCTCCTGTGTAACGTGTGCGCAGCCTAAAAATATCTGTGACATCCAGTGTACTTTTTCTGCAGACTGTGTCCGCTGTGGACAGTTACATTATGTGCGCTACATCTTCTGTATAACGTTTGCACATCCTAAAAATATCTGTGACGTCCAGTGTATTTTTCCATAGATGCTGCGGACAGCGACATTATCTGCGCTACATCTCCTGTTTAACGCGTGCGCATACTAAAAATATCTCTGACATCCAGTGTACTTTTTATGTAGATGGTGTCCGCTGTGGACAGTTACATTACCTGCGCTACATCTCCTGTATAACGTTTGCGCATCCTAAATATCAGTGACATTCAGTCTAATTTTTTCGCTTCTGGTGGCAGCGACATTTCCTGCGCTACATCTCTTGTATAATGTGTGCACATCCTAAATATCAGTGACATTCAGTTTAATTTATTTGTGCATACACTTACAAAACCTGCGCTGCTGTATGTGTGACATACTTGCAAGCATATATACCATTTAATATGCAGAAGGCGAACAGTAAGGGACGGGGAAGTGGCTGTGCTGCTGATGGTGCATGCAGAGGCCATGGCCCTGGGCACGAGGAAACTGTGCCTGCTTCCAGAGCACAAGAAACACACTCATCCACGATACCTAGCTTCATGTCCCAGTTTGCAGGGCGGCGCAAGACACCACTCTCAAAGTCACACCAGTGCGACCAGGTGGTCAGTTGGATCGCAGCAGATAATGCTTCCAGTTGGGTAAGCACCACCCTGTCTTTCACAAAGTCCAGTCTCAGTAGCCAGGAGTCTGGTCAACAGAATCCTCACCCTGATCCTCCTTCCTCCCACCATGGAGAGTCTTGGCAAACAAGTGATCCCACACTCGGATATTCCGAGGAGCTCTTTTCATCGCCATTCCTTGATTTGGGCCTCTCGCCAAGCCCGCTTGAAGAGGGACATGGGGAGATCGTGTGCACTGATGCCCAAACTCTTGAGCATCCACAGTCACAAGAAGATGACGGTGGGGAACAGCAATTAGTGTCTCATGAGGTGGATGATGATGATGAGACACAGTTGCCAATAAGTCAACGCCAATTAGTGTCTCAAGAGGTGGATGATGAGGATGAGACACAGTTGTCAATAAGTGAGGTTGTTGTTAGGTCAACAAGTCAGGAGGATGACCAGAGTGAGGAAGTAGAAGAATAGGTGGTGGACGAAGAAATCACTGACCCAACCTGGGAAGGTGGCAAGCCAAGCGATGACAGCAGTACAGAGGGGGAGGGATCCGCAGCACCGCAACAGGCTGAAAGAGGCAGTGGGGTGGCACACCAAACATGCCTGCAACTGCTCCCTGGAGCACCCCCTAGCAGCAATCTCCCTTGCCAAGGGCTATGTGTTCAGCAGTCTTGCGCTTTTTTGAGAAAAATGCGGACGATAAAAGAATTGTCATTTGCAACCTGTGCCATACCAAAATGAGAAGGGGCGTGAACACTAGCAATCTCACCACCACCAGCATGATCTGCCAGATGGCATCAAAGCACCGTAATAGGTGGGCCGAACGCCCGTGTCCACAATCAGTGTCTGCGAGTCACACCACTGCCTCCTCTTACCCTGTGTTACGTGCTGGCCAATCCCCTGTCCAAGACGCAGGCTCGGATGCCTCCCGCCCTGCACTGGGACCTTCACAAGCACCATCAGCAAGCACATCCACTTCTGTGTCCCAGCGCAGCGTATAGATGTCCATACCCCAGCCTTTGAACAAAAGCGCAAATACCCAGCCACCGACCCACAGGCCATAGCACTAAATGTGCACCTTTCCAAATTGCTGGCCCTGGAAATGTTGCCATTTAGGCTTGTGGACACTGAGGCTTTCTGCTGCCTGATGGCGGCGGCGGTCCCGCGTTACTCTGTCCCCAGTAGCCAAAATTTTTCATGGTGTGCAATCCTAGCCTTATACCAGCATGTGTCCCGTAACATCACCCATGCCCCGACCAATGCAGTTACATTGGAAGGTCCACTTAACGATTGACACATGGACAAGTGCTTGTGGCCAGGGATGCTACATTTCCCTGATGACACACTGGGTGAACGTTGTGGATGCCGGGAGCGAATCGTACCCTGGGATGGCACAGGTGCTACCGATGCCAAGGACTGCGGGCCCTACTTCCATCAGGATTTCCACCACCACCTACATAAGTGGCCCCAACCCCCCCTTCTCCTCCTCCACCTCCTTCTCCACTTCCACCTCTGAATTATCATCTTGCAGCACCAGTCAGCCATCAGTCAGTAGCTGGAAGCAGTGTAGCACTGCAGTGGGAAATCGGCAACAGGCTGTGCTTAAACTAATATGTTTAGGTGACAAACAGCACACCACTGCAGAGCTATGGCAGGGTATAAGGGACCAGACTGAGTTGTGGCTCTCGCCACTCAACCTAGAACCAGGCATAGTTGTGTCTGATAAATGCCGTAACTCGGTGGCGGCTTTGGAGCTTGGCAAGCTCACACACATACCATGCCTAGCCCACATCTTCAACTTAGTGGTTCAGCGGTTTCTCAAAACCTACCCCAATTTGCCTGAGCTACTAGTGAAGGTGCGCCGCGTGTGTGCCCATTTCCAAAAGTCATCTACATCTGCCGCCGGTCTGGCAACGCTGCAGCAGCGCTTGCAATTGCCAGATCACAGACTGTTGTGCGACGTGAGCACGCGCTGGAACTCCACGTTCCACATGTTGGCCAGGCTTTGTGAGCAGCAGAGGGCAGTAGTGGAATACCAGCTGCAACATGGTCATCGCCTTTCCAGTCAGCTTCCGCTCTTCACAAGCGAAGAGTGGGCATGGATGTCTGACCTCTGTTAGGTTTAACGCAACTTTGAGGAATCAACACAGATGGTGAGCGGTGATAACGCTATTATCAGCGTAACCATCCCACTTTAGAAGATGGTGAAGGAGTATGTAGCAGACCGTGTCAGCGTCCTCAATAATCCCTCTGTGCCTTACAACTATTGGGTGTCCAAGATGGACACGTGGCACGAACTGGCGCCAGCATTTGGTCAGAGCGGCTATTTAGTGCTGCTGGGGGCATAATAACTGATAAGCGCATCCGACTGTCAACTGAAAATGCTGAAAGGTTGACTCTTATCAAAATAAACAAGGCCTGGATTGCCCCTGACTTCTCTACTCCACCAGAGGAAAGAGGCTGAACATAAAGGCACTTTAAATGTTTTTATGGTGTATTGAATACACTGTATTCCCATGCACCCCTTCCAACACAAAAAAGGGTATATGGTTAAATCTTCCTTTTCTCCTCTTCCTCCTCCATCATATCAACATGCTTATTAGGCTGTCCTCGCTCCTAATGTTTTAGAGGGAAGGCCCTCAACCATAATTTTTTCGATGGTCAGCTCAGCAACAGGCCCTTGCCCCTAATGTTTTAGATGGTCATCTCAGCAGCAGGCCCTCGCCCATAATTTTTTAGATGGTCAGCTCGGCAGTAGGCCCTCGCCCCTAATGTTTTAGATGGGCAGCTCAGCAGCAGGCCCTCGCCCATAATGTTTTAGATGGTCAGCTTAGCAGCAGGCCCTCGCCTATGTTTTAGATGATCAGCTCAGTAGCAGGCCCTCGCCCATAATTTTTTCCAAGGTCAGATCAGCAGCAGGCACTCGCACCTAATGTTTTAGGGAGTCAGCTCAGCAGCAGACTGTACCGGTCGCGTACACACACACACAGGGGGGAGGGAAGTGACCACTGCGCTCCACCCTTACCCCTGGCCCTGCCTACTTGCCTCGCGAGTCCTAATGACAGGGGACAACTGGACGGCAATCCCTAACTTGGAATAAGTGCAGGGATGACAGACAGACAAACAACAGGACGTGAACGGACCGAGTCAATACCAGGAAAGCTACAAAGTACAAATGGAGCAAGCAGAGAATTGTCAGGAGAAGCCGGGGTCATAAATACCAGGAGAGAGGTGAAGTACCAAAGGAGTCAGCAGAGGATAGTCAGGAGGAGGCCGGGGTCAAATACCAGGAGAGCAGCAAAGTACACAAGGAGCAGGCAGAGGATCGTCAGGAATTCAGCAGGAGGTAAGTACGCCAGGAAAGACCAAATCACAGGTGGAACCTAAATTAACAGGCAACCTGTGGTCAGCAGGCTGCCTGTATTTATAGTGGGGAGTGAGGGTCATGTGACGTGGCCAGCGTCACATGACCGACAGACCAACCAGTCGAGCACCGAGTGATCAGCTCGGCGCTCAAGGCAGACTACGAGCAGGGAGCCACCCAGCTAGTAAAGCCGCCCTGGGAATGAGGTCAAACACAGATCCTCATTCCCAAAGCTAAGCAACAGTTCTGCGGGCAATGGGGGACCGAGTGCACCTTCGGAACCCCGTTACACAGACCCTCAACCATAATTTTTTCGATGGTCAGCTCAGCAGCAGGCCCTAACCCATAATGTTTTCGATGGTCAGCTCAGCAGCAAGCCCTCAACCATAATTTTTTCGATGGTCAGCTGAGCAGCAGACCCTCAACCATAATTTTTTTGATAGTCAGCTCAGCAGCGGGCCCTCAACCATAATTTTTTCGATAGTAATAGCATAAGAAAAAGCACCGCGGCACTCACCACTGGTCACAAAGTTGCTGTTTGCAGTTTATTTCTTAGTACATATAGTGGACACGGACGAAACACAGGTGGATAGATAGGCTACAGCTGTTTCGTGCTATGTTGCGCTTTGTCAAGCGTCCTGTGGCGTAGAGGAGGAGGGGGTTATAAATACCCCCATCTCACATACGTCACTGGTTACATTTAAAGTGATATATAAAACACATGTGTTAAAACCAATCAAATGAAAACAGCTAAATCATTCTTGTCATTTAACCCTAAAGGGCCCATGGCTTGTGTTTTAATTATCTATGCTGCTTCTCGCTGCAAGAGAATGCGTTTTCTGTCCCCCCCCCTCTCATGGGGGTATGGACGACTTCAATACCCGCACATTTCAAAATCTCACTGCTCCCCGCATGTTCCCCGCATGTTCATTATGTATATGTTCAATTAATCTGGTTGCTCCATTTCTGGTAATAATTGATTTCTTATGTTCTCTGAAGCGTATATATATAGAGACCTGTGTGTCTTACCAATATAAAACCTCCCGCATGGCCAAAAGATTGCATATACAACATATTGGGTTTTACAGTGTATGAATTGTTTAACTACATGCCCTACATGCCCCAGCTGCAGGTATTTCTGCTTATGTACATGTGCGCACATAGAGCAGTGTCCACATGCAAAGTTTCCTCTGGGAGCATTCCTACCCAGCCAGTTGTCAGCTGGACGGGGGAGGTTGCTCCTGACAATGGCATCGCCTATAGTTTTACTTCTGCGAAAACTGACAATAGGGTGATTGTCTGTTATGGCTGCCAGAGAGGCATCCCTCTGCAGCATTTGGCAGTTATAAATCACTGTTTTAATGGTTGAAGCCATTGGGGAATAATCAAATGTGAACACCGCTCTATGCTCGCCATCATTATCACGTTGTCTCCTCTTTTTCTTTTTCGTGTTGATGCCTCTACCCAGAACCTCTCTCTTATGCACACACTTCAAATATGCGCTATCCACTATCTTCTCTGTATCCAACAAAGGGATTGTGGGTATAAATGTGGATGTTTTGGCACCAGTTTGTATGCTTGATAAAGACTGCATTGAGCAGCAGTTGAAACATTGCAGAGGGGATTAAAGCGGGTCGTTTCACCTTTTACATTGGAGTGCTGCCTCTTTTTTGGAGAACCACTATCTTCTCTGGGTAGCCCCTTTGTAAAAAACGTCTCTTCATGTCTACACACTGCTCCCTAAATTCAGTGTCATCTTTTACTATTCTGGCGAAGCGCATGAATTGGCCATATGGAATTGCTGTTTTGATGTGTGGCGGGTGGTAACTCGTATAATGTAGTAGTGCATTAGTGGATGTTGCTTTCCTGTAAATGGTGGGATTTAACTGGCCATCCTTGACCCTTATCTTGACATCAAGAAAATTCAGTTCCTCCGCACTGAATGTGCTGGTGAACCGCATATTCATATTGTTTACTTGATTCAAATATTCCACAAATGCACTAAACATATGTTCGTCACCTGTCCAGACAATGAATATATCATCGATATATCTAAGAAAAACCTTGATATATCGTATGAAAGGATTCTGGACAGTGTAGATGTACTTCTCTTCAAAAATAGCTAAAAAATAAATTAGCAAGGGTGCATGAGAATGGTGTCCCCATTGCTGTACCTGACAATTGTTTAAACCATTCTTGGTTGAAAATAAAAGCTTCATGTGTCAGTATGAATGAAAGCGACTCCGTGACAAAATCAATGTATCCGTCACTCTTATTTAATTTGCGCAAAATATCCCAGATCGTCTCTATCCCCAGTTCCTGTGGAATCCTGGTATATAGACTCTCCACATCTACCTCAGCTAAATAAAAGCCGTCCTGCCATTGTATATCTCTCAAGGCCTCAAAAAAATCGGTGGAATCTTCCAAATAGGAAGGGACCCCTTTTAACGCTGGACGCAACATCCAATCCAAATATTGGGACAGGGGCTCGGTCAAAGAACCGTTCCCCGACACTATGGGGCGCCCAGGTGGGTCTACCAGCGATTTATGGATCTTGGGTACTATATACCACACAGGTTTAATAGGGAACTGGGGATAGAGCTTCTCGGCCAAGCGTTTAGTCAAAAAGCCTCTGTCAACATACTTCCACAATAGTGTTCTAAGTTGTTGTTGATACTTAGCGGTGGGGTCTGAGGTGAGAGGAACATAAGTGTTGATGTCCCCAAGTTGTCTATTTGCCTCTTGCATATAACATGCCTTATACATAACTACCACATTGCCCCCCTTGTCGGCTGGTTTAATTACAATCTCTTTACACTTCTCAAGCCAATCCAAAGCCTTGTGCTCACCCGCACTGAGATTAGACTGAATCTGTGGGTATATCAAAGCCTCAGTTTCCTTCAAGACCTGTTTGAAAAATAGATCCAAACTACCTCCAGCAAACAAGGGGGGAGTAAACGTGGATTTTATCCCTTGTGTAAAGGGTTCTGATTCTTGCATGGGTTCCTGCATCTCTGAATCCCCGCTATTGTGCAGGTCTAGCAGCGTGAGAAACATCTGTCTATCCTGCTCTTCCACCCCATGTCTCAAATGAAAACCCAATGGACCTACGGATGTAGATTGTGTTGTTTGGACATGTTCTGTTTTAGTATGTTTATACGTTTGAAAATGTTTATGCAAATTTAATTTCCTTTAAACATGTCCACTTCAAAATTCACCGCATTAAACTCAGACACCAGTCCATAATTGAGACCTTTGGACAATATTGAGAGACAGTCACTGTCCAGAGCAATGTCTGTTAAATTTACCACATTATGACCCGATGGAAGATGGTTTGCCTCACCCACATCTAGTACCGTCTCCACACCACTTTTGGTTTTCTGTGCGCCTCATACCCCCATGAGAGGGGGGGACAGAAAACGCATTCTCCTGCAGCGAGAAGCAGCATGGATAATTAAAATAAAACACAAGCAATGGGCCCTTTAGGGTTAAATGACAAGAATGATTTAGCTGTTTTCATTTGATTGGTTTTAACACATGTGTTTTATATATCACTTTAAATGTAACCAGTGACGTATGTGAGATGGGGGTATTTTATAACCCCCTCCTCCTCTACGTCACAGGAGGCTTGACAAAGCGCAACACAGCGCAAAACAGCTGTAGCCTATCTATCCACCTGTGTTTCGTCCGCGTCCACTATATGTACTAAGAAATAAACTGCAAACAGCAACTTTGTGACCAGTGGTGAGTGCCGCAATGCTTTTTTCTTATGCTATTACTATTATAACCACTACATCACCGACAGAGCACCACCGTGAAGGTTCGGGACTCCAGTGTTTAAAAGCGCTCCAGTGATCGCACAGACACATGCAGCAGTGCCGGCTGCGCTCTTTCCCTCACCCACTGCGATAATTTTTTCGATGGTCAGCTCAGCAGCAGGCCTTCAACCATAATTTTTTCAATGGTCATCTCAGCAGCAGACACTCGCCCCTAATGTTTTAGAGAGTCAGCTCAGCAGCAGGCCCTTGCCCATAATGTTTTAGATGGTCAGTTCAGCAGCAGACCCTCACCCCTAATGTTTTAGATGGTGGGCTCAGCAGTAGGCCCTTGCCCCTAATGTTTTAGATGGTCATCTCAGCAGCAGGCCCTCGCCCATAATGCTTTAGATGGTCAGCTCGGCAGTAGGCCCTCGCCCCTAATGTTTTAGATGGTCAGCTCAGCAGCAGGCCCTTGCCCTTAATTTTTTAGATTCTCAGCTCAGCAGCAGGCCCTCACCTATAATGTTTTAGATGGTCAGCTCAGTAGCAGGCCCTCGCCCATAATTTTTTCCAAGGTCAGATCAGCAGCAGGCACTCGCACCTAATGTTTTAGGGAGTCAGCTCAGCAGCAGACCCTCAACCATAATTTTTTCGATAGTCAGCTCAGCAGCAGGTCCTCACCCATAATGTTTTCGATGGTCAGCTCAGAAGCAGGCCCTCAACAATAATTTTTTCGATGGTCAGCTGAGCAGCAGACCCTCAACCATAATTTTTTTGATAGTCAGCTCAGCAGCAGGCCTTCAACCATAATTTTTTCGATGGTCATCTCAGCAGCAGGCACTCGCCCCTAATATTTTAGAGAGTCAGCTCAGCAGCAGGCCCTTGCCCATAATGTTTTAGATGTCAGCTCAGCAGCAGACCCTCACCCCTAATGTTTTAGATGGTGGGCTCAGCAGTAGGCCCTTGCCCCTAATGTTTTAGATGGTCATCTCAGCAGCAGGCCCTCGCCCATAATGTTTTAGATGGTCAGCTCAGCAGCAGGCCCTCGCCCATAATGTTTTAGATGGTCAGCTCAGCAGCAGGCCCTCGCCCATAATGTTTTAGATGGTCAGCTCAGCAGCAGGCCCTCGCCCATAATTTTTTCCAAGGTCAGATCAGCAGCAGGCACTCGCCCCTAATGTTTTAGAGAGTCAGCTCAGCAGCAGACCCTCAACCATAATTTTTTCCATGGTCAGATCAGCAGCAGGCCCTCGCCCCCAATGTTTTAGAGAGTCAGCTCAGCAGCTGACCCTCAACCATAATTTTTTCAATGGTCAGTTCACCAGCAGGCCAGCAATCATAATTTTTCAAGGGTGTGTATGATGCCCTCCTTGTGTAATAAAGGGTGTATTGGAGTGCCGGTTCCTTGTAATTTTTGGCAGCACTTTCACTTAGTGCATAGGCTTTATGAGTGTAGGAGTCCCACTACCTGAACAATTGTACCACAATGTGAATGAGGCCCTCCATTATGTGATATACAGATTGTATCGGAGTGCCTCTTCCTTATAATTTTTGGCAGCACTTGCACTTTATATACAAGTAAATATACAGGAAACAATGTTTCCTAACAATTTTTCCTCTAAAATCTATTTTATCTTCGGTTTTGTGCGTATTATTGTCAGTCTGTAAAAGTGGCGTACTACTCGGACAACATCATTCCCAGCAGCGACCTGGGAGTACAAGATGCATCCAGACATCCTCCCTATGCTGTTCCCGAACCATTTCAGTGGTGTTTCCATCAATTTCTGACCTTTTCATGTGAACCAGACACCCTCCCCTCTTCAGAGCAGGGGGTGCCTGGTTTAATGCTCAGGTTCTCCCATTGACTTCCATTGTGCTCGGATGCTCGGTATGGCACCCGAGCATCCCTATGTGTTCTACTCGAGCACCTGAGCACTTTGGTGCTCGATCAACACTAATGTCTACATCAAAGGAGACATCACTGCATGTAAGAGGTATGTGGTGCTGTATGCAATGTCCAGTTCATATATGCTTCTATCAGTAGGGCTGGAGGGGAGGGATTTAACTGAGAATTTGGCACTGGGGTGGGCACCATTTGAATTTTTACTTCAGGCAACAACAGAAACTAGAATCGGACCTGGCCACAAATTTCAGCTATATCTGCATCCTAAAGAGTTGTGGACAGACAAGGGCCTATAGAAATAACTTTGCTTAGTTCGCCCATTGCCAAGTTCGCCCATGGACATAGCATATATAATTTACATACATAGTGCAGTATGGAGACCACACCATTTGTTTTCCTTTTCAATACAAATGTGCAATGATATGACCCAGGAGGTAATACCTGTGAAGCTACAACCCCCACGACATAACTATATATATATATATATATATATATATATATATATATACAGTACAGACCAAAAGTTTGGACACACCTTCTCATTCAAAGAGTTTTCTTTATTTTCATGACTATGAAAATTGTAGATTCACACTGAAGGCATCAAAACTATGAATTAACACATGTGGAATTATATACATAACAAACAAGTGTGAAACAACTGAAAATATGTCATATTCTAGGTTCTTCAAAGTAGCCACCTTTTGCTTTGATTACTGCTTTGCACACTCTTGGCATTCTCTTGATGAGCTTCAAGAGGTAGTCCCCTGAAATGGTTTTCACTTCACAGGTGTGCCCTGTCAGGTTTAATAAGTGGGATTTCTTGCCTTATAAATGGGGTTGGGACCATCAGTTGCGTTGAGGAGAAGTCAGGTGGATACACAGCTGATAGTCCTACTGAATAGACTGTTAGAATTTGTATTATGGCAAGAAAAAAGCAGCTAAGTAAAGAAAAACGAGTGGCCATCATTACTTTAAGAAATGAAGGTCAGTCAGTCAGCCGAAAAATTGGGAAAACTTTGAAAGTAAGGGCTATTTGACCATGAAGGAGAGTGATGGGGTGCTGCGCCAGATGACCTGGCCTCCACAGTCACCAGACCTGAACCCAATCGAGATGGTTTGGGGTGAGCTGGACCGCAGAGTGAAGAAAAAAAGGCCAACAAGTGCTAAGCATCTCTGGGAACTCCTTCAAGACTGTTGGAAGACCATTTCAGGGGACTACCTCTTGAAGCTCATCAAGAGAATGCCAAGAGTGTGCAAAGCAGTAATCAAAGCAAAAGGTGGCTACTTTGAAGAACCTAGAATATGACATATTTTCAGTTGTTTCACACTTGTTTGTTATGTATATAATTCCACATGTGTTAATTCATAGTTGTGATGCCTTCATAGTCATGAAAATAAAGAAAACTCTTTTAATGAGAAGGTGTGTCCAAACTTTTGGTCTGTACTGTATATGTATATGTATATATATATATATATATATATATATATATAAAACTACTGTGTCTGTAGATAATCAAGAGAAGAGACGTTCTAACTAGTTTCTGGAGCAGCCAGAGTGTGATGTCATACACTAGGAGGAGCTTTAAATGTGGGCGGAGTCTTGTGAAAGCTCTTAATGACGCAGGGACATTAAAGTTATTTTTCCGCCCATTTATTGCGATGTCCGTTTGAGATTCTGGCTGGAGTTGGAGGCCATCTGCCTAACTTAATATCTGCCAATTAGGATACAAGAGAAGAGAACTTCTAACTAGTTTCTGGAGCAGCCAGAGTGTGATGTCATACACTAGGAGGAGCTTTAAATGTGGGCGGAGTCTTGTGAAATCTCTTAATGACGCAGGGACATTAAAGTAATTTTTCCGCCCATTTATTGCGGTGTCCGTTTGAGATTCTGGCTGGGGTTGGCGGCCATCTGCCTAACTTAATATCTGCCAATTAGGATACAATTAAAACATGTTTTTCCTTTCCCTTCACATCTCAGTAGCTCTATA
This sequence comes from Bufo bufo, assembly GCF_905171765.1. Classification (NCBI taxonomy): domain Eukaryota; kingdom Metazoa; phylum Chordata; class Amphibia; order Anura; family Bufonidae; genus Bufo; species Bufo bufo. The sequence continues at coordinate 136,886,498 of NC_053394.1, read as the reverse complement.
ATTACCCTCTGCCGGATTTCTGTTTCCTCTGATGCATTTAACATTAACTCCATCTTCCCCAAGATGAACCTAAAGAACCAAGACAGGAAATAGTTCACACCAAGGCATTAATATCAAGGAGACAATGTTACAGGAGAAGACCCTGTCCTGGAAATGAGGTTATATCATCTGCTAGCAATTGCATCTTGGCTTGTCTAGTTTCTTATTATTATTTCGAGTGATGCTTCACTGAATTGTGGCTTAATAATTAATAATTAGAGTAGTAATTGCTGCTTAAGACACAGGCACCCCCATATCTGGGAGATGCTTCCATCAAAAGTTATTATCTGATGATATTTCATGTTTTCTTGCTTCTTTTAATTCACAGTTTGGCAGCTAGGGGCACTGTTCCAATAATAATATTGCTGGAATAAATACTGCTAGAGGTGCCGTCTTGAAAGTATAGATAACATACCGTAATTATTCCTAGGGATGCTGTTCCAATAGTATGGATAGGATTATTACCACTAGGGGTGCTGTTGCAATAGTATGTGGAAATTATTGTTAAAGAAGGTGGTGCTGTGACAACTTATCCTTCAAGATGATCTTCATTCCATCCATTCTAGAGTAATAAATCTGCCTGTTTATCGGTAGTAAGGCTGCAGGGCATGCCTTATTCCATTAAAAAGCAGCTTGCCCTTCCGGAGCCTGGTAAAGCTGGGAGACAACCAAATTTGTTATCATCTGTCTTCCCCATAGCCAACCAATGCATTTCACTATCCTCCAGTGATTTGCCCTCTGCACTCGTCTATATACAAAGGGAAGCAGAGATCACATTGTACATAAATGATCATCACGCAGGAGGGGGGGGGAAGCGGCAAGCAAAAATCAATTACCAGGTTTTCATCCTTTAAACACCATTTTGGTAAAGGGCAGTTATCATTTCTGTGACTGACAGGTCGGGGTGAATAGGGGGCAGTGGACTCCCTCCCATCATAGTCGCACTTTGCAAAGCAATTTTAAGAAAAAGTCTAAAGCGGCGACAATTTCATCTAATGACGAGTAGTTAATGTGTTTTTATTGGTGCGGATTATTGAGGTTTATGATGGAATGGCTGACTCTGGGAGTGAACCCTGTGAAATGCATGTAAATTTATTCATGGAAGACAAATATCCAAACGTTTTAAAAGAAAATATCCTGAAATGTTTACATTTACTATTAGAAGGGAACTGTCATAAAACTTTTACTGTGGGTGTGCGCCTTCCTACCACTTTACAACACAAATCAACTTCAGATCTTAATTTTACAGCTGGAAACTACACAAACTGTTCAGTCACTTGTGCTGATCCTGAGTTACCCAATGCCATATTACTCCAATCACATCCAAAGCTGCATTTCTCCACAGCTCACAAGCTGAGAAATCTCATATAATATTGCTGCCACCTGCTACCAAGGAAGCTTTGTTGTAAATGCCTTGCAGGAGATGTAGGGGGTCATTTATGACCAGGTATACAACATTTTTGTGGTGTATATCTGACTCAGATTCTGTTGCACACCATGGTGCGGCAGAATCTGTAACTTCTTCCCTGGGTGTGGTGTGGGTGGGGAAGGGGGCAGGTCAGCAGGCCTGTCTCATTCATCATTTTCTACGCCTGTTTCAGGCTTAGAAAATAGTCTAAATGTAAGACAGCAAGGAAACTGTCTTACTTTTAGAATCGGCGCTGGATTTGCTGAAGTTATGTAGAGGCCCAGTGGGACAGTCCCAGATTTCAACAGATCTCTTGGTCCCGGGATGGCTGGAGTATGTGCAGTGCCTGGATTTGGGGTGGCCCCAAAGCTATGCTGGGTCCCCTAGATACCGTCGTGGTGTCACCATGTGTTGCTGCTCTCCAGAAGGAATGGTAAGGCGTGGTGCACCCCAAATAGGTCCAGGGAGTCAGGGTCTGCAGTAAACCAGGGTGTTTCTTTACTGGAGGAACTGCAAAGCAATACAAGCTAGGCACTGAGCTCGCTTCTCCAGTCTCCTCCTGTGCAGAAAAAAGGTTTGAAGTCCTGAACTTGCTGTCCCCCTCTCTCTCAGGCTGGTACCCTGGCCAAAGGCTGGAGACCCACGGTCTGTGGCTCAGTAGTCCGGCTGGCTCCTTGGTTACAGGACTGGCGAGCATCCCCATCTCGGCATCTTCTTCTGGTCACTTAAGTAGTCTGGCAGAGTCTCTTCTTTTATGCACTGATCAGTAACTGCAGAACACTAGGGGCTCTGACTGCTTTCCTTATATAACAGTTTCTAGCTGATCTAGGACCTTCTAGTGGGAGGGGTGGAGTGGAGAAACTCAGCACTAACAAATACAATGTTAAACTTTCTGTCTTTCATAGACTTGCATTAGAACTTCAATAATACTCAATAGCAATGATACAGCAGTTTTTCCAGACAAAAACAGGTTTTCAGACATAGCAATATAGCAGCACCTGGCATTCAAAAGGTCAGGCTGTCTGAGCCTGGTGGTAAACTAGCCTGGCTTTTTTGCTCCAAAACATGCTCTTCTTCATACCCTATGGTAACTGTGGAAAATTACCAGCGTCTCATTATTAGCTAGAATATCCCAAAAATCTCTCACTATTATCGCTCACTATTCATTAACCCTTTCCACAGTGCTGTGCAAACATAGTACAAAAGAACATAATATACTGTATATCACAATGTACATATAAAATGCAGTTACACAGTATTAAAGCTCTGAACCCGGACATATCCCTATCTTCACCCCTCCGGCCTTCTGATATGAGCATCGGAGCATTTCAAAGGCATTTTTAGGAGATCTGGTGACATACCAGGCTTTTCATAGGGACTGCTAGGTGGAGGCTTCCGCCCAGCAGTGAGCCCAGTGACGTCACCGGCACTAATGGGCCGGCTTTAGCCCAGCCATCAGAGCCGGTGATGTCACTGGGAACACTGCTGGGCAGAAGCCTCCGCCTAGCAGTGTGCTATTGTAAACAAAAAAGCCCTTGCCCTGCGCGATACAGCACAGGGCAAGGGAGAGCATCGGAGCCAGGGGAGGCCAGAGAGGTGAAGATGGGGATATGTCCGGGATCAGCTCTGAACCCGGACAACCCCTTTGAGCAGTATAAGTCAGTGTAAGTTAACCTTTTAAAGTGAAATAAAGTAATGGGTTGATGACTTTGCATAGGGGAAACAGGCAAATGTCCACAAATTTCCAGACTTCAGGGAACTACATATGTCCCGATTTCAACTGTATCTACATCCCGAGGATGTAGATACAGTTGAATGCAATGGTGAAGCAAGGCGCTGTCAGCTCCTTGCTCCACCATTTACTGGCCTGTGTTCTCAACCAAAGCAGGTACAATATGGAGACATCATTGTTCCTGTTAACTGTGGAAGAGAGGCTGCGGATCATTAAGGGGGAAGCACTACTGTAAGGATAGCAGGCATAACTATGTGGGCAGGGGCATAAATAGAAGTAACTGGGCCCCATAACAAGAATCTAAATTGGGCCCCCATGCCTCATTTATAGCACATCACAATACCCATTCCTGGCCAGCAGTGTTCTGATATATGAGGTATAAATGATACATCTGTACGCACTGCATCAGATTCAGTACACTGCTATATACAGTACAGACCAAAAGTTTGGACACACCTTCTCATTCAAAGAGTTTTCTTTATTTTCATGACTATGAAGGCATCAAAACTATGAATTAACACATGTGGAATTATATACATAACAAACAAGTGTGAAACAACTGAAAATATGTCATATTCTAGGTTCTTCAAAGTAGCCACCTTTTGCTTTGATTACTGCTTTGCACACTCTTGGCATTCTCTTGATGAGCTTCAAGAGGTAGTCCCCTGAAATGGTCTTCCAACAGTCTTGAAGGAGTTCCCAGAGATGCTTAGCACTTGTTGGCCCTTTTGCCTTCACTCTGCGGTCCAGCTCACCCCAAACCATCTCGATTGGGTTCAGGTCCGGTGACTGTGGAGGCCAGGTCATCTGGCGCAGCACCCCATCACTCTCCTTCATGGTTAAATAGCCCTTACTTTCAAAGTTTTCCCAATTTTCGGCTGACTGACTGACCTTCATTTCTTAAAGTAATGATGGCCACTCGTTTTTCTTTACTTAGCTGCTTTTTTCTTGCCATAATACCAATTCTAACAGTCTATTCAGTAGGACTATCAGCTGTGTATCCACCTGACTTCTCCTCAACGCAACTGATGGTCCCAACCCCATTTATAAGGCAAGAAATCCCACTTATTAAACCTGACAGGGCACACCTGTGAAGTGAAAACCATTTCAGGGGACTACCTCTTGAAGCTCATCAAGAGAATGCCAAGAGTGTGCAAAGCAGTAATCCAAGAACCTAGAATATGACATATTTTCTGTTGTTTCACACTTGTTTGTTATATATATAATCCCACATGTGTTAATTCATAGTTTTGATGCCTTCAGTGTGAATCTACAATTTTCATAGTCATGAAAATAAAGAAAACTCTTTGAATGAGAAGGTGTGTCCAAACTTTTGGTCTGTACTGTATATTATATATCTGTACACACTACATCTATTATACTGTGTACCTCACATATCACTACACTGCTGTATATATTATACATCTGTACACACCGCATCTATTATACTTTGTACCTCACATATCAGTACACTGCTGTATATACTATATATCTGTACACACTGTATCCATTATACCTCGTGCCTCACATATCAGTACACTGCTAAGTATACAACATACCTGTGTCTACTGCATATATTATACCAGGGCTGGCCAACCTGCGGCTCTCCAGCTGTTGCAAAACTACAACTCCCAGCATGCCCAGACAGCCTACAACTATCAGCCTATAACAGGGCATGGTGGGAATTGTAGTTTTACAACAGCTGGAGAGCCACAGGTTGGCCAGCCCTGTATTATACTGTATAATAGATGCAGTATATATATTTATATATATATTGATATATTGTAGGAAGGCGCAAGGGTCCATCGTTGACGAAAGGTATGTGTCACCGAGGTTCCTGGCCTTAGTGAAGTAAGAGCCGGTATTTTCAGGTGTCAGCGGCAGCTAATGCTGATTGACACTTTGCTATTTTAGTATGGCTGTATAGCTGATCTGGGACGGCTCTTACTGGGAGTAGTCAAGTGCTGGGTGGGTGACTACACCCCATATTCCAGGCCAGGTCTTGACTGGCCTATAAAAAACCCAGCCGGCAGTGTCAGCTGGGAGTGATTACCTCTCTCTGACAGAGGAGCTCTGGCAATAGATGTGCTGGGCTGAAAAGCTGAGACCTGTGTGTTGAGAGAGCAGGCCACCTAAAGCCTGCATTTGGACTGCTGGAGGCAGAACCGCCGACAAGGTGACGTTTTTTTTTGTTATGCACGAACTTTCTACTCAGTGTGAACAAACACCAACCCTGCAAAGAGTGTTTTTTGTTTGACCTTATTTGTGAATAAACACGGACATTTGAATTACGAACTTGTACTTTGCCTCTGTGCTGCACCCGCTTATCCCAACTACCAGAGCAAATCCCCACAATATTTATATATATATATATATATATATCTATACACAGTCCGGTCCATAAATATTGGGACATCGACACAATTATAACATTTTTGGCTCTATACACCACCACAATGGATTTGAAATGAAACGAACAAGATGTGCTTTAACTGCAGACTGTCAGCTTTAATTTGAGGGTATTTACATCCAAATCAGGTGAACGGTGTAGGAATTACAACAGTTTGCATATGTGCCTCCTACTTGTTAAGGGACCAAAAGTAATGGGACAGAATAATAATCATAAATCAAACTTTCACTTTTTAATACTTGGTTTCAAACCCTTTGCAGTCAATTACAGCCTGAAGTCTGGAATGCATAGACATCACCAGACGCTGGGTTTCATCCCTGGTGATGCTCTGCCAGGCCTCTACTGCAACTGTCTTCAGTTCCTGCTTGTTCTTGGGGCATTTTCCCTTCAGTTTTGTCTTCAGCAAGTGAAATGAATGCTCAATCGGATTCAGGTCAGGTGATTGACTTGGCCATTGCATAACATTCCCCTTCTTTCCCTTAAAAAACTCTTTGGTTGCTTTTGCAGTATGCTTTGGGTCATTGTCCATCTGCACTGTGAAGCGCCATCCAATGAGTTCTGAAGCATTTAGCTGAATATGAGCAGATAATATTGCCCGAAACACTTCAGAATTCATCCTGCTGCTTTTGTCAGCAGTCACATCATCAATAAATACAAGAGAACCAGTTCCATTGGCAGCCATACATGCCCACGCCATGACACTACCACCACCATGCTTCACTGATGAGGTGGTATGCCTAGTATCATGAGCAGTTCCTTTCCTTCTCCATACTTTTCTCTTCCCATTACTCTGGTACAGGTTGATCTTGGTCTCATCTGTCCATAGAATGTTGTTCCAGAACTGTGAAGGCTTTTTTAGATCTCGTTTGGCAAACTCTAATCTGGCCTTCCTGTTTTTGAGGCTCACTAATGGTTTACATCTTGTGGTGAACCCTCTGTATTCACTCTGGTGAAGTCTTTTCTTGATTGTTGACTTTGAAACACATACACCTACCTCCTGGAGAGTGTTCTTGATCTGGCCAACTGTTGTGAAGGGTGTTTTCTTCACCAGGGAAAGAATTCTTCGATCATCCACCACAGTTGTTTTCCGTGGTCTTCCGGGTCTTTTAGTGTTGCTGAGCTCACCGGTGTGTTCTTTCTTTTTAACCACTTACCGTCACGCTAACGCCGAAAGGCGTCATTTCTGCGGCGCTCCCAGGTCACACTAACGCCAATAGGCGTCATCTCGCGTGAGCCGGGATTTCCTGTGAACGCGCGCACACAGGCGCGCGCGCTCACAGGAACGGAAGGTAAGAGAGTTGATCTCCAGCCTGCCAGCGGCGATCGTTCGCTGGCAGGCTGGAGATGTGTTTTTTTTAACCCCTAACAGGTATATTAGACGCTGTTTTGATAACAGCGTCTAATATACCTGCTACCTGGTCCTCTGGTGGTCCCCTTTGTTTGGATCGACCACCAGAGGACACAGGTAGCTCAGTAAAGTAGCACCAAGCACCACTACACTACACTACACCCCCCCCCCCGTCACTTATTAACCCCTTATTAGCCCCTGATCACCCCATATAGACTCCCTGATCACCCCCCTGTCATTGATTACCCCCCTGTCATTGATCAACCCCCTGTAAAGCTCCATTCAGACGTCCGCATGATTTTTACGGATCCACTGATAGATGGATCCGATCCGCAAAACGCATCCGGACGTCTGAATGAAGCCTTACAGGGGCGTGATCAATGACTGTGGTGATCACCCCATATAGACTCCCTGATCACCCCCCTGTCATTGATTACACCCCTGTCATTGATTACCCCCCTGTAAAGCTCCATTCAGACGTCCGCATGATTTTTACGGATGCACTGATAGATGGATCCGATCCGCAAAACGCATCCGGACGTCTGAATGAAGCCTTACAGGGGCATGATCAATGACTGTGGTGATCACCCCATATAGACTCCCTGATCACCCCCCTGTAAAGCTCCATTCAGATGTCCGCATGATTTTTACGGATGCACTGATAGATGGATCCGATCCGCAAAACGCATCCGGACGTCTGAATGAAGCCTTACAGGGGCATGATCAATGACTGTGGTGATCACCCCATATAGACTCCCTGATCACCCCCTTGTCATTGATTACCCCCCTGTAAAGCTCCATTCAGATGTCCGCATGATTTTTACGGATGCACTGATAGATGGATCGGATCCGCAAAACGCATCTGGACGTCTGAATGAAGCCTTACAGGGGCATGATCAATGACTGTGGTGATCACCCCCCTGTCATTGATTACCCCCCTGTAAAGCTCCATTCAGATGTCCGCATGATTTTTACGGATGCACTGATAGATGGATCGGATCCGCAAAACGCATCCGGACGTCTGAATGAAGCCTTACAGGGGCGTGATCAATGACTGTGGTGATCACCCCATATAGACTCCCTGATCACCCCCCTGTCATTGATTACCCCCCTGTCATTGATTACCCCCCTGTAAAGCTCCATTCAGACGTCCGCATGATTTTTACGGATCCACTGATAGATGGATCGGATCCGCAAAACGCATCCGGACGTCTGAATGAAGCCTTACAGGCGCGTGATCAATGACTGTGGTGATCACCCCATATAGACTCCCTGATCACCCCCCTGTCATTGATTACCCCCCTGTAAAGCTCCATTCAGACGTCCGCATGATTTTTACGGATCCGCTGATAGATGGATCGGATCCGCAAAACGCATCCGGACGTCTGAATGAAGCCTTACAGGGGCATGATCAATGACTGTGGTGATCACCCCATATAGACTCCCTGATCACCCCCCTGTCATTGATTACCCCCCTGTAAAGCTCCATTCAGATGTCCGCATGATTTTTACGGATGCACTGATAGATGGATCGGATCCGCAAAACGCATCCGGACGTCTGAATGAAGCCTTACAGGGGCGTGATCAATGACTGTGGTGATCACCCCATATAGACTCCCTGATCACCCCCCTGTCATTGATTACCCCCCTGTCATTGATTACCCCCCTGTAAAGCTCCATTCAGACGTCCGCATGATTTTTACGGATCCACTGATAGATGGATCGGATCCGCAAAACGCATACGGACGTCTGAATGAAGCCTTACAGGGGCATGATCAATGACTGTGGTGATCACCCCATATAGACTCCCTGATCACCCCCCTGTCATTGATCACCCCCCCTGTCATTGATCACCCCCCTGTCATTGATCACCCCCCTGTCATTGATCACCCCTCTGTAAGGCTCCATTCAGACATTTTTTTGGCCCAAGTTAGCGGAATTATTTTTTTTTTTTTCTTACAAAGTCTCATATTCCACTAACTTGTGTCAAAAAATAAAATCTCACATGAACTCACCACACCCCTCACGGAAACCAAATGCGTAAAATTTTTTAGACATTTATATTCCAGACTTCTTCTCACGCTTTAGGGCCCCTAGAATGCCAGGGCAGTATAAATACCCCACATGTGACCCCATTTCGGAAAGAAGACACCCCCAGGTATTCCGTGAGGGGCATATTGAGTCCATGAAAGATTGAAATTTTTGTCCCAAGTTAGCGGAACGGGAGACTTTGTGAGAAAAAAATTAAAAATATCAATTTCCGCTAACTTGTGCCAAAAAAATTTTTTTTCTATGAACTCGCCATGCCCCTCATTGAATACCTTGGGGTGTCTTCTTTCCAAAATGGGGTCACATGTGGGGTATTTATACTGCCCTGGCATTCTAGGGGCCCCAAAGTGTGAGAAGAAGTCTGGTATCCAAATGTCTAAAAATGCCCTCCTAAAAGGAATTTGGGCACCTTTGCGCATCTAGGCTGCAAAAAAGTGTCACACATCTGGTATCGCCGTACTCAGGAGAAGTTGGGGAATGTGTTTTGGGGTGTCATTTTACATATACCCATGCTGGGTGAGAGAAATATCTTGGTCAAATGCCAACTTTGTATAAAAAAATGGGAAAAGTTGTCTTTTGCCAAGATATTTCTCTCACCCAGCATGGGTATATGTAAAATGACACCCCAAAACACATTCCCCAACTTCTCCTGAATACGGCGATACCACATGTGTGACACTTTTTTGCAGCCTAGGTGGGCAAAGGGGCCCACATTCCAAAGAGCACCTTTAGGATTTCACAGATCATTTACCTACTTACCACACATTAGGGCCCCTGGAAAATGCCAGGGCAGTATAACTACCCAACAAGTGACCCCATTTTGGAAAGAAGACACCCCAAGGTATTCCGTGAGGGGCATGGCGAGTTCCTAGAATTTTTTATTTTTTGTCACAAGTTAGTGGAAAATGCTGCTTTTTTTTTTTTTTTTTTTTTCATACAAAGTCTCATATTCCACTAACTTGTGACAAAAAATAAAAACTTCCATGAACTCACTATGCCCATCAGCGAATACCTTGGGGTCTCTTCTTTCCAAAATGGGGTCACTTGTGGGGTAGTTATACTGCCCTGGCATTCTAGGGGCCCAAATGTGTGGTAAGGAGTTTGAAATCAAATTCTGTAAAAAATGACCTGTGAAATCCGAAAGGTGCTCTTTGGAATATGGGCCCCTTTGCCCACCTAGGCTGCAAAAACGTGTCACACATCTGGTATCCCCGTACTCAGGAGAAGGTGGGGAATGTGTTTTGGGGTGTCATTTTACATATACCCATGCTGGGTGAGAGAAATATCTTGGCAAAAGACAACTTTTCCCATTTTTTTATACAAAGTTGGCATTTGACCAAGATATTTATCTCACCCAGCATGGGTATATGTAAAAAGACACCCCAAAACACATTCCCCAACTTCTCCTGAATACGGAGATACCAGATGTGTGACACGTTTTTGCAGCCTAGGTGGGCAAAGGGGCCCATATTCCAAAGAGCACCTTTCGGATTTCACTGGTCATTTTTTGCAGAATTTGATTTCAAATTCCTTACCACACATTCGGGCCCCTAGAATGCCAGGGCAGTATAACTACCCCACAAGTGACCCCATTTTGGAAAGAAGAGACCCCAAGGTATTCGCTGATGGGCATAGTGAGTTCATGGAAGTTTTTATTTTTTGTCACAAGTTAGTGGAATATGAGACTTTGTATGAAAAAAAAAAAAAAAAAAAAAATCATCATTTTCCACTAACTTGTGACAAAAAATAAAAAATTCTAGGAACTTGCCATGCCCCTCACGGAATACCTTGGGGTGTCTTCTTTCCAAAATGGGGTCACTTGTGGGGTAGTTATACTGCCCTGGCATTCTAGGGGCCCGAATGTGTGGTAAGGAGTTTGAAATCAAATTCTGTAAAAAATGACCTGTGAAATCCGAAAGGTGCTCTTTCGAATATGGGCCCCTTTGCCCACCTAGGCTGCAAAAAAGTGTCACACATCTGGTATTGCCGTACTCAGGAGAAGGTGGGGAATGTGTTTTGGGGTGTCATTTTACATATACCCATGCTGGGTGAGAGAAATATCTTGGCAAAAGACAACTTTTCCCATTTTTTTATACAAAGTTGGCATTTGACCAAGATATTTATCTCACCCAGCATGGGTATATGTAAAAAGACACCCCAAAACACATTCCCCAACTTCTCCTGAATACAGAGATACCAGATGTGTGACACGTTTTTGCAGCCTAGGTGGGCAAAGGGGCCCATATTCCAAAGAGCACCTTTCGGATTTCACTGGTCATTTTTTGCAGAATTTGATTTCAAATTCCTTACCACACATTCGGGCCCCTAGAATGCCAGGGCAGTATAACTACCCCACAAGTGACCCCATTTTGGAAAGAAGAGACCCCAAGGTATTCGCTGATGGGCATAGTGAGTTCATGGAAGTTTTTATTTTTTGTCACAAGTTAGTGGAATATGAGACTTTGTATGAAAAAAAAAAAAAAAAAAAAAAATCATCATTTTCCACTAACTTGTGACAAAAAATAAAAAGTTCTATGAACTCACTATGCCCATCAGCGAATACCTTAGGGTGTGTACTTTCCGAAATGGGGTCATTTGTGGGGTGTTTGTACTGTCTGGCCATTGTAGAACCTCAGGAAACGTGACAGGTGCTCAGAAAGTCAGAGCTGCTTCAAAAAGCGGAAATTCACATTTTTGTACCATAGTTTGTAAACGCTATAACTTTTACCCAAACCATTTTTTTTTTACCCAAACATTTTTTTTTTATCAAAGACATGTAGAACTATAAATTTAGAGCAAAATTTCTATATGGATCTCGTTTTTTTTTGCAAAATTTTACAACTGAAAGTGAAAAATGTCATTTTTTTGCAAAAAAATCGTTAAATTTCGATTAATAACAAAAAAAGTAAAAATGTCAGCAGCAATGAAATACCACCAAATGAAAGCTCTATTAGTGAGAAGAAAAGGAGGTAAAATTCATTTGGGTGGTAAGTTGCATGACCGAGCAATAAACGGTGAAAGTAGTGTAGTGCCGATTTGTAAAAAAGGGCCTGGTCTTTAGGGGGGTATAAACCTGTGGTCCTTAAGTGGTTAAGAACGTTCCAAACAGTAGTTTTGGCCACGCCTAATGTTTTTGCTATCTCTCTAATGGGTTTGTTGTGTTTTTTCAGCCTAATGATGGCTTGCTTCACTGATAGTGACAGCTCTTTGGATCTCATCTTGAGAGTTGACAGCAACAGATTTCAAATTCAAATAGCACACTTGAAATGAACTCTGGGCCTTTTATCTGCTCATTGTAATTGGGATAATGAGGGAATAACACACACCTGGCCATGGAACAGCTGAGAAGCCAATTGTCCCATTACTTTTGGTCCCTTAACAAGTGGGAGGCACATATGCAAACTGTTGTAATTCCTACACTGTTCACCTGATTTGGATGTAAATACCCTCAAATTAAAGCTGACAGTCTGCAGGTAAAGCACATCTTGTTAGTTTCATTTCAAATCCATTGTGGTGGTGTATAGAGCCACAAATGTTAGAATTGTGTTGATGTCCCAATATTTATGGACCTGACTGTATATAGTACATATTTCACAAAATAATTATTGAGAAAAGGAAAGGCAACAAATGATAATATAGGCATGCAAGCCCAATATAAAAAATATAATAATATCAGTAGTAAAATGAAGGCCACAGTATTACATCTCCATTGTCAATGATAACGAAGAGTTCGAGCACATATATGCTGTAGCCAAATAAAATGCAAATGGGTCTTAATTCAATTGGCCAGTGGATAATAGGAGAAGGTATGGAGAGTGGGGAGGGAAGAGGAGGGGAAGGAAAACAAACCAAAAACAACAACATTACTCGTGCCAGAGGTGTTTAAAGAAAAAGCTTGAATGGAGCCAAATCTGAATTTAAGTTGTACTCAAGGCCGGGTATACTTTAATCCATTTATTCCAACATTTTAGATAGGAGTCGTAACATCTCTTGCAATATGCCATAGTACTTTACATTGCACAATTGTAACCCACCCTATGCACAATATCATTAATTGTGGGAGCCTGAACAGAGCACTAATGCTTAGCTATCAGTGTCTTGACCACTGTGAGAGTATGGAAGACAATAACTCTATCCTTTTTGGGTATGTCCTCCATCCCTATGTGTAATAAACATAAAGCTGGGTTCTTGGGTATGGATAACCCTAAGATTCTATTCAATAAGGACATTGTTTCGTCCCATATGCAATTAAGTGCCGTGCATTCCCAGAATATGTGCTTAATGTCTCTTATCGCCTGTTCGCATCTCCAACAGGTAGCAGGTACTTCTGGATATATCCTGGAAAGACACTGCGGGGTCATATACCATCTATACAACATCTTACGTGTAGATTCTAAGTGGGATGCGCAACTTGAATGTTGTCCTGCCAAAGAAAAGACCCTAGGCCAGATCTGTTCCTCTCTAGGCAAATCCAACTCCAAGTCCATCTCACAATCTTGGAAATCTTTTCTTTAGATTCATAGTCTAATAGTAGTCTGTAAATTCTAGACAGACCTTTAGTTCGCCCTGATTTTCCAAAGAAGTACAGCTCAAAAACTGTCGTAGATGATTTCGTAGATTGTGATAGAGAGCCCAGGAAGGATCTCAATTGTAGGTATTTATAAAAACCCTTGTTTGATATCTGATAGGAGTTGGTCAAGGTGGAAAAAGGAGCTAGGTGCCCAGATTCCCAAATTTGTTGGATTTCAGTGATCCCTGCTTCAATCCACTCTGCGAAGGAGACATCTGGAATCAGTAATTCCACCATGCGTAGAGTGATGTTAGGTATGTTCCATGACGCTAAGTCTCTACTCACAACTATTTTCAATCATGAATTAAAGCATGCTTCCACCGGTGGTAGAGGAGAGGTGAGAAGAGACCCTCCCACGAGACCTGCCCTTAGGTGATCCATTAAAGGTACTGGGCCCGTTGCATCCCTCTCCAGGTATACACATTGTGAGGCATCATCCCCCAAGAACCAGCATCTCGCTTGGTCAAGTATGGCTGCATGGTATGGTTTATATAGGGTAAAGGCTGCTACCCTAGGACTTTTGCAGTTCCATACAAAGATATTTAATAGTGATTGTAGTTCTGTAATGTATCTTTTAGAAAGCACTATAGGGAGATTCCTGAAAAGATCAAGTATTTTGGGCAATAGCAACATTTTGACTGTTGCTATCCTACCCACCCAAGATGTGTCCACTCTGGAATAAGTGTCTATGTCGTCTTTTATCACATTAATCAGAGGGACATAGTTATGGGCGAACAGCCCTTTAGGGGGAAAAGTAAGTTTTATTCCCAAGTATGGTAGTCCTTCTTTTGTCCATTTGAAAGGGTATTGAGAGCTCAATTGGGAAACAACTGGAGATGAAAGCCCCATGTCCAGTATAAGGGATTTATTAGCATTAAAGGGGTTTTCCGGGTTCAGACAGCCCCCCTGAGGCTAGCATCGGAGCATCTCATGCTCCGATGCGCTCCCGTGCCCTGCGCTAAATCGCACAGGGATCGGGCTTTTTTGTTTTCAATAACACACTGCCGGGCAGTAACTTCCGCCCGGCAGTGTGTTCGGTGACGTCACCGGCTCTTAGGGGCGGGCTTTAGCTCTGCCCTAGCTGTTTTACTGGCTAGGGCAGAGCTAAATCCTGCCCATCAGTGCCGGTGATGTCACTGGGGTTCCTGTCAGCCCCATAGAGAGCCCCGGAACTCCTAAAAATTCCTTTGCCCTGCGCAATTTAGCGCAGGGCAAAGGAGAGCATCGGAGCATGAACTGCTCCGATGCTCATGTCAGGGGGGCTGCCGGGGTGAAAATGGAGGGATGTCCGGGTTCAGCTCTGAACCAGGACAACCCCTTTAAGTTTATAGTACGATATGTCACCAAATTGTAGCAAAAGGTTCATGACTGCTGGCAAAGATTTTAGGGGATTGGTTATGGCTATTATAACATCGTCAGCAAATAACCCAATTCTATGGTCTACTCCCTTTATATTAATTCCTGCTATCTTATTAGAGGATCTTATAGCTTCCGCCAAAGGCTCCATGACTAGAGTGAATATTAAAGGTGAGAGGGCAACCATGCCTGGTGCCGTTTGTAATGAGGAATTAATCTGATAGATGGCCAGAGGCAAATACCCTTTCTGATGGGGTAGAGTATAACGCCAAAATAGCTTGTTGAGCTAGGCCAGTAATCCCAAACGACATCAGAACCTCTCACAGATAGCCCCAGTGTACCCTGTCAAATGCCTTCTCTGCATCAAAGGAAAACAGCAGAGAAGGCATGTCCCAACCCTCCCCACCAGGTCCAAAAATCTCCTTGTTCCATCCACTGACTGTCTGTCATTGACAAATTCCACTTGGTCCCTATAAATCAGTAAAGGGAGGACATCTGCTAGCCTAGTAGCTACATTTTTTGCATACAATTTCAAATCCGTGTTTAGGAGAGAAATTGGACGGAAGTTTTCAGGTTTGTCCGGTGATTTTCCCAGTTTAGGCAGGGCAACTATCATAGGCAAAAGCATCTCCTTAGGGAAGATCCTCTCACAAAAATTAAACATTCTATGAATATATGGGGAGGAATATTGCTTGTAATAGTCGTTGGAGAGATCATCTGGACCAGGAGTTTTGTTAGACTTCAAGGATCTAATTGCTGAAGATATCTTACCCGGAGTGAATTCTGCTGAGAGGCTTTCCAATTTATCTTCATCTAGCAATGGTAAATTCACAGAATTAAGCCTCATGCACACGACAGTTGTTCTTTGCGTCCGCAAAAAAAACGGATGCGGCATTCGTTTTTTTGGGAGGATCCGTTTTTTTCCACAGATCCCTTGTAATAAATGCCTATCCTTGTCCGCAAATGTGAAAAAAGTAGGAGATGCACTATTTATTTTTTCCTGAAGGGAAACACGGACAACGGACGCGGAACACAAATGGATGAACTATCAGCATTTTTTTGCTGACCAATTGAAATGAATGGGTCCCCATCCTATCCGCAAAAAAAAACGGAACGGAGGCCGAGAAAAACAACTGTGGTGTGCATGAGGCCTTAAGAAACTGTTTAATGGCTTTCTGCTCAGGTTGTGGGGTAGTGCTGTCCTCTTTTAAATTATACAAGTTGGAGTAGAATCTAGCGATAGAATCCGCAATGCTTTTAGCATTGAAGATTCTATCCCCTTTGGAGTCGTATAGGAAAGATATTCTAGATTTGGCCTGTAAAGTTTTTAATCTAGAGGCCAAAAGAGAAGTAGCTTTGTTGTCATGGCCATAATACTTAGCTTTTAAATGCTTTAAAGCCAATTCGTATTTGTGCAGCTGAAGAAGATGTAACTTATGATGTAAATCCTTGGGCTCCTGTTCTCTCCCTGGGTCATAAGATTGTTTATTCATTTGACTAAGTTTGATAATGGTGTCAGTAAGTTGCAATATTGTTCCTCCCTTTCTTTTTTATGCCGAGATGCCATACTAATGTAATGGCTCCTTATAAAAGCCTTGTGTGTGCACCAGATTGAGGCAATACTCGTGTCACCATTATCATTAATAGCAAAAAACTCCTCCAAATTTCGTTGTGATTGGGGGAGATACTTGGGGGAGTGCAAGATTCTGCCATTATTCCACCAAGACATCCTGGGGGAGAGGTATATTTCTCAGCTATCGTAACAGAGATTGGGGCATGATCTGACCAATCTATATGACCGATTGTGCAAGAGGAGACCCTTTGGAAGGTGTGGGCAGATGAGAATAAATTATAGTCCCTTTCTGTAGAGTGTATCAGTCGCCACACATCTAATAATCCCTCCTTTTGAGTAAGGTGATATAGCTTAGATGGGTGCGAGACGTAGCTTCCACAAGAAGACAGAAATTAAAGATCACTTCTTTACTTTCATGAGGAAAATATTTGAGAATGGTCATGCTGAGGTAGCTCCCACCCTTAAAAACTCGGAAGAATGTTGGTATGGTATTTACCCATAGTCGGGGTTTACCACCCAAAGAAATCAGGTCAAATTAGAGTAGTGTTTGACTCTAGTGCAAAATATGAAGGCGTCTCCTTAAACGACGTCCTGCTCTCAGGTCCAGATCTTAACAACAGACTCCTAGGAGTACTACTTCGTTTTCGCAAAGACTCTGTTGCCTTCATGGCGGACATTCAGCAGATGTTTCATTGCTTTCTCGTTAAAGAGGAACACAGAAACTTTTTAAGATTTCTTTGGTTTATTGACAATGACCCCACAAAAGATATCGCGGAGTACCGCATGCGGGCACATATCTTTGGTAAGAGTCCCTCCCTTGCAGTTGCAACTTATGGTCTCAGACACTCTGCTCAGAAAGGCGAAATACAATATGGGTCAGACGTCAGACAATTCGTAGAAAGAGACTTTTATGTAGATGACTGTCTAAAATCACTACCCACTGTTGAGGATGCAATACGTCTCCTTAAGAGAGCTCAAGAAATGCTTGCATACTCGAACCTGAGACTCCACAAAATAGCCTCCAATAGTAAGCAGCTGATAGAAGCATTTCCCTCTCAAGACCACTCAAATGACCTGCAGAGCTTAGACTTAGGGACTGACTCCCTTCCTATACAACATAGCCTTGGTCTCCTCTGGGATCTAAAATCAGATACGTTTACCTTCCAAGTGAGCCAGGAAGAGAAGCCCTTTACCTGTAGAGGTGTCCTGTCTGCCATAAACAGTCTTTATGATCCCTTAGGATTCACGGCCCTAGTTACAATTCAGGGTAAAACACTACTTAGAGACTTAACTCAGGAGACATTGGATTGGGATCACCCACTTTCCCCTGAAAAAAGAAACATATGGATAGAGTGGAGAAACTCCTTAAAGACTTTATCTAGCCTCCATGTTCCACGTTCTTACGCTCCTGTGCCATCCACAGAAGTAAAAACACAAAGACTTTACATATTCTCTGGCGCGTCCGTCAAAGCAATTGTCGCTATAGCTTATCTTAAAATTGTAGACAACAAAGGTCAATGCCACACAGGCTTTGTCATGGGCAAAGCGAAACTTGCACCACTTCTCGAACATACACAGGTCCTTTGGGCCTCATTACTAAAGTATTCCCAAGTGAAGACGGATGGGTCCGTAAAGTTGAGGTCAAGATTTTAAAACAAAATGAGACCAAACTGTTTATCAGACCCACTTCCGAGCTAGTCCTACTGTTATCTGTTGAGGACTCTAATAGTGACATTGGCTGATGCCAAGCGGGGTGTACTGTCTTCTCTTCAGTAACCATTGCATACTTTTTTGTTAATGTGTGTTCATATGTGTGCCTACCGCGCCACCTAGTGACCTTTAGCTGTAAGCGCATTGTTTGCCTTGTTATAAGCTATGCATATTCATTAGGTGACCTGACTTCCTGCTCGCAGGGCTTTGTGGGATAGAGACAGGCACCTTCTGCCATTTTCCTTCACCTCTTGGAAAGAGCAACCGCACATTGTGTGTCTCTTTACTAAAGCATCGTCGGTAAGGGATTAATTAATGTTTTCTTATAAACTTTGTGTACATTGTGCTGTACATTTAGTTCTTGTATGTTTTTTCTTATAGTTTACCTTATCTACTGGCGGTTAATAAAACCACAGATTACAGAAACAAGTCTCATCTTATTAACTAGTAGAAGGGTGATATCTGCCTGTTGAACTGCATATAAACCCCGTGGGTACATGTTGTGAGAACAGGATACAAAGGCATGGCAAAAAAAAGAGGTGCCGTCTCCCCGAGAGGCGTTGAAGTCGACCACAGCTCGGAAAGAGCAAACGAGGCCATCAATACGGTACAAAGGAACCCAGGACCCGCAAGCAAAAACATCGGTTTTGGAGCATCGGATACAAATACGGACGGACGAGTTGGAAACCGAGACGTCGGCAGGAACAAGGCCGCCGGGGCGAAACCTGGACTGAGGAAGGAGCTCCAAAAAACGCGAGGCAAAAAGCGGCATGGAAAAGTAAAACTTCAGCAGAGGTCCAAAACCTGGTCCAAAACCTGAACCAATTGGGTGAGGACCTGATATGAAATGGGGCGCCTGCGATCCCTACGGCCATATTCTTTTCGCCACCCTCTAAGGGCTTGGCGAACTATGAAAACTTGGTGACGTCCAACCATCCCTTCAGTCGGAAGTGAAAACTGATTCCCAACAACCGGCGCAGAGCAACAACCGCCAAAACCCCTGCAGTACGCAAGGACAACAAATAATCAATGGTAACCCGAAGCTGAGAAGAAACAGAATGTGTGGACTGGCAGGTCAGCCGCCAACGCTACCCATGCCTCCTATGCCTTACCATAACCAAACAGGTCCCGGGCACCACTGAAGCTCATACAAGGGGCATCAGCCGTTCATCGGTACTTCCCATAGCTGAGTAGGGCACGGAAGACTCTCTGGTGCAGTGTCCATCACAAGCTCACGGAATTCCTGCCAACGAAAACGTGAGAGAGCGTCAGCAGCAACAACACCTGGAACATGGGAAGCCCGAATATAAATGTTTAATTCCAAACATCGAAGAACGAGGTGACGTAACAAAGACAATACTGGGGGAGAGGAAGAGGTCAATTTGTTAATGCAATGAATAACTGCCATATTGTCCGTCCAAAAGCAGACACGCCTGTTTCGCAGTCAGAAATCCCACAATTCAATAGCAACAATAATGGGAAATAATTCTAAGAAAGTAATGTTGGAGCAAAGACTGGCCATCCGACACTGAGATGGCCAGAAGGCGGCACACCAGTCTGTACCCAAAATTTCACCGAAACCAGTGGACCCTGCAGCATAGGTAAATAGGGACAGATCCGGGCTGGAGATTTCAGGAAGCTGCCAGCAAGTGTGGCCATTAAAACACTGGAGAAATTCACGCCACACATGGAGGTCACGCTTCAAATACAGGGTTAAATGGACGTGGTGGTGGGGATTTGAAACACTTCGCATGGCCAGGGATAAACGTCTTGAGAAAACCCTGCCTCTGAGCATAACCCGACAAGTGAAAACCAGGAGCCCAAGGAGGTACTGGAGCTGCTTGAGGGTGACAGATTTTACCGAGTTTGGACAACTTATCCTGGGGGAGTCGATAAACCATTAAAGATTAGTCAATCTCGATCACTAAAAAGGTAATCAAGGTAGATGGGCCAAAGGTTTTATCAGCAGAAAGGGGAACGCCAAAACGGGACATGAAAAAACAAAACTAGTTCAAAACAAATTGACACTGGGAGGAATCTCCAGGGGAAACAAAAAGAAAATCGTCCAGGTAATGAATGATGGAGCGGGAAGCAGTCTCATAGCGAACGACCTATTCCAGGAAGGAACTAAATAATTCAAAAAAGTGGCAGGAAATGGAGGAACCCATGGGGAGACAAGTGTCGTAATAATAATACCCATCCACCATGCAACCCAGCAGATGTTAACAATCCGGGTGCACCGGAAGCAGACAGAAGGCCGCTTTAATATCCGATTTTGCCATCAAAGCCTTTTTGCCTGCCTCCCTGACTAAGGTAACCACCCTGTCAAAGGAAATGTCATCTTTTGAAATACCGTCGTTAACCAAAGCTCCCTTGGGGAATGAGAGGTGGTGAATTAGGCAAAACTTACCGGTCTCCCGCTTGGGAACATGTCCCAAAGGGGAAAACCGGTTGTTAGAAAAGGGGGGTGAAATAAATGGGCCAACTATTCTCCCCAATTTAACTTCCTTGTAAATTTTTTCCCGCAAAACGTCTGGGTAACGTTTGGCTGAGGATAAATGATCAGAATGAGTGAGGGAACTGGAAAAATGGAAAGGAAATGAAAAAACCGAAGGAAAAACCAAAGCGCAGTTGGGCAGCAGCACCTTTATTGGGGTACTGGTCGAGCCACGGGGACATCGCGACTACGCTCACCAGAGTCTTTCCCACTAGTGGGTGCTGAGGGTCTAGGGGCTGCAAGTCAGGAACAGCAGATGGCCGGATGGGTTCCGCCACATACAGAGAATTTGTGTTTGTACTTACACAGTGCGAAGAATTTGCAGTGGCCCTCGTTATAGAGCCAGGAAGCTCCCGGTCTGCGAATGACCACTGGCCCCTAGCCATAGGAGGAGGAGCCAGGGGCCGCGGATGGAAAGGGGTGGACTCTGGGACATCGTCAGACGTAGCCAAAGATCCATGGCTTTGACTCCCCAACCAATTTCCAGTTGAAGTGCCAATCGTCTACGGAATGCTTCATCATACCGCCACCAAGCGAATCCCCATGGAACTTATAGGCTCTGTATATAGAATCCATGTAAACAAATAACTCTAAACGGCGTTCTGGATGTCGCTGCCCCATAACATAGCCTAACACTGAGAAAGCTTGTAACCAATTACCCATGGTGTGAGCCACTTTAGGCCTGCGATCAATAAATCTATCGGAGTTGGGCCTGCGCTCTTTATCAACCGTGTGCTGGTCGATGGTAATCAAGGATCAAATGTCGACATACTGGTTGTTCCAAATTTTATTTTTAGTCTCAATGTCCAAATGCGCTCCCAGGAGAGAGAGACCGCAAAATAGAGATTCTTTGTGATCGCTGGCCCTAGGCGGCGGGTAATGGACTTGGGGGCACATGAGAACCCCCCAGGTCCATTTGAGATAGCAATGCCTTAAGGACAGGGACTAACTGCTGACCCATCGAAGCAGAACTCCAGGTCCCAGTGAAATTAAACTAACCACCAGACGAAGTCGATGGAGGCTCCACAGGAACAACCGGAGGATCTGGCTCTGGGGGACGACCTTCTGGCCGAGTGCGTAGTTTCCCGCCTCTGGCGTGAATGGGACCTGCCAAGACAGGCGCTGCAGGAGCTGACATCCGAGTAAGAAGGCGACCGCCAGCGCGAGGACCTGGAGCGGTGGTCTCTGCGGTTCTGCCGAGAGGATCGCAAACGGTCACGGGAACAGCTATGCCGATGAAAACCCAACCTGCGCCTAGCGTGGCAGTCAGAGCAACACCAAGGGGAGGTGGAGGGAGAGCGCCTGCGTAGGGTAGCAGGATGGCCTGGCAGCACAGGGGGAATGGGGACAGCAGGAGTACCAGGCTGCTGCAACTCTGTAACCCTGTGAAGGGTTTCCTCCTGTGACAGCACAGGGGCTAAAATAAGGGGTTAAGGGGGGTGCAACTAATACATTGGTGGCCCGTGTGAGATCCCCAGCGGTCTGCTCAGAAGCAGCTGAGGTGGCCAGAGGCTCCTCAGCAGAGGAGGAGGCTGTGGGATTATTGCCCATTGTTTGTGAGGGGGCAGAGGGATAACTAATGGCCGGATCAATTACTGCAGAGCGTGCAAGAGCGGGAGCGCAGGAGGCAGGAGCGGGGGGCGGGGTCACAGAACACGCTGCCGGAAGGACAGCAGAGGTCCTGGCAAGCGCAGAGCCTGGACAGCCAGAGGTCCCAGCACCCCCGCTTACCAGCACTGGATAACTTACTGAGGGAAGAGGATGGGGGAGGCTGACTGTGGCTTAGGCAAGTAGGGCAGCAATGACTAAAGGAAAAAACACCCCTGCGGGCCAAACCACCATGCCTCGGCAGGAAGACATGATAATTTAACCCATGGGCTACCAACCCAGTCTCTGCAGTCAAAAACGCTTTCGCTATGTGCTGTGGCGTTAACTATGAAAACTAGTGTTGGTCGAGCACTGGAAGTCAATGGGAGAACCAGAGCATTAAACCGGGCACCCCCTGCTCCGAAGAAAGGAGGGTGTCTGGTTCACAGGAAATGGTCAGAAATTGATGGAAACACCACTGAAATGGTTCGGGAACAGCATTAGGGGGGATGTCTGGATGCATCTTGGACTCCCAGGTCGCTGCTGGGAACGATGTTGTCCGAGTAGTACGCCACTTTTACAGACTGACAATAATACGCACAAAGCCGAAGATAAAATCGATTTTAGAGGAAAAATTGTTAGGAAACATTGTTTCCTGTATATTTACTTGTATATAAAGTGCAAGTGCTGCCAAAAATTACACGGAAGAGGCACTCCGATACAACCTGTATATCACATAAGGGCCTCATTCACATTGTGGTACAATTGTTCAGGTAGCGGCACTACAATACACCCTTTATTACACATAAAGGAGGGCATCCTACACACCCTTGAAAAATTATGATTGATGGCCTGCTGGTGACCCTCAAAAACTATTCGAGCAAGGGCCTGCTGATCTTACCATCTAAAACATTATGGGCGAGGGGCTGCTGGTAACCCCCAAAAACATTATGGGCGAGGGGCTGCTGGTAACCCCCAAAAACATTATGGGCGAGGGCCTGCTAGTGACCCTCGAAAACATTATGGGTGAGGGCCTGCTGGTGACCCTCTAAGATATTATAGGTGAGGGCCTGCTGGTGACCCTTTAAAACATTATGAACAAGAGCTGCTGGTGACCCTCTAAAACATTATGGGCGAGGGCCTGCTGGTGACACTCTAAAACATTATGGGTGAGGGCCTGCTGGTGACCCTCAAAAACATTATGGGCGAGGGCCTGCTGGTGACCCTCTAAAACATTATGCCCCCAGCAGCACTAAATACCCGCTGTGAAAAAATGCTGGCGGCAGGGTAGGCCAGCACCTCCAAGGCGTAGAGCGCCAGTTCGTGCCACGTGTCCAGCTTGGACACCCAATAGTTGTAAGGCACAGATGAATCACTAAGGACACTGACACAGTCTGCTACGTACTCCTGTACTATTTTTCCCTCCTTGTGACACTAGGCCGCGCATCAGGTTGAGCGTGCTGGTGGGGTGTCATAAAACTGTCCCAGGCCTTGGAGAGTGTTACCCTACCTCTGTTGGAACTGCTGTGTGTTCCCCTCGTATCCCCTCCTTGGTTGGCCGGGGGTTGAGAAGGTTGAACAACCAGTAATCGGTGTTGGCCAAAATGCGTACAACGCGAGGGTAACAGGAAAGGCAGCCTAACATAAAGTCAGCCATGTGTGCCAGAGTCCCAACAAAACTTCCATGGGTACTACCCTCTGTAGCGGAGGCAACCGTCTACTGCTCCTCCTCCTCCTCCTCCTCATCATCATCCAATTCGCGCTGATAAGACAAACTGAGGGTGGTTTGGCTATCACCCTATGTACTGTACTAGACACAGAAGGGGGATGGTTACGCTGATAATAGCGTTATTGCAGCTCACCATCTGCGTTGATTCCTCAAAGTTGCGTAAAACATCACAGAGTTCAGATATCAATGCCCACTCATCGCTTGTGAAGACCGGAAGCTGACTGGAAAGGCGACGACCATGTTGCAGCTGGTATTCCACTACTGCCCTCTGCTGCTCACAAAGCCTTGCCAACATGTGTAACGTGGAGTTGCAGCGCGTGCTCATGTCGCACAACAGTCGGTGACTTGGCAATTGCAGGCGCTGCTGCAGCGTTGCCAGACCAGCAGAAGCTGTCGATGACTTGCGGAAATGGGCACACACGTGGCGCACCTTCACCAGTAGCTCAGGCAAATTGGGGTAGGTTTTGAGAAACCGCTGAACCACTAGGTTAAACAAGTGGGCTAGGCATGGTATGTGTGTGAGCTTGCCCAGCTCCAAAGCTGCCACCAAGTTATGGCCATTATCAGACACAACCATGCCCCTTGGCAAGGGAGATTGCTGCAAGGGGGTGCTCTGGGGAACAGTTGCGGGCCTGTTTGGTTTGGCCCACCTTCTCCCTTTTTCCACCCCACTGCCTCTTCCAGCCTGTTGCGGTGCTGAGGATCCCTCCCCCTCTGTACTGCTGTCCTCACTCGGTTTGCCACTTTCCAGGTTGGGTCAGTGACTTCATCGTCCACCACTTCCTCTTTCACTTCCTCACTCTGGTCATCCTCCTGACTTGTTGACCTAACAACAACCTCAGTTATTGACAACTGTGTTTCATCCTCATCATGAACCTCTTGAGACACTAATTGCGGTTGACTTATTGGCAACTGTGTCTCATCATCATCATCCACCTCATGAAACACTATATGCCGTTCCCCACCGTCATTATCTTGTGACTGTGGATGCTCAAGAGTTTGGGAATCAGTGCACAAGATCTCCTCATGTCCCTCTTCAAGCGGGCTTGTCGAGAGGCACAAATCAAAGAATGGCGACGAAAAGAGCTCCTCGGAATATCCGAGTGTGGGATCACTTGTTTGCCAAGACTCTCCATGGTGGGAGGAAGGAGTATCAGGGTGAGGATTTTGTTGACCAGACTCTTGGCTACTGAGACTGGACTTTGTAGAAGACAGGGTGGTGCTTAACCGACCACCTGGTCGCACTCTTGTGACTTCGAGAATGGTGTCCTGCGCCGCCCTGCAAACTGGGATATGAAGCTAGGTATCGAGGATGAGTGTGTTTCTTGTGCTCTGGCAGCAGGCACAATTTCACCATGCCCAGGGCCACGGCCTCTGCGTGCACCATCAGCAGCATGGCAAGCCGTCCCTTACTGCTCGGCTTGCTCATATTAAATGGTGCATATACTTGCAAGTATGTCACACGTACAGTAGCGCAGGTTTTGTAAGTATATGCGCAAATAAAGTACACAGAATGTCACAGATATTTTTAGGATGCGCACACGTTAAACAGGAGATGTAGCACAGATAATGTTGCTGTCTGCAGAGTCTATGAAAAGAGTACACTGAATATCACAGATAATTTTAGGATGCGCAAACGTTATACAGGAGGTATAGCGCAAGTAATGTTGCTGTCACCAGCGGCTAAGGGCTCTTTCACACTTGCGTTCTTGTCTTCCGGCATAGAGTTCCGTCGTCGGGGCTCTATGCCGGAAGAATCCTGATCAGGATTATCCTAATGCATTCTGAATGGAGAGAAATCCGTTCAGGATGCATCAGGATGCATCAGGATGTCTTCAGTTCCGGAACGGAACGTTTTTTGGCCGGAGAAAATACTGCAGCATGCTGCGCTTTTTGCTCCGGCCAAAAATCCGGAACACTTGCCGCAAGGCCGGATCCGGAATTAATGCCCATTGAAAGGCATTGATCCGGATCCGGCCTTAAGCTAAACGTCGTTTCGGCGCATTGCCGGAGCCGACATTTAGCTTTTTCAGAGTGGTTACCATGGCTGCCGGGACGCTAAAGTCCTGGCAGCCATGGTAAAGTGTAGCGGGGAGCGGGGGAGCAGCATACTTACCGTCCGTGCGGCTCCCCGGGCGCTCCAGAGTGACGTCAGGGCGCCCCAAGCGCATGGATCATGTGATCGCATGGATCACGTCATCCATGCGCATGGGGCGCTCTGACGTCACTCTGGAGCGCCCCGGGAGCCGCACGGACTGTAAGTATACCGCTCCCCCGCTCCCCGCTCCTACTATGGCAACCAGGACTTTAATAGCGTCCTGGGTGCCATAGTAACACTGAACGCATTTGGAAGACGGTTCCGTCTTCAAATGCTTTCAGTACACTTGCGTTTTTCCGGATCCGGCGTGTAATTCCGGCAAGTGGAGTACACGCCGGATCCGGACAACGCAAGTGTGAAAGAGGCCTAATAAAAAATGACACTGAATTAATGTCACTGATATTTAGGATGTGCAAACGTCATACAGGAGATGTAGCGCTGGTAATGTCGCTGTAACCAGCGGCCAAACAATTGCGCTGAATGTCACAGATATTTAGGCTGCGCAAATGTAAAATAAAACATGTGGCAGAGGTCGTGTCACTATCCGAAGCGGCACTAACAATTGCACGCAATTTAGCGTAGGTTGTGCTAATAATATATATTGTAGCCAGATACAACTATAGTCCTTAAAAGGACTTTTGTGTCTCTAACAATTGCACACAATTTAGCGCAGGTTGCGCTAGTAATTATATTGCTGCCAGATACAACAATAATTATATCGCTGACTAAGACTTAGCCGAACACGTGTCATCAGGTGCTATATATATTGGCGATCTACCCATAAAAGCTGGGGAGGGGGTACACCAGCAGAGTGACTCCACATTCCTTTGGGGGACCCACAAACCTTATTTCAGAATGTTAATGTTCAGCTGGCAGTAAATTTTAGAATTTAGATGCAAATCACTAAATAAATAAAATTATTTAAAAGAAACAAAAGTTTGTGAAGTTCGGGGACAGTTTGGGGACTTTGTCCTCATACCGCATATACTTCATCTCCATGACAACTAAAGTTTCTGTCTTCTCAAGCCTGCAGAGACAGAGCGTGAGTCGACTGCGATAATGACAATTAAGGGCAGGACCTCCACCTCGCTGCCTGGAACCGCACTCAGTGTTGTGTAATTGGAAGATAGGGGGGGTGTATATAGATGCCTACAGTGGCTTACAGAGTCATCTGAACAACGCATTTGTCCAATTACCAGCCCCAGAGCCTCATTGGCTATTAAACATGGCCTATGCACAGTGCAGTGCACAGCAAACAAATAGATGCAGGCTCCAGACCACGCTCAAGTCGTACAGATGCCGCAGATTGCCCTAAACAATCCAAAAGTTGTTAATCTAATTTACACTGTGTTGTTAATGATTCTTGTAAATTCTTTTTAAGAGCGAAAAAAGAATGAAGAAATAAACCAATGCTGCAGTGGCTGCCATACAACTGAATGGGTGCATGGCCAAGGAAATAGGCATGCAATATCCACATAGATGTCCTGTTTTGTGCATTAGTTAAAAATTCTGTTTATCTGTTCCTAGGAAAGCTGGGTGACAGTCAATATGGCCGCCATTACAGCTCTCACAGCTGTATCAGAAGTCTGCCCAGTTATACACTCCCTCTTCCTGATTAGATCGGTCTGAGTTTGGGAAAGCTGGGTGATAAGATTTCCTAATGAAGGGAAGATAGCATGAATTGAATTGTCTGGAGCCTGTAAGACCTATGCGCTAATATGTGACCTGTGGTCTTGGGGTGCGGGACTACAGGAATAGGTGGAGATCCGTAGTCAGCCCCCTACAGTATGGAAAGAGGGGTGTAGGGTTCCTTTAACCACCTCCGGACCGCTGTACGCAGATTCGCGTTCCGGAGGTGGCAGCCCTGCGCTCAGCGACGCATATACGCGTCATCTCGCGTGAGCCGGAATTTCCACACAGGCGCGCGCGCTCACAGGAACGGAAGGTAAGAGAGTTGATCTCCAGCCTGCCAGCGGCGATCGTTCGCTGGCAGGCTGGAGATGTGTTTTTTTTAACCCCTAACAGGTATATTAGACGCTGTTTTGATAACAGCGTCTAATATACCTGCTACCTGGTCCTCTGGTGGTCCCCTTTGTTTGGATCGACCACCAGAGGACACAGGTAGCTCAGTAAAGTCCCACCAAGCACCACTACACTACACTACACCCCCCCCCGTCACTTATTAACCCCTTATTAGCCCCTGATCACCCCATATAGACTCCCTGATCACCCCCCTGTCATTGATTACACCCCTGTCATTGATCAACCCCCTGTAAAGCTCCATTCAGACGTCCGCATGATTTTTACGGATCCACTGATAGACTGATCGGATACGTAAAAATTATACGGACGTCTGAATGAAGCCTTACAGGGGCATGATCAATGACTGTGGTTATCACCCCATATAGACTCCCTGATCACCCCCCTGTCATTGATTACACCCCTGTCATTGATCAACCCCCTGTAAAGCTCCATTCAGATGTCCGCATGATTTTTACGGATCCACTGATAGATGGATCGGATCCGCAAAACGCACACGGACGTCTGAATGGAGCCTTACAGGGGCATGATCAATGACTGTGGTGATCACCCCATATAGACTCCCTGATCACCCCCCTGTCATTGATTACACCCCTGTCATTGATCAACCCCCTGTAAAGCTCCATTCAGATGTCCGCATGATTTTTACGGATCCACTGATAGATGGATCGGATCCGCAAAACGCATACGGACGTCTGAATAAAGCCTTACAGGGGCATGATCAATGACTGTGGTGATCACCCCATATAGACTCCCTGATCACCCCCCTGTCATTGATTACCCCCCTGTAAAGCTCCATTCAGATGTCCGCATGATTTTTACGGATCCACTGATAGATGGATCGGATCCGCAAAACGCATACGGACGTCTGAATGAAGCCTTACAGGGGCGTGATCAATGACTGTGGTTATCACCCCATATAGACTCCCTGATCACCCCCCTGTCATTGATTACCCCCCTGTCATTGATCAACCCCCTGTAAAGCTCCATTCAGATGTCCGCATGATTTTTACGGATCCACTGATAGATGGATCGGATCCGCAAAACGCATACGGACGTCTGAATAAAGCCTTACAGGGGCATGATCAATGACTGTGGTGATCACCCCATATAGACTCCCTGATCACCCCCCTGTCATTGATCACCGCCCCTGTCATTGATCACCCCCCTGTCATTGATCCCCCCCCTGTCATTGATCACCCCCCCTGTCATTGATTACCCCCCTGTCATTGATCAACCCCCTGTAAAGCTCCATTCAGATGTCCGCATGATTTTTACGGATCCACTGATAGATGGATCGGATCCACAAAACGCATACGGACGTCTGAATGAAGCCTTACAGGGGCGTGATCAATGACTGTGGTTATCACCCCATATAGACTCCCTGATCACCCCCCTGTCATTGATTACACCCCTGTCATTGATCAACCCCCTGTAAAGCTCCATTCAGATGTCTGCATGATTTTTACGGATCCACTGATAGATGGATCGGATCCGCAAAACGCATACGGACGTCTGAATAAAGCCTTACAGGGGCATGATCAATGACTGTGGTGATCACCCCATATAGACTCTCTGATCACCCCCCTGTCATTGATCACCCCCCCTGTCATGTATCACCCCCCTGTCATTGATCACCCCCTCTGTCATTGATCACCCTCTGTAAGGCTCCATTCAGACATTTTTTTGGCCCAAGTTAGCGGAATTATTTTTTTTTTTTCTTACAAAGTCTCATATTCCACTAACTTGTGACAAAAAATAAAATCTCACATGAACTCACCCTACCCCTCACGGAATCCAAATGCGTTAAATTTTTAGACATTTATATTCCAGACTTCTTCTCACGCTTTAGGGCCCCTAGAATGCCAGGGCAGTATAAATACCCCACATGTGACCCCATTTCGGAAAGAAGACACCCCAGGTATTCCGTGAGGGGCATATTGAGTCCATGAAAGATTGAAATTTTTGTCCCAAGTTAGCGGAACGGGAGACTTTGTGAGAAAAAAATAAAAAATATCAATTTCCGCTAACTTGTGCCAAAAAAAAATTTCTATGAACTCGCCATGCCCCTCATTGAATACCTTGGGGTGTCTTCTTTTCAAAATGGGGTCACATGTGGGGTATTTATACTGCCCTGGCATTCTAGGGGCCCCAAAGCGTGAGAAGAAGTCTGGGATCCAAATGTCTAAAAATGCCCTCCTAAAAGGAATTTGGGCCCCTTTGCGCATCTAGGCTGCAAAAAAGTGTCACACATCTGGTATCGCCGTACTCAGGAGAAGTTGGGGAATGTGTTTTGGGGTGTCATTTTACATATACCCATGCTGGGTGAGATAAATATCTTGGTCAAATGCCAACTTTGTATAAAAAAATGGGAAAAGTTGTCTTTTGCCAAGATATTTCTCTCACCCAGCATGGGTATATGTAAAAAGACACCCCAAAACACATTCCTCAATGTCTCCTGAATACGGCGATACCAGATGTGTGACACTTTTTTGCAGCCTAGGTGGGCAAAGGAGCCCATATTCCAAAGAGCACCTTTCGGATTTCACTGGTCATTTACCTACTTACCACACATTAGGGCCCCTGGAAAATGCCAGGGCAGTATAACTACCCCACAAGTGACCCCATTTTGGAAAGAAGACACCCCAAGGTATTCCGTGAGGGGCATGGCGAGTTCCTAGAATTTTTTATTTTTTGTCACAAGTTAGTGGAAAATGATGATTTATTTTTTTATTTATTTTTTCATACAAAGTCTCATATTCCACTAACTTGTGACAAAAAATAAAAACTTGTGACAAAAAATAAAAAATTCTAGGAACTCGCCATGCCCCTCACGGAATACCTTGGGGTGTCTTCTTTCCAAAATGGGGTCACTTGTGGGGTAGTTATACTGCCCTGGCATTCTAGGGGCCCAAATGTGTGGTAAGGAGTTTGAAATCAAATTCTGTAAAAAATGACCTGTGAAATCCGAAAGGTGCTCTTTGGAATATGGGCCCCTTTGCCCACCTAGGCTGCAAAAAAGTGTCACACATCTGGTATCTCTGTATTCAAGAGAAGTTGAGGAATGTGTTTTGGGGTGTCTTTTTACATATACCCATGCTGGGTGAGATAAATATCTTGGTCAAATGCCAACTTTGTATAAAAAAATGGGAAAAGTTGTCTTTTGCCAAGATATTTCTCTCACCCAGCATGGGTATATGTAAAATGACACCCCAAAACACATTCCCCACCTTCTCCTGAGTACGGAGATACCAGATGTGTGACACTTTTTTGCAGCCTAGGTGGGCAAAGGGGCCCATATTCCAAAGAGCACCTTTCGGATTTCACAGGTCATTTTTTACAGAATTTGATTTCAAACTCCTTACCACACATTTGGGCCCCTAGAATGCCAGGGCAGTATGACTACCCCACAAGTGACCCCATTTTGGAAAGAAGAGACCCCAAGGTATTTCGTGATGGGCATAGTGAGTTCATAGAACTTTTTATTTTTTGTCACAAGTTAGTGGAATATGAGACTTTGTAAGAAAAAAAAAATAAATTAAAATCATCATTTTCCGCTAACTTGTGACAAAAAATAAAAAGTTCTATGAACTCACTATGCCCATCAGCGAATACCTTAGGGTGTCTACTTTCCGAAATGGGGTCATTTGTGGGGTGTTTGTACTGTCTGGCCATTGTAGAACCTCAGGAAACATGACAGGTGCTCAGAAAGTCAGAGCTGCTTCAAAAAGCGGAAATTCACATTTTTGTACCATAGTTTGTAAACGCTATAACTTTTACCCAAACCTTTTTTTTTTTACCCAAACATTTTTTTTTTTTCAAAGACATGTAGAAAAATAAATTTAGAGCAAAATTTATATATGGATGTCGTTTTATTTGCAAAATTTTACAACTGAAAGTGAAAAATGTCATTTTTTTGCAAAAAAATCGTTAAATTTCGATTAATAACAAAAAAAGTAAAAATGTCAGCAGCAATGAAATACCACCAAATGAAAGCTCTATTAGTGAGAAGAAAAGGAGGTAAAATTCATTTGGGTGGTAAGTTGCATGACCGAGCAATAAACGGTGAAAGTAGTGTAGGTCAGAAGTGTAAAAAGTGGCCTGGTCTTTCAGGGTGTTTAAGCACTGGGAGCTGAGGTGGTTAATGGCAGCAGTGGGGTTGTAATTGTAGTGTCCCACTAGGTAAAGGTGGGCGCTACACAAGGGTTAACATGTCTTTTGCATTACTGTGATGTTTAATTATGCATTTCCCTGTGTTATCTGGGTGTCAGGCCTGTTAGGGTGTAGTTTAGCCTCCTAGACATTAGAGGGAGCTAGAGAGCCCTAAGTATATATAGGTAGGCCCAGACAGGGGAGAGTTAGTTCATTTCCAGGTGGCTAGAAGAGTAACCTAGTCAGCCTGAAGCTCCTGAGGCTAAGCTTAGCTCAGTAGAGTCACCCCAGAAGAAGAATCTACCTCTTGGGAGAAACCTGCAGCTTCCCCCACAACAGGAACAACACAACCAGCTCAGAGAAGTAAGCTGAGAGGCAGAGGTATTATAAGATCAAAAGCAAGGGTCAATACGGGAGGAAGATTATTTTTACCAAGGATTAAAGCCAGCATTTAGGCATCTGGGCCTCGGGATACAGCCAGCCAGAATAGCTGTGGAGATAGTGCAGCCTAGACTGTGAAGCATTAATTGTATACCCTCCAAGTATCTTGCAAGATTGTTACCTGCCATATTAAGAAGTAAACCTGCTTGTGAATGATATTATTCAAGGGACTGCATAACAAAATGTCTGTATAAAGTTTGGACTGTTTCCTAAGTAAAACAACGTTTGGTTCATCTGTGTACCTCAATTACTGCTCCTATAAACCGGTGTGCCACCGTTACAGGCACTGGCGTCACGATCCTTAAAGGGACCTTGCCCCAGGCACTCAAAACACCCGCAACATCTAGGGCACCTCATCCACCAACAGGCCTGGTCCCTACATACAGAGTGTGCCCCAGAGGAACTTATGTCTATCTCTCCTTCACTGCCGCATGCCTGCCCAGGGTCCTCCAAAAAGTGAGTAACCCTCGATTGCGCATAACCGTGACCTCACTATCGCAATACCCTGCAGGTCTGGCGTGCTGCATAAATTTGCATCACGAACAGGATACGATCATATCCGCGCCATTGTTGGATTACAAAACTGTGTGCCATTATCCACCCAAAAAGTGACTAAGCCCCACTGTTTATTAAAAATTGCTGGGCCAAAGACAACTGTAATAATTTGCGGTGTGAAGATTATAGTGCATGGACTGTTTGCCATTTGTGTAAGCCACCGCTTGCTGTCAGTGAATAGACAGCGATTTGCTCAAAGATGGCCGCTTAACCTGACTGGATTACAAGTGCGCCTCGTTGTACCCGTTTGGCGCGAAAACGGACAAGGTGAAGTTACCGCCCAGCCTGCAAGGAGGAAGAAACGCCGCCCTGTCGGGAAAAAGTACCGCCTACCTGAATCCTGGAGCTGCAAGAGGCCGCGCCTACTTTCAGACGCTGAACGTGGGACTCCCGTCTGACGTAGCCACGCATCTCGCGAGACTTGGAGCGAGCACCGCCGGAGTAAGTACTAACTTTATCCTTCACCGGCCCCCTCCTGATTACTATACCGGAGCAGCTCCGACCCCTGCTAGGGTACCGGGAAAGGTCCTCCCTTAGCAGCAAGAGACTTTACTTTTAAAAAAAAAGGGACTCTGACATTTCAGCTCCGGTCCGCTCCGCTGTCATTTAAAGGGCCATACCCACCTAGTAACACTATGTCCGCACCTGAAGGAGCAGGGCAGGCAGCCCCAGAAATGCCTTTTGAAGTGCCCGCAACTGACAATAGGGCACCGGCCGCCGCGGCAGCATCAAGCCTGATGCCATTAACCATGCCGTATTATTTTGGGGCCCCCTGGTTTCCACGATATTCAGGGAAAGCCCATAAATTAAAGGACTTTAGGGACCAGATACTGGCCTTGTTCTAGCTCTATCCTATATCTGCTGAACAACAAATGGAGATCCTCCTAGCTCAGTTAGAAGGGGCCGCCCTGCACCACATTTGAGGCCAGAACGGTGTCCGAAGTTAAAATGCGATTCTTCAGCAGGAAGCAGCAACCTGGGGAGTCGCTCTGCGATTTTGCTCGGTCCTTGCAAGAGACCCTGAGGGCTGTGGTCCAAGTGGACCCCAAGGAAGCTGAGGATCAGGACAGGACGCTTAGAGAACAGTTCATTGCAGGTATAAGTACTGAGCATTTAAAGGGCCAGCTGAGGATGCTGTCAGCCCAACATCCCAGTTGTGCATTCTTGGACTTTAAGGAGCTGGCCATCAGCACTCTAGGCCAAAACCCGGCCGCAGGGCCAACAGCCTCTTCTGAACATCAGGTTTGTCAACCAAAAACTGTCAATGTGGGGCCGGCTGGAGTCAGTCAGGCCACTCAGGCTCCAGTAACAGATGTAGTGGCAGCACTAATAGAGCAAGTGAACCATCTCACTCTGAGCTTAGAGAAAGTATGCAAGAAAATAGAGGAGTGGGAAAGACCAATACTGTTGGAAGATGAAGGCCCTTTTCCTCCAAGGCTCCCACCTGCATATAGAGATGTCTACCCAAAAGAACCTGATGGACGGCCAAATTATCGGTCTAGAAACCGAAAGCAGCCTGTTTGCCACTATTGCAAAAAATATGGACATACTGAATCAATGTGCTCGCAGTTAAAACGGGCAACCCCTGAGGCAGAGGACCGCCCCTCGGGAGGTAGAACAGTAGGTCCAAAGGATCCAAGCTGGATGCCTAAATACGTGGGATCCCGTCCAAAAATTTAAATATGTATCAACGGGATACCCTTTGAAGCCCTGCTAGATACGGGGTCACAGGTCAGCACCATCCAACGACCTGCCTTTGACAAGTTCTGGGATTCAAGTCTCCTCACCCAGCCACCAGAGTCCTGGCTAGATATCATTGCCAGGAACGGTAAGCCAGTGAAAGTCCATGGGTACTGGGAGCCAACTCTTCAGGTGGGAGAGGCCACCTTACCACAGCAAGGTGTAATTGTGGTACAAGCAGGAGATAAAGGAGGACACCCTGTGATCCTAGGGACTAATGTCCTTAAAAACTGTTACTCCAAAGTGCTTGAAGCATTGAACCAAACTATATCCTCAGCCTCGCCTGCTTCCAGAAGGGTCATTCAAAAGACTATCAGCGTGCTGTGCGCTCAACAAAGGTTCGCCAACAAAAAAGGGGAAATTTGTACTGTTAGCGCCTCTACAGTATCCTGGTGGAAAGAACTTCATGTGGGGAACGAATCCACCCCGAAGGAGCAAATAGAGGGAGTTCTGAATCTGGTGAAAGAGCACCACAAGGCTTTCAGCAAGCACTCCACGGACTACAGAGAGGTCAGTGTAATCAAACACACCATACCCACTGGCTCTCATCCTCCTATCAAGGAGAGGCACAGACCCATACCACCTACTACCTATCAGTCTGTGAAAGAGATGATACAAGAGATGAAAGACTCTAACATAATTCAGGACAGTCACAGTCCCTGGGCTGCGCCCCTAGTCCTCGTGTGAAAGAAAGATGGCAGTATAAGGTTCTGTGTGGATTACAGAAAGATCAATCAAATCACCCACAAAGATGCCTATCTACTACCACGCATTGAGGAGTCCTTGACTGCCCTGGGGTCATCAGCCTATTTCTCCACCTTGGACTTAACTAGTGGGTACTGGCAAGTACCTATGGCCCCTGAAGATCGAGAAAAGACTGCTTTCACTACACCTATGGGCCTGTTTGAATTTAACTACATGCCGTTTGGACTGTGTAACGCTCCAGGGACGTTCCAACGGCTGATGGAACGTTGTCTAGGCCATAGGAACTTTGAAACCGTATTGTTATATCTAGATGACGTCATTATATACTCCAAGACGTATGAGGACCACCTAGAACACCTGGCGGAAGTGTTCCAAGTCCTTACCAAATATGGTCTCAAAATCAAGCCATCTAAGTGTCACCTGCTGAAACCAGCGGTAAAATACCTAGGACACGTTGTCAGTGCCGAAGGAGTACAGCCTGATCCTGATAAACTTGCTGCTGTCCGCAATTGGCCTACTCCTACGACCGTAAAAGAGGTGAGGAGCTTTCTCAGCTTTGCAGGGTATTACAGGCGTTTCATACCCCATTTCGCACAAATTGCGGATCCAATCCAGGAACTCCTGAGGGGGCACCCTAAGAAGAGTCCAAAGACTCCTATTCCTGTTGAGTGGAGCGAAGAACGGGAGATTTCCTTCCAGCTCCTCAAGAAGAAGCTGACCGAACCCCCTGTTCTGGGTTACCCAGATTACCAGAAGCTGTTCCACCTCTACACAGATGCCAGTAAAAGAGGCCTGGGGGCTGTGTTGGCTCAAGTGCAAGATAACAAAGAGAGGGTAATTGCCTACGCCAGCAGATCCCTGAAGGATCCCTGCCTTAGTGTGGGCTGTGACCGAGAAGTTCAAAGACTATCTCGCTGCCACGCCATTTGTGGCCTTCACGGACAATAACCCCCTGGCGCATCTGAATACAGCCAAGTTGGGGGCTCTGGAGCAAAGATGGGCCTCCCGCCTTGCCAACTATGACTTTACTGTGAAATACCGGGCAGGCCGCTCCAATGACAATGCTGATGCCCTGTCTCGGCTACCCACTACAGAAGCCCCGGATGAACCAAAAGATGCCTGGGAAGAAGTGGAAATGCCAGAGTTCTACAATAAATTTGCCCAGCAGGATAATATCCGCACTGAGAACCTTCCTGCTGCTGATCCTTCCTCACCAGATATCCCTGAGTCCACAGGCGACCAAGAAAGGTGGATTAAGCTCCAGTCCGAAAGTAGAGTCCTCGGTGAACTGCTCGACTTCCTTACCAGTGGGAGAACTCCTGAGAGAGTCCGCAGGAAGAGTGCAGACCCAGAACTGATGAGACAGTGGAGACATCGCCACCTACTTTTCTTTCAAAAAGGCCTGTTGCTTAGAAGGAGCCTGGACCCAGTGTCCTGTGATAGGATATATCAAATCCTCCTACCACGTCGAGATGCCAGTATGGTGCTAGAAATGTATCACAACCAGTCCGGACACTTCGGCGTGCAGAAGACTGAGGCCCTTATTCGCAGAAGATTCTATTGGATTGAGATGATATTGGGACGATATTGAGAAATGGTGCAGAGAATGCACTGCCTGTGCTGTGGGGCGAAGTGAACGCCATGACCAGAGGGCGCCTCTCCATCCTATCGTAAGTAAAACTCCTTTAGAACTTGTTGCTATTGATCATGTGAAGTTGGAGCCGAGTCGCTCAGGGTATACTTATGCCATGACCATTATTGATCACTTCACTAAGTTTGTTGTAGCAGTGCCTGTGAAAGACCTGACAGCTAAGACTACAGCAGAGGCGTTCTGGAAGCATTTCCCTCTGCCCTACGGCTGCCCAGAGAGAATCCTCACCGACCAGGGGTCTGCGTTTGAGTCACAGCTGTTCCAAGAGATGTGCCTGCTGCATAACTGCCAGAAAGTCCGGACCACCGGCTATCATCCACAAGGTAACGGACTCTGTGAAAAGATGAATCAAACTCTCATCGAGATGCTGAGAGCAGTACCCCCAGAGACAAGGGGTAATTGGCCTACTCTGCTGCCACAACTCATGTATACCTATAACAACACAATTCACTGCTCCACTAGTTACACACCTTTCTATCTGATGTTCGGCCGTCAAGGGAGGTTGCCTGCTGATCACTCCCTAGATATACAAGTGCCCGATGTCAAGTGCCAAAGACTGACTGGGTGGTGGAGCACCAAAGACGTCTCCTCAATGCCAAGGAGATCATTGGAGAATGCCCGGGAACGACAGCAAAGAGACTATGACCTGGCTGCTCATGCGGAACCCTTAGCTCTGGGAGACCTGGTGTAAATTGGACAGTAAGTGGGAAAGGATTCCCTATGTTATTTCTGCCATTCCTAACGCTGAGGCTCACATCTACCAAATCTCCAGAGAAGGTAAAGGCTCTCAAGTTGTACATAGAAATCGGTTGAAACCCTGTATAGAAGGAGAACCTGCAGCAGAGGACATTGAACCAGAATCTCCTGAGCCTGAGTTGCCAGCCCAACCTGCTGATCCTATGCAGGCTGTTGAGAACCTGATACATGATAAAGATCCACTTCATTGGTTTCTCACTCCCTGGTTAAACCTGGTAGTACCTGCTTCTGTTCCAGTTGTTTCTCCATCCCAGGATGAACCCACTTCAGCTCCTGTTATTTCTTCGCTTCAGAGTGTACCTGAAGGAGCTCCAGTGCCTGTGGACTCCTCCAACCCTCCTGAACCAAGTCAGGAGTAATCTCCACCAGTAAGAAGATCCACGCGGTCTACTAAGGGGCACCCACCTGTGAGATTTGGAGACTACATTATGGGCCCTATGTAGCCCCTCACGGGAAACCCCTGTTAAACGCTCTACAAGCCTTGGGTACGGACTCATTGTGTTCCTTGAGCCTCTAAGAATTGTTATTTTGTTCTACATTTTCTATGGACTATTATTATGGACTATCCTGGTATTATTGATACGCTGCACCAGGTCAGCGCCCCTGTTCCCTTACATTACCCTGAGAGAAGAGAACGACGCCCCTTTTCACGGCACATTCAGTGAAACTGTTTATTATATTTCAATTGCTAAAGTGGTGATTACTGTGTATGCCTGTTCTCTATTTTGTCTTTCAGGCTGCAGTATCCAGGTGGGCAGGGCCCCTCCATGTTGCGCCGAGGACGGGCAACGTTGTAGCATGGGGGTATGTAGTGTCCCAATAGGTAAAGGTGGGCGCTACACAAGGGTTAACATGTCTTTTGCATTACTGTGATGTTTAATTATGCATTTCCCTGTGTTATCTGGGTGTCAGGCCTGTTAGGGTGTAGTTTAGCCTCCTAGACATTAGAGGGAGCTATAGAGCCCTAAGTATATATAGGTAGGCCCAGACAGGGGAGAGTTAGTTCATTTCCAGGTGGCTAGAAGAGTAACCTAGTCAGCCTGAAGCTCCTGAGGCTAAGCTTAGCTCAGTAGAGTCACCCCAGAAGAAGAATCTACCTCCTGGGAGAAACCTGCAGCTTCCCCCACAACAGGAACAACACAACCAGCTAAGAGAAGTAAGCTGAGAGGCAGAGGTACTACACTGCTCAAAAAAATAAAGGGAACACAAAAATAACACATCCTAGATCTGAATTAATTAAATATTCTTCTGAAATACTTTGTTCTTTACATAGTTGAATGTGCTGACAACAAAATCACACCAAAATTTAAAAATGGAAATCAAATTTTTCAACCCATGGAGGTCTGGATTTGGAGTCACACTCAAAATGAAAGTGGAAAAACACACTACAGGCTGATCCAACTTTGATGTAATGTCCTTAAAACAAGTCAGAATGAGGCTCAGTAGTGTGTGTGGCCTCCACGTGCCTGTATGACCTCCCTACAACGCCTGTGCATGCTCCTGATGAGGTGGCGGACGATCTCCTGAGGGATCTCCTCCCAGACCTGGACTAAAGCATCTGCCAACTCCTGGACAGTCTGTGGTGCAACGTGACGTTGGTGGATAGAGCGAGACATGATGTCCCAGACGTGCTCAATTGGATTCAGGTCTGGGGAACGGGCGGGCCAGTCCATAGCATCAATACCTTCGTCTTGCATCAATGCATTGTCTTGCATTAGGAGGAACCCAGGGCCAACCGCACCAGCATATGGTCTCACAAGGGGTCTGAGGATCTCATCTCGGTACCTAATGGCAGTCAGGCTACCTCTGGCGAGCACATGGAGAGCTGTGCGGCCCTCCAAAGAAATGCCACCCCACACCATTACTGACCCAATGCCAAACCGGTCATGCTGGAGGATGTTGCAGGCAGCAGAACGTTCTCCACGGCGTCTCAAGACTCTGTCACGTCTGTCACATGTGCTCAGTGTGAACCTGCTTTCATCTGTGAAGAGCACAGGGCGCCAGTGGCGAATTTGCCAATCTTTGTGTTCTCTGGCAAATGCCAAACGTCCTGCACGGTGTTGGGCTGTAAGCACAAGCCCCACCTGTGGATGTCGGGCCCTCATATCACCCTCATGGAGTCTGTTTCTGACCGTTTGAGCAGACACATGCACATTTGTGGCCTGCTGGAGGTCATTTTGCAGGGCTCTGGCAGTGCTCCTCCTGTTCCTCCTTGCACAAAGGCGGAGGTAGTGGTCCTGCTGCTGGGTTGTTGCCCTCCTACGGCCTCCTCCACGTCTCCTGATGTACTGGCCTGTCTCCTGGTAGCGCCTCCATGCTCTGGACACTATGCTGACAGACACAGCAAACCTTTTTGCCACAGCTCGCATTGATGTGCCATCCTGGATAAGCTGCACTACCTGAGCCACTTGTGTGGGTTGTAGACTCCGTCTCATGCTACCACTAGAGTGAAAGCACCGCCAGCATTCAAAAGTGACCAAAACATCAGCCAGGAAGCATAGGAACTGAGAAGAGGTCTGTGGTTACCACCTGCAGAACCACTCCTTTATTGGGGGTGTCTTGCTAATTGCCTATAATTTCCACCTGTTGTCTATCCCATTTGGACAACAGCATGTGAAATTGATTGTCACTCAGTGTTGCTTCCTAAGTGGACAGTTTGATTTCACAGAAGTGTGATTGACTTGGAGTTACATTGTGTTGTTTAAGTGTTCCCTTTATTTTTTTGAGCAGTGTATAAGATCAAAAGCAAGGGTCAATACGGGAGGAAGATTATTTTTATCATGGATTAAAGCCAGCATTTAGGCATCCGGGCCTTGTGATACAGCCAGCCAAAATAGCTGTGGAGATAGTGCAGCCTGGACTGTGAAGCATTAATTGTATACCCTCGAAGTATCTTGCAAGATTGTTACCTGCCATATTAAGAAGTAAACCTGCTTGTGAATGATATGATTCAAGGGACTGCATAACTGTCTGTATAAAGTTTGGACTGTTTCCTAAGTAAAGCAACGTTTGATTCACCATATCATCTGTGTACCTCAATTACTGCTTCTATAAACCGGTGTGCCACCGTTACAGGCACTGGCGTCACGATCCTTAAAGGGACCTTGCCCCAGGCACTCAAAACACCCGCAACATCCAGGGCACCTCATCCACCATCAGGCCTGGTCCCTACATACAGAGTGTGCCCCAGAGGAACTTGTGTCTACCTCTCCTTCACTGCCGCATGCCTGCCCAGGGTCCTCCAAAAAGTGAGTAACCCTCGATTGCCCATAACCGTGACCTCACTATCGCAATACCCTGCAGGTCTGGCGTGCTGCATAATGGGGTGCAGTGGCTGGGTTTGGAGTGGTCCCAATGCCACACTGGGTTTCCTGGACACCATTGAGGTGTCACCACATGTTGCTGCTCTCCAGAAGGGATGGTAAGGCATGGTGCACCCCAAGTACAAAGAATCAGGGTCTGCATTAAACCAGTGTGCTCCTTTACTGGAGGAACTCAAGTTAAAAACAATACAGACAAGGAACTGAGTTGGCTTCTCCCTGGCAGAAGAAGGTTCGGTCCTAGCTAGCTGTCCATGTCTCTCTCAGGAGGCTGGTATCCTGGCCAAAGGCTGGTGGTTCAGGGTCTGTGGCTCAGTCGTCCGACTGGCCTTCTGGTCAAAGAGTTGGTGACCGAGGGTCTCTGACTCAGTATCCTTATCTCAGCAATCTCAGCATTTTCTTCTGGTTATTTATGCAGAGTCTCTTCTAATAAACACTGGTCCTTATCTGCACACAATTAGGAGCTCTTACTGTTGTTCTTATATACCAGGGCTGGCCAACCCGAGGCTCTCCAGCTGTTGCAAAACTACAACTCCCAGCATGCCCAGACTGCCTTATGCTTCCAGCCTACAGCAGGGCATGATGGGAGTTGTAGTTTTACAACAGCTGGAGGGACGCAGGTTGCCCATGCCTG
Organism: Bufo bufo; assembly: GCF_905171765.1. Taxonomy (NCBI): domain Eukaryota; kingdom Metazoa; phylum Chordata; class Amphibia; order Anura; family Bufonidae; genus Bufo; species Bufo bufo. The sequence goes on along the minus strand of NC_053394.1, from coordinate 136,844,398 downwards.
CTATATACAGTCTCTAATTGGGAGGGGTGGAGTGGAGAAGCTCAGCCTAAAAACAATATTGCAATTTCAGTCTGTCATAGTGCAGTGTACTCAAGTTGTGTGCAGTAGGTGTTTCTGGGTGATGTAGTGCAATATACACTAACCTGGTACAGCTGACTCTCTGCAAGGGCAGGTATAGGTAGAAATAGTTCGTGACGCCAGTGCCAAGTAAACGGTGGCACGCCGTTTGCGGATGCAGGAATAAATTGAGGAAACGTAGTATTAAAACAGCACTCCAACTTTAGTAGTTTTCCAGCAGAGACAATAGTGGAATCGCAGTTCCTCAGCATACAGTCGATTTTGCAATTCGGTCGATGCAGGCAATTCAGTTACAGCAGGGTAATTACAGAGTGTTGAACACAGGACTTGCAGCACAGGAGCTTGCACTCTAACTCTGTCTGATCCTGGAATGTAGCAATTCTTCACCAAGGCCCATTAACCTAAGTCTGGCTTTATCTCCTTGATTATGGCTTAGATAAGTACCTCCTCTGTTTCTCTCAGTACCTCTGGCTCCTCTGATCTTTGCCTCAGTCTCTCCTAGCTTCTGAATGGTTCCTCAGGCCCTTAGGCTAGGATGTTCCTGCTTCTGCATATGGGTATTCAGGAGGGAATCTTCTCCTGAACAGCAGGCTTCAGGCCTGGACTTGTCTCAGACATTGTCTAATCTCCAACTGTAGCTTACTGAAACTAGACTCCGTCTCTCTTGCACTTCCCTGACTGGCCTTATATAAACTAGGGCTCCCTAGCTCCCTCTATGGACTAGAAGTAGGAATGACACCCCCAGCAGGCCTGTAAGTGCAAGTTTCAGTGACAGGAAAATACACACATTACATGACATTTTATAAAACTGACATATAGCAACTTCCCATAATTAGGAGGGACGACAGCACACCAAGTGACCTTTGGTAGTAACGGGTATTACAACTCCCGTATACTACATACCCCACTGCTTTAAGCTGAGTACGACCTCGTACTCCATCATGGGTCTCCCAACTGGAATCTCTACCTGAAATAGAAAATAGAGACATGCAGGCATACATACATGTAATTCATCTGCATTTACATTTACATCAGGTCCAATTGGCAAAGGTGAAGTGTGGTGACAAGGGGCGTCGTTCTCTTCTCTCAGGATAGTGAATGGAACGGGGGCGCTGACCTGGCACAGCGTAACATTATAACCAGGATAGTCCATGACAATGAATAAGTCCATGATAAAACAGTAGAAAACGGTATAAAAGTTCTTGGAGGCTCAAATAACAAACATGAGTCCGTACCCAGGTTATTTCTCATTAAATCACAGAGGCTCTCATGCGGTGGAGTCCATCTCTGGGCACAATACTTTTAAAAGAATAAGAATCTCAGAGGCTCAGGTACTTTTGAGTCTGTCTCCGGGCACGGTTCCTTAGTGACAGGTTGCACAATAAAATGACAGCAGGAAAAGTGCTGTAAAAACCCCTGATCAACCTGAAAAGGGGGTGAAGGGTAAAAGGTGCAACAAAGGAACAGGCCACAACTTGGCGTGGGGGGTACCAAAAGCAGGCAGGAGGTCCTGGAAACAAACGTGGCCTTGCTGACTTTGTGATTTCAGTGGTCAACACCTACCACTGAGCCGTGGACAAACTGGCAGCTGCAACAAAGGACCAGCAACATAGGACTCCTGTCCTGGAAGGGTTAACATCACCTTCTGAAGAAATAAATCAAAGGCCTAGCAGGCTGATCACAGTGGCATATTGTAGCTGCTTGGCTCTGCTGGCAGGTATCGTCTGTAGTAGTCCTCTACAGGAGGATGTGCCCACATAACAGTATCAGGGGGCAGCTGCAGGGTAAAGGGGCCCCTAATAGGTATTGGCCCCATAGGCCTAGGGGTGAACCCTCTGGTGGGCCGTGCCGGCCCTGGCATAATCACTGCAGGGTGTGACATGCTTGGCGCCGCCGCAGCAAGCGGTCCGGTGCTCTGGGTGCAGCAATTCACGGCAATCGCGGGTCCGGTCTGGGGCACTGACGGAGCGGTGGCTACAGAAGGCGGTCGGCGGGTGGTGACAGGCACCCTTACCTCATCCTTCCCCGGCGGTGTCTGGATCCTGGCGGTGTAGGTCTTACGCAACTCCCGCAACTTCTCCTCCAGCCGGACGATCTGCTCACCGATACTCTCTGTGTCAGAGTCGCTGTTCTCTGCTGGCGCCGCCGGCGCAGGTACAGTCACCGATGACGCAGACTCGGCCTCTTCAGGTTCTGGACTTGCATCTGGTCTCCGTCCCATCCGGATGTTCTCAAAGGTAGCACTAAGTCCTTTTAACTGTTCCAGCTCAGATATTGTCTTCTCCCGACGAGGCAGCTCGGGGGAAGGATAGGGGCTCACCCATTTCTCCAACACGGTTGGCTGCCAGAAGACGTTCGGCCCGATGAAGGAGCTCCGCTCCTGAAAGGCATGATGGGCCGGCTCTGGAGAGCGTTCCGGTTCTCGCTCGCAGCCAGAGCAGTCTTCTCCTTCTTCTGCCTCCCAATCCTCAGGTCCTCGCTTCGGACGGGTCACAGCAGTCGCATAGGGGCCTCGCAGGCCCTCGGCAGGGGTGTACTCCACTTCCTCTCCCTCGCGGAGGCTGTGCTGGTACGAAGGGAGGTAGTCTCTTTTGACAGACCTTCGATTGACATAGAGGTCTCTGCCAGTAAGATAGTCCTGAATAAACCCGTAGCCACGGGATTTGTCAAACGACAGCACCACTCCCTTTCTCCTTTCCAGGCGGGGTTGGGTGTGCGTATGCTTCTCGTGGATGGTCTTGGTCAATTCCTCATACACGATCTTAGTCTTTATGTTCCGCTTGATAGCGGCCTCTCGGATCTCCGCCATCAGGGAAGACCATTTGAACGATGGCTGAAAAAAGTCCCTCCATGAGCCATAGTAGGGCTCGGGTTCTTTCTCCCTGGTGCGGCAGGCGGGTTGCTCCGGTCCCGGAGCGTAGGCCGGTGGAGCCTCTTCTGGCTCTACACCGGTGTCGGTCATTTTTTCAATTACAGGTGCGGACGCTGCAGCAACACTCTGCTCACAATCCAACATGCTCGATCCTTCTGAGGAGAGCGATAGGGTCGCGTCAATTACAGCAGCCAGCTCCTCCCATTGCACTGGGAGGCCGCCCCCCAGGTATTCCAGTATATGGAGGGCGGTGTCCATGCTGGCAGACATGCAAATGTCCAGATAAGCCGTGGCGCCTGCCCTTGACCTTCTTCCCGCTTTTTCCTCAGAAAGGCGCCAATTTTTCCCGCCTTTTCGGGATGAAGGTGACGCAGCAGTAAATTCAGCAAGCCCAGCGGCCATCTTTAGGTACAAACGCTGTCTATTCACTGACGGCAAGCAGGAATGTTTAAAGTCCACAAAACCACACTCCAATGCGGCGATTTTCTTCCTCTGTGCAGCGCAATACTGTACAGCGCTTTTTAGAAGTTTTTGACACACTTTGGGTATGATTTTTAATCCATAAAGTCCACTTGAATAAAACAGGAAAATTGTCACTTTGGTCACAGGGCAACTGTATAAGGCACAAAGTTCACGCTTCTTGCACTAGAAAGCGTGCGTATCCTGTTCGTGACGCCAAAAGAGAAGTGCAGTGTACTCAAGTTGTGTGCAGTAGGTGTTTCTGGGTGATGTAGTGCAATATACACTAACCTGGTACAGCTGACTCTCTGCAAGGGCAGGTATAGGTAGAAATAGTTCGTGACGCCAGTGCCAAGTAAACGGTGGCACGCCGTTTGCGGATGCAGGAATAAATTGAGGAAACGTAGTATTAAAACAGCACTCCAACTTTAGTAGTTTTCCAGCAGAGACAATAGTGGAATCGCAGTTCCTCAGCATACAGTCGATTTTGCAATTCGGTCGATGCAGGCAATTCAGTTACAGCAGGGTAATTACAGAGTGTTGAACACAGGACTTGCAGCACAGGAGCTTGCACTATAACTCTGTCTGATCCTGGAATGTAGCAATTCTTCACCAAGGCCCATTAACCTAAGTCTGGCTTTATCTCCTTGATTATGGCTTAGATAAGTACCTCCTCTGTTTCTCTCAGTACCTCTGGCTCCTCTGATCTTTGCCTCAGTCTCTCCTAGCTTCTGAATGGTTCCTCAGGCCCTTAGGCTAGGATGTTCCTGCTTCTGCATATGGGTATTCAGGAGGGAATCTTCTCCTGAACAGCAGGCTTCAGGCCTGGACTTGTCTCAGACATTGTCTAATCTCCAACTGTAGCTTACTGAAACTAGACTCCGTCTCTCTTGCACTTCCCTGACTGGCCTTATATAAACTAGGGCTCCCTAGCTCCCTCTATGGACTAGAAGTAGGAATGACACCCCCAGCAGGCCTGTAAGTGCAAGTTTCAGTGACAGGAAAATACACACATTACATTACATTTTATAAAACTGACATATAGCAACTTCCCATAATTAGGAGGGACGACAGCACACCAAGTGACCTTTGGTAGTAACGGGTATTACAACTCCCGTATACTACAATAGACTTAGGGCTTATTCAGAGGGCAGTAAGTGCAGCGTACTCAAGTTGTGTTTAATAGTGTTTCTGGGTGTAGTAGTGCAATGACACTAACCTGAGACGGCTGACTCTCTGCAATGGCAGGTGATGGTAGCAAATTGTTCGTGACGCCAGTGCCAGTTAAACGGTGGCACGCCGTTTGCTGATAGCAGGAATAACTTGAGGAACACGTGGTATTAAAACAGAACTCCAACTTTAGTAGTTTTCATGCAGAGACAATAATGGAATCGCAGTTCCTTGGCATACAGTCGATTTTGCAATACGGTTGATGCAGGCAATACAGATTGAGCAAGGTGATTACAGAGTGTTAAACACAGGACTTGCAGTACAGGAGCTTGCACTCTATTTCTGACTGATCCTGGAATGTAGCATATCTTCCCCAAGGCCCAATAGCCTAGCTCTGGCATATATCCTTGGTTCTAGCTTCATAAAGTACCTCCTCTGTTATCTTGAGTACCTCTTGCTTTCTTGAGTTTTTGCCTCTGTCTCTCTCTCTGCTTCCTCAGGCTCTTTAGCTAAGATATTCCTGTTTCTGCATATGGGAATTCAGGAGGAAATCTTCTCCTGGACCGCAGGCTTCAGGCCTGGACTTGTCTCTGACATTGTCTAATCTCCAACTGTAGATTACAGACACTAGACTCCGTCTGCCTTTCACTTCCCTGACTGGGCCTTATATAAACTAGGGCTCTCTAGCTCCCTCTAGTGACTAGAAGCTGGAATGACACCCCTAGCAGGCCTGTACATGCAAGTGTCACAGTAACAGGGAAATAGATAACATTACATTACATGACAATTTATAAAGATGACATATACCAACTTCCCCATAATTAAGGGGGGGGGGGGACAGCACACCAAGTGACACTTTTGTAGTGACGGGCATTACAGTCCCCGTACACTACATACCCCACTGCTTTAAGCTGAGTACGACCTCGTACTCCATCAGGGCTCGCCCAACTGGAATCTCTACCTGAAACAGAAAAAAGAGACATGCAGGCATACATACATGTAATTCATCTGCATTTACATTCACATCAGGTCCAATTGGCAAATGTGAAGGGTAGTGACAAGGGGCGTCGTTCTCTTCTCTCAGGATAGTGAATGGAACTGGGGCGCTGACCTGGCACAGCGTAACATTATAACCAGGATAGTCCATGACAATGAATAAGTCCATAATAGAACAGCAAAATAGATAAAACAGTATAAAAGTTCTTGGAGGCTCAAAGAACAAACATGAGTCCGTACCCAGGTTATTTTTCTATTAAATCACAGAGGCTCTCATGCGGTGGAGTCCATCTCTGGGCACATTTCCTTTAAAAGAGCAAGAATCTCAGAGGCTCAGGTTCTTTTGAGTCTGTCTCCGGGCACGGTTCCTTAGTATGAAGTTGCACAATAAAAGGACAGCAAAGACAAGTGCTGTAATACCCCTGATCAACCTGAAAAGGGGGTGAAGGGTAAAAGGTGCAACTAAGGAACAGGCACAACTTGGCGGGGGGTAGCAAAAGCAGGCAGGAGGTCCTGGAAACAAACGTGGCTTTGTTGGCTTTATTACTTCAGTGGCCAACACCTACCACTGAGCCGTGGATGAACTGGCAGCCGCAACAAAGGACCAGAAACATAGGACTCCTGTCCTGGAAGGATAAACACCATATTTCTTTGGTGCAATAAATCAAAGGCCTAGCAGGCTGATTTACAGTGGCATATCATAATCATTTGGCTCCGCTGGCAAGTATCGTCTGTAGTATTCTTCTACAGGAGGGTGTGCCCACATAACTGTCTCAGGGGGCAGCTGTAGGGTAAAGGGGCCCCTAATAGGTATTGGCCCCATGGGCCTAGGGGTAAACCCTTGGGTGGACCGGACCGGTCCCGGCATGATAATTGTGGGATGTAAGACAGTCGGTACCGCCGCCGCAAGCGGTCCGGTGGGCTCTGCGCAGCTATTCACAGCAACCGGAGATCTCCTTTGGGGCACTGGCGGAGCAACATTAGCAGACGGTGGTTTACGGGTGGTGACAGGCACCCTTACCTCGTCCTTCTTTGGCGGCGTCTGGATCCTGGCGGTCGCGATCTTGCGCAGCTCCCGCAACTTCTCCTCCAGCCGGACAATCTGCTCACCGATGCTCTCTGTGTCGGAGTCGCCGTCATCCGCTGGCGCCGCCGGCGCGGACTCGGCCTCTGCAGGTTCTGGCGATGTGTCTGGTCTCCGACCCATCCGGATGTTCTTAAAGGTATTTTGAAGTCCTTTTAAATTCTCCATCTCTTGCCGGGTCTTCTCCCGACGAGGCAGCTCGGGGGAAGGATAGGGGCTCACCCATTTCTCCAACACGGTTGGCTGCCAGAAGACGTTAGGCCCAATGAAGGAGCTCCGCTCCTGGAAGGCGTGATGGGGCCGGCTCTGGAGAGCGTTCAGGTTCCCGCTCGCAGCCAGAGTAGTCTTCTCCTTCTTCTGCCTCCCAGTCCTCAGGTGCTCGCTTGGGACGGGTCACGGCAGTCGCATAAGGGCCTCGTAGGCTCTCGGCAGGGGTGTACTCCACTTCCTCTCCCTCACGGAGGCTGTGCTGGTAAGAAGGGAGGTAGTCTCTTTTGACAGACCTTCGATTCACATAGAGGTCTCTGCCAGTCAGATAGTCTTGGATGAACCCGTAGCCACGGGATTTTTCAAATGACAGCACCACTCCCTTTCTCCTTTCCAGGCGGGGTTGGGTGTTCGTATGCTTCTCATGTATTGTCTTAGTTAGTTTCTCATAGAAGATTTTGGTCTTTGTATTCCGCTTTATAGCGGCCTCTCGGATCTCCGCCATCAGGGAGGACCATTTGAAAGATGGCTGAAAAAAGTCTCTCCACGAGCCATAGCAGGGCTCGGGTTCTTTCTCCCTTGGGCGGCAGGCGGGTTGCTCCGGTCCCGGAGAGTAGGCCGGTGGAGCCTCCTCTGGCTCTACACCAACATCAGACATCTTTGCAATTTCAGGTGCGGACATTGCAGCAACGCTCTGTTCACTTTCCAACATGCTCGATCCTTCTGAGGAGAGCGACAGGGTCGCGTCAATTAGATCAGCCAGATCCTCCCATTGCACTGGGAGGCCGCCCCCCAGGTATTCCAGTATGGGGAAGGCGGAGTCCATGCTGGCAGACATGCAAATGTCCAGATAAGCAGTGGCGCCTGACCTTGAACTCCTTCCCGCTATTTCCTCAGAAAGGCGCCAATTTTTCCCGCCTTTTCGGGATGAAGATGACGCAGCAGTAAATTCAGCAAGCCCAGCAGCCATCTTTGGGTATAAACGCTGTCTATTCACTGACAGCAAGCAGGAATGTAAAAAGTCCACAAAACCACACTCCAATGTGGCGATTTTCTTCCTCTTGGTAGCGCAACACTGCACAGCGCTTTTTAGAAGTTTTAGGTACACTTTGGGTATGCTTTTCAGTTCACATAGTCCACTTTCAATAAACAGGTAATTTGTCACTTTGGTCACAGGGCAACTGTATAAGGCACAAAGTTCACGCTTCTTGCACTATAAAGCGTGCGTATCCTGTTCGTGACGCCAAAAGAGATGTGCAGCGTACTCAAATTGTGTTTTATAGTGTTTCTGGGTGTAGTAGTGCAATGACACTAACCTGAGACGGCTGACTCTCTGCAATGGCAGGTGATGGTAGCAAATTGTTCGTGACGCCAGTGCCAGTTAAACGGTGGCACGCCGTTTGCTGATAGCAGGAATAACTTGAGGAACACGTGGTATTAAAACAGAACTCCAACTTTAGTAGTTTTCATGCAGAGACAATAATGGAATCGCAGTTCCTTGGCATACAGTCGATTTTGCAATACGGTTGATGCAGGCAATACAGATTGAGCAAGGTGATTACAGAGTGTTAAACACAGGACTTGCAGTACAGGAGCTTGCACTCTATTTCTGACTGATCCTGGAATGTAGCATATCTTCCCCAAGGCCCAATAGCCTAGCTCTGGCATATATCCTTGGTTCTAGCTTCATAAAGTACCTCCTCTGTTATCTTGAGTACCTCTTGCTTTCTTGAGTTTTTGCCTCTGTCTCTCTCTCTGCTTCCTCAGGCTCTTTAGCTAAGATATTCCTGTTTCTGCATATGGGAATTCAGGAGGAAATCTTCTCCTGGACCGCAGGCTTCAGGCCTGGACTTGTCTCTGACATTGTCTAATCTCCAACTGTAGATTACAGACACTAGACTCCGTCTGCCTTTCACTTCCCTGACTGGGCCTTATATAAACTAGGGCTCTCTAGCTCCCTCTAGTGACTAGAAGCTGGAATGACACCCCTAGCAGGCCTGTACATGCAAGTGTCACAGTAACAGGGAAATACATACCATTACATTACATGACAATTTATAAAGATGACATATACCAACTTCCCCATAATTAAGGGGGGACGACAGCACACCAAGTGACACTTTTGTAGTGACGGGCATTACAGTCCCCGTACACTACATAAGTCTTTTGCGGTCTACAAATTGCAGATCCACAAAACACGGATACCAGGCTTGTGTGTTCCTCACAGGGCCAGCGCTATATAGAAATGCCTATTCTTATACACGATTGTGGACAAGAATAGAACATGCTGTATGCCGTCTGAATGAGCCCTTATATAGAGTTTCAATGGACTTCAAAAAGTCTTTAGATCTAAATATAAGAGCTAAACCAGACAATAAAAAAAAAAAAAGTCAACTCCAAAACTTTGCATATACCTTAGTAACTAAGGATGATTTCTAACTTGTCAGTGCATACGTAGGAAGTCCCAAAGTCTCTCAGTATTAGCTGGCTGTGCATTAACCCTTTCCACAGTACACTGCAGATACAGTGCAATAACTGTGATTTAACAGGATATATTACAATAAACATAAAATGCAGTTCAACAATATAAAACAGTATAAGTTTAAACAACTGCATAATTCCCAGTGCAAGTTAACCTTTCCAAGTGCACTAATGTAGTGAGTTAATGGCTTTGCATAGTAGAAATAGGGGCAAATATCGGTACTGAGGGTTTGAAGAGGGAAACTTAGTTTGAAGGGGCACTGTGGCTAAGATCAGGGTGCTATCGATACAATGGTGGTGCTAATGATTTGAAAGGGAAACAGTAGCTATGTAAAAAGGGGGTGCTGTGGTTGGGGCTACTAAGGTTTTTTTTGGGGGGGGCTTGGTGTTGTGATAAAAGAATACTGTGTGATAGGTTACTGAAAATTTTAAAGGAGGAACTATGAAGAGGGCGGTATGGCTGCAATGGGGGCACACTGTAAATGTTCTGAAGTGCTATAGATTTGAAGGGGGGAACAATCTATGGTTGTGCGGAATTGGGATGAGGCACCATGGTTGTCATTGGGGAGTGGTCAGTGTAATTGGCGGTGGGGCTTATGTTTGGAAAGTCTACCATGGTGTCTAGCATGCATCTCTTTTCCTCCTTCTCTGCCCTGCAATTTTATTAATAAGAATGCATTAGAAGTGATATTTATTCTGCATTTATGTAGATTCACCACTGGTGATGATGTGAACCCCCCCCCCCCCCCCCATAAAAAAAATTTAAAATGTTGGCCTCAGCTCACGAGAGGTAGACCCTCTACTTTTGTTTCAGGTTCTGATTCCTTTTGTTGGACGTTTGCAGCATTTTGCAGATTAGATTAGAAGCACTGGTGAAATGTCTACCCACAGAGAGACGGGCACCAACTGATTAAAAGCAATCTCTACAGAGCAATATTCATCATAGGAGCTGGGCCGGGGCATAGGCATCTGAATGAGATCACTGCAGGGAGCCTGAAACATGTCACCTCCAGGGATGAACTGAATCAGAGCAGAGAAGACGGAGGAAAGGAGGCAAATCAAGCTCTATGGTCTGATACCTGTTTAACTTGTTATTTCCCAGGAGGCTAGTATCATACTAAGTGACACAGATGTACCAGTCAGATGATGGGGGATGTAGTGCTGTGTGGTTCTGTGAGACAATAAGGAAGATTTATCAACACTGGTGCAAAGGAAAACTGGCTTAGTTGCCCATAGCAACCAGATTCTGTCTTTCGTTTTCCAAAGGACATCTGAAAAATGAAAGGTGGTTGCTATGGGCAACTAAGCCAGTTTTCCTTTGTACCAGTGTTGATAAATTTATCCTGATGTATCTGAGCTTATCACACATGATAGGCTTAGATACATTGGATATACAGACAGTATCACACATGATAGGCTTACATACATTGGGTATACAGACAGTATCACACATGATAGGCTTAGATGCATTGGGTATACAGACAGTATCACACATGATAGGCTTAGATGCATTGGGTATACAGACAGTATCACACATGATAGGCTTAGATACATTGGGTATACAGACAGTATCACACATGATAGGCTTAGATACATTGGGTATACAGACAGTATCACACATGATAGGCTTAGATGCATTGGGTATACAGACAGTATCACACATGATAGGCTTAGATACATTGGGTATACAGACAGTATCACACATGATAGGCTTAGATACATTGGGTATACAGACAGTATCACACATGATAGGCTTAGATACATTGGGTATACAGACAGTATCACACATGTTAGGCTCAGATACATTGACTATGTGGACAGTATCACACATGATAGGCTTAGATACATTGGGTATACAGACAGTATCACACATGTTAGGCTCAGATACATTGACTATGTGGACAGTATCACACATGATAGGCTTAGCTACAGCAACTCTGTAAAAATATTACACATAGGATTAGATACAACAGCTCGGCAGACTGTATCACACAACAGGCTTCGGTACAGCAGCTCGGCAATCCATAACACACCTGATAGGCTTAGAAACACTTCTCAGCAAAGTTTCACAAATGATAGGCTTAAATACACAGCATAGCAGATGATATCACACATAATAGGCTAAGATACGCATGATGGCACAGTAGACAGCCTTTCTGCTATAAATCTAGCTTTAGCAGGAGTGGCCCCTTAGTGTATTACTTTAACCTGCCCATTAGATGGCAGCAGAGAGGCAAGCTCTCAGGATGAGAGTAGTGATAATTACTGACAAGGGAAGTGTCATCCCATCTTTTTTATCACCTAGAATGGCCAGTCTGGGATGCACTACTAGACAAACATGCCAGTCATGAGCTTGGAAAAAAAAACCTGAGTGAAAAACCCTGTGGAATGACGACCAGTGCTGCCGACCTGTTTTTATTTTAATCTGGATATCTTATTCAAAAATTATGAACGCCAACATTTTTTACAATCAAATTGCTAATTATAAATGATATATTTCTACTGGCAGGAGAACAGATATGATGACACTACCTGCGATCTGTCAAATGATTAACTTAAAAAGTAAATGGTCAAATCACAGACACATCATTTTTACAGATACTGAGAAAAAAAGTCCAATCTTTACGGACTGTCCAGGAATTTACGGACGGTTGGCAACCCTGATGACAACCCCTTTAATAGAAGCCGTGTTGGTTGCCATATATAACATTAGTCATTGGTCAACGGCCTGTAAAGGGTGAGAATCCCTTTGGGGGCCATATTGGGTGTCACCCAGCTATTACAGACTCAAAAATGGCAAATCTGTCTACAGCAATATAGCCCTGATGCCAATATCTAATAATAATAAAAAAAAAACTTGCTTTTACGGACTCTAGGAGAGTTGAGTGACAACCTGGTGACTTTTACAGTTCCCACGAGGGTCATCACCCAGTTTTTCTAATGTCCTGGGTTTCTTAAAGGGGTTATCTAACCCCTAAAATGCCTCCCCATACGCCCCTGACAGAGGTTATACTTACCTGGCTCCTTGGCACCCTCATCGCTTCTGATGCTGGCATGGCCGCGGCTGCATCTCCCCGTTGTGCGGATGAAAACATCCGGCGTCAGGTGGGCAGCCAGTAGCAGGCCACAATAGGAAAAAGCCTCCCATGCTAGGGAGGCTCATTCCCATGGTGGCCTGCTATTGGCTGACCACCCGACGGCGGATCTTTTCAACCGCACAACGGAAAGATGCAGCTGCAGACGTACCAGCATCAGAACCGGCGCGGGTGCCAGGGGATGCATTTTAGGGTTTGGATAACCCCTTTAATGTCCTGGCAATATTGAAGTATAGGATCTATGACTGCATAACACTCTGTGACGACTGAATGACAAAAAGAATAGTTTACAAAAGTAACAGATTTCTGGAGTGGTCAGGAAATATGGATTTTTTAGTAAAAGCTAATGCGTTTTGAGACTGGTTAACACGGGTGAAAAAAATGATGTGGCCACTAGATGCAACATATTTCAGAATTGATCGGTATAGATAGATGAAGGAGACTTTATGGTGTAAAAGTCAACACGTTTTGGGACGGGTCAGTATTGATAAAGTATATTTTATTAAGCCAAAGGCAAGTATTGATGAATGGATGGCATAAATGAAATATATAAAGTTATAAACACCAACGCATTTCAGGTTTAGTCAGTGTATATGGATGAAGGATACATTATTGTGCCTTTATCAGGCTGGTATATGTCGGTACTTTTTTGTGCTATATGGAATAGCGCACTTTACATGGGAGTCACCCATTAAAAATTGTATTTTAGGAGCCTGTGGGTGACAGATGTCTCTGTATGGCTGTATGATTGTATCCGCAAGAAAGGTATATGCTGTACGCCAAGAAAATCTCTTAATGGATACTATACTTGTGATTGCAAAACAAACTGTAATGTAGCCTTGCAGAAAAGGTGACGCGTCTCATGTAGATGGCTAAAGGAATATTTTGTAAAAGGAAACGCGTTTCAGGACTGGTCAACCTAGATGGATAAATATTTTATTTTGTAAAAGGCAATATATTTGGAGACTAGTTAGTATAGATGGATGGTAAATTTTGTTCAAAGGTCAACGCATTTCAGGACTGCTCAGGACATAAGGATGAAGAATACAGTGTTTACAATGTCAGTAGATGTTGAATTGTTTACTACATAGAAGGCAGCACGTTTCAGAATGTGAAGTTGCCCTGTAGGCACAACATTTTGACTACACCCGATGGATTCCACGCTGGTTAAATTATTTCATGTATTATGAAATTGGGGGAGGGGGGCAGGATAGTTCTCCTCAAACCAATGACAAACCCAAAACATTGCAACACAAGCAATGAATAAAACAGACAGAGGTTGCAGCGATAATCATACGCGCTTTACATCTCCTCTACCCCCAGAGGGGGGAACAAAAATCAAACCCAGATTCTAACTGCAAGATGGAGATGATTTTATGAGGCATTTTTTCAACTTTTCATAATCTCTTCTGATTGTTTCCTGGAATCGCTGCGCTCTCCCTGGCTTTCTGAGCGTTTTTAACTTTCATTGCGAAGTGTTCAATCACCTCCTGCCGAGAGCCATGAATTAAACATCACTCTATAGGTCATAATATCTTAAAGGAGCATTGGAAGAGGAAAATCATCTTCAGGTTAGCTTTTCTGATTTTCATTTGTATTGACTTTTCAGCCATTTTCTGGGTTTAACAGTATCAGTTATACCTCACACTTTGTCACCCAGCTTTTCCAAACTCCTGAATGGTAAAACTGCTTAGCTATGACAGCTAGGGATGCATCAATGCATAACTAGGCAGATGTGTCATTCAGGGGCCAGACTGACAACTTGAAGGGAGGAAAACCAAAGGAGTATGCCGATGCATAACTATAGTAGGTGAATAGGTTGCAGTTGCACCCAAATTTTGCTTTGGAGACTAGAAGCTTCAAGTTACCCCTCTGTACTGACGTAATCTCAAAGGCTTCTCAGTTGAGAAAGCAGGGGCATATTAATGGAGGGGTTACTATTGGAAGCGGCACAATGTGGGCATAACTACTGTGATGGCACAATGTGGCCGTTAGTATTGTTTCGGGCACAATGTGTGAATTACTACTGTGAAGGGACACAATGTGGGCATAACTACTGTTTTGGGGCACAATGTGGACATTACTACTATGAGGGAGCACAATGTGGGCATAACTACTGTTTTGGGGTGCAATGTGGGCATTACTTCCGTTTCAGGGCACAATGTGGGTATTACTAAAACTCTATCATTACTCCATTAATAAAAAAAACATCTCTCGACCCATCCTACACAACTAACTACAGACCAGTCTCCAATCTTCACTTCATCTCTAAACTCCTGGAGCGTCTGGTCTACTCTCGCCTTACCCGCTATGTCTCTGATCACTCTCCTCGATCCATTACAATCTGGTTTCCGCCCCCTGCATTCTACAGAAACTGCCGTCACCAAAGTGAAAAATGACCTCCTGACAGCAAAATGCAACGGTAACTACTCTCTGCTCATTCTCCTTGACCTCTCTGCAGCTTTTGATACTGTAGACCACCATCTCCTGCTCGCCATGCTTCAATCCATCAGCCTAAAGGACACCGCCCTCTCCTGGTGTTCTTCCTATCTCTCTGGTCGCTCTTTCAGTGTATCATTCGCTGGCTCCACTTCCTTACCTCTCCCCCTCGCTGTTGGAGTTCCCCAGGGTTCAGTCCTAGGCCCTCTCCTCTTCTCCCTGTACACAGCACCAATTGGACAGACCGTCAGCAGATTTGGTTTGCAGTACCATCTCTATGCTGATGACACACAACTATACACTTCATCCCCTGACATCACACCTGCTGTATTACAGAACACCAGTGACTGTCTCTCTGCCGTCTCTAACATTATGTCCTCTCTCTATCCGAAACGAAATCTTTCAAAAACTGAACTTAATATGTTCTCTCCATCTACTAACCTACCTAAACCTGATGTCATCACTCCTAGGCAGCACGCCCACTGTCTTGGGGTGACTTTTGACACTGATCTTTCTTTCACCCCCTATATTCAATCTCTCGCCCGCTCATGTCGCCTGCACCTCAAAAACATCTCTAGTATCCGCCCCTTTCTCACTATGGAAACAACAAAAACTCTCATTGTTGCCCTGATCCACTCCCGTCTTGATTACTACAACTCACTATTAATTGGCCTCCTTCTCACCAGACTCTCCCCTCTCCAATCTATTCTTAATGCAGCAGCCAGGGTCACCTACAGTATCTGTTCAACCGCTACTCTGATGCCTCCGCCCTGTGTCAATCATTGCACTGGCTACCCATACACTATAGAATCCAATTCAAACTGCTCGTCCTCACCCACAAAGCCCTCCACAGTGCTCCACCACCCTACATCTCTTCCCTCATCTCTGTCTACCACCCTACCCGTG
This sequence comes from Bufo bufo, assembly GCF_905171765.1. NCBI lineage: Eukaryota > Metazoa > Chordata > Amphibia > Anura > Bufonidae > Bufo > Bufo bufo. The sequence goes on along the minus strand of NC_053394.1, from coordinate 136,828,611 downwards.
CTCTCCGTTCAGCCAATGACTTACGACTGACTTCGACAAAAATCCGAATCCCTCTCTCCTGGCTCCAAGAGTTCTCCCGAGCTGCACCGGTTCTCTGGAATGCCCTACCCCAAGAAATCAGGCTTAATCACAACATGCACAGTTTTAAGCGTTCGCTAAAAACACATCTTTTCAGGGTGGCCTATCACCTCCCTTGATCTAACCTCCCATAGCCCATTTATCATTCCCTGAAGCTGAGCCTCCACTGCACCCAGAAGCACTTCGTATATTGGCCGCTGACCGGCTCATGTGGCTTTATATCTGCTCCCCTATTCTCCCAAGATGGCTGGACTATCCTACATAACAAGCACTTCTACCTTTTGTGTCACCCCTATCCCCTCATAGATTGTAAGCTCTTGCGAGCAGGGCCCTCATTCCTCTTGTTGTAATAATCGACTTGTCTGTTGCTATGTTATTTATGACTGTTTGTACATGAACCCCTGAATTTTAAGGCGCTGCCGGAATATGTTGGCGCTATATAAATAAAGATTATTATTATTATTATTACTACTGTGAAGGGGCACAATGTGGGCATAACTGCTGTGTCAGGGCACAATGTGGGCATTACTACTGGGAGGGGGCACAATGTTGGAATTACTACTGTGTGGTAGCACTAAGGGGAAAGCAATGCACTAGATTACCCTGTTATACATTGGGATAACTAGGTCTTCCAGGGCCAGCATAGCGCCCTCTGCTGGGGATTTAACAGAGACGGTCACCTTCCCTTATTTATGTAATTTTTTTTCTTTTTGCTCTATCACCACAGAGACCTTGTTCTGGTTCCAGTGGACAGCAAAACCCTGGATGAAGTTGGACCAGTTGGTTCTTTCATTTATCGCATGGTGTATGAATGGAGAGCAAGCCAGACATGCACAATGTTTTTTTCTTCACTTCTGGGCTTAGGCCTCTTTCACACTTGCGTTGTTGGGATCCGGCATGCACTTCCGTTGCCGGAGGTGCCTGCCGGATCCGGAAAAACGCAAGTGTACTGAAAGCATTTGAAGACGGAACCGTCTTCCAAATGCTTTCAGTGTTACTATGGCACCCAGGACGCTATTAAAGTCCTGGTTGCCATAGTAGGAGCGGGGAGCGGGGGAGCGGTATACTTACAGTCCGTGCGGCTCCCGGGGCGCTCCAGAATGACGTCAGAGCGCCCCAAGCGCATGGATCACGTGATCGCATGGATCACGTCATCCATGCGCATGGGGCGCTCTGACGTCATTCTGGAGCGCCCCGGGAGCCGCACGGACGGTAAGTACACTGCTCCCCCGCTCCCCGCTACACTTACCATGGCTGTCAGGACTTTAGCGTCCCGGCAGCCATGGTAACCACTCTGAAAAAGCTAAATGTCGGCTCCGGCAATGCGCCGAAACGACGTTTAGCTTAAGGCCGGATCCGGATCAATGCCTTTCAATGGGCATTAATTCCGGATCCGGCCTTGCGGCAAGTGTTCCGGATTTTTGGCCGGAGCAAAAAGCGCAGCATGCTGCGGTATTTTCTCCGGCCAACAAACGTTCCGTACCGGAACTGAAGACATCCTGATGCATCCTGAACGGATTACTCTCCATTCAGAATGCATTAGGATAATCCTGATCAGGATTCTTCCGGCATAGAGCCCCGACGACGGAACTCTATGCCGGAAGACAATAACGCAGGTGTGAAAGAGCCCTTAGTTATGTGCAGGTCCCACTTCTGGGGCCCTCTGCTATCTGACATTGATGGCGTATCCTAGCGATATCCTAGCGATATGCCATTAATGTCTCAGATGCAATAATCTTTAACCACCTCCGGACCGCCTAACGCAGGATTGCGTTCCGGAGGTGGCAGCGCTGCGCAGAGTCACGCATATACGCGTCATCTCGCGAGACGCGAGATTTCGCTCAAAGCCGGCCCGCGCATGTGCATCGCGGGCCGGCAAAATTAAAAGAAGTATTTCGTCACCAGCCTGCCAGCAACGATCATTGGCTGGCAGGCTGGCGATTTTCAAAAAATCCAATCCAAAGTCATATAACAGATCATATTAGTAAATATGATCTGTTATATGGCTTGTCTGCTCCTGTGCTGGTCCTTTTCGTCGGTTGGATCCAGCACAGGAGCAGACTGAACTGTGAGTAGCACCAACACTACACCTTAGCCCCAGATCACCCACCTGCACCCCAATTAACCCTTTGATCACCCCTTTGATCGCCCCTGTCAATCACTAGTGAAAGGAAAAAAAGTGATCAGTGTAAACTGTCACTTTTTTTTTTTCACTGGTATTGGCTGTTAGGTTTTAGGGATAGTTTAGGCCCCTTGGTTAGGTAGTTAGCGTCAGTTAGCGCCCACCCCACCGCACCGCAGTCACTTTTATTCGCTGTTTAGCGTATCGCTAATCAGCATTTGTACTTTTATAGTATCTGTAAGTGATCAAAACTGATCACGGTCAGATCTATAATAGTATTAGTGTCACTTTAGTTCGCCCTCCACCCAAAACGCAGTGTTTGCCCGATCAGGCCTGATCGGTCGCCCACACGTGCGTTCACCCACGCCCGCCCCACCGCAGTGACAAAAAATATATATTTTTTGATCACTGCACATTCATTTTACACGCACTGCGGCGATAAAAAAAAATCAGTTTTGATATTTTTTATCAACCGCAGCGGCCTCCGGTACTTCGCTAGCCTCCCCTTTGTAAGACAGGTTTGCTTTTTTTCTTGGGTAGTCTCAGGGAATACCCCTAAATTTAGTAGTCCGAAATGTCAAACAGGGGGTATTCTTCTGAAGAGGCCTACAGGATTCTGACCCAGTCGGATGAGGAGTGGGAACCCTCATCTGACGAATCTAGCGGGTCAGAATATGAACCTGTGGAAAGCAGTGGCTCTCTGACCCAAAGTTCGGACGAGGAGGTGGAGGTCCCTGGCAGCACCAGGCGTACCCGGCCCCATGTCGCTAGACCACAGGTTACACAGGATCCGCTTCAAGAGCAGCAGAGTGGGGCTGTCGCTGCCGGATCACGTGGTGAGGCATACACCAGCAGCGCAGCCCTTCCTGGACCTAGTACCAGCACTGCCGTACAACCTGGTGAAGTAGCGAGCACCAGAAGGGCAGTTGAAGCTGGTACGGTGGCACGTGCAATAGTTACCCCGTCGCAGCCACCGCACAGACAGGCCCGTAGAGCCCCTAGAGTCCCTGAGGTGCTGGCAAATCCTGATTGGCAGTCACCAACTTCAGCCGCACCAGTAGTTCCCCCTTTCACCGCCCAGTCTGGAGTTCGGGTTGAGACGGCTCAAATCGGTTCGGCCCTGGGATTTTTTGAGCTGTTCTTGACTGCGGAGCTCTTGGACTTAGTCGTGGCAGAGACCAACCAGTATGCCACACAATTTATAACCGCTAACCCGGGAAGCTATTATGCCCAGCCTTTCCGGTGGAAACCAGTCCAAGTTTCCGAACTTAAAATTTTTTTGGGCCTTCTCATCAACATGGGCCTGACAAAAAAGCATGAATTGCGGTCATATTGGTCAACGCACCCAATTCATCACATGCCCATGTTCTCTGCTGCTATGTCCAGGACACGATTTGAGACCATCCTGCGTTTCCTGCACTTTAGCGACAACACCACCTCCCGTCCCAGAGGCCACCCTGCTTTTGACCGGCTCCACAAAATTCGGCCCCTCATAGACCATTTCAACCTGAAATTTGCAGATTTGTATACCCCTGAGCAAAACATCTGCGTAGACGAGTCCCTAATACATTTTACCGGGCGCCTTGGCTTCAAACAATACATCCCAAGCAAGCGTGCCCGGTATGGGGTCAAATTGTATAAGCTCTGTGAAAGGGCCACAGGCTATACCCACAAATTTCGGATCTATGAGGGAAAAGATCAGACCCTGGAGCCGGTCGGTTGCCCTGACTACCTGGGGAGCAGTGGGAAGACAGTCTGGGACTTGGTGTCACCCTTATTCGGCAAGGGGTACCATCTTTATGTGGACAATTTCTACACAAGTGTGGCCCTCTTTAGGCATTTGTTTCTAGAACGGATTTGCGCCTGTGGCACCGCGCGAACTAGTCGCGTGGGCTTCCCCCAACGGCTTGTAACCACCCGTCTTGCAAGGGGGCAGAGGGCTGCCTTGTGTAACGAAGAACTGCTCGCAGTGAAATGGAGAGACAAGCGTGACGTTTACATGCTCTCCTCCATTCACGCAGACACGACAATCCAAATTGAGCGAGCAACCCGTGTCATTGAAAAGCCCCTCTGTGTCCACGACTATAATGCGCTCATGGGAGGGGTGGACTTCAATGACCAGATGTTGTCTCCGTATTTAGTTTCCCGCAGACCCAGACGCTGGTATAAGAAGGTGTCTGTATATTTAATTCAATTGGCGCTCTACAATAGTTTTGTTCTCTACAGTAAGGCTGGGAGAACAGGATCCTTCCTCAAATTCCAGGAAGAGATCATCGAGAACCTCCTTTACCCAGTAGGTTCCGTGGCCCCATCCACCAGTGTAGTTAGCCGTCTACACGAGCGACATTTCCCCAGTGTCGTTCCTGGTACCTCAACCCAACCGTCACCCCGAAAAAGATGTCGTGTCTGTAGCAGGAGTGGAATAAGGCGTGACACCCGCTATTTCTGTCCTGACTGTGCTGACCACCCTGCCCTATGCTATGGAGAGTTTTTCCGGAAGTACCACACACAGGTACACCTAGCATAGGGATCACATCTCACCAGGACAGGCACACAGGGCTATTAGGGCCCATTCACTCACAGCTGCTGCAAACCTCTCCTTTCACCTGGGATAAAGTGCATAACGTACTTCGCCACATCTTTGGGCGATTTGCGCTTTGCACATTGTCCCATGGGGAAGGAGAGGTTTGTTCTATAAAGGTAAAAAAAACTAAACAAAAAAAAAAATACCGGTAAGTAAAAAAGTTAAACGTTCAGTTAAAAAAGTTTAAAAAAAGTTTCTATGTTCTGTTCAATACATTTTACCGGGCTTTACCGGGTTTAATACATTTTACCGGGCGCCTTGGCTTCAAACAATACATCCCAAGCAAGCGTGCCCGGTATGGGGTCAAATTGTATAAGCTCTGTGAAAGGGCCACAGGCTATACCCACAAATTTCGGATCTATGAGGGAAAAGATCAGACCCTGGAGCCGGTCGGTTGCCCTGACTACCTGGGGAGCAGTGGGAAGACAGTCTGGGACTTGGTGTCACCCTTATTCGGCAAGGGGTACCATCTTTATGTGGACAATTTCTACACAAGTGTGGCCCTCTTTAGGCATTTGTTTCTAGAACGGATTTGCGCCTGTGGCACCGCGCGAACTAGTCGCGTGGGCTTCCCCCAACGGCTTGTAACCACCCGTCTTGCAAGGGGGCAGAGGGCTGCCTTGTGTAACGAAGAACTGCTCGCGGTGAAATGGAGAGACAAGCGTGACGTTTACATGCTCTCCTCCATTCACGCAGACACGACAATCCAAATTGAGCGAGCAACCCGTGTCATTGAAAAGCCCCTCTGTGTCCACGACTATAATGCGCTCATGGGAGGGGTGGACTTCAATGACCAGATGTTGTCTCCGTATTTAGTTTCCCGCAGAACCAGACGCTGGTATAAGAAGGTGTCTGTATATTTAATTCAATTGGCGCTCTACAATAGTTTTGTTCTCTACAGTAAGGCTAGGAGAACAGGATCCTTCCTCAAATTCCAGGAAGAGATCATCGAGAACCTCCTTTACCCAGTAGGTTCCGTGGCCCCATCCACCAGTGTAGTTAGCCGTCTACACGAGCGACATTTCCCCAGTGTCGTTCCTGGTACCTCAACCCAACCGTCACCCCGAAAAAGATGTCGTGTCTGTAGCAGGAGTGGAATAAGGCGTGACACCCGCTATTTCTGTCCTGACTGTGCTGACCACCCTGCCCTATGCTATGGAGAGTTTTTCCGGAAGTACCACACACAGGTACACCTAGCATAGGGATCACATCTCACCAGGACAGGCACACAGGGCTATTAGGGCCCATTCACTCACAGCTGCTGCAAACCTCTCCTTTCACCTGGGATAAAGTGCATAACGTACTTCGCCACATCTTTGGGCGATTTGCGCTTTGCACATTGTCCCATGGGGAAGGAGAGGTTTGTTCTATAAAGGTAAAAAAAACTAAACAAAAAAAAAAATACCGGTAAGTAAAAAAGTTAAACGTTCAGTTAAAAAAGTTTAAAAAAAGTTTCTATGTTCTGTTCAACAGTTAATAAAGTTATTGCTTTGCGGCCTGGTTTTTTCTTTTTTGTTTTGTTTTTTTTACCTTTCAGGTGGACCAACAGATCGACCAGCTGCAGCACTGATGTGCATTCGGACAGAAGCATTGCGCTGCTGTCAGATTACACGCAAGTCGGTGTATGCGGCGCTGCAAGACGAGATTTCTCCTCTGCAGTAAAAGATACGTTTGCCGAGGCATATGAGCTGAGGAGGTGGCGGTGTTCATATACTTTGGTAAACACTTTGTATATATAAAAAAAAAAATCCCGGCAATGATTTATTCATCCACATCGATTGATGTGAATGGAGAAATCTGGTTTGCCAGGGCATACGAGCTGAAGTGGGTATGGATGTTGGGCGGAGCTCCTATGTCCTGGCAGACGCCTTTCCCCTCCTTTTTCTTTTTTTGGCAGAGATTTTTTCATCCACATTGATCGATGCGAATGAAGAAATCTGTGCCGTTCATTTTTTTCTTTCAGCCCAGAGGCTGAACGGAAAAAAAAAATCTCATTACCCGTATGCTCAATATAAGGAGAATAGCAGAAACTCCTAATGCTGGGCATACATGTAATGATTGCGGAGACCCTCAAATGCCAGGGCAGTACAAACACCCCACAAATAACACCATTTTGGAAAGAAGACACCCCAAGGTATTCGCTGAGGGGCTTATTGAGTCCATGAAAGATTGAAATTTTTGTCCCAAGTTAGCGGAAAGGGAGACTTTGTGAGAACAAAATCAAAAAAATCAATTTCCGCTAACTTGTGCCAAAAATTTTTTTTTTCAATGAACTCGCCATGCCCCTTATTGAATACCTTGGGGTGTCTTCTTTCCAAAATGGGGTCACATGTGGGGTATTTATACTGCCCTGGCATTTTAGGGGCCCCAAAGCGTGAGAAGAAGTCTGGTATCCAAATGTCTAAAAATGCCCTCCTAAAAGGAATTTGGGCACCTTTGCCCACCTAGGCTGCAAAAAAGTGTCACACATGTGGTATCTCCGTATTCAGCAGAAGTTGGGGAATATGTTTTGGGGTGTCATTTTACATATACCCATGCTGGGTGAGATAAATATCTTGGTCAAATGCCAACTTAGTATAAAAAAAATGGGAAAAGTTGTCTTTTGCCAAGATATTTCTCTCACCCAGCATGGGTATATGTAAAATGACACCCCAAAACACATTCCCCACCTTCTCCTGAGTACGGAGATACCAGATGTGTGACACTTTTTTGCAGCCTAGGTGGGCAAAGGGGCCCACATTCCAAAGAGCACCTTTCGGATTTCACAGGTCATTTACCTACTTACCAGACATTAGGGCCCCTGGAAAATGCCAGGGCAGTATAACTACCCCACAAGTGACCCCATTTTGGAAAGAAGACACCCCAAGGTATTCCGTGAGGGGCATGGCGAGTTCCTCAAATTTTTTATTTTTTGTCACAAGTTAGTGGAAAATGATGATTTTTTTTTTTTTTTTTTTTTTTCATACAAAGTCTCATATTCCACTAACTTGTGACAAAAAATAAAAATTTCCATGAACTCACTATGCCCATCAGCGAATACCTTGGGGTCTCTTCTTTCCAAAATGGGGTCACTTGTGGGGTAGTTATACTGCCCTGGCATTCTAGGGGCCCAAATGTGTGGTAAGGAGTTTGAAATCAAATTCTGTCAAAAATGACCTGTGAAATCCGAAAGGTGCTCTTTGGAATATGGGCCCCTTTGCCCACCTAGGCTGCAAAAAAGTGTCACACATCTGGTATCTCCGTACTCAGGAGAAGGTGGGGAATGTGTTTTGGGGTGTCATTTTACATATACCCATGCTGGGTGAGAGAAATATCTTGGCAAAAGACAACTTTTCCAATTTTTTTATACGTTGGCATTTGACCAAGATATTTCTCTCACCCAGCATGGGTATATGTAAAAAGACACCCCAAAACACATTCCTCAACTTCTCCTGAGTACGGGGATACCAGATGTGTGACACTTTTTTGCAGCCTAGGTGGGCAAAGGGGCCCACATTCCAAAGAGCACCTTTCGGATTTCACAGGTCATTTTTTACTGAATTTGATTTCAAACTCCTTACCACACATTTGGGCCCCTAGAATGCCAGGGCAGTATAACTACCCCACAAGTGACCCCATTTTGGAAAGAAGAGACCCCAAGGTATTCGCTGATGGGCATAGTGAGTTCATGGAAGTTTTTATTTTTTGTCACAAGTTAGTGGAAGATGAGACTTTGTATGAAAAAAATAAATAAAAAAAAAATCATCATTTTCCACTAACTTGTGACAAAAAATAAAAAATTCTATGAACTCACTATGCCCATCAGTGAATACCTTAGGGTGTCTACTTTCCGAAATGGGGTCATTTGTGGGGTGTTTGTACTGTCTGGGCATTGTAGAACCTCAGGAAACATGACAGGTGCTCAGAAAGTCAGAGCTGCTTCAAAAAGCGGAAATTCACATTTTTGTACCATAGTTTGTAAACGCTATAACTTTTACCCAAACCATTTTTTTTTTACCCAAACATTTTTTTTTTATCAAAGACATGTAGAACAATAAATTTAGAGCAAAATTTATATATGGATGTAGTTTTTTTTGCAAAATTTGACAACTGAAAGTGAAAAATGTCATTTTTTTGCAAAAAAATCGTTAAATTTCGATTAATAACAAAAAAAGTAAAAATGTCAGCAGCAAAGAAATACCACCAAATGAAAGCTCTATTAGTGAGAAGAAAAGGAGGTAAAATTCATTTGGGTGGTAAGTTGCATGACCGAGCAATAAATGGTGAAAGTAGTGTAGGTCAGAAGTGTAAAAAGTGGCCTGGTCTTTCAGGGTGTTTAAGCACTGGGGGCTGAAGTGGTTAAAAATATTGCATAATTTGGAGTTCAAGTCACTTTATTTGATGCTTGATTTTTATACATGACACAGTGGGGCACTTTTACTAGGGTATCTGCGCCTGTTTTCAGGAGTAGAGAAGCTCTTTCAGACTGTCTTATTTACCTACTGATGTTTAGGTGGCGTTTGCGACTTGTTCGTCTAATTATTATTTTGAGACTAATTTTTGAGTTGTCTTTGTTTTTCTTCTTATAGGTTAGGGCATCTTTTTTTGCTCCTTAATTAGGCACATAAACGGTCCACTCCAGATAAGGCTTATTTTTCCAGTCTGTTTTGAGAGGAAACTTGCACAATTTTTTGCATTAAAACAGATACAGTTGCAACTTTTTTCCGGTCATTTGCAAAAAAATTTAATGCGCAAATCAATGAGACAAGTCTCAGTGAATATGAACATGTCTTACAAGAAAACAACCACTAGAGGTCAGATTTAAAGGGGTTTTCCAGGATTTTAATATTGATGACCTAGGTCATCAATATCAGATCGTCGGGGAACCGACATCCAGGACCCCGATCAGCTGTTTTAAGAGAAGGCTGTGCTCTGTGCAAGCGCAGCCTTCCCTTCATTGATTACCTGCTCGCCGTTGACATCTCAGCGGTGAGCAGTGTAATTACACCAAAGCCGTCCCATTTACTTCTATGGGATGGCTCCTTCCTATTGAGATGTATTAGTTGTAGTTACACCTGCTCACCGTTGCGATGTCGATGGCGAGCAGGTAAACAATGAAGGCAAGGCTTCGCTTGTACAGAGCACAGCCTTCTCTTCATACAGCTGGATTGGTGGGGGTGCCAGGGGTGGGACTGATATTGATGACCTATCCTGAGAATAGGTCATCAATATTAAAATCCTGGAAAACCCTTTTAAACCCAATATAATTAAAGGGTTTCTGTCACCCTGCAAAACTCATATTTTTTTTTTTGGATAGTTAGATTCCTCATAGTGCGATATAGGAGAATATAATGCTCTTACTTACTTTCATGCGGCCGATTCTTTATAAAACGAACTTTTATAATATGTAAATGAGGGCTCTACCAGCAAGTAGGGCGTCTACTTGCTGGTAGCTGCTGCAGAAATCCGCCCCCTCGCCGTGTTGATTGACAGGGCCAGCCGTGATCTACTCCTCCGGCTGGCCCTGTCAGTAATTCAAAAATCGAGCGCCTCGCGTCATTCGGCGCAGGCGCTCTGAGATGAGGAGGCTCGTATCCTCAGCACTCCCTCAGTGCGCCTGCGCCGATGACATCACCAAAAGAGAAGACGTCATCGGCGCAGGCGCACTGAGGGAGTGCTGAGGATACGAGCCTCCTCATCTCAGAGCGCCTGCGCCGAATGACGCGAGGCGCTCGATTTTTGAATTACTGACAGGGCCAGCCGGAGGAGGAGATCACGGCTGGCCCTGTCAATCAACACGGCGAGGGGGCGGATTTCTGCAGCAGCTACCAGCAAGTAGACGCCCTACTTGCTGGTAGAGCCCTCATTTACATATTATAAAAGTTCGTTTTATAAAGAATCGGCCGCATGAAAGTAAGTAAGAGCATTATATTCTCCTATATCGCACTATGAGGAATCTAACTATCCAAAAAAAAAAATATGAGTTTTGCAGGGTGACAGAAACCCTTTAAGCTCATTTATTACGCGATCATAAATTTAAAGACAAGCATTTCAATTACTCCTAAAGGCAAGCTTAATAAATGTGCCCCAGTTTGCATGCTTCTTGAGGCTTAAAGGGGTATTCCAGTTATAGAACATTATGCCCTATCCACAGCCCCCAGAAATGAATGAAGCAGTGGCACGCTTTTCCGACCAGTTGCTCCATCCATTTCGGGGGGCTCCACGTGGTACTGGGCTCCCGTTCTCATGATCTGTGGGGGTCTCAGCAGTAGGACCCCACCGATCTGATAGTTATTCCCTATCCTGTGGATAGGGGATAACTTTTTGTAACCAGAATACCCCTTTAAACATGTCAAGAACCAGTTGTGCTTCCTACTGCAACATTTAACATTTTTAAAGTTTTTGACCATTTTTGGATTTGATTTATTTAGGGGTCTCTTGGTTTCTGATGGTTAATGGTCCTGTACATGTGACACATTTCAGCAATATTTTTGTAAAGAGGTAGGAAGGCGCTAAACGTGGCTGATAATTCGGCAGTAAACCTCGCGGGCCGGGTGTAGCTTTCAATTAGCACTAATAAACACTTCAAACATCAGAATTTCTTGCTGCGCCGGCGTCTTTAGGTAACGGGATTAACACATTAATTGAGCTTAATTAGCTGCTGAGGACCACACCTGAAAGATGAGAAACATCCAGAGCGGCGCAGGTCACAGGTGATTTTATCGGATTCTACAGAAATGCAAAGTGATGTGTTTTTGAAAACAAATTGTGATAAATTTTTTACATAAGTTTTACGGGATACTGTCCTATAAAATGTAAGTGGAAGTACACTAGTTATATGGGGGGGGGGGGGGGCGAGGTTATATGGAGGTAAACTAGTTATATGGGGGGGTGAGGTTATATGGAGGTAAACTATTTATATGGGGGGGTGACGTTATATGGAGGTACACTAGTTATATGGAGGTGTGTGAGGTTATATGGAGGTACACTAGTTATATGGAGGTGTGTGAGGTTATTTGGAGGTACACTAGTTATATGGTGGTGTATGAGGTTATATGAAGGTGCACTAGTTATATGGAGGTGTGTGTGAGGTTATATGGAGGTGTACTAGTTATATGGTGGTGTATCAGGTTATATGGAGGCGCATTAGTTATATGGAGGTGTGTGATGTTATATGGAGGTACACTAGTTATATGGAGGTATGTGAGGTTATATGAAGTTACACTAGTTATATGGAGGTGTGTGAGGTTATATGGAGGTACACTAGTTTTATGGAGGTTTGTGAGGTTATATGGAGGTACACTAGTTATATGGAGGGACACTAGTTATATGGAGGTGTGTGAGGTTATATGGAGGTGTGTGAGGTTATATGGAGGTAAACTAGTTACATGGAGGTGTATGACGTTATAAGGAGGTGTGTGTGTGAGGTTATATGAAGGTAAACTAGTTAGATCGAGGTATGTGAAGTTATATAGAGGTATGTGAGGTTATATGGGGGTACACTGGTTATATAGAGGTGTGTGAGGTTATATGGGGGTATACTGGTTATATAGAGGTATGTGAGGTTATATGGGGGTATACTGGTTATATGTAAGTGTGTGAGGTTATTTGAAGGTACAATGGTTATATGAAGGTGTGTGAGGTTATATGGAGGGACACTAATTATATGGAGGTGTATGAGGTTATATGGAGGGACACTAGTTATATGGAGGTGTGTGAGGTTATATGGATGTACACTAGTTATATGGGGGGGGGGTGAGGTTATATGGAGGTACACTAGTTAAGTACACTAGTTATATGGAGGTGTGTGAGGTTATATGAAGGGACACTAGTTATATGGAGGTGTGTGAGGTTATATGGAGGTACACTAGTTATATGGAGGTGTGTGAGGTTATATGGAGGTGTGTGAGGTTATGTAACGCCCCAGAGTGGCATTACCACTTCTGCACCTCTCTACTATCTCTAATGTGCTAACCTAATGTCATTCGGCGACACATGCACCGACATTAAGGGACATTATAGGCTACCGCTACACCACTCTGGTATTCCTACACCTGGGTGCCATCTACCACTGCATCACTAGAGGGGTCCTGTGCCCTTGTTGCTTCACTGCAACTGGCGTTACGAAAACAAGTACCCTTTTTCCTCTTAAAGGGCCCTGGGGGAGGCGCCCCCTGCAGTTATATGGAGGTGTGTGAGGTTATATGGAGGTACACTACTTATATGGAGGTATGTGAGGTTATATGGAGGTAAACTAGTTACATGGAGGTGTATGACGTTATAAGGAGGTGTGTGTGTGAGGTTATATGGAGGTAAACTAGTTACATCGAGGTATTTGAAGTTATATAGAGGTATGTGAGGTTATATGTGGGTACACTGGTTATATAGAGGTGTGTGAGGTTATATGGGGGTATACTGGTTATATGTAAGTGTGTGAGGTTATATGGAGGTACAATGGTTATATGGAGATGTGTGAGGTTATTTGAAGGTACAATGGTTATATGGAGGTGTGTGAGGTTATATGGAGGGACACTAGTTATATGGAGGTGTATGAGGTTATATGGAGGGACACTAGTTATATGGAGGTGTGTGAGGTTATATGGAGGTGTGTGAGGTTATGTAACGCCCCAGAGTGGCATTACCACTTCTGCACCTCTCTACTATCTCTAATGTGCTAACCTAATGTAATTCGGCGACACATGCACTGACATTAAGGGACATTATAGGCAACCGCTACACCTGGGCTATTCCTACACCTGGGTGCCATCTACCACTGCATCACTAGAGGGGTCCTGTGCACTTGTTGCTTCACTGCAAATGGCGTTACGAAAACAAGTACCCTTTTTCCTCTTAAAGGGCCCTGGGGGAGGCGCCCCCTACAGTTATATGGAGGTGTGTGAGGTTATATGGAGGTACACTAGTTATATGGAGGTATGTGAGGTTATATGGAGGTAAACTAGTTACATGGAGGTGTGTGAGGTTATATGGAGGTAAACTAGTTACATAGGGGCGTGTGAGGTTTTATGGAGGTAAACTAGTTACATGGGGGTGTGTAAGGTTATATGGAGGTAAACTAGTTATATGGGTGTATGTGAGGTTATATGGAGGTACACTAGTTATATGGAGGTGTGTGAGGTTATATGAAGATAAACTATTTATATGGAGGTGTGTGAGGTTATATGGAGGTGTGTGAGGTTATGTAATGCCCCAGAGTGGCATTACCGCTTCTGCACCTCTCTACTATCTCTAATGTACTAACCTAATGTCATTCTATGCATTTATTTCCAGGTCCTATATGATGTGCATTTTCTATTTTGCAACTGTTATGTTCAAATGTAGTATGCCTGGTTCACCAGCAGGTGGCAACAAGCCTGGCAGAGCTATAGTTACATAGAGTGGAACCTTCTTTTCCATTGTAACCCCCCTCCGTGGTGTGGTGGGGGTGTACCACTTGCTGCAGGGAGGGTGGAGTTCTAGTTAGAGTGAGTTCCAGTTTACCCCTTCTAAGGGAGGTTGTGCGGGGCCATGTCCCTTCTGGATGTGCCTTGCCCAGGACAGCTAGAGCACCTTCAGTTCTGCTGGATGTGGAGTGCACAGCTGGAAGCCTCTGAAGCCAGGAGTAAAGTTCCCTGGACCATTATAGAGTCAGCCTACAGAGAGAAGTTGCAGCACCCAGAGAAAGCTAAGTTATACAGCTATCCTGTCAGCACAGCAGAGCCAGAGAGCAACTGATGTAGTAGAGAGGAGTTTGCCTGCCACAGTTAATGCTAACTTCTGCTGGAACCAAGACAAAGCCTGAAACTGTTGGAGAAATGTTTATTGAGAGTAAAGCTGTTGTTGAACTTCATCACAAGGTCTGGACTCAATTTATTCTATCACCCCCCTCATCAACAACCCCCCCTTTCATTGCGGAGTCAGCGCCTGGGGTCCAGGAGCACGGTGACACATGCACCAACATTAAGGGACATTATAGGCTACCGCTACACCACTCTGGTATTCCTACACCTGGGTGCCATCTACCACTGCATCACTAGAGGGGTCCTGTGCCCTTGTTGCTTCACTGCAAGTGGCGTTATGAAAACAAGTACCCTTTTTTCCTCTTAAAGGGCCCTGGGGGAGGCGCCCCCTGCAGTTATATGGAGGTGTGTGAGGTTATATGGAGGTACACTAGTTATATGGAGGTATGTGAGGTTATATGGAGGAAAACTAGTTACATACAGGAGTGTGAGGTTATATTGAGGTAAACTAGTTACATAGGGGCGTGTGAGGTTATATGGAGGTAAACTAGTTACATGGAGGTGTGTGAGGTTATATGGAGGTAAACTAGTTATATAGAGGTGTGTGAGGTTATATGGAGGAAAACTAGTTACATAGGGCGTGTGAGGTTATATGGAGGTAAACTAGTTACATGGAGGTGTGTGAGGTTATATGGAGGTAAGCTAGTTATATAGAGGTGTGTGAGGTTATATGGAGGTAAACTAGTTATATAGAGGTGTGTGAGGTTATATGGAGGTAAACTAGTTACATAGGGCATGTGAGGTTATATGGAGGTAAACTAATTACATGGAGGAGGTGAGGTTATATGGAGGTAAACTAGTTACATAGGGCGTGTGAGGTTATATGGAGGTAAACTAGTTACATGGAGGTGTGTGAGGTTATATGGAGGTAAACTAGTTACATAGGGGCGTGTGAGGTTATTTGGAGGTAAACTAGTTACATGGGGGTGTGTAAGGTTATATGGAGGCAAAACTAGTTATATGAGTGTGTGAGGTTATATGGAGGTAAACTAGTTACATGGGGGTGTGTGAGGTTATATGGAGGTAAACTAGTTACATGGGGGTGTGTGAGGTTATATAGAGGTAAACTAGTTACATGGGGGTGTGTAACGTTATAAGGAGGTGTGTGTGAGGTTATATGCAGGTAAACTAGTTAGATGGAGGTATGTGAAGTTATGTAGAGGTATGTGACGCTATATGGAGGTACACTGGTTATATAGAGGTGTGTAAGGTTATTTGGAGATATATTGGTTATATGGAGGTGTGAAGTTATATGGAGGTAAACTAGTTACATGGAGGTGTGTGAGATTATAAGGAGGTGCATGTGCAATGAGCAGGACACTGGGTCATTGGGGCTGCTATGCAGTGGGTCAGATTTGGGTGTAAATAAGTTTGTGACGCCAGTTGCAGCTTGCGCAGGTACTGTAGAAGGGCCCTTTAAGATGGTATGAGCTCATGTACTAGGTGAGGAATGCCAGAGGGGGATATTGTCTCTGTATTGTGTCAACGGTGTCTCCTACCTGTAGTACGACTGGACTCCTGTATCCTGGCTCACATGCAACAAAATGAGTGTTGTAAATAGGAGTAATGGAGGAATGATGGAATTCCACACAGATAATAGGGTCCAACTTGGCTTTACTTGATGTTATATTATGCAGCTTTAGATCCATACAATGTTACAGCAATGAGTCTTGGGTCCCAGTAGGTATTGGCAATATGTGGCAGGAATTATATTCATATATTCTGCATCTAGTACATACACCTTTAAGAATCTGGCAGGTATCTGTCTTCTGCTCTGTCTATCTTCTGCTTTTTTTGGGCCTGACTAGCTATGGAGGTACTTATCTTCTCCTTGTATTTGGAATCTGTACTTACAGGACTGCTCGAAGGGAATGGTGGTTTCTTCCTAGAGATCTGATAGTTCTGAAGTTGCTGCTTTCTTTGTCATCCAGCTGAGGTAAGGAACTCAGGCTGGGAATGTTGCTTTGGGCCTCAGGAAAGGCCTAAATCCTTGGTTGGGATCCCTGTTTCCTACGAGCTCCTATTCACACAGCCTACCCCAACAGGGGGTGGCTGGAACACTGCCTAGAACTTTCTGTCCTCCCTCTGAAGTAGGATCTGGGAACATTCCACTCCTCCTCAGATGGGGGAAGCTAGCCTGGAATAGTCTATTCCAGTCTAGGTATACTAACTGGCTTGATTCTGCTACATACTGCTGCCACCTGCTGGTGTACATTTGGAATTACAGCAAATACATTGAATACAGACATAGAAATGGCATACAATATAAATGGAATGTGAGGTTACACAGGGTGACAACACATCTACACTTTAACATCATATAGCCGGGTGGAGAGAGTTTAGTGACATACTCTGGGATGTTACATATGTGAGGTTATTTGGAGGTACAATGGTTATATGGAGGTGTGAAGTTATATGGAGGTAAACTAGTTACATGGAGGTGTGTGAGGTTATATGGAGGTATGAGTTTACATCACCATTGCTTTCCATGCAGATCAGAAGAATGGAAAAATAACCAGTGGCATGAACCCTTATACAGTGGGAAAAATAAGTATTTGATACATTGGCAATTTTGCAAGTTTTCCAACTACAAAGAATGGAGAGGTCTGTAATTTTTATCGTTGGTATACCTCAACTATGAGAGACAGAATCAAAAAAGAATCCAGAAAATCACATTGTATGACTGTTAAATAATTAATTTGCATTTTATTGCATGAAATAAGGATTTTATTGCAACAGGAGGCTCCCATTGTGCATTAACTTTCTTTACTACTCCCATTAGCAGCAAGAATAACTATTACAACAGGTGAAAAGAGTTTTTCAAAACAGGTACTAAATATGTAAATGAGGAAGTCCAGATAACCAATCAGAGGTCTTCCTAGTGTATAAGAGATGATGATGATTATGTAGATTCTGCCTCTTTCTTGCTGCTCCCAACCAAAGAAGATACGTATTAATAATTTTGTCTTTCTATATATCACCAATTGTATTTTAATGCATAAATGTAATATTTAAAGTTATTATATCAGGTTTTACATTCGGTATTACAGACCACTCAGACAAGCGCATGTTCCCCAGTCAAACATCATGTCCTAAGCCGCCGTTTTCATTGCGATACTAATGGTCACTTCTCCCCCTGTTCCCCTGACTGCCGACTCGTTTTATCAAACTATTTCGGCCTTCCATCCCTCTTAATTTATCTCCGTTCCTTCTCCAGTCCCCAAGCGCCATCTTCTTTCATTCAACGCCGAAGTCTCGTGTATCGCGAGACTTCGGGCGCTCCGCTCTCTTGACCTACCACCTTTACACCGTCCACCACACCATTTTTCCCTACCAGAGGACGCCCATGGAGAACCCGAGGCCAGCGAGGTTTCCCTAGATCCAGACCCTCATCAGGTAAGCTTTTCTATCCCAAACTATCCCCACATTCCTCTAGGGGGAAGACTGAAATTTTTTTTCCAAACATGGTCCTCTCTAACCTCAGATTTATGGATCCTGAACACCATCTCAGGATATCAGATAGATTTCCAATCCTCCCCCTCATAGAACCACATCCCTCAACCAATACATTTCTCCACTTTAGATCAAGACCTCATAGAGTCAGAGATACTAGATCTTTTCCACAAGAAAGCTATCATTCAAGTACCACCTCTATCTCCAGGTTTCATCAGCAACATCTTTCTAGTAAAAAAGAAAGATGGGGGTCACAGACCTGTCATAAATTTGAAAACCCTCAACGATTTTGTGACTTATCATCATTTCAAAATGGAGGGAATTCACCTTCTCAGGGACCTCTTACTCCCTCAAGATTGACTAATAAAAATAGATCTAAAAGACGCTTATCTCACCGTACCCATACACCCTTCCCATCAACCTTTTCTACAATTTTTCTGGAACAATCAGAAATGGCAATTCACTTGCCTTCCATTTGGCCTATCATCAGCCCCTTGGTGTTTCACCAAATTAATGAAACCAGTGATATCATCCCTAAGATCCCGAGGTGTACGTCTAATCATATATTTGGACGATATTTTAATTATGGCACAATCACTCTCACTAATCCTTACTCATTCACAATGGACCATTTCTCTTCTAACAAATCTTGGTTTCCTAATCAATTACAAAAAATCTGTCCTGTCCCCATCCAAAGAAATAGAATTTCTGGGCTTCAATATCAATACCGACTCCACTCTATTGAGTCTTCCTACCAAAAAACTCACCTTGATTCGAAGAGAAATCCGTTCAGTACTAAACAAACATCTAGTTTCACTACGGACCATTGCACGGATTGTGGGCCTCTTATCGGCCTCCATACAAGCAATCTTCCCCGCCCCATTACACTACAGAGCCCTCCAATGTCTAAAAACACAACATTTACGAGACGGTCTACAATATTCAAACAAAGTTTCACTATCCCCAGAAGCCAAAGAAGAACTTCTTTGGTGGCTTCAACATATTCAGACCTGGAATGGGAAAATGATATTCAATTTCCTACCAGATCTGATACTAGAATCAGACGCCAGCCTATCGGGATGGGGCGCTCGTTGTGGCCCTTATTCCACAGGAGGAAAATGGTCAGACTCAGAATCTCAACTACACATCAATTGTCTGGAATTACTAGCCACCTTTTTCGCCATGAAAAGTTTAGTGAAAGACAAATCACACTGCTGCATCCTTCTACGTATGGACAATATTGCAGCAGTTCAATACATCAACAGTTTCGGGAGCACCACCTCCAAGATTCTAACCGACATTGCCAAAGAATTTTGGCACTTCTGTCTAGACAGGGATATCACCTTAAAAGTAGAATACCTTCCAGGTTTGATAAACTCAGTTGCCGATTGGAATTCCCGATACCTTTCGGATTCCAGCGATTGGCAATTAAACCCTTTCATCTTTCAACAGATCAACAATCTATGGGGTCCCCTCCTCATAGATCTATTTGCATCACAACTGAACACCCAACTTCCCACCTTCTTCAGCTGGCGTCCGGATCCAGAAGCTTTAGCCCTAGATGCTCTCCGCCAAATTTGGCCACAAGAACGTCTCTACGCTTTTTCCCCCTTTGCACTAATCCCCAGGGTTCTACTTCAGACAATCGCACAGAGTTCCACACTAGTGATATCACCCCATGGTGGCCGTCTCAAACATGGTTTCCCACATTACTCAGTCTGACATTAGATATCCCGAGAATTCTTCCTTCTCCCCAAGATCTTCTCCGAGACCCTTCGGGACACCTACACCCTCTGATCCTATCGGGACACCTAACATTAATAGCTTGGTTGATTTCAGGCAACCAACAATCGATCTCGGCCTTTCACAATCTACTATCGACATCCTCTCTGACGCATGGGCCCCGGGTACCAAAAAGGCTTATAGATCAGCCTGGAAAATTTGGCTTCATTGGTGCACTCAACGAAACTTGGATCCCATTCATGCACCTATTACCCACATATTAAATTTTCTTTCTGAATCATTCAATATGGGGAAAGCTTATAGGACCATAAACCTTTATCGTTCCGCAATATCATTAGAACATGCCCCTGTTAACTCCATCCCTGTTGGTAAACAACCAATGGTTTGTAGACTTATGGAAGGCATTCGTTTTAGAAACCTCCCGAAACCTAGATACCATTCCACTTGGGACGTGACCTCCCTTCTAAATCTTTTTTCTAATTGGGAAGACAATGAACATCTTTCACTAAAATTACTCTCTTTTAAAATCACGACCCTCTTATGTCTCATCTCCAGAAAAAAGGTTTCAGATGTTAGAGCCTTAGACATTTCTCACAGATCCTTCACCCCTAACGGAGTAACCTTCCAAATCACCAGAAGAACCAAAACCAACCTACATATGGTTTTTTACCCGGCTTTCCCTTCTAACGATAAACTATGCATTGTCCGTTGTTTGAAAACATACGAATCCATGACCCAATCTTTACGCTCTCCTCAATCTTCCCAACTTCTTATTTCTTTTCGTAAACCACATCTTCCAGTATCCTCCCCTACATTAGCAAGATGGATTAAACTTACCATGCAAATGGCAGGGATTAATACAGCAATCTTTGGCCCACACTCTATCCGAGGAGCAGTTTCCACTAAAGCATTCCAAAAAGGAGCTTCTCTCTCTGAGATTTTGAAGGCCGCGGATTGGTCTTCAGAATCCACTTTTAAAACATTTTATTTCAAACCTGACACTCATGTATCCATGTCTATCATATAAATTATAGTTATGACATTTGGCATACATTTAGCTTTAAACTTGCACAATGGGAGCCTCCTGTTGCAATAAAATTGGAGATTTTCCTAGCTATTGTAACGGAAAATATAGATTTTATTGAAGACAGGAGGCGAGCATTGTCCCCCCCTATTAACCCAACCCTAATCGTTTTATATATATTTTCTGTCTCCATAGCATACTAGAATATCTTCAATCCTTCAATCCTCCATCCATCTTCGAATGTTCCTGTTACTCCGGATTTGTCTCATCTAGATCAACTTTACATTCCTTTTATTGTCAAGATCCGTTTAATTTCAAGTTACTTCATCTCGAGTCACCATCAAGAAAGAGGCAGAATCTACATCATCATCATCTCTTATACACTAGGAAGACCTCTGATTGGTTATCTGGACTTCCTCATTTACATATTTAGTACCTGTTTTGAAAAACTCTTTTCACCTGTTGTAATAGTTATTCTTGCTGCTAATGGGAGTAGTAGAGAAAGTTAATGCACAATGCTCGCCTCCTGTCTTCAATAAAATCTATATTTTCCGTTACAATAGCTAGGAAAATCTCCAATTTTATCACCTACTGTACCAACCAGCAACAATTCTGGCTCTCACAGACCTGTTAGTTTCTATTTAAGAAGCCTTCCTACTCTGCACTTATTACCTGTATTAACTGCACCTGTTTGAACTCGTTACCTGTATAAAAGACACCTGTCCACACACTCAATCGCACTCCAACCTCTCCACCATGGCCAAGACCAAAATGCTGTCTAAGGACACCAGGTACAAAATTGTAGACCTGCACAAGGCTGGGATGGGCTACAGGACAATAGGCAAGCAGCTTGGTGAGAAGGCAACAACTGTTGCCGCAGTTATTAGAAAATAGAAGAAACACAAGATGACTGTCAATCTTCCTCGGTCTGGGGCTCCATGAAAGATCTCGCCTCGTGGGGTAAGGATGATTCTGAGAAAGGTAAGGAATAAGCCCAGAACTACACAGGAGGACCTGGTCAATGACCTGAAGAGAGCTGGGACCACAATCTTAGTAACACACTACACCGTCATGGATTAAAATCCTGCAGGGCACGCAAGGTCCCCCTACTCACGCCAGCACATGTCCAGGCCCTTTTGAATTTCGCAAATGACCATCTGGATGATGCAGAGGAGGCAGGGGAGAAGGTCATGTGGTCAGAATTCAGGGGCGTTGCTAGGGTCTGAAAACATCCGGGGCACAAGCCCACTGTACCAAGTCTTCGTGAAGTCATGCCCCCACCCCATAAAGCCACGCCCCCATCACCACCGGGAGTGGGGACGGCCCTTCACAGTAGTTATTAACCCCTTTCAGCAGTCCCCCCTTCAGTGACTGGGGGACTACTGAAAGGGGTTAATAACTACTGTGAAGGGCCTAGCCATCTGGGCAACCCCACAGATCATCCCCCCACCGCCCATTGTACTTGTTCCGCTGATCCGCTACTTGCGGGCTGCCTGGGCCTTAGTTCAATTCCGCGAGACCCGTGACTCACAGTGGCAGGTCTCGCGGGATCTCGCGCCGCAGGACAGGATTGCGCACCGAAGTGACTGAACTCATGCCCGAGCAGCCCGCAAGTAGCGGAACAAGTACAATGGGGGTGGGGAATAGCCAAATAAAAAAAAAATGCTACCAGGCCAGCATAACATTCGGGGCACTGGACGCCCCTGGATCAGATGAGACCAAAATAGAGCTTTTTTGTATCAACTCCACTCGCCGCGTTTGGAGTACAACCCCAAGAACACCGTTCCAACTATGAAACATGGGGGTGTAAACATCATACTTTGGAGGTGCTTTTCTGCAAAGGGGACAGGATAACTGCACCGTATTGAAGGGAGGAAGGATGGGGCCATGTACTGCGAGATTTTGGCCCAAAACCTCCTTCCCTCAGTAAGGGTCCATTCACACGTCCGTAGTGCATTGCGGATCCACAATACACCCGGCCGGCACCCCCATAGAAATGCCTATTCTTGTCCGCAATTGCGGAAAAGAATAGGACATGTTCTATTTTTTTCCGGAGCCGCAGACCGGAAGATCGGCGGTGTGCTCCGGAAATGC
The DNA here is from genome assembly GCF_905171765.1 of Bufo bufo. Lineage (NCBI taxonomy): Eukaryota > Metazoa > Chordata > Amphibia > Anura > Bufonidae > Bufo > Bufo bufo. The sequence continues at coordinate 136,805,737 of NC_053394.1, read as the reverse complement.
AGATGCGGACAGCACACTTTGGGCTGTCTGCATCCATTCCGTCCCCATAGAGAATAAATGGGTCCGCACCCGTTCCGCAATTTGCAGAACGGATGCGGACCCATTATTACGGATGTGTGAATGGAGCCTAAGAGCACTGAAGATGGGTTGTGACTGGGTCTTCCAGCATGACAATAACCCGAAACACAGCCAGGACAACTAAGGAGTGGCTCCGTAAGAAGCATTTCAAGGTCCTGGAGTGGCCTAAACAGTTTCCAGACCAGAACCCAATTGAAAATCTTTGGAGGGAGCTGAAACTCAATGTAGCCCAGCGACAGCCCCGAGACCTGAAACATCTTAAGAAGATCTGTATGGAGGAGTGGGCCAAAATTCCTGCTGCAGTGTGTGCAAACTTGGTCAAGAACTACAGGAAATGTCTGAACTCTGTAGTTGCAAACAAAGGTATCTGTATCAAACATTAAGTTCTGTTTTCTATTGTACCAAATACTTATTTCATGCAAAAAAAATGAAAATTAATTATTTAAAACTCATACAATGTGATTTTCTGGATTTTTTTTTTATTCTGTCTCACAGTTGAAATGTACCTAAGGTAAAAATTACAGACCTAGCCATTCTTTGTAGGTGGGAAACCTTGCAAAATTGCCAGTGTATCAAATACTTATTTTCCCCACTGTATGGAGGTATTTGAATATTGGTTACATGGCGGTATGTGAAGTTATTTGGAGACTAACCAGTTATATGGGATCATACTGGTTGTATAGAGGTGAAAGAGCTTTTATGAAAGTGTACTAGTTATCCGAAAAAAAAAAAAAAAAAAAGGGATGACGTCTGTGTGACAAACATTCTTTTGCGGATCCATTGTCCCGACTTGTGGACATAGAGACACAGAATGCACATTTCCGTTTTGTTTGCAGCCACATTGAAATGAATACGCATACGGGCTGCAAAAAAACCCCGGAACGGACACGGACAAAAAATATGTTAGTGTGCATGAGCCCTTTCAGGGAGGTGTACTGGCCAGGCTTGGACTGGCCCACAGGGAAGCTGGTGAAAACCTCAGTGGGCCCCCGAACCTACAAGTGATAGATGGAGGTGCACAGATTATTTGGAGGTTTGTGAGGTATATACTGGATACAGTGACATATATGGCGTCTGTATGGCACCAGTTCTGGCAAGTAACTGGTTAATATGTAGACTTGGATTGAGGGGCCCGGGGCCCGGCTAGAACTAGCGGGAGGTGACTGCAGGCAGCCAGGGGAGAATTGTCATTGTGCTGAGTGCCTGGATTCCCGGATACATCAGTGATATTCCACTTTCAGCCCTTTGATCCTTAATCTTCACAGAGAAAATGATTCTTATGAAAAGAAGAAAAAATATCAAAGAGCTGGAAAGATTATGAAAATGGGGAAAACTAGGGAGTGTGTGGGGGAGAGGAATCTGCGCTCGTCGTGCTATTCCAATAGGTAGCCACTTGCTGTGCCAAAGCGTCTTCAGTGATTCTTCAGAAGGCTTTGATTATTCAGTGCTGAAACTCGACAAACAAGCCCTATGCCTAGTGAGCTTGCAATCTAATTTCCCGATGCTAGAGCATGTTTTGCATTGATTTGTTCCTCTGTTATTCTTCCTGGAAATGTCTGAATAAATTGACAAATGCGTGTCCCTAGTCTCTTTGTCAAAAGGTCACCCAGATGTCAATGTTTTCATACATGTCCAGGAGAAATAACAGAGGAACAACCCAATCCAGAATTGTATGACTAAACTGACAACTGGGTGATATCATTCCACATGTTAAAGGGCCAATTCCCTACACACTGACACTTTCCAATAAGTGACGATAGTGTTTAGACTGTGTAGGGAGACACCTATCGACATAGGAAATGTCAACGTATTCCTGTATTTCCAGGAGGAACAACAGAGGAATAGCACAATTCAGGCATTATTTCCACCAAGTTTTCATAAATCAGCCATTTCTTAAATCCGTATCTAGGAAAGATGGGTGGCGGTCAAAATAAGAGCAGATCACATGGAAGTCTCAATAAGCTTTCTTAGACCCATGACTGGCAATTGTACCCAGTTATGAACCACTTAGCCCAAAGTTTTGTCATTTAGGCACCTGGAAAAGCTGGATAAGAACCCCCTGTGCATGTAAAAATGCAATATTTGTCATCCAGCTTATCCAGAATTTATATTCAACTCAGGGATTTTGGATTTCTTGATTTTGGGTGCCCTCCAGTCTGATAACTCCCCAGCAGCCCTGTCTTCCTGATAAGACACATTTATTATAAAGCTTCCAGTGACAATTAGATCCTTTACAATGTATCAGCGCTGTTGGGTGCCGCTATTAACAGGACTTTACAGTGATAAACTATTTGATTTGGAAAGCTGTTTGCTGGTGAGACGGAATCACCGCCCAGACAGAACACATCTGAGGTCTCATTCAGACGGCCATATGAATAAGTCCTCATCCGCTCCAGAACGGGTGCGGACCCATTCATTTCAATGAGGTCGCAAAAGATGCAGACAGGACACTGTGTGCTGTCTGAATCCATGGTTCCGTTCCGCGGCCCCGCAAAAAAAATAGAGCATGTCCTATTCTTGTCCGCAATTGCAGACAAGAATAGGCATTTTCTATTATAGTTAAGGCCATGTGTGGTCCGCAAATTACGGAATGCACAAGGGCAGGTATCCGTGTTTTGCAGATCCGCAAAAAAAACATGCTATGTGTGAATGCGCCCTTAATGGAAGAATATTAGAAACAGAAAATCTGTGAATAATCTTCAGGGTGCATTCACACAACCGCAAAGCACGGACACTGTCCCATTTGCGTTCCGCAATTTGCCGACCGCACATGGCCGCAACTATAATAGAAAATGCGTATTCTTGTCTGCAATCTGTTTATGCTGGCCGGTGGAACGCAAAACCGTGTGCTGTCCGCATCTTTTGCAGAGTCACATTGAAATAAATGGGTCCGCACCCGTTCCATAAAATTGCGGAACGGATGCGGACTCATCATACGGCCGTCTGAATGAGCCCTTACATGAACATTGACCCCGAACCAGTAAAACCAGACCATATGTCTCCATTAAAGAGCAATTTCCAATGATATATCCCTTGACCTGAGGGCTTGGTGCAGTCAGCACGTTGAAAATTCTATACAGCTGTTATATCCATTTCTGCAAAAGCTGGGTGGTGACCACTACAGCTGCCATTACAACCCACTCAGAGCTGTCATAAAGCTTTCCTGACTCCTGAATGGTATGGTATGGTGGCACTGGTAGGGCAGCCCTTCTTTCACTGTACGTATTTTATTTTATTTTGGGACCAACCTGGGTAAGGTTATTTAACTTTACTATTTACAAATGCCTAACTAGGCAATAGAACCTGTCTTGACCCAGGTATAAATTAATACTTCACTTTTATTATAATTCGCTAAAAATTGAAATGTACTGGACATGTGTGCGATTACACTCTTTAATTGAATTTGGACAAGACCAAGAAATAATAAATTAAAAACACAATGCACCTCTGCACTGTTAGTGGCATGTAGTGCACAGTGAAAGTGTGAGAGATGTGCACTATCTCCCACCTTGTATGGTTATGAACAACATACTACTAATAACTCCACCGAGAGGGTGACAGTACCACAGCACCATGTGTGGCTCACTTGTGACAAAAAGTTGTTGTGATGACAACTTAATAAGCTAGTAGGGGAGTAGTGATTAATCCCTCTACATACATAGGGCTATGCTGTTAAGAGAAAGTGGTAACGTTGGAGGCCGTTACAACCCACTCAGTAGCCAGCACTAGTCGCCCTATTGGTTAAGCAGTAAGACCGACACAACACTATCAATGTCTGGCCGCTAGGTGCTAATACAGTGGAGAGGTACAGAGCAGTTTAAAATCTAAAGCTTTAGATTTTCAACTGCTCTGTACCTCTCCACTGTATTAGCACCTAGCGGCCAGACATTGATAGTGTTGTGTCGGTCTCACTGCTTAACCAATAGGGCGACTAGTGCTGGCTACTGAGTGGGTTGTAACGGCCTCCAACGTTAATACTTTCTCTTAACAGCATAGCCCTATGTATGTAGAGGGATTAATCACTACTCCCCTACTAGCTTATTAAGTTGTCATCACAACAACTTTTTGTCACAAGTGAGCCACACATGGTGCTGTGGTAGTGTCACCCTCTCGGTGGAGTTATTAGTAGTATGTTGTTCATAACCATACAAGGTGGGAGATAGTGCACATCTCTCACACTTTCACTGTGCACTGCATGCCACTAACAGTGCAGAGGTGCATTGTGTTTTTAATTTATTATTTCTTGGTCTTGTCCAAATTCAATTAAAGAGTGTAATCGCACACATGTTCAGTACATTTAAATTTTTAGCGAATTATAATAAAAGTGAAGTATTCATTTATACCTGGGTCAAGACAGGTTCTATTGCCTTCTTTCACTGCACACTGAAAAAATTTAGTCCATAAAATTTGAGAAAGCTTGGTGAAAACTAATATTGCTGCTTCCATAGACAAAAGCAAATATCAGGCACACTTCACTTAGAATATGTAGAACAACGTCATCTACATTAACATTTGATTCTTTATTTATAAATGAAGTGTAAAATTCAACATGCATGTACAAAACAGTTAAAGTAATGTCAATGGATAATATCTAGTGTTGATCGAGAACCATAGTGCTCGGGGGCTCGGGCCGAACACATCGGGATGCTCGGGTGCTCTACCGAGCACCCGCGCAGAATGGAAGTCAATAGGAGAACCCGAGCATTAAACCATGCACCGCCTGCTCTGAAGAGGGGAGGGTGCCTGGTTCACAGGAAAAGGTGAGAAATTGATGGAAACACCACTGAAATGGTTCGGGAACAGCATGGGGAGAATGTCTGGATGCATCTTGGACTCCCAGGTCGCTGCTGGGAACGATGTTGTCCGAGTAGTACGCCACTTTTACACACAATAATACACACAAAACCGAATATAAAATCGATTTTAGAGGAAAAATTTTTAGGAAACATTCTTTCCTGTATATTTACTTGTATATAAAGTGTAAGTGCTGGCAAAAATTACAAGAAAGAGGCACTCCGATACAAACTGCATATCACATAAAGGAGGGCCTCATTCACATTGTGGTACAATTGTTCAGGCAGTGGGACTCCTACACTCATAAAGCCTATGCACTAAGTGAAAGGGCTGCCAAAAATTACAAGGAACCGGCACTACAATACACCCTTTGTTACACATAAAAGAGGGCATCATACACAGCCTTGAAAAATTATGATTGATGGCCTGCTGGTGACCCTCAAAAACATTTGGAGCAAGGGCCTGCTAATCTGACCATCTAAAACATTAAGGGCGAAAGCCTGCTGCCGCTATGGTGACTCTAGATAACCTGGGCCCGATCGCACGTCCCTGTGACGGCGACGATCCATTTGGATGTCTGCCCTATCAACTTTCGATGTTATTTTCAGCACAAACCACGGTGACCATGGGTAACGGGGAATCAAGGTTTGATTCCGGAGATGAAGCGTGAGAAACAGCTACGGCTACCACTTCCAAGCAAGGCAGCATGCATGCAAATTACCTATTAAGTATAATTAGGTGAGGGCCTGCAGGTGAGCTGACCCTCTAAAAGATTGTATGTGAGGGCCTGCAGGTGAGCTGACCCTCTAAAACATTATATGCGAGGGCTTGCAGTTGATCTGATGCTCTAAAAAGTTATATGCGAGGGTCTGCTGCTGAGCTGACTCTATAAAACATTATGGTTGAGGGCCTGCTGCTGAGCTGACCATTTAAAAAATTATGGGAGAGTGCCTGCTGCTTAGCTGACCATTAAAAAAATGTAGTGTTCAAAGCAGGCCAGTTCGCCTGAATACTTCAGCTAGGAATAATGGAATAGGAGTCCGGTTCTATTTTGTTGGTTTTCGGAACTGGGGCCATGATTAAGAAGGACGGCCGGGGGCATCTGTATTGCGCCACTTGTAGCTGGCCAGCAAAGACCTGTCCTAGGTTGCTAGTATAGCTTATATGTGTATACAGCTAAACTAGCCAATAGCCTTAATACAGTTCCTATGTTTATGTGTAAGAGACAAAAGCAGAGTTATTTCTGTGACATCATGTTTTGGATGTCATATAACTGTTATTTTTTGTGTTCACAGAAGCAGAAAAAGATAATATGCCTTTAAGATTCATTTTGTAATGTAAGGTAAGCTCAGTGACACAGCAGAAACAACAGAAAGCATAGTGTTAATTTGTTGTTACTGGGCGGAACTCTAGACCAATCACAGCCAGCTTCTCATACAGCAAGAGTTTTCACCAATCACAGCCAGCCTCACACACAGCCTGTCTGGGAATTCCCCCAGCTCCTGCTGCTAGGATCATTATTCACCAGAGACAGGAGCTGAAGAGACATTCACTCCACTGAGAGCAGAGTTTTATGGGAACAAGAGACCAAAATAGGTAGTTAAAACAGTTATATAATGTTCATATTGTTAGTATTGTGTTTAGAACTGTAAACTGAACCAGTTATATGTGTGCTTACTTACAGTTCCATCAAATTCAATTGCAAACTACAAATAGCATACAAATAGCAATCCATACAAATTGCATACAGATCAGTAGAACTATCGGTCAAATCTTAGATATACAGTACAGACCAAAAGTTTGGACACACCTTCTCATTCAAAGAGTTTTCTTTATTTTCATGACTATGAAAATTGTAGATTCACACTGAAGGCATCAAAACTATGAATTAACACATGTGGAATTATATACATAACAAACAAGTGTGAAACAACTGAAAATATGTCATATTCTAGGTTCTTCAAAGTAGCCACCTTTTGCTTTGATTACTGCTTTGCACACTCTTGGCATTCTCTTGATGAGCTTCAAGAGGTAGTCCCCTGAAATGGTTTTCACTTCACAGGTGTGCCCTGTCAGGTTTAATAAGTGGGATTTCTTGCCTTATAAATGGAGTTGGGGATAAGTCAGGTGGATACACAGCTAGTAGTCCTACTGAATAGACTGTTAGAATTTGTATTATGGCAAGAAGAAAGCATCTAAGTAAAGAAAAACGAGTGGCCATTATTACTTTAAGAAATGAAGGTCAGTCAGTCAGCCGAAAAATTGGGAAAACTTTGAAAGTAAGGGCTATTTGACCATGAAGGAGAGTGATGGGGTGCTGCGCCATATGACCTGGCCTCCACAGTCACCGGACCTGAACCCAATCGAGATGGTTTGGGGTGAGCTGGAACGCAGATTGAAGGCAAAAGGGCCAACAAGTGCTAAGCATCTCTGGGAACTCCTTCAAGACTGTTGGAAGACCATTTCAGGGGACTACCTCTTGAAGCTCATCAAGAGAATGCCAAGAGTGTGCAAAGCAGTAATCAAAGCAAAAGGTGGCTACTTTGAAGAACCTAGAATATGACATATTTTCAGTTGTTTCACACTTGTTTGTTATGTATATAATTCCACATGGGTTAATTCATAGTTTTGATGCCGTCATAGTCATGAAAATAAAGAAAACTCTTTGAATGAGAAGGTGGGTCCAAACTTTTGGTCTGTACTGTACCTCTCAGAGAGATCATAAAGTGCTTAAATAACTTAAAGTGACAGTACAGATACTCAAGAGAGAAATATATCCACCATTTTTTGTTGAATTACAAGATTGAACAGTTGAAGCACCATCTTATGCATACCGCCATTTTGTGATATCTTTTCAACACATGTTTTGTACATGGACTATCTGCTGCGGAGGCAGCAGTGTTATATGAAGAAAAGTTGAAGTTAATAAAGAAGTTATTTCAAGCATTTGGTGTGCTCTTTAAACCTACTGTTTCCATAGAACGGCACTAGAGGAATTACAGAGTAATAGACAGTCTGGTTAGACTAAAATATAAAAGATACCAACAAAGATACCAAAATTCTTCTAATGCCACAACGCAAAAGGCACTTCATAGTGCTGCGCCTGCCACACCACTAGAGGGGAAATTATTGGACCGGCGCAAGACGACCAAAGCGAAAGCATTTGCCAAGAATGTTTTCATTAATCAAAAACAAAAGTCGGAGGTTCGAAGACAATGAGATACCGTCGTAGTTCCGACCATAAATGATGACGACTGGCGATCCGGCGGCGTTATTCCCATGACCCGACGAGCAGCTTCCGGGAAACCAAAGTCTTTGGGTTCCGGGGGGAGTATGGTTGCAAAGCTGAAACTTAAAGGAATTGACGGAAGGACACCACCAGGAGTGGAGCCTGTGGCCTAATTTGACTCCACACGGGAAACCTCACCCGGCCTGGACACAGAAAGGATTGACAGATTGATAGCTCTTTCTTGATTCTGTGGGTGGTGGTGCATGGACGTTCTTAGTTGGTGGAGCGATTTGTCTGGTTTATTCCGATAACGAATGAGCCTCCTTCGTGATAACTAGTTACACGACCCATGGTGGTGAGGATTGTGTTGACCAGACTCTTGGATAGTGAGACTGGACTTGTAGGTGAGGGCTTGCTGGTGAGCTGACCCTCTAAAAAATTATATGCGAGGGCCTGCAGGTGAGCTGACCCTGTAAAACATTATATGTGTGGGCCTGCGGGTGAGCTGACCCTGTAAAAGATTGTAGGTGAAGGCCTACATGGGAGCTGACCCAGTAAAAAATTATATGCGAGGGCCTGCTGGTGAGCTGACCCTGTAAAACATTATATGCGAGGGCTTGCTGGTGAGCTGACCCTCTAAAAAATTATATGCGAGGGCCTTCAGATGAGCTGACCCTGTAAAACATTGTAGGTGAGGGCCTGCTGGTGAGCTGACCCTCTAAAAAATTATATGCGAGGGCCTTAAGGTGAGCTGACCCTTTAAAAGATTGTAGGTGAAGGCCTGCTGGTGAGCTGACCCTGTAAAACATTATATGCAGGGGCCTGCTGGTGAGCTGACCCTCTAAAAAATTATATGCGAGGGCCTGCTGGTGAGCTGACCCTGTAAAACATTGTAGGTGAGGGCCTGCTGGTGGGCTGACCCTGTAAAACATTATATGCGAGGCCCTGCTGGTGATCTGATTCTTTTGGAGAAACATGAAGTCTCGTTCCTGCCATTAATACCAGGATCCTATAGGGGCTAGATAGGACTCTATGTATTCCTGTGTATGAACACACCTACTTCTGGGGTCTGTTCATACTGGTATTGAGTCAGGATTTTGGTTAGAGTTTTACTAGGAGGTGTCCATCTTCCTTCCCTAGTTCTCAGGCCTGATTCCCTGTTCCCCCCTTCCCTCTTATGCTCGGTGTGGTGTTTACCTCCCACACCAAAGCGTGACATTATAAACCGCTTAAACCGTCATTTTTTGTTTGTGTGTAGCCATGAGTCCTATTGTTGCACTGGCAGGTCATCTGTAAGGGCTGTCTTTGGAGGTAGCTGACCTCTGCACGCCTGTCTCACAGATGCAGAGACCACAGGCTGCTGATCCTAGTGGTGGTGGTTACCAGGCCTGTCTTGAACCTAAAGTTGCCCTCCCGGACAGATTTTCTGGGGGACGTGATAATTTTATTTTGTTTAGGGAGGCATGCAAACTGTATTTTAGGCTATGTCCACACTCATCTGGGGATGAGAAACAGCGAGTCAGTGTGGTAATTTCCTTGCTTAAGGGGGATGAGCAGTCATGGGCTTTTTCTCTGCCGAAGCTTTGGGTCTTATCTATGATGAACCAGATCGGACCTCTCTAGCCGAAACCCAGCTGCTCGGCCTTCGTCAGAGAATCTGGCCTTATGTCAGCGCAGAATCTGTATTCATGTCATAGCAGAGAATCAGGCTTCACGTCACCCACCACTGGAACAGGCCACTGTCACACATTTAGGCCCCGGCACCCAGACAGAGGAGAGAGGTCCTGTAACAGAGAATCTGGCCTTATGTCAGCACAGAATCTGTCTTCATGTCATAGCAGAGAATCAGGCATCACGTCACCCACCACTGGAACAGGCCACTGTCACACATTTAGGCCCAGGCACCCAGGCAGAGGAGAGAGGTCCCGTAACAGAGAATCTGGCCTTATGTCAGCGCAGAATCAGTCTTCATGTCATAGCAGAGAATCAAGCTTCACGTCACCCACCACTGGAACAGGCCACTGTCACACATTTAGGCCCCGGCACCCAGACAGAGGAGAGAGGTCCTGTAACAGAGAATCTGGCCTTATGTCAGCACAGAATCTGTCTTCATGTCATAGCAGAGAATCAGGCATCACGTCACCCACCACTGGAACAGGCCACTGTCACACATTTAGGCCCAGGCACCCAGGCAGAGGAGAGAGGTCCCGTAACAGAGAATCTGGCCTTATGTCAGCACAGAATCTGTCTTAATGTCATAGCAGAGAATCAGGCTTCCCGTCACCCACCACTGGAACAGGCCACTGTCACACATTTAGGCCCAGGCACCCAGGCAGAGGAGAGAGGTCCCGTAACAGAGAATCTGGCCTTATGTCAGCGCAGAATCTGTATTCATGTCATAGCAGAGAATCAGGCTTCACGTCACCCACCACTGGAACAGGCCACTGTCACACATTTAGGCCCCGGCACCCAGACAGAAGAGAGCGGTCCCGTAACAGAGAATCTGGCCTTATGTCAGCGCAGAATCTGTCTTCATGTCATAGTGTAGTGTACGGGAACTGTAATACCCGTCACTACCAAAGTGTCACTTGGTGTGCTGTCGTCCCTCCTTAGTTATGGAGAAGTTGGTATATGTCAGTTTTATAAAATGTCATGTAATGTAATGTTATGTATTTCCCTGTTACTGTGAAACTTGCAGGTACAGGCCTGCAGGGGTTTCATTCCAGCTTCTAGTCGCTAGAGGGAGCTAGGGAGCCCTAGTTTATATAAGGGCCAGACAAGGAAGGGAAAGTCAGTGTAACCTGATCTAGTGTGGAGTGCAGAAGTCAGTCTAGACCACAGCTCAGAAGTTTCTAGAGCCTGAGGAAGTGTCCAGAAGCTGAGAGAGACAGAGGCAAAGATCAGGAAAGCCAGAGGTACTCAGAAAGACAGAGGAGGTACTGATAAAAGCCATAGCCAAGGATATAAAGCCAGAATTAGGTTAATGGGCCTTGGTGAAGAATTGCTGTATTCCAGGATCAGACAGAATTAGAGTGCAAGCTCCTGTGCTGCAAGTCCTGTGTTCAACACTCTGTAATTACCCTGCTATAACTGAATTGCCTGCATCGACCGAATTGCAAAATCGACTGTATGCTGAGGAACTGCATTTCCACTATTGTCTCTGCTTGGAAAACCTACTAAAGTTTGAGTTCTGTTTTAAAGCTACGTTTCCTCAATTTATTCCTGCATCTGCAAACGGCGTGCCACCGTTTACTTGGCACTGGCGTCACGAACTATTCCTTACCTATACCTGCCCTTGCAGAGAGTCAGCCGTACCAGGTTAGTGTCTATTGCACTACATCACCCAGAAACACCTATTGCACACAACTTGAGTACGCTGCACCTCTCTTTTGGCGTCACGAACAGGATACGCACGCTTTCTAGTGCAAGAAGCGTGAACTTTGTGCCTTATACAGTTGCCCTGTGACCAAAGTGACAATTTACCTGTTTTATTCAAGTGGACTTTGTGGACTGAAAATCATACCCAAAGTGTACCAAAAACCTCTAAAAAGCGCTGTGCAGTGTTGCGCTACCCAGAGGAAGAAAATCGCCGCATTGGAGTGTGGTTTTGTGGACTTTTTACAATCCTGCTTGCTGTCAGTGAATGGACAGCGTTTTGCTAAAGATGGCCACCGGCTGCCTGGAGTAAAGTTTCCCGCGCCGCTGAGGACATTCGTGGGCGGATCCCTGCAAAGACACAGAGAGTCCCGCCCCTCTTCATCATCGCACCGCCGCGGCCCTGCTTCTCCTGCGTCACCGCGGTCTCAGGACGTCCGGAACCTCGCGAGACTTGGCCTGCGCAAGACCAGCGATACCGGTAAGCACTTGTAACCGGAGGGAAGGGGAGTGTATCGGCCCCTTTAGTCGCCAGCGGTCACCTCTCAATAGACTACTATGTCAGAGCCAGGAGTGCCTGAGCAGCCGGCCCCAGGAGAGCTTGCGGCTCCTAATCAACCGACAGCCCCCAGCATGATGCCCTTTACCATGCCTTATTATTTCGGGGCTCCATGGTTCCCCCGCTACAGGGGAGAGACCCATACCCTACGGGACTTTGAAGAAAAGTTGCTGGCACTATTCCGATTATACCCTATAAATGCCGACCAGCAAATGGAAATCCTGCTAGCACAACTGGAGGGGGCTGCCCGCAGGGAAGTGTTATCATGGCCTGCTACTGAGCGGAGTACTATAGAACAGATATTCACCCGCCTCAGAGCCACTTTTGAAACTAGGACTGCCTCAGAGATAAAGATGCACTTCTTTGGCAAGAAACAGAAGTCCGGTGAGTCCCTCCGTGACTATGCCCTATCACTTCAGGAGGCTTTAGGGGCTGTAATTCAGATAGATCCCAAGGAGGCTGATAACCAGGACCAGACCCTGAGGGAACAATTTATCAACGGGGTGTCTAGTGAACAAATAAGGACCCAGTTAAAGATGCTGTCCGCCCAGCACCCTAACAGTGCCTTTCTGGACTTTAAAGAACTGGCTATAAAAATTCTGGGGTCCACAGTATCTCCTGAGTTGAGCGCCCTATCTGAGTCATCAGCCTGCAAGCCAAAACCGCTTATCCCTAACCGAGCTAAGGCCGGTCAAGCTGTTCAAGTGTCAGCTACTGATACTATTGCCATGCTGACAGAGCAAGTAAATCACCTCACTAAAAGTCTAGAGAAAGTGTGCAGAAAAATAGAGGAATGGGAAAAACCCATAATGCTAGATGAAGAATTCCTGTCACCTCCTAGGCCGTTCCCACCTCCTTACCAAGAGACTCACCCCAGGGATCCTGGGAGGCGTAATAGAGGTCGCAAGAAGCCCGTGTGTACATACTGCAAAAAGCTGGGACACACAGAATCCACGTGCTGGCAGTTAAACGGGCAACCCCTGAGGCTGAGGACCAACCCTCGGGAGGTAGAACACTAGGTCCAGAGGATCCAAATTGGATGCCACGTTATGTAGGATCCCATCCTAAAATCAATATAGAGATCAACGGGATCCCCTTTGAAGCCCTATTAGATACTGGGTCTCAGGTTACTACTATTCAGCTGCCTGCATTTGAAAAGTTCTGGGACACCAACCAGTTGACCCAACCGCCTGAATCCTGGGTGGAAATTATCGCCAGCAATGGCAAACCAGTAAAGGTTCATGGATACTGGGAACCCACCCTGCAGGTGGGAGAAGTAACCCTGCCTCAACAGGGAGTGATCGTAGTACAGGCCGGTGACAGAGGAGGACATCCTGTCATTCTAGGCACCAATGTCTTCAAGAACTGTTATTCAGAAATACTTGCTGTATTACATCAGACTTTGCCCACAGCTTCCTCTGCATCCAGAAGGGTGATTCAAAAGACTATTACTGTGTTAAGTGCCCAGCAGAGGTTTGCTAATGGGAAAGGAGAAATTTGTACTGCCAGGATCCGTGATATTAAGCCTGTGACTTTGCCTCCTAATTCTCAAACTCTTTTGTGGTGTCGTGCTGTCCTGGGAGTCCAAGGCCGAGATTATCCAGCCCTGGTGGAACCACTCCAGATGGAGGATTATCCTTATGTGAGAGCTGCCAAGTGCCTGGTGAACGTCTCCCAAGGTAAAGTACCTGTCCGTCTGATTAATCTGAGTAATCATCCTGTTGCGCTTACTAAGCATTGCCCTGTTGCCCAGCTGTCCCAGGTGTCCTTCCAAGACATCATTCGTCTTCCAGTGACAGAAAAGCCGCCAGCTGCAGACAGCAGATGTTCGCCGGTGACCCAGCCACAAGTGCCCTGGTGGGAAGAGCTCCATGTCGGGGACGAGAATACCCCCCAACGGCAACAAGAAGGGATTATACAGCTTGTCAAGGAGCACCACCAGGCCTTCAGTAAGCATGCTACTGACTATGGAGAGGTTAGTGTCATACAACACACCATACCTACTGGCTCTCATCCTCCTATCAAGGAGAGATACCGACCTTTACCGCCTACTTCATATCAGACTGTAAAGGAAATGATCCAAGAGATGAAGGACTCTAATGTAATCCGGGACAGCCGTAGTCCGTGGGCTGCACCCCTGGTCCTTGTAAAGAAGAAGGACGGTGGTATCCGTTTCTGTGTGGATTATAGGAAAATTAATCAAATAACCCACAAAGATGCATACCCACTGCCCCGCATTGAGGAGTCACTAACTGCTCTGGGCTCCTCTGCCTATTTCTCCACATTGGACTTGACCAGTGGCTACTGGCAAGTACCCATGGCCCCTGCAGATAGAGAAAAGACTGCTTTCACCACTCCCATGGGCCTGTATGAATTCAATTGTATGCCGTTCGGGCTATGTAATGCCCCGGGAACTTTCCAGAGACTAATGGAGCGGTGTTTGGGTCACAAAAACTTTGAAACAGTGCTGCTGTATCTAGATGACGTCATTGTGTACTCCAAAACATATGAAGACCATCTGAAACATTTGGCAGAAGTATTTGAAATCCTTATCAAATATGGCTTGAAGGTAAAGCCATCCAAGTGTCACCTGCTCAAACCTGCAGTAAGATACCTGGGGCATGTGGTAAGCGGAGAGGGCGTGCAACCTGACCCTGATAAGCTAGCGGCTGTACGTAATTGGCCGGTTCCTACTACCGTCAAAGAGGTGAGGAGTTTCCTGGGTTTTGCCGGCTACTATAGACGTTTTATCCCCCATTTTGCTCAAATAGCTGATCCTATCCAGGAGCTCTTGAGGGGGCAACCCAAAAAGAGTCCTAGAACTCCTGTGCCCATTGAGTGGAATGAGAAAAGAGAGATAGCGTTCCAATTGCTAAAAAAGAAACTGACCGAGCCTCCAGTGTTAGGTTATCCAGATTATAGCAAGCCCTTCCATCTCTATACTGATGCTAGCAAGCGAGGCCTGGGAGCTGTGTTAGCCCAAATCCAAGAGGGAAAAGAGAGAGTGATAGCATATGCAAGCCGCTCCCTGAAAGGAGCTGAGAAAAATGACCAGAATTATAGTTCCTTCAAACTAGAGTTCCTGGCATTAGTGTGGGCAGTGACGGAGAAATTCAAGGATTATCTAGCCGCCACCCCGTTCATTGCATTCACGGACAATAACCCTCTAGCACATCTAAATACAGCTAGATTGGGGGCCTTGGAGCAGAGATGGGCCTCTCGCCTTGCCAACTATAATTTCTCTGTAAAGTATCGTGCTGGACGCACTAATGATAATGCTGATGCTTTATCCAGACTTCCCACAGAGACAGCTCCTGATGATGTACGAGATGCTTGGGAAGATGTAGAGATGCCGGCTTTCTATAACAAGTTTGCTCAACAGGACCAGGCTCGAGCTACCAATAACAGAGCTGCAGTTCCTTCACCCTCCAGTAGGCCTGATCCTAAAGAAGAAAGGTGGGTGGAACTACAGTCTGAAAGTAGAGTGCTGGGTGAGTTGTTGGACTTCATTACTAGTGGCAGAGCCCCTGAGAGGATCCGGCGTAAGAGTGCAGATCCTGAACTCATCAAACTGTGGAGACAGCGCCATCAACTCTTCATACAAAAGGGCCTATTGCTACGGAGAAGCCTAGACCCAGTGTCCAACGAAAGAGTACACCAGATTCTCATACCCCGACGAGATGCAGGTATGGTGTTGGAGATGTACCACAATCAATCCGGTCACTTTGGGGTCCAAAAGACTGAAGCTACTATCCGCCAGCGGTTTTACTGGGTAGGCATGAGAGAAGACATGGAGAAGTGGTGTCGAGAGTGTGTAGCCTGTGCCTTGAAACGAAGTGAGCACCATGATCAGAGGGCACCACTTAGACCCATTGTAAGTACCCGTCCTCTTGAACTTGTCGCCATCGACCATGTAAAACTGGAGCCTAGTCGCTCAGGGTATGCTTATGCCGTGACTATTATTGATCATTTCACAAAGTTTGTTGTAGCAGTGCCTGTGAGAGACCAGACAGCCAAGACTACAGCCGAAATGTTCTGGAAGCACTTCCTCCTGCCCTATGGATGTCCAGAAAAGATCCTCACCGATCAAGGACCTGCTTTTGAGTCCCATCTGTTCCATGAACTGTGCCGCTTACACAACTGTAAGAAGATCCGGACGACGGCCTACCATCCTCAAGGTAACGGATTATGTGAAAAAATGAATCAGACCTTGATAGAGATGCTGAGGGCCGTGCCTCCTGAGAACAGAGGAGATTGGCCCAGTCTGTTGCCACAGCTCATGTTCACATACAATCATACCATACATTGTTCCACCGGGTATACCCCTTTTTACTTGATGTTTGGGCGCCAAGGGACATTGCCTGCTGATCATTCATTGGACATACATGTTCCTGATTGCATTAACCCATTACCTAACACTGACTGGGTTGCTGAACATCAAAGGCGATTGAATACAGCCAACGCCATTGTTCAGGAACGTATGGACTATGCTAGGGACCGACAGCAGAGGGACTATGATCAAGCAGCCCATGCAGAACCCTTGACAATAGGGGCCGTGGTATGGTTAAAGAATAACCGCCGTACCAGTAAACTGGACAGTAAATGGGAGCGAAGTCCCTATGTTATCACTGCAATCCCAAATGTTGGAACTCACACTTATGAGATCACCCGGGAAGACAAGGGATCCCAAATTGTACACCGAAACCGGTTAAAGCTCTGCCTGACACCAGAACCTAGTGACGAGAGTTCTGGATCTGAATATCCTGTGTCAGAGTCAGCACTACAGCCCGAGGATCCTATGCAGGCTGTTAGTAATCTGAGGTATGACGCTGATCCCATGCATTGGCTTCTGACACCTTGGTTGAACTTGCTGGTGCCTGCTCCGGCACCTACTGTAGCTTCACCTCCAGAAGAGCCGGTTCAAGATGCTCCGGATCCAGTACCCCCTCTCGTTGATATTGTTGTTCCAGTTGTTCCTGTTGTTCCAGCTGTTCCTGACCAAGGTCTCACGGATGGAGACCCTCCTGTTGCTCCTCTCCCTCCTACCTCGTTGCTAAGGGAAGAGGAGACCCCTGTTTTGAGAAGGTCTACCCGGATGACCAGGGGACGCCCACCAGTCCGTTTAGGAGACTTTGATTATTCTGGTGGTGTCTCCTCCCAAACAGTTGCCACGGGCAATACTTTACTTGACATTTGTGCGCAAGAATGGACTCCTCCACGTGAGCCCTTGCCTGTGATACACCCACGGGAAACTCCTGGGTAGTTCCGTTATTTTGCTGTCCTTTTATTGTGCAACTTCATACTAAGGAACCGTGCCCGGAGACAGACTCAAAAGTACCTGAGCCTCTGAGATTCTTACTCTTTTAAAAGTAATGTGCCCAGAGATGGACTCCACCGCATGAGAGCCTCTGTGATTAATAAGAAATAACCTGGGTACGGACTCATGTTTGTTCTTTGAGCCTCCAAGAACTTTTATACTGTTTTATCCATTTTGCTGTTCTATCATGGACTTATTCATTGTCATGGACTATCCTGGTTATAATGTTACGCTGTGCCAGGTCAGCGCCCCCGTTCCATTCACTATCCTGAGAGAAGAGAACGACGCCCCTTGTCACTACCCTTCACTTTTGCCAATTGGACCTGATGTAAATGTAAATGCAGATGAATTACATGTATGTATGCCTGCATGTCTCTTTTTTCTGTTTCAGGTAGAGATTCCAGTTGGGCGACCCATGATGGAGTACGAGGTCGTACTCAGTTTAAAGCAGTGGGGTATGTAGTGTACGGGAACTGTAATACCCGTCACTACCAAAGTGTCACTTGGTGTGCTGTCGTCCCTCCTTAGTTATGGAGAAGTTGGTATATGTCAGTTTTATAAAATGTCATGTAATGTAATGTTATGTATTTCCCTGTTACTGTGAAACTTGCAGGTACAGGCCTGCAGGGGTTTCATTCCAGCTTCTAGTCGCTAGAGGGAGCTAGGGAGCCCTAGTTTATATAAGGGCCAGACAAGGAAGGGAAAGTCAGTGTAACCTGATCTAGTGTGGAGTGCAGAAGTCAGTCTAGACCACAGCTCAGAAGTTTCTAGAGCCTGAGGAAGTGTCCAGAAGCTGAGAGAGACAGAGGCAAAGATCAGGAAAGCCAGAGGTACTCAGAAAGACAGAGGAGGTACTGATAAAAGCCATAGCCAAGGATATAAAGCCAGAATTAGGTTAATGGGCCTTGGTGAAGAATTGCTATATTCCAGGATCAGACAGAATTAGAGTGCAAGCTCCTGTGCTGCAAGTCCTGTGTTCAACACTCTGTAATTACCCTGCTATAACTGAATTGCCTGCATCGACCGAATTGCAAAATCGACTGTATGCTGAGGAACTGCATTTCCACTATTGTCTCTGCTTGGAAAACCTACTAAAGTTTGAGTTCTGTTTTAAAGCTACGTTTCCTCAATTTATTCCTGCATCTGCAAACGGCGTGCCACCGTTTACTTGGCACTGGCGTCACGAACTATTCCTTACCTATACCTGCCCTTGCAGAGAGTCAGCCGTACCAGGTTAGTGTCTATTGCACTACATCACCCAGAAACACCTATTGCACACAACTTGAGTACGCTGCACCTCCAGAGAATCAGGCTTCACGTCAGCCACCACTGGAAGAGGCCACTGTCACACATTTAGGCCCAGGCACCCAGGCAGAGGAGAGAGGTCCCGTAACAGAGAATCTGGCCTTATGTCAGCGCAGAATCTGTATTCATGTCATAGCAGAGAATCAGGCTTCACGTCACCCACCACTGGAACAGGCCACTGTCACACATTTAGGCCCCGGCACCCAGACAGAGGAGAGCGGTCCCGTAACAGAGAATCTGGCCTTATGTCAGCGCAGAATCTGTTTTCATGTCATAGCAGAGAATCAAGCTTCACGTCACCCACCACTGGAACAGGCCACTGTCACACATTTAGGCCCCGGCACCCAGACAGAGGAGAGAGGTCCTGTAACAGAGAATCTGGCCTTATGTCAGCACAGAATCTGTCTTCATGTCATAGCAGAGAATCAGGCATCACGTCACCCACCACTGGAACAGGCCACTGTCACACATTTAGGCCCAGGCAGAGGAGAGAGGTCCCGTAACAGAGAATCTGGCCTTATGTCAGCACAGAATCTGTCTTAATGTCATAGCAGAGAATCAGGCTTCCCGTCACCCACCACTGGAACAGGCCACTGTCACACATTTAGGCCCAGGCACCCAGGCAGAGGAGAGAGGTCCCGTAACAGAGAATCTGGCCTTATGTCAGCGCAGAATCTGTATTCATGTCATAGCAGAGAATCAGGCTTCACGTCACCCACCACTGGAACAGGCCACTGTCACACATTTAGGCCCCGGCACCCAGACAGAGGAGAGCGGTCCCGTAACAGAGAATCTGGCCTTATGTCAGCGCAGAATCTGTCTTCATGTCATAGCAGAGAATCAGGCTTCACGTCAGCCACCACTGGAAGAGGCCACTGTCACACATTTAGGCCCAGGCACCCAGGCAGAGGAGAGAGGTCCCGTAACAGAGAATCTGGCCTTATGTCAGCGCAGAATCTGTATTCATGTCATAGCAGAGAATCAGGCTTCACGTCACCCACCACTGGAACAGGCCACTGTCACACATTTAGGCCCCGGCACCCAGACAGAGGAGAGCGGTCCCGTAACAGAGAATCTGGCCTTATGTCAGCGCAGAATCTGTTTTTATGTCATAGCAGAGAATCAAGCTTCACGTCACCCACCACTGGAACAGGCCACTGTCACACATTTAGGCCCCGGCACCCAGACAGAGGAGAGAGGTCCTGTAACAGAGAATCTGGCCTTATGTCAGCACAGAATCTGTCTTCATGTCATAGCAGAGAATCAGGCATCACGTCACCCACCACTGGAACAGGCCACTGTCACACATTTAGGCCCAGGCAGAGGAGAGAGGTCCCGTAACAGAGAATCTGGCCTTATGTCAGCACAGAATCTGTCTTAATGTCATAGCAGAGAATCAGGCTTCACGTCACCCACCACTGGAACAGGCCACTGTCACACATTTAGGCCCAGGCACCCAGGCAGAGGAGAGAGGTCCCGTAACAGAGAATCTGGCCTTATGTCAGCGCAGAATCAGTCTTCATGTCATAGCAGAGAATCAAGCTTCACGTCACCCACCACTGGAACAGGCCACTGTCACACATTTAGGCCCCGGCACCCAGACAGAGGAGAGAGGTCCTGTAACAGAGAATCTGGCCTTATGTCAGCACAGAATCTGTCTTCATGTCATAGCAGAGAATCAGGCATCACGTCACCCACCACTGGAACAGGCCACTGTCACACATTTAGGCCCAGGCACCCAGGCAGAGGAGAGAGGTCCCGTAACAGAGAATCTGGCCTTATGTCAGCACAGAATCTGTCTTAATGTCATAGCAGAGAATCAGGCTTCACGTCACCGACAACTGGAACAGGCCACTCTCACACATTTAGGCCCAGGCACCCAGGCAGAGGAGAGAGGTCCCGTAACAGAGAATCTGGCCTTATGTCAGCGCAGAATCTGTCTTCATGTCATAGCAGAGAATCAGGCTTCACGTCAGCCACCACTGGAACAGGCCACTGTCACACATTTAGGCCCAGGCACCCAGGCAGAGGAGAGAGGTCCCGTAACAGAGAATCTGGCCTTATGTCAGCGCAGAATCTGTCTTCATGTCATAGCAGAGAATCAAGCTTCACGTCACCCACCACTGGAACAGGCCACTGTCACACATTTAGGCCCCGGCACCCAGACAGAGGAGAGAGGTCCCGTAACAGAGAATCTGGCCTTATGTCAGCACACAATCTGTCTTCATGTCATAGCAGAGAATCAGGCATCACGTCACCCACCACTGGAACAGGCCACTGTCACACATTTAGGCCCAGGCACCCAGGCAGAGGAGAGAGGGCCCGTAACAGAGAATCTGGCCTTATGTCAGCACAGAATCTGTCTTAATGTCATAGCAGAGAATCAGGCTTCACGTCACCCACCACTGGAACAGGCCACTGTCACACATTTAGGCCCCGGCACCCAGACAGAGGAGAGGTTCATTCAACTTTGGGTTGCCCCACAATATAATGGTAAAATGAAATTAAAAATAGTATTGAATGAGGAAGTGCCCTGGAGTAGAATAATATATTGTTAAGGGGAGGTAGGTAATATCTAATCTGCACAAGGGATGGACAGGTCCTGTGGGATCCATGCCTGGTTCATTTTTATGAACGTCAGCTTGTCCACATTGGCTGTAGACAGGCGGCTGCGTTTGTCTGTAATGACGCCCCCTGCCGTGCTGAATACACGTTCAGACAAAACGCTGGCCGCCGGGCAGGCCAGCACCTCCAAGGCATAAAAGGCTAGCTCTGGCCACGTGGACAATTTGGAGACCCAGAAGTTGAATGGGGCCGAACCATCAGTCAGTACGTGGAGGGGTGTGCACAGGTACTGTTCCACCATGTTAGTGAAATGTTGCCTCCTGCTAACACGTTCCGTATCAGGAGGTGGTGCAGTTAGCTGTGGCGTGGTGACAAAACTTTTCCACATCTCTGCCATGCTAACCCTGCCCTCAGAGGAGCTGGCCGTGACACAGCTGCGTTGGCGACCTCTTGCTCCTCCTCTGCCTTCGCCTTG
Organism: Bufo bufo; assembly: GCF_905171765.1. NCBI lineage: Eukaryota > Metazoa > Chordata > Amphibia > Anura > Bufonidae > Bufo > Bufo bufo. Next base: position 136,784,040 of record NC_053394.1, on the reverse strand, counting down.
GGCTTCCACTGGTTCCCCTGTGACATTTGGGAATGCTCTCAGTAGCGCGTCTACCAACGTGCGCTTGTACTCGCGCATCTTCCTATCACGCTCCAGTGTAGGAAGTAAGGTGGGCACATTGTCTTTGTACCGGGGATCCAGCAGGGTGGCAACCCAGTAGTCTGCACACGTTAAAATGTGGGCAACTCTGCTGTCGTTGCGCAGGCACTGCAGCATGTAGTCGCTCATGTGTGCCAGGCTGCCCAGAGGTAAGGACAAGCTGTCCTCTGTGGGAGGCGTATCGTCATCGTCCTGTGTTTCCCCCCAGCCACGCACCAGTGATGGGCCCGAGCTGCTTTGGGTGCCACCCCGCTGTGAACATGCTTCATCCTCATCCTCCTCCACCTCCTCCTCATCCTCGTCCTCCAGTAGTGGGCCCTGTCTGGCCACATTTGTACCTGGCCTCTGGTGTTGCAAAAAACCTCCCTCTGAGTCACTTTGAAGAGACTGGCCTGAAAGTGCTAAAAATGACCCCTCTTCCTCCTCTTCCTCCTGGTCCACCTCCTCTTCCATCATCGCCCTAAGTGTTTTCTCAAGGAGACATAGAAGTGGTATTGTAACGCTGATAACGGCGTCATCGCCACTGGCCATGTTGGTGGAGTACTCGAAACAGCGCAACAGGGCACACAGGTCTCGCATGGAGGCCCAGTCATTGGTGGTGAAGTGGGTCTGATCCGCAGTGCGACTGACCCGTGCGTGCTGCAGCTGAAACTCCACTATGGCCTGCTGCTGCTCGCACAGTCTGTCCGGCATATGCAAGGAGGAGTTCCACCTGGTGGGCACGTCGCATATGAGGCGGTGAGCGGGAAGGCCGAAGTTACGCTGTAGCGCAGACAGGCGAGCAGCGGCAGGGTGTGAACGCCGGAAGCGCGAACAGACGGCCCGCACTTTATGCAGCAGCTCTGACATGTCGGGGTAGTTGCGAATGAACTTCTGCACCACCAAATTCAGCACATGCGCCAGGCAAGGGATGTGCGTCAAACCGGCTAGTCCCAGAGCTGCAACGAGATTTCGCCCATTATCGCACACCACCAGGCCGGGCTTGAGGCTCACCGGCAGCAACCACTCGTCGGTCTGTTGTTCTATACCCCGCCACAACTCCTGTGCGGTGTGGGGCCTGTCCCCCAAACATATGAGTTTCAGAATGGCCTGCTGACGTTTACCCCGTGCTGTGATGAAGTTGGTGGTGAAGGTGTGTGGCTGACTGGATGAGCAGGTGGAAGAAGAGGAGGAGGAAGCTGAGTAGGAGGAGGAGGAGACAGGAGGCAAAGAATGTTGCCCTGCGATCCTTGGCGGCGGAAGGACGTGCGCCAAACAGCTCTCCACCTGGGGCCCAGCCGCCACTACATTTACCCAGTGTGCAGTTAGGGAGATATAGCGTCCCTGGCCGTGCTTACTGGTCCACGTATCTGTGGTTAGGTGGACCTTGCCACAGATGGCGTTGCGCAGTGCACACTTGATTTTATCGGACACTTGTTTGTGCAGGGAAGGCACGGCTCTCTTAGAGAAGTAGTGGCGGCTGGGAACAACATACTGTGGGACAGCAAGTGACATGAGCTGTTAGAAGCTGTGTGTGTCCACCAGCCTAAATGACAGCATTTCATAGGCCAGTAGTTTAGAAATGCTGGCATTCAGGGCCAGGGATCGAGGGTGGCTAGGTGAGAATTTACGCTTTCTCTCAAATGTTTGTGAGATGGAGAGCTGAACGTTGCCGTGTGACATGATTGAGATGCTTGGTGACGCAGGTGGTGGTGTTGGTGGTACATCCCATGTTTGCTGGGCGGCAGGTGCCAACGTTCCTCCAGAGGCGGAGGAAGAGGCCGAGGCGGCGGCAGCAGCAGCAGAAGAGGCCGAGGCGGCAGCAGCAGAAGATGTAGCAGGGGGAGCCTGAGTGACTTCCTTGTTTTTAAGGTGTTTACTCCACTGCAGTTCATGCTTTGCATGCAGGTGCCTGGTCATGCAGGTTGTGCTAAGGTTCAGAACGTTAATGCCTCGCTTCAGGCTCTGATGGCACAGCGTGCAAACCACTCGGGTCTTGTCGTCAGCACATTGTTTGAAGAAGTGCCATGCCAGGGAACTCCTTGAAGCTGCCTTTGGGGTGCTCGGTCCCAGATGGCGGCGGTCAGTAGCAGGCGGAGTCTCTTGGCGGCGGGGGTTCTGATTTTTCCCACTGCTCCCTCTTTTGCTACGCTGTTGGCTCGGTCTCACCACTGCCTCTTCCTCCGAACTGTGAAAGTCAGTGGCACGACCTTCATTCCATGTGGGGTCTAGGACCTCATCGTCCCCTGCATCGTCTTCCACCCAGTCTTGATCCCTGACCTCCTGTTCAGTCTGCACACTGCAGAAAGACGCAGCAGTTGGCACCTGTGTTTCGTCATCATCAGAGACGTGCTGAGGTGGTATTCCCATGTCCTCATCATCAGGAAAAATAAGTGGTTGTGCGTTAGTGCATTCTATCTCTTCCACCCCTGGGGAAGGGCTAGGTGGATGCCCTTGGGAAACCCTGGCAGCAGAGTCTTCAAACAGCATAAGAGACTGCTGCATAACTTGAGGCTCAGACAGTTTCCCTGATATGCATGGGGGTGATGTGACAGACCGACGGGCTTGGTTTTCATGCGCCATCTGTGCGCTTTCTGCAGAAGACTGGGTGGGAGATAATGTGAACGTGCTGGATCCACTGTCGGCCACCCAATTGACTAATGCCTGTACCTGCTCAGGCCTTACCATCCTTAGAACGGCATTGGGCCCCACTAAATATCGCTGTAAATTCTGCTGGCTACTGGGACCTGAGGTAGTTGGTTCACTAGGACGTGTGGCTGTGGCAGAACCACAGTTCCCGTTCACCACAATTTTGAGAATGGCAAATTTGGGAATGCTTTTTCAACCCAGAACAAAAAGTTTGCTTTTACGGTCACTACAAATAACTTGACCAGCTAAAACTGTGCAGATTTGGTTGAATAGAGATGTGAGACCTGTTTTTTTTTGCGCTGTGTGACAGTTATAGGTTTAATCACAGAATGACACTTCTATCAGCACGCTAGCGTGTGTCTTAGGTTTTTCTGAATGATACTATCAATAACTTCAATGTAAGATTTTCTTTTTGGGATAGATTTCAAGTAGGCCTGAAATACCACAAACTAGTTATTTTCAGAATGGCAAATTTGGGAATGCTTTTTCAACCCAGAACAAAAAGTCTGCTTTGACGGTCACTACAAATAACTTGACCAGCTAAAACTGTGCAGATTTGGTTGAATAAAGATGTGAGACCTGTTTTTTTTTGCGCTGTGTGACAGTTATAGGTTTAATCACAGAATGACACTTCTATCAGCACGCTAGCGTGTGTCTTAGGTTTTTCTGAATGATACTATCAATAACTTCAATGTAAGATTTTATTTTTGGGATAGATTTCAAGTAGGCCTGAAATACCACAAACTAGTTATTTTCAGAATGGCAAATTTGGGAATGCTTTTTCAACCCAGAACAAAAAGTCTGCTTTGACGGTCACTACAAATAACTTGACCAGCTAAAACTGTGCAGATTTGGTTGAATAAAGATGTGAGACCTGTTTTTTTTTTGCGCTGTGTGACAGTTATAGGTTTAATCACAGAATGACACTTCTATCAGCACGCTAGCGTGTGTCTTAGGTTTTTCTGAATGATACTATCAATAACTTCAATGTAAGATTTTCTTTTTGGGATAGATTTCAAGTAGGCCTGAAATACCACAAACTAGTTATTTTCAGAATGGCAAATTTGGGAATGCTTTTTTAACCCAGAACAAAAAGTCTGCTTTGACAGTCACTACAAATAACTTGACCAGCTAAAACTGTGCAGATTTGGTTGAATAAAGATGTGAGACCTGTTTTTTTTTGCGCTGTGTGACAGTTATAGGTTTAATCACAGAATGACACTTCTATCAGCACGCTAGCGTGTGTCTTAGGTTTTTCTGAATGATACTATCAATAACTTCAATGTAAGATTTTCTTTTTGGGATAGATTTCAAGTAGGCCTGAAATACCACAAACTAGTTATTTTCAGAATGGCAAATTTGGGAATGCTTTTTCAACCCAGAACAAAAAGTCTGCTTTGACGGTCACTACAAATAACTTGACCAGCTAAAACTGTGCAGATTTGGTTGAATAAAGATGTGAGACCTGTTTTTTTTTTTGCGCTGTGTGACAGTTATAGGTTTAATCACAGAATGACACTTCTATCAGCACGCTAGCGTGTGTCTTAGGTTTTTCTGAATGATACTATCAATAACTTCAATGTAAGATTTTCTTTTTGGGATAGATTTCAAGTAGGCCTGAAATACCACAAACTAGTTATTTTCAGAATGGCAAATTTGGGAATGCTTTTTTAACCCAGAACAAAAAGTCTGCTTTGACGGTCACTACAAATAACTTGACCAGCTAAAACTGTGCAGATTTGGTTGAATAGAGATGTGAGACCTGTTTTTTTTTGCGCTGTGTGACAGTTATAGGTTTAATCACAGAATGACACTTCTATCAGCACGCTAGCGTGTGTCTTAGGTTTTTCTGAATGATACTATCAATAACTTCAATGTAAGATTTTCTTTTTGGGATAGATTTCAAGTAGGCCTGAAATACCACAAACTAGTTATTTTCAGAATGGCAAATTTGGGAATGGTTTTTCAACCCAGAACAAAAAGTCTGCTTTGACGGTCACTACAAATAACTTGACCAGCTAAAACTGTGCAGATTTGGTTGAATAAAGATGTGAGACCTGTTTTTTTTTGCGCTGTGTGACAGTTATAGGTTTAATCACAGAATGACACTTCTATCAGCACGCTAGCGTGTGTCTTAGGTTTTTCTGAATGATACTATCAATAACTTCAATGTAAGATTTTCTTTTTGGGATAGATTTCAAGTAGGCCTGAAATACCACAAACTAGTTATTTTCAGAATGGCAAATTTGGGAATGCTTTTTCAACCCAGAACAAAAAGTCTGCTTTGACGGTCACTACAAATAACTTGACCAGCTAAAACTGTGCAGATTTGGTTGAATAGAGATGTGAGACCTGTTTTTTTTTGCGCTGTGTGACAGTTATAGGTTTAATCACAGAATGACACTTCTATCAGCACGCTAGCGTGTGTCTTAGGTTTTTCTGAATGATACTATCAATAACTTCAATGTAAGATTTTCTTTTTGGGATAGATTTCAAGTAGGCCTGAAATACCACAAACTAGTTATTTTCAGAATGGCAAATTTGGGAATGCTTTTTCAACCCAGAACAAAAAGTCTGCTTTGACGGTCACTACAAATAACTTGACCAGCTAAAACTGTGCAGATTTGGTTGAATAAAGATGTGAGACCTGTTTTTTTTTTGCGCTGTGTGACAGTTATAGGTTTAATCACAGAATGACACTTCTATCAGCACGCTAGCGTGTGTCTTAGGTTTTTCTGAATGATACTATCAATAACTTCAATGTAAGATTTTCTTTTTGGGATAGATTTCAAGTAGGCCTGAAATACCACAAACTACTTATTTTCAGAATGGCAAATTTGGGAATGCTTTTTTAACCCAGAACAAAAAGTCTGCTTTGACAGTCACTACAAATAACTTGACCAGCTAAAACTGTGCAGATTTGGTTGAATAAAGATGTGAGACCTGTTTTTTTTTGCGCTGTGTGACAGTTATAGGTTTAATCACAGAATGACACTTCTATCAGCACGCTAGCGTGTGTCTTAGGTTTTTCTGAATGATACTATCAATAACTTCAATGTAAGATTTTCTTTTTGGGATAGATTTCAAGTAGGCCTGAAATACCACAAACTAGTTATTTTCAGAATGGCAAATTTGGGAATGCTTTTTCAACCCAGAACAAAAAGTCTGCTTTGACGGTCACTACAAATAACTTGACCAGCTAAAACTGTGCAGATTTGGTTGAATAAAGATGTGAGACCTGTTTTTTTTTGCGCTGTGTGACAGTTATAGGTTTAATCACAGAATGACACTTCTATCAGCACGCTAGCGTGTGTCTTAGGTTTTTCTGAATGATACTATCAATAACTTCAATGTAAGATTTTCTTTTTGGGATAGATTTCAAGTAGGCCTGAAATACCACAAACTACTTATTTTCAGAATGGCAAATTTGGGAATGCTTTTTCAACCCAGAACAAAAAGTCTGCTTTGACGGTCACTACAAATAACTTGACCAGCTAAAACTGTGCAGATTTGGTTGAATAAAGATGTGAGACCTGTTTTTTTTTGCGCTGTGTGACAGTTATAGGTTTAATCACAGAATGACACTTCTATCAGCACGCTAGCGTGTGTCTTAGGTTTTTCTGAATGATACTATCAATAACTTCAATGTAAGATTTTCTTTTTGGGATAGATTTCAAGTAGGCCTGAAATACCACAAACTAGTTATTTTCAGAATGGCAAATTTGGGAATGCTTTTTCAACCCAGAACAAAAAGTCTGCTTTGACGGTCACTACAAATAACTTGACCAGCTAAAACTGTGCAGATTTGGTTGAATAAAGATGTGAGACCTGTTTTTTTTTTGCGCTGTGTGACAGTTATAGGTTTAATCACAGAATGACACTTCTATCAGCACGCTAGCGTGTGTCTTAGGTTTTTCTGAATGATACTATCAATAACTTCAATGTAAGATTTTCTTTTTGGGATAGATTTCAAGTAGGCCTGAAATACCACAAACTAGTTATTTTTAGAATGGCAAATTTGGGAATGCTTTTTCAACCCAGAACAAAAAGTCTGCTTTGACGGTCACTACAAATAACTTGACCAGCTAAAACTGTGCAGATTTGGTTGAATAGAAATGTCAGGTCTATTTTTTAGGCGCTGGGTGACAGGCTCAACTTGCCCCTGATGTAATATATGGCCAAAAACTAACCAGACTGTTGATGGTTAAATGCACTTCGGTGACACAGGCTCAGCCCACAGCTGATGTAGTATATGGCCAAAAAATAATCAGACTGTTGATGGTTAAATGCACTTGGGTGAAACAGGCTCAGCCTGCAGCTGATGTAGTATATGGCCAAAAAATAACCAGACTGTTGATGGTTAAATGCACTTCGGTGACACAGGCTCAGCCTGCAGCTGATGTAGGATATAGCACAAAATAACCACACTATCGATGGTTAAATACACTTGGTGATAGCTCGTGCTGGCGCAGCACAAGTCACAAAATGGCCGCCGATCACCCCAGAAAAAAAGTGATCTAAAAACGCTCTGGGCAGCCTCAAAAAAGTGAGCAAGTCAATAATAGCACTTCAATGATCCACAGCTGCAGATCGATCACAGAATGAAGTCTTTTGGAGGAGTTAATCTGCCTAATCTCGCCCTAACGTCGCAGCTGCAACCTCTCCCTATACTGATCATAGCAGAGTGACGTGCGGCGCTACGTGACTCCAGCTTAAATAGAGGCTGGGTCACATGGTACACTGGCCAATCACAGCCATGCCAATAGTAGGCATGGCTGTGATGGCCTCTTGGGCCAAGTAGTATGATGCTTGTTGATTGGCTGCTTTGCAGCCTTTCAAAAAGCGCCAAGAATGCGCCGAACACCGAACTCGAACCCGGACTTTTACGAAAATGTTCGATACATTTACTATACAGTTCGGGTTCGCTCATCCCTAGTTATCAGAGGTGCTGAAGGACGCCTTGGCCCATGTCTCTGGGGGCTGCATGGTCTCTGGCTAGATGCATGGATAGACGCCTGAGAGAGATCTAGGGGCCCCCACTTTCAGGACGTACTATCACATGATGTATCGTCCTCCTCTGATACTTTGAGAGAAGCTACTCCTGGGTTTATGTCAGGAGACGAACCCATGCAATTAGGGGAGCTACTCTTGGATCCGCTTTTAAGCATACTGGTAATAGGAAGGGAGTTTGTTTTTTTCTGCGGACAAAAGGGACATTTTATCAGAGTATGTCCATGCATTCAACGGCAAAAAGAAAAAAGAGGGACATTTAATTCCCATCTGACTCTTGGAGGGGCGAGAGGAGAGTCAGAAAATGTGCATTTATCTTTTACTGGTAGTACCCGATTTCTCCTGGCTGCTGAGGTGGCGCTAGGGTCAAAAAATGTGGGGATTGAGGTGTTTATCGACAGCGTAGCCGGGGTAAACCTGATTGATGTTCAGCTTGTCCGTATGCACGGGTTGTCACCGAGTGCATTAAAAAAAAACATTTCTGTTTTTGCTATTAATTCTGCACCTGTAGCTCAGAAGTGTTTATCTCAAGTGGTGCATGATATCAGATTAATAATGGGTGACTTTCAGCAAAAATTTATCTCTTGTTTTGTGTTGGAGGGTCTCCCTGCACCGGTGATTCTGGGTTTACCGTGGTTAAGCAAGCACAATCCAACCATCGATTGGCAAGCTAGACAGATTCTGGATTGGGGTGATTATTGCATTGACAATTGCCTGAATACATCTTTTTCTGTTTTAACTATTAAGACATTACCTTCTTTTATATCTTATTTTGCCAATGTGTTTTCTGAAAGTGGATGCCAGAATTTACCTCTTTATCGGGAATATGATTGTCCTATCAATCTTATTCCTGGAGCTAAATTGCCAAAATGTAGGTTGTATAACCTTTTTGAACCTGAAAGACTGCCCATGAGAGAGTCCATTAACGAGAGTTTGGCTAAAGGACACATAAAAACTTCCAAGTCTCCAGTGGCAGGGTTCTTTTTTGTTAAAAAAAAGGATGGAGGTCTTCGGCCATGTCTGGATTTCCGTGAACTCAATCGGATTACTGTCCATGATCCATACCCTCTTCCTTTGATTCCCGATTTGTTTAACCAGATTATTAGTGCCATGGTGTTCTCCAAGTTGGATTTAAGGGGGGCATATAATCTGGTTAGGATCAAGGAAGGGGATGTATAGAAGACAGCTTTTAATACTCCTGAGGGGCACTTTGAGAACCTGGTCATGCCTTTCGGGTTGACCAATGCTCCTGCTGTTTTCCAGCATTTTGTGAATTAAATTTTTCTTCCCCTTGTGGGGAGGTTTGTAGTCGTGTATTTGGATGACATACTAATTTATTCTCCAGACCTGGAGATACAGTAAATCAGGATCATGTTAGACAGGTGTTACAGATCCTAACGGACAATAAATTGTACGTAAAATTAGAGAAGTGTGTTTTTGCTGTACGCGAGGTGCAGTTTTTGGGCTACCTGCTGTCATCTTCAGGTTTTCGAATGGATACAGAGAAAGTCCGTGCTGTATTGGACTGGGATCGACCTGAAAATCTGAAGGCTCTTAAGTGTTTTTTAGGGTTCACCAACTATTACCGAAAATTTATTTAGAATTATTCAAAAATAGTGAAACTCTTAACTGACATGTCTAAGAAAGGGACAGATGTCTCAGTGTGGTCTGATTCTTTGTTGCGAGCCTTTTCTGCAATTAAGGAATGCTTCTCTTCTGCTCCTATATTAGTGCAGCCAGATGTATCACAACCTTTCATTGTGGAAGTGGACGCTTCCGAGGTGGGGGTAGGAGCAGTTTTATCGCAGGGCCCGTCACCTGGTAAATGGCATCCATGTGCCTTTTTCTCTAGAAAACTCTCTTCCGCAGAGAGAAATTATGATGTGGGTAACAGAGAGTTACTGGCCATTAAGTTGGCTTTTGAGGAATGGCGTCATTGATTGAAACACGCATCCGATCATGGTATTCACAGATCACAAAAACTTGGCTTACCTGGAGTTGGCTAAATGACTGAACATGAGACAAGCCAGATGGTCTTTGTTTTTCACCAGATTCAATTTCATTGTCACCTATTGTCCTGGGGTTAAGAACGTCAAGGCAGATGCCTTGTCACGTAGTTTTCCTGGAGTTGGTGATTTTGAAAATCCCAGTCCTATACTGTCGGAAGGAGTGGTGATATCCACTCTTTACCCTCACCTAGAGGTGAAAGTGTTATAGGCCCAGGGAGACGCATCAGATTCTTGTCCCTCTGGGAAACTGTTTGTGCCATCTAAATTGCGTCACAAGGTGTTTGAGGAACATCACTGTACGGTTCTTACGGGACACCCTGGGAGTAGATCCACTGCCGACCTCATCTCTCGTAGATTCTGGTGGCAGGGGTTGCGTAAGTGTGTTGAGGACTATGTGTCAGCCTGTACTACCTGTGCACGTGCTAACCCTTTGAGGACCAAGGAAGGGACGCATTTGTCCCATGTTTTTAATTGCCTGTATCATCTATTAAGAACTTTAAATAATTTTTTTTTTGTTTGAGTCAAAATATTAGTTCTTATCAACAAATGGATCGAGCTTTATTTATACTACCCAATGCTAAAACACTTGCACAAGTGTTTGTTGGCAATATTGTGAAACTCCATGGCATTCCCTCTGGCGTGGTCTCGAATTGTGGGACTCAGTTTGTTTCCAGATTCTGGAAGGCGTTTTGTACTTGGCTGGGGGTACAACTGTCCTTTTCTTTGGCTTTTCATCCTCCGTCGAATGGACAGACGGAACGCACTAATCAAAGTCTGGAGACTTACTTGGGAAGTTTTGTCTCTGAGAACCAGGAGGAGTGGTCTTTGGCAGAGTTTGCCATAAACAATCATAGTTTGGCACATTTTCTGGTTCTGATACTTCTGGTATCCCTGAGGAGGAACATTTTTCGTCATCATTGTCATCTATTTGGCAGAAAATTCTAAAAACCTTGATGAATATGGGCAACAAGTATAAACGTGTGGCTGACAGGAAACGTATGAATGGTCCAGACCTAAGAGTGGGTGATTCTGTGTGGCTGTCCACAAGAAACATTAAGTTGAAGGTACCTTCTTGGAAGTTGGGTCCAAGGTTTATTGGTCCATATAAGATCACTGCCATTATTAATCCTGTAGCTTTTCGTCTTGAACTTAGTCAGGCCCTGAAAATTCTTAATGTGTTTCATAAATTTATGTTGAAGAGATATGTTGAACCTTTGGAGCTATCTTCTTTGCCACCCGCTCCTGTCATGGTGGACGGTAGTTTGGAATTTCAGATTGCCGAGATCATCGACTGTCGAGTTCTCCGTGTCTTCAGTGTCTTGTTCACTGGAAGGGTTATGGACCAGAGGAGAGGATGTGGGTATCGGCATCTGACCTGAATGCCAGTCGTTTGGAGAAAGCTTTTCACAGGTCTCACCCAGATAAGTTCGGTCCTGGTTGCCCAGAGGTCATCCGTAGAAGGGGGTGGTACGGTCATGGAAGTTCTCGCGACAGGTGGCAGGAGATCGGTAAGACTGGCAACACGTGTTTTGATCTGATAGGTTTTCCTTATTGATAAATGGACGTCTGTGTTGTTTCTGGTATGGCGACACCTCTTGCCTCAGGTGTTGCTAATGTGTTCATTTAACCTTCCTTATTTATTGTTGATTCTCCCACAATGCTGTGCGGTTTATAGCTTCATTTTCAGTTGTGGATAGCTGGTGTGTGGATCTCGGCGGAGTTCCTGGTGCTTCCATTGCTCCTTTGAAGTTAAGTCTTTCCTTTCCCTTTTTGTATTTTGTTTGGGTTCTGTGTGTTGCATTTCCCTATTGCTTGTACTAGGCCTGAAGGAGACTCCTGTTCGTCCTTCCTTTTGGAGGAACAGGTAGTCTCATCCCTGCCATTAGTACCAGGGTCCTATAGAGCTAGATAGGACTCTAGGTATTCCTTTGTATGAACACACCTACCTCTGGGGTCTGTTCATACTGGTAGTGAGTCAGGATTTTGGTTAGGGTTTTATTAGGAGGTGTCCATCTTCCTTCCCTAATTCTCAAGCCTGATTCCCTGTTCCCCCCTTCCCTTTTATGCTTGGTGTGGTGTTTCCCTCCCACATGTATTTTCAATGGAAAAAAGCATATTTTTTTACTCGATTTTTTAAATTTAATAAATGTGTTGTTTTTTTTTACCACTTAATAGTCCCACAAACAAATGTACTAGTGCTAAATTAAATATTTATTTTTATACATATATTATATACAGTACAGACCAAAAGTTTGGACACACCTTCTCATTCAAACTATGAAGGCATCAAAACTATGAATTAACACATGTGGAAATATATACATAACAAACAAGTGTAAAACAACAGAAAATATGTCATATTCTAGGTTCTTCAAAGTAGCCACCTTTTTGCTTTGATTACTGCTTTGCACACTCTTGGCATTCTCTTGATGAGCTTCAAGAGGTAGTCCCCTGAAATGGTCTTTCAACATTCTTGAAGGAGTTCCCAGAGATGCTTAGCACTTGTTGGCCCTTTTGCCTTCACTCTGCGGTCCAGCTAACCCCAAAATATCTCGATTGGGTTCAGGTCCGGTGACTGTGGAGGCCAGGTCATCTGGCGCAGCACCCCATCACTCTCCTTCATGGTCAAATAACCCTTACTTTCAAAGTTTTCCCAATTTTTCGGCTGACTGACTGACCTTCATTTCTTAAAGTAATGATGGCCACTCGTTTTTCTTTACTTAGATGCTTTTTTCTTGCCATAATACAAATTCTAACAGTCTATTCAGTAAGACTATCAGCTGTGTATCCACCTGACTTCTCCTCAACACAACTGATGGTCCCAACCCCATTTATAAGGCAAGAAATCCCACTTATTAAACCTGACAGTGCACACCTGTGAAGTGAAAACCATTTCAGGGGACTACCTCTTGAAGCTCATCAAGAGAATGCTAAGAGTGTGCAAAGCAGTAATCAAAGCAAAAGGTGGCTACTTTGAAGAACCTAGAATATGACATATTTTCAGTTGTTTCACACTTGTTTGTTATGTATATAATTCCACATGTGTTAATTCATAGTTTTGATGCCTTCAGTGTGAATCTACAATTTTCATAGTCATGAAAATAAAGAAAACTCTTTGAATGAGAAGGTGTGTCCAAACTTTTGGTCTGTACTGTATATTTTTTTATTTTATTTTTTTATGAACAAAAAAGGGGATAAAAATGTGTGTATGTGTGTGTGTGTGTGTGTGTGTGTGTGTGTATACAGTCTGCTATATCATAAATAGTAACTATAGCTATAACTTAAAAAAAAAAAAATGCACTTTTTATAAATTTTTTATTTAACATTTTTTTAAATAAAATAAAGAAGTGAATTAACCTTTTCTTGCCACAGTCAGGACAAGAAAGGGTTAATTCACAAGCTCTGGACTTCAAACTGTGATGGATCTCTGTACACAGCGATACCATGCAGGGAGATCCCTTTGCCTGATCTCCAGGATCCTTACTGTGTCTAATGACAGCGCAGTCATAGCAATCTGCAGCGCCATGGGCCACTGGCACATCGGAATGTAACATGGCGATATTATAAGCTTACCACCACAACATATACAGTCGCGCGATGGAAAGAAAATGGTTAAACGCAGCGATTTCTTTTCAAACGATAATAGCCTGTCATTGGTCATTTAAAACATTCGTTTTGGTTGAAGTTGTTCGTTTTGATCAACTTTAACACCAGATTTATCACAGTGGCTCACGCTAGATCAGGGGTCTAAAACTCAATTTGCCTGGGGGCCGCAAGAGGCAGAGTCTGAGTGAGGCTGGGCCGGATAAGGGATTTCACAAAAAAAAAGTCCTCAAATGTCATTATTAACAGTTTTAATTATTTCTTCTGAACATGAAGTGTTCTGAACATGAATAGAACATTGAGTGAAGATCTTTCATAAGAGCATCCGCTCGTATGAAAGAGCCCTTAGGCCTCCTGCACACAGCCGTTGTGCATCCGTTGCGGTCCCCAGTGCACGGGCAACGTCCGTGCAGCGGCCGGGACGGATCCGGACCCATTCACCTTGAATGGGTTTGTTAACCATCTGCCCCCCACAATTTTTTTTTAATAAGTTCTATTTTATTGTGGTGCGGAGGCACGGCCAGAAACACCACGGAAGCACTCCATAGTGCTTCCATGGGGTTCCGATCCATGCGTTCGTTCTGCATCTCTGTGATTGTGGACCCATTCAAGTGAACGGGTCCACATCTGTGATGCAGAGTGCACATGGGCCGGTGCCCATGTATTGCGTTGCGGACCTGCCGTATGCGGGTCGCAATACATCCATGGGCACACAATGGCCGTGTGCATGAGGCCTAAAGCATAAACTCCTATAAGAAAATAATAATCAATAGTACACTTTATTGGCAAAAATTCATAAGAAGAAAATTTCCTCCTATGAATTTTTGCCAATAAACTCTATAATTGATTTAATGCGTTCTGGTATTTTCTTATAGGAGTTTATATTGTGTTTTACAGGCATGTGTGCTGCTGAGCACATGGTAATTGCCGTCTATTCAATTATTGGCTCCTCTGACCCTTTATTTTGGTGTACTGTAGAGATAGCCCCACGCTGCAGTCAGCGATGGACTGGCCATCGGGAGTACCGGGAGAATCCCGGTGGGCCGATCGAATTATGGGCCGGCCAGGGCCGCCATCAGGGGGGTAAAGCCGATACCCCAGTAAGGGGCCCGGACCCCGGGGGGGCCCGGCCGGTCCCGAGCCATTTTAATTTTTTTGCTGTCAGTGTGTTAACTTTAAAATCAGCGCTCATCTCTTTACTATCTTACACTGACTCAGCTCCAGTAACAGCAGGCAGTGTGGGGGCGGCGCTCACTCACTGACGTCACACGCCTGCTCCTCCCACTAGGCGGCGCAGGCGCGTGACGTCAGTGAGTGAGCGCTGCCGCCCGCACTTGTTACTGGAGGCTGGAGGGAGCTGAATGTAAGGTAGTAAAGAGATGAGCGCTGTGTTAAAATTAAAGTTACTGTCTGCAGCCTGCAGGATACCGATTTATTAATGTATACTACTGTGAGTGGCGGGGAGGGGGAATCTATGGATGACGGCACTGTTATAGGGAGGGGGATCCGTGGATGGCACTGTTATGGAGGGGGGTCTGTCATGTGGATGACACTTATGGGGGGGGGTCTGTGGATGACACTTATGGGGGCGATCTGTGGATGGCACCATTATGGAGGGGGATCTGTGGATGACACTGTTATGGAGGGGGATCTGTGGATGGCACCGTTATGGAAGGGGATCTGTGGATGGCACCGTTATGGAGGGGGATCTGTGGATGGCACCGTTATGGGGAATCTGTGGATGATACATACCGTATATAACATCTTATGCTATATGTGTCATCCACAGATCCACCCCATGACAATGTCATCCACAGATCCCCCTCCATAACAGTGTTTTGTGGATGACACTATTATGGGGGGGATCTGTGGATGACACTATTATGGGGGGGGATCTGTGGATGACACTGTTATGGGGGGGATCTGTGGATGACACTGTTATGGGGGGATCTGTGGATGACACTGTTATGGGGGATCTGTGGATGACACTGTTATGGAGGGGATCTGTGGATGACACTGTTATGGGGGGATCTGTGGATGACACTGTTATGGGGGGATCTGTGGATGACACTATTATGGGGGGATCTGTGGATGACTGTTATGGGGGGGATCTGTGGATGGCACTGTTATGGAGGGATCTGTGGATGACACTATTATGGGGGGATCTGTGGATGACTGTTATGGGGGGGATCTGTGGATGGCACTGTTATGGAGGGTATCTGTGAATGGCACTGTTATGGAGGGGTATCTGTGGATGACACATAGCATAAGATGCTATATACGGTATGTGTCATCCACAGATCCCCCTCTATAACAGTGCCATCCACAGATCCCCCCATAACAGTGCCATCCACAGATCCCCTCCATAACAGTGCCATCCACAGATCCTCTCCATAACAGTGCCATCCACAGATCCCCTCCATAACAGTGCCATCCACAGATCCCCTCCATAACAGTGCCATCCACAGATCCCCTCCATAACAGTGCCATCCACAGATCCCCTCCATAAAAGTGCCATTCACAGATCCCCTCCATAACAGTGCCATTCACAGATCCCCTCCATAACAGCGCCATTCACATGTTTTTTTTTGAGTGTGTTTGGGAAAAATAAAGTGGGCCGGTCTGGCTGAAGTCCAGGGCCACTTTATTGTCCCAGTCCATCCCTGGCTGCAGTCCCCCCATGTAATTCAAAATGTAAAACTCCAGCAGCAGCTTCTGCCTTCTTCAGCCAAGTTTCCTCTGGGCTCGGCTCGGCCAGGTTTCCTCTGGGCTCGGCTATGCGTCCTGAATCCTGATCGTGAATCTTCTGGCTGCCCCTGCTGATCAGCAGCTCCGTGGTTCCTCCCCTGTGTCCTGCGCTGCTGCTGGCTGAGGCAGGCTTACATACGTTACACAGCTGTCACTCTGTGAAAAGTGTACTCGCTAGATGATACATTTGGTAAGTGTAGCTAAAAATTTTAGACACTTTCCTGTAACTTTACCCCACCTATTGGTTGGCTTAGGGTACTTTCACACTTGCAGCAGAGTGATCCGGCAAGCAGTTCCATCGCCGGAATTGCCTGCCGGATCCGTCAAAATCAACATTACCGGACATTTTTCATGCAACGGATCCGTCGTTCAGTCGACAGAAATTCAAGCCGGATCCGTCAATCCGTTGCATACCGTAGACACTTTTTGACAGATCCGTCTGCCGGATCCGTCGTAATAGCGGATCCGTCTGTTCCGTTTTCTTCCGTTTTTAA
This sequence comes from Bufo bufo, assembly GCF_905171765.1. Classification (NCBI taxonomy): domain Eukaryota; kingdom Metazoa; phylum Chordata; class Amphibia; order Anura; family Bufonidae; genus Bufo; species Bufo bufo. The sequence continues at coordinate 136,767,449 of NC_053394.1, read as the reverse complement.
ACGGAAAGACGGATCCAGTATTCAAATTTTAGAGATAAAAAGATGCAATCTGTTAAGCAAATACTACAAGTGGCTATAAAAGAAAACCGAAGGTCACTTACCACTCAGAAGTTCCTTCTGCAGATTGCAAAGATGATGCCGGACCATATTCGTTTTGGATTTCAGATTTCAGGCTCTTATGCTGGTTTCGCGCTGGAGAAGACGTCTTCGAGCCAGACGGCGTAGAAAGCGTTGCTATTGGGTGCATACAATAACCTCTGCAAGAATAAGAAGGGGATTTTTTGAAACTCTGTTTCCCGAATTGAGGGATTATCCTGAAAAATTCTTAAACTACTTACGGATGACGGTAGAAAGTTTTGATGATCTTTTACAACGTGTGTCACCTCACATTCAAAGACAAGACACCACTTTCCGCCGCTGTGTTTCCCCAGCAGAACGCCTATTGTTGACCATAAGGTAAAGTACATACTTATTATATATTGTACCAATTAATTTCTGTCTAAATTTTTTAAAGCTGCTCTTTGGTAGTGTGAAACTATAAAAGTTTTTGAACCAAAATTTTTTCAATTTTTCTGGGATCACTGTACAAAGTGCATAATTTTGGCCACAATTGATGCTCAGCATTATTATTTTTAATTCTACATCTTGTATGTTAAAGTTTAAATCCATATAATGGTCATTAACGATGTAGAATGAACTGTGATCAATATGTCACCATGGAGAAGAAACCTTTATCGTTATTTATTTACAAAAATTTTTATTTGCCACATAAAAAATCTTGTCCAAAGAAAAATATTGAAATAAGGTCCCATAGAATTGTGTCCGATTGATATACCTTGTATTTTATGTTTTTTTAAAATCTAATACCCTAATTTTTTTTTTTTAGGTTTCTTGCAAGTGGAGAAATTTCAGCTCACTGCATTTTCAATTTTGCCTTGGCATATCGACTATTTCCATAATTGTGAAGGAGACATGCCGTGTTTTGTGGGATCAACTGCATGATGAATTTATTCCACATCCAACTAGACAGCATTGGACAGAAATTGCAGAAATTTTTTTGGACATTTGTCAGTTTCCCAACTGCATAGGTGCGGTAGACGGGAAACATATTAGAATAATCAAGCCCCAAGGAACCGGATCAGAGTTTTACAACTACAATAAATATTTTTCGATAATCCTAATGGCCATTGCAGATGCACAATATCGTTTTGTTGCCGTCGACGTAGGGGCCTATGGACGCACCAACGATTCAATGGTATTTAAAAATTCTTATATGGGCCGTAGTCTATATAACAGACAATTTGATTTCCTTCTGCCTCAACCACTGCCAGGTACTGATGCCCCACCCATGCCATTTGTATTGGTTGGTGATGAGGCCTTCCAAATGTGTGGAAATCTTCTGAAACCGTATTCAAGCCGCGGATTAGATTTAAAAAAACGCACATACAACTACCGCTTGACCAGGGCTCGAAGAATGGTTGAATGCACATTTGAAATTTTGGTCGCAAAATGGAGGATTTTCACCAAACCAATTCATATGAAGGTTGAATCGGTGGACGAGGTTGTAAAGTCTGCTGTTGTGTTACACAACTACCTCCTTAAAAAAGAACCAGTCAATTTGGAACAGATACCGGAGGACAACGAGATGGCAAGCATTGAAAGTTTTGGACCTCGGTCAAGTGTTGTGGTTTCACGAATGAGAGACTGTTTTGCGGATTATTTTTGCTCGGAAGCAGGAATGTTGGACTGGCAGGACCGATTTGTATAAACATTTTGCGATTAATTTTCAAATAATCGTTAATTTCAGTTTATTTGGCGGTTTATACAGTTTGTTGTATTTGTTTTCAATTGGATTTGTGGTTCAATAAATATTGTTTTTCAACGTACTTGAAATTTTCATTAAATATATATTTTTTCCCACGATAGAGAAGAAACACATTATTGCGTTGCTACACTGACGATGTTATATTATGTGAGGCATGTTTATAGATACTCATTTTCAATCTTCCCACGAGAGAAGCGACACATACTTGTGTCGCTCCACTGGCGCAGGTAGATTTTGTCAGGCCTGTTATGTAGTGAGGTTTAATCTGCCCACGCTAGAAGAGCGACACATACTTGTGTCACCCCACTGGCGCAGGTAGATTTTATCAGGCCTGTTATGTAGTAATCTGCCCACACTAGAGGAGCGACACATATTTGTGTGCCTCCACTGGCGATTGGACATTTTTAAAGACCTGTTCTACATACACTAAAGTAATCTCCTGGTGGAGCAAACCAAGTATAGTTTGCTTCAAAAGCGATGTGAGATATTCACTTTTATTTAATTTTTGTTTTAAATAAATACAAAACAAATCAAATTTTGAAACAAAAAAATATTTTATTTTAAAAATAAATATTTTTAAATAATATAAATACATTTTTTTAAATAACAAAAAAAAAGGCTACAAATGCCTGTAGGTAGGACCGGTGGGAGTAGAAGGTTAGGTGGTGGAGGGAACACTGGTTGGTCCCCCTCGTTCCTGTTCCTGTGCCCCTGTGGACATATAAGTGTGTGATGGGGCAAGCACAACAGAGGGAGTATTCAATCTGGATGGGGGAGCAGGAGAAGGAGTTGACCGAGCAAGAGTAGAAGGAGTGGTGAAACTGGTAGCAGGAAAGTAATGAGGAGAAGGAGAAAAGTGTTGAGAAAAGTGCTCGGTGGATTGGGAATGGGGATGGGGAGGCTGGGATGGGCGCTGAGGAGGTTGGAAAGGGGAGTAGGTAGTTTGGGAAGGGGGTTGTTGATGTTGTGATGGGGGATAGGGCATGGATGGGGTATAGGGCATGGATGGGGTATAGGGCATGGATGGGGGATAGGGCATGGATGGGGGATAGGGCATGGACGGGGGATAGGATGTGGGGCGGTGCTGAACTTGCCACAAGACACTGTCCACCTGTCTTCGGGCCTCAAACAGCTGGTCGGGCGTAAATCGTTCCATCACGGGGAGCAACGATAACCAATAGTGATGCACAGGACCCAATTGCGACGTATGCACCTCCTGCAGACGTCGCACTGTATCCTCCAAAGCGGCAACTCTATTGGTGAATCCCATCAAGCACTCGTAAACAAACCTTGTGAGATCCTCGTAGTCCGCCTGACGGCTCCTACCGGTCCTCTGGCGACGCATCAATGCCTCAAAAAGTGGTGCCATTGTGGCCATTGTTGAGTCGCCAGAGGGCACAGGTAGGGGAACATTGAGGTCCCGACCAGCTGTTGGAGTTGGACGAGAGGGACCCACGGTGGGCGGCTCTTCGCGCACTGCCTCTGGTGCTCCAGCCTCTGGAAGGACTTCACGAGGAGGTTCGTGCGCCCGTGTACTGCTAGATTTGCTGTAAAGGAAACAAAAAAAATAATTAATGAAAAAATAGGGAACTATATGTGGATGTCCCGGACAGAGTGTCAAATGACAGTCTGCCTGGTCCACACACATAGATTGGAGATTAACATTCATAATTATTATAAACATTAGAGCTTACCTTTGCAGCTGTAGGGTTCGACGGAGAAAACCTAGTGCGGCCGCATACCGGTATGGCCGCTTTTGGCTTGCTCTTGAACCACTCGGGCGCTTGACCTCCTCGTTATAGTCCTTCTTATAGCGGTCCCTCATTGACCGCCACCGCACCAGGATAGTCGTCCCTGTCCACAAAAAATAAAAAATAATAAAATAAAATTAATATTATAATTTTTTTTTTAACATACATCAAAAATATAGTATAGTATTTGATTGAACCTGCCACAACAACAATAAAAAAAAATATTGATGTTCACTATAGGTAGCAGTGACCAACTTCAAGCAGACACAAAACCAATTTTGAATGAAAAGTACACATGTTTATTATACTACTGTATACTTACGGCACTCCTCCCGTTGACTGTCATTGAGGTCGTCCCAATTAGGCACTAAAACTTTGCATATCTCAAGCCAGAGGAGCCGGGTAGCATGATGGTCTGCGTGGCGGCGGTCTGTGTGGTCCCACAGTGGGGGTCTGTCCTCCACCATCTGGATGAGGAGTTCATTGTCGATAATACAACCGCCAAATTCCTCCTCATCCGTTCTGGTGGAGCCTCTGGAACCCTAAAAATATTAAAAAAATAAAAATAAATTATAACCTCATGTTTGACAGATTTGCAATTAAAAAGACTCATTGAGGAAATACTCACACGAACACGACCGCCGTGTGCTCCCCGACTTCCTCTGGCTTTTGATTGACGACCTCTATTGGAGTCAACGGGACGAGCGGCCTGTAATAGAAATAACAATAATAAAAAAATATCAAATATACAAATCATAATATTGAGCCTAAAAATAAAATAAAAATAAAAAATATATAAAAAATTTACCGCTTGCTGTCCTCCACCACCGACTTCCTCCTCTCCAGCGGTCTCTGGGCCGGGAGGCCTCTCCTCCGCAGATGATGACTGTGAAATAAAAAAATGAAATATTTATAATGTGTTCATAATGTTATAATGCTGAATGCTTCCAAAAGTTTTTTACGGTATCATGTCTACGACGACGTCTTGGAGGAGAGATCTCGGCCTCAGTAGAAGATGATGAGCCTGTAGAAAAAAAATACTGTATATGCCGGCGTATAAGACGACTGGGCGTATAAGACGACCCCCAACTTTTCCATTTAAAATATAGGGTTTGGGCTATACTTGCCGTATAAGACTACCCCTGAATGCCCAGCCCTCCCTGTCTTCAAGACGATCTTCTCCAGTCCAGGGAACTGACTGGGATCTGTGGATGGCACTGATATGGGGAGGTCTGCAAAAAAAGAGGGTTAGTCAGCACCTCCCAGTGCGCAGGTGCACGCCGCCATGGCAAAGACCTAGAGGAAAAAAAGGAGACAATGCGGCAGCACTCTGCAAATCTGACAAAGTACAACAATGCTTACAAAAATTATGGTGCTAATACTACGCTTATTTATAAAAGCGAGATGCTTGGTCAATGCATTTTGTACAAAACCATCTAAGCCCGTATGATATGGGGAGGGGGATCAGTGGATGACACTGCTATGGGGAGGGGGATCAGTGGATGACACTGCTTATGGGGGGATCTATGGATGACACTATATAGCATCTTATGCTATATGTGTCATCCACAGATCCACCCCATGACAGTGTCATCCACAGATTCCCCCTCCCCATAACTGTGCCATCCACAGATCCCCCTTAAACAGTGCCATCCACATATCTCCCTCCCCATAACAGTGTCATCCACAGATCCCCCCCCATGACAGTGCCATCCACAGATCCCTCTCCCCATAACAGTGTCATCCACAGATCCCCCCCATGACAGTGCCATCCACAGATCCCCCTCCCCATAACAGTGTCATCCACAGATCCCCCCATGACACTTCCATTCACAGATCTCCCTCCCCATAACAGTGCCATCCACAGATCCCCCTCCCCGACGCTCGTAGGAGTATACATTTATTAACTGTAATCTGTAACTTTAACTTTAAATGAGCGCTCATCTCTTTACTAGGGTACCTTACTATCAGCTCTGCTAACAGGCAGTGCGGGTGGCGCTCACTTACTGACGTCACGCGCCTGCGCCGCCTAGTGGAAGGAGCAGGCACGTAACGTCAGTGAGTTAGCGCCGCCCTACAGATTTGCTGCACTCTGGCTACCCACATGTCCAAGGTAGGAGGGTTCGCGTCTCTCCATTTAAAAGATATGAGGAGTTTGGCTGTAGTGAGGAGGTGATTGCCATTTGTTTTCAGGGAAAAACAGACAAAGAAAAATGTCTTCAGGGGCTAGAGTCATAGTAACAGAGCATACCTTATTTATGGCAGCATTAACTGTGGACCAGAAAGCTGTGATTCTACAGCAGTCCCATCCTAAATGCTTGTAGGACCCGTAGGACTTGTAGGACTCCGCACTCCGGACTAACAGGCAGTGCGGGCGGCGCTCACTTACTGACGTCACGCGCCTGCGCCGCCTAGTAGGAGGAGCAGGCACGTAACGTCAGTGAGTGAGCGCCGCCCGCACTGCCTGTTAGCGGAGCTGAGAGTAAGGTACCCTAGTAAAGAGATGAGCGCTTATTTAAAGTTAAAGTTACAGATTAAAGTTAATAAATGTACTCCTCTGAGCGGCGGGGCCCTGTGTATTTTAACCCCCAGGCAAGCGTCCCCGTCCCCATGGGAACGCCTGGGGGTTAGAATATACCATCGGATCTGAGTATACCCGGCGTATAAATTATTTATCTTTTTTTTTTCTTCGGAAAATTTGGGTATATTTTTTGGACTACATGAGAAAAAAAAAAGAGAATTAACATATTGTAGGACTACCACCCCTAGCATCCACTATGTACTTGCTCCACATGCAGTGCCTATGTAGTTTTGCATAGGCAAAGCATGTGGTGCAAGTACATAGTGGATGCTAGGGGTAGTAGTCAACAGGACTACTACCCCTAGCATCCACTATGTACTTGCACCACATGCATTGCCTATGCAAAACTACATAGGCACTGCATGTGGAGCAAGTACATAGTGCATGCTAGGGGTGGTAGTCATCAGGACTACCACCCCTAGCATCCCATCCACTATGTACTTGCACCACATGCAGTCCCTATGCAAAAGTACATAGGGCCCCACTGGTGGTACAAGTAAATAGTGGATGCTAGGAGTAGTAATCAACAAGACTACTACTCCTAGCATGATCTATTTACTACAGCTCCTATGTATAAATACATAGGAGCTGCTTATATTTATTTTCCCTGCAAAGACAAACAAACAAAAAATAAATTTCTACTCACCTCGAATGGCGTCCAGCCTTCTCCCTCGCAGGCAGGATCGAAGAGAAAACAGGAAGTTGACGGCGCCCACAGCTCCTCCTATTCGATTGCGCAGGCGCAGAAAGAGAAGCCGGATCCGTCGATCAGGCAAACGACGGAAATCTTTGCGACGGATCCGGCTCTAATGCACTCCTATGGAGAAAAACGCTGGATCCGTCATTCCGGCAAGTATTCTGTTTTTTTCGCCGGAGAAAAAAACGTAGTATGCTACGGTATTCTTTTTTGCCTGATCAGTCAAAATGACTGAACTGAAGACATCCTGATGCATCCTGAACGGATTACTCCCCATTCAGAATGCATGGGGATAAAACTGATCAGTTATTTTCCGCTATAGAGCCCCTGTGACGGAACTCTATGCCGGAAAACAAAAACGCAAGTGTGAAAGAACCCTTACTTTGGAATTTAGGTCCACACCCACTTCTTCCAAAACACACCTGCTTGTCTAGTGAGACGCAATAATGTCCCTCATACGACTGCTTATATACAAGTGAAGGAATGCCCCGACTCTGCTGTATAGAAAGACGTGAATTTATAAATTAAAAAAAATAAAATAATAATAATTTCCCTGAAAACAAAATTTTAGTTTCAAAAATCATTTATTTGAAGTTTTATAATTCAAGCAAGAGAAATTACAGTAAAGAATACATTACAAATCAATACTGCATTATAGATCATTATCATAATGTTTTGTCAGAAGAGATCTAACAATAGGCAAAATAAGAGAAATAAAAAAAAAAAACAACTCGGATCAATTGTTATCAGATATAGGTAAGTACAATGAGTAACTGTACAATCTTATACAAACACATCATAGCGTGAAGGTGTATCTGAGGTCCACAGAGAAAGTAGACGACATCCAAGGTTCCCAGACTTTCTCAAAGACATTGACCGTATCTCTCCTGATTGCCGTGAGTCTTTCAGAAAGAAGCAATTTGTTAACCCTATCTATAACCACTTGTTTGCTAAGTGAGGGTGTGCGCCACTTGAAAGCGACATGGATTCTTGCAGCTAGCAAGATAAATTGTGACAATTTGAAGTTAGGTATGGATAAACCTGAGGGCTTATCGCCCAATAGACATAGAGGGATCATAGCCAAATATCTACAACCTAAGGCGGAAGCAATCAATGATCTGGTCCCAAAACCGCCTCACTACAGGGCAACTCCACCAAATGTGTAGCATCGTACCGTCCGCATCACATCCCCTAAAACATTTTTGGGAAACCTCAGGGTACATAAGATGTAACCTGGCTGGCACCATGTATGTCCTATGTAAAATTTTTATAGAGGTTTCTGCTAAGGTGACCTGCCAGGAACCTTTCGTTAGTGTTTGTGACCGTTGGAACCATGTAGGGACAGAGGATTAAAGGCCCATGTCACTTTCCCAGGCCAACATATAGGGTAGTTTTATCCCTTCTGGGTGAACGTCAAGGAACCCATATATTCTAGAAAGAAGGCCTTGTTTGTATAGGGAATATGTGACCATTCTCTCAAAAGGGACAAAATCTAGGTTCTGGGCTGATCCAACCAGTGACTTTAAGAAGGAGAAAATTCTATTAACATTAAAATGTTCTCCATCAGGAGGAGAATGTTTCCCCAAAAAATCACCTTTAGGCTCTTGGGTACCCCTACGAAGGAATTTATGTAGCATACAGAGATTCTTGCTGATCCACCAGTGGAAGGACGGGGGATGTAAGCCTGGGCGAAACAACGGATTGCCGAAAATCGGGGTCAGCGGGGATGGTGTAGATTGCAGCTTATATTTGAAACGGACTGACCTCCAGAGTAACAATGAGTAATGTGATAGAAGGGATGTGCTGCGGACAGTCGACGGCAGGGACGGAGCCATCCATATCAAGGCTGTCCAAGTATAAGGCACCATGTTAGACATCTCTAAAGAAACCCATAGTGGCTGTTTTTTCCTATCTAAGTGTGTTAGAAAGAGTTGGGCCAGTCTAGCTGCTCTGTAGTATTTCAGGAAGTCTGGAACAGATAGACCCCCCTGGGATTTATGTTTACACATAGTGGACTTAGAAATGCGTGGTCTTTTGTTAGCCCATATAAACTTCATGACATCCTTCTGTAGGGATTTTAGATCGGCCGAGGGGACTGGGACAGGGAGAGTCCTAAATAAATACAAAAGTCTTGGGAGTACCACCATTTTAATTATATGGATCTTGCCCACCCAAGATACCGGTAAAGAAGTCCAAGATTTCAAATCTTGTCTGATTTTATTATACATCGGGGGGAAATTAAATTTGTAGACTAGTTGAGGTTTGGTCGGCAATAGTGTCCCTAGATAAGAAATGTATTGCGGTTTATGCCTTGTATTATAAGAAATTTGCCCCATTACTTTCTGCTCATATTGCAAAATACTGCAACCTTCTCCTACAGGGTCGCACCCCTCCAATAGAATTTCAGGATAACATCCCTGGGTAGGTCATTTGAGCACGGTTTGCCCAAGGCCCTGTGGACTCTGTCCATTTTCAGGCGGCTTTGATCCTCCTGTGGGAGAAGGGCGGTAAATAGCGCTGTCATGGTGGCAGGCAAGTCCGTGTATAATTCCGGCAGACCTCTCACCCAGAGATTACCTCTGCGGGATCTATTCTCGAGATCCTCGATCTTGAGCTCAAGTGCCTCTAGTTGCACAGTGTGCGCATCAATGTCCGCTCTGTCTGCCCCTAGAGCATCCGCTATGTCATCAGTCCGGGATTCTAGGTCCGAGACCCGTTGCCCCAGATCTTGTATCTGGCGTGTGAATTCGGCAACTGCTTGCGAAAGCTCCGTACGGAACAGCGATGCTATATTGTTAAAGAGCTCCGTCTGACCTGGCTGCTGGTCTCGAGGCTCCAGGATGGCTCCACTGGCAGTGGAGGAGGCGGGGCTAGATGGAGCTGGAGAGGGGTCCCCCATTGCTGTTCGCCCGGCACTTCTGAAAAGTTCAGGCAAAGTCTGCGAAGGAGTCGGCGTATTCTCCGTCCTTGTCTTCCCTCTGTAGCGGGACATCCTCATGCAGCTTGTCGCGAAGTATGGAGGCTTGTGGAGCCGATATGACGGCGCTTATGAGGGGATTTCCACGGCTCGCGGCACGGAGCTCAGAGAAGCATGTCTTTCTCCTGCGGCTTTGCGCATGCGCCTCCCTGAAAACAACATTTTATTCACTTGGCATCTCCAGTCCAGCTCTGCTTCATCAGTAAATATACAATAAAAAACGAATGATTAACGGGAAATATTTGTAAAACCATTAAGGAATATAAAGCAATCATCCCTCCCCCCTTTCTAAAAAACAAAAAATAAAATGAAAACAATCGCCATGGGTGGCAGGTTGGGCACGATTTTGCGATATATCATTCTTGTTTTCATATATTTTACTCAAAATAACATAGAAAAAGATATGTAGTTACATGGAAACCATCACTAAGGAGGTCCGCTGCTGCAGACAGATTATGGACATTTTAGTTTTTCACTATTGCTTGCTTTAAGGGTATGACCACAAGCCATGGTTGCAACGTACTGTAGCTTTGCAAGCCACACTGGGCTCCAATTAACTAATTAGGACCACACTGTTTAGTCACGCTGCATTGTAAATAGCTGCAGGACACCTGCAATACCGCGGGACCATTAACAATGCAGACCAACTAAACAGTGCAGTCCTAATAAGGCTACTTTTACACCAGGGTTTTCCCTTCACGGGGTCTCAATAGCGAAGGAAAACGCTTCAGTTTTGACCCCATTCATTGTCAATGGGGAAATAACTGAACTGAAGGGAACGGAGTGCACCAGAATGCATGCCATTCCAATTCATTGCATTCCCATGACGCACACAAAAGCGCTGCAAGCAGCGTTTTTGAGTGCTTCTTGGGATGTGGAGCAAGACTGATCCGTCATGACTCACAATGTAAGTCAATGGAGACAGATCCGTTTTCTCTGACTCTAAAGAAAACGGATCCGTACCCCATTGACTTACAATGGTTTTAGAGACGGATCCGTCTTGGCTATTTTAGAGATAATACAACCGGATCCGTTGATAACGGATGCAGACGGTTATATTATCCTAACAGAAGCGTTTTTTTCTGATCCATGACGAATCCAGCAAAAACGCTGGTGTGAGAGTAGCCTTAGTTATGGCTTGTTCTGTGTCACATGGCAACCACAGCCCCGTCTGACCAGTTCATAACTTAACACCTGATGTTAATTAACTGGTGGATATCCAAATGGTCTGAACAATATAGGAATACATCATTTGTGTACTGGGTACATGGTCATGGGGTTAATGAGCCAATCAGTTCCATACCCCATTCACAGTGGGAAATAAAATAGTAACAGATCTGTCACCAGCAGCTTGTTGACTGTTTCCAGTTAGCAACAAGAGGATAAATTATGTCCACAACAAATGCAGCCAGTATTACAGTTCCACTCAAAATCCCCAGTACAGTAAACAACATGTCTACCTACACATCCCCTGCGACCTTGTCATTGTCTATCTAGGCATATTAGCCATTCAGGTCGGAGTAAAACCCCCGCAGCAGCTATAAAGGCGCCCATTTTGGCTTTCACCCATCTTGTGCTGGAGTTAGGGGCTATGAACATTAGGGTTAGAAGAAGGAGATTAATAAAATGACTGAATTTGCTAGTGACTTTTGGAGCGAATGCTCTAATAACTCGGAGCTTTCTGGTTACAGCGCACACTCCTCAGCTTTGTGGTCCTACAAGGATCCCCTGGAAATATTAGAAAAGTCATATATGAGAGGAGTAGGCTCATGGATCAGCCTGATGGCCACATTCCTGTGAATTTGCCCGATTCTCCATTTCTGCTGCGTCTTGGAGAACATCACTCTTCAGCTTCCTATTGAAGATGTGTTTCCTAGTAAGCTGCGGACTTTGGAGTAAGCCCCGAGGAAGATGAAACTTCCAAGGCTGATAGCGGTCATTCTTGGCACAATGCCGGCAAATAACCTAAGAATGGAAGAAAAATCTAATTAAAGGACTTTTAAAGAAAGAACATCTATATAATAGTATTTCCAAAACCGATTTGCATCCTATTTGCACCTGCTGTGAATGGTGCCCTGAATTTGACAGACAGCCTGTGAAAATATCCCAGACTGCAACGGTATTCCATTGCAGTCTATGGGACAAGTACAAACCGGATTCCAAAAAAGTTGGGACACTAAACAAATTGTAAATAAAAACTGAATGCAATGATGTGGAGATGGCAAATGTCAATATTTTATTTGTAATAGAACGTAGATGACAGATCAAACGTTTAAAACGAGTAAATGTATAATTTTAAAGGAAAAATACGTTTATTCCAATTTTCACGGTGTCAACAAATCCCAAAAAAGTTGGGACAAGTAGCAATAAGGCTGGAAAAAGTAAATTTGAGCATAACGAAGAGCTGGAAGACCAATTAACACTAATTAGGTCAATTGGCAACATGATTGGGTATAAAAAGAGCTTCTCAGAGTGGCAGTGTCTCTCAGAAGCCAAGATGGGTAGAGGATCACCAATTCCCACAATGTTGCGCAGAAAGATAGTGGAGCAATATCAAAAAGGTGTTACCCAGCGAAAAATTGCAAAGACTTTGCATCTATCATCATCAACTGTGCATAACATCATCCGAAGATTCAGAGAATCTGGAACAATCTCTGTGCGTAAGGGTCAAGGCCGTAAAACCATACTGGATGCCCGTGATCTCCGGGTCCTTAAACGACACTGCACCACAAACAGTAATGCTACTGTAAAGGAAATCACAGAATGGGCTCAGGAATACTTCCAGAAACCATTGTCAGTGAACACAATCCACCGTGCCATCCGCCGTTGCCAGATGAAACTCTACAGTGCAAAGAAGAAGCCATTTCTAAGCAAGATCCACAAGCTCAGGCGTTTTCACTGGGCCAGGGATCATTTAAAATGGAGTGCGGCAAAATGGAAGACTGTTCTGTGGTCAGACGAGTCACGATTCGAAGTTCTTTTTGGAAATCTGGGACGCCATGTCATCCGGACCAAAGAGGACAAGGAAAACCCAAGTTGTTATCAACGCTCAGTTCAGAAGCCTGCATCTCTGATGGTATGGGGTTGCATGAGTGTGTGTGGCATGGGCAGCTTGCATGTCTGGAAAGGCACCATCAATGCAGAAAAATATATTCGGGTTGTAGAACAACATATGCTCCCATCCAGACGTCATCTCTTTCAGGGAAGACCCTGCATTTTTCAACAAGATAATGCCAGACCACATTCTGCATCAATCACAACATCATGGCTGCGTAGGAGAAGGATCCGGGTACTGAAATGGCCAGTCTGCAGTCCAGATCTTTCACCTATAGAGAACATTTGGCGCATCATAAAGAGGAAGGTGCAACAAAGAAGGCCCAAGACGATTGAACAGTTAGAGGCCTGTATTAGACAAGAATGGGAGAGCATTCCTATTTCTAAACTTGAGAAACTGGTCTCCTCGGTCCCCAGACGTCTGTTGAGTGTTGTAAGAAGAAGGGGAGATGCCACACAGTGGTGAAAATGGCCTTGTCCCAACTTTTTGGGGATTTGTTGACACCATGAAATTCTGATTCAACATATTTTTCCCTTAAAATGGTACATTTTCTTAGTTTAAACTTTTGTTCCGTGATTTATGTTCTATTCTGAATAAAATATTAGAAGTTGGCACCTCCACATCATTGCATTCAGTTTTTATTCACGATTTGTATAGTGTCCCAACTTTTTTGGAATCCGGTTTGTAGTTAGAAGATCGCATGTTGAAGTCCCCTAAAGGGACTAAAAAGTACAGTAAAACAAAATTGTAAAAAGTTTTTAAATAAAAAAATTTAAATTTCAAATCATCCCCACTTTCATAATTTTACATACACTGACCAAAAATATAAACACTGACCAAAAATATAAACACTTTCGGTTTTGCTCCCATTTTGCATGAGCTGAACTCAAAGATCTGAAACATTTTCTACATACACAAAAGACCCATTACTCTCAAATATTGTTCACAAATCTGTCTAAATCTGTGTTAGTGAGCACTTCTCCTTTGCCGAGATAATCCATCCCACCTCATAGGTGTGGCATATCAAGGTACGGATTAGACAGCATGAATATTGCACAGGTGTGCCTTAGACTGCCCACAATAAAAGGCCACTCTGAAATGGCAGGAATGTCTACTAGGGCTGTTGCCCGTGCAATGAATCTTCATTGCTCTACCATAAGCCGTCTCCAAAGGTGTTTCACAGAATTTGGCAGTACATCCAACCGGCCTCACAACCGCAGACCACTTGTAACCATACCAGCCCAGGACCTCCACATCCAGCATGTTCACCTCCATAATCATCTGAGACCAGCCACCCGGACAGCTGCAGCAACAATCGCTTTGCATAACCAAAGAATTTCTGCACAAACTGTCAGAAACCGTCTCAGGGAAACTCATCTGCATGCTCGTCGTCCTCATCGGGGTCTGGACCTGACTACAGTTCGTCATTGTAACCGAATTGAGTGGGCAAATGCTCACATTCTATGGCGTCTGGCACATTGGAGAGGCGTTCTGTTCACGGATGAGTCCCGGTTTTCACTGTTCAGGGCAGATGGCAGACAGCATGTGTGGCATTGTGTGGGTGAGCGGTTTGCTGACGTCAAGGTTGTGGATCGAGTGGCCCATGGTGGCGGTGGGGTTATGGTATGGGCAGGTGTATGTTATGGACAACGACCACAGGTGCATTTTATTGATGGCATTTTGAATGCACAGAGATATCTTGACGAGATACTGAGGCCCACTGTTGTGCCATTCATCCACGACCATCACCTCATGTTGCAGCATGATAATGCACGGCCCCGGTGGCGTAGCTATAGGGGTCGCAGCGGTCGCAATTGCGACTGGGCCCCTAAGTCAGGGGGGCCCACGGCCCCCTCAGCCAGGAGAACGCGGCCCGCAGCTGATAACAGTTTTAAGTGAGTGAAATCAGATTCACATGGGGTGGAGGCGGAGCGGAGGCGAGGCCCTGCGTGACGCGCACTGTGCAGGGCAGGGCAGGCTAAGTAGGAGGAGGGAGGGGGAGCGGCTTCAGTTGAGGTCAGAAGACGAAAGAGGAAGCTGTGTGCAGCCGCCGGTACTGACTGACTCCGCCTCCTCTCCTGGCTGAGAGCTCCCCTCCTCGGCTCCTCCTATCCTGAGCCTGCGAGTGCGACTGCCTGCCAGACTGTCTGCTGTGCTGAGGTGAGCGTGGCTGGCTGGACCATCCGACCGGACCAGGGTCCTGGTGGTCCGGTCCAGACCAGTTAAAGTGTGTGTCTGTGAACTGTGATTGTCCCTGAGTGAGTGAGTCCGGTCCGGGGGCCCTAACCCGCCTGGTGGGAGTGCCGGTGGCAGTGACATAGTCAGTGATAACTAAGCCCAGCAGCCCCAGACCAGACCAGTCAATACCCACTCCTTTAGGAAAAAACAAATCAGTACTCTCATCACTCAGATGTGACTGCAGGCTGCACAGCAGCAGGCCAGAAGCGATCGATCAGCCAGGATTAATGTGCACAGCCTGGGTGGGAGGCCCCCCTTACCCTGGCCTTAGGCAAGTGACAAACTGCCCCCCCCTCCTCAATCTGAGGCAAATGACAAACCCAGCTCTGCTACATCTACAATGAGCAACTACAACAAATGTAATGCCAAACTGCAGTTCCTCTATGTGATTGTGATGCCTTGGATAGCTTCCACTGGACCCACAGCCTGTGGGCCCAGTGGAAGCTATCCAAGGCATCACATAGAGGAACTTCAGTTTGGCATTACATTTGTTGTAGTTGCTCATTGTAGATGTAGCAGAGCTGAGTTTGTCACTTGCATAAGAATAAGGGGGGCAGTTTGTCACTTGCCTAAGGGAGGCCTCCCACTGTGCACATTAATCCTGGATGATCGATCGCTGCTGCTCTCACATCTGATGAGAGATTTCCTAAGGGGGTATTGACTGGCATTAGCCCCTTAAGGACACAGCCTTTTTACACCTTAGGACCAGGCCATTTTTTGAAAATCTGACCAGAGTCCCTTTAAGTGCTGATAACTTTAAAACGCTTTGACTTATCCAGGCCGTTCTGAGATAGTTTTTTCGTCACATATTGTACTTCATGACACTGGTAAAATGGAGTAAAAAAAATAATTTTTTTTGCACCAAAAAATACCTAATTTAACAAAAATTTGGAAAAATTTGCAAATTTCAAAGTTTCAGTTTCTCTACTTCTGTAATACATAGTAATACCCCCAAAGATTGTGATGACTTTACATTCCCCATATGTCTACTTCATGTTTGAATTGTTTTGGGAATGATATTTTATTTTTTGGGGATGTTATAAGGCTTAGAAGTTTAGAAGCAAATCTTGAAATTTTTCAGAAATTTACAAAAACTCAATTTTTAGGGACCAGTTCAGGTCTCAAGTCACTTTGCGAGGCTTACATTATAGAAACCACCCAAAAATGACCCCATCTAAGAAACTACACCCCTCAAGGTATTCAAAACTGATTTTGCATACGTTGTTAACCCTTTAGGTGTTGCACAAGAGTTATTGGCAAACGGGGAGGAAATTTGAGAATTTCATTTTTTTGTCTAATTTTTCATTTTAACCCATTTTTTCCACTAACAAACCAAGGGTTAACAGCCAAACAAGACTGTATCTTTATTGCCCTGACTCTGCCGTTTACAGAAACACCCAATATGTGGCCGTAAACTACTGTACGGCCACACAGCGGGGCGTAGAGGGAAAGGTGCGCCGTATGGTTTTTGGAAGGCTGATTTTTATGGACTGGTTTATTTACACCATGTCCCATTTGAAGCCCCCTGATGCACCCCTAGAGGAGAAACTCCCTAAAAGTGACCCCATCTAAGAAACTACACCCCTTAAGGTATTCAAAACTGATTTTACATACGTCGTTAACCCTTTAGGTGTTGCACAAGAGTTATTGGCAAATGGCGATGAAATTTGAGAATTTCATTTTTTTGCCTAATTTTCCATTTTAACCCATTTTTTCCACTAACAAAGCAAGGGTTAACAGCCAAACAAGACTGTATCTTTATTGCCCTGACTCTGCTGTTTACAGAAACACCCCATATGTGGCCGTAAACTACTGTACGGCCACACAGCAGGGCGTAGAGTGAAAGGTGCGCCGTTTGGTTTTTGGAGGGCTGATTTTGCTGGACTGTTTTTTTGGCACCATGTCCCATTTGAAGCCCCCCTGATGCACCCCTAGATTATAAACTCCATAAAAGTGACCCCATCTAAGAAACTACACCCCTCAAGGTATTCAAAACTGATTTTACAAACTTTGTTAACCCTTTAGGTGTTGCACAAGATTTAATGGAAAATAGAGATTGGCAGATTTTCCATTTTAATATTTTTTTAACATTTTTTGTTAACAGCCAAACAAAACTCATTATTTATGGCCCTAATTCTGTAGTTTACAGAAACACCCCATATGTGGTCGTAAACTGCTGTACGGGCACACGGCAGGGCGCAGAAGGAAAGGAACACCATATGGTTTTTGGAAGGCAGGTTTTGCTGGACTGTTTTTTTTGACACCATGTCCCATTTGAAGCCCCCCTGATGAACCCCTAGAGTAGAAACTCCAAAAAAGTGACCCCATTTTAGAAACTACGGGATAGGGTGGCAGTTTTGTTGGTACTAGTTTAGGGTACATATGATTTTTGGTTGCTCTATATTACACTTTTTGTGCGGCAAGGTAACAAGAAATAGCTTTTTTGGCACCGTTTTTTTTTTTGTTATTTACAACATTCATCTGACAGGTTAGATCATGTGGTAATTTTATAGAGCAGGTTTTCACGGACGCGGCGATACCTAATATGTATACAATTTTTTTTATTTATGTAAGTTTTACACAATGATTTCATTTTTAAAACCCAAAAAATGTTTTAGTGTCTCCATAGTCTAAGAGACATAGTTTTTTCAGTTTTTGGGCGATTATCTTAAGTAGGGTCTCATTTTTTGCGGGATGAGATGACGGTTTGATTGGCATCTATTTTGGGGTGCATATGACTTTTTGATTGCTTGCTATTACACTTTTTGTGACGTAAGATGACAAAAAATGGCTTTTTTTACACCGTTTTTTTTTTTTTTTTTTTTTTTTTTTTTTTTTTTTTTACGGTGGTCATCTGAGGGGTTAGATCATGTGATATTTTTATAGAGCCGGGCGATACGGACGCGGCGATACCTAATATGTATACTTTTTTTTTATTTATGTAAGTTTTACACAATGATTTCATTTTTGAAAAAAAAAAATCATGTTTTAGTGTCTCCAGAGTCTAAGAGCCATAGTTTTTTCAGTTTTTGGGCGATTATCTTGGGTAGGGTATGATTTTTGCGGGTTGAGATGACGGTTTGATTGTTACAATTTTGGCGTACATGCGACTTTTTTGATCACTTTTATTACCTTTTTTGGGAAGTAAGGTGGGCAAAATTTCAATTTCATCATAGTTTTTTATTTTTTATTTTTATGGTGTTCCCAGTTCGGGTAAAGTAACATGACCGTTTTATAGATCAGGTCGTTACGGACGCGGCGATACCAAACATGTGTAGGGAATTTTATTTTTTTCATTTTTTATCAGTGATAAATGTGTTTTTTGATTTTTACTTTTTTTTCACTTTTATTCACTTTTTTTGGACCCAGACCCACTTGGTTCTTGAAGATCCAGTGGGTCTGATGTCTGTATAATACAGTACAGAACAATATATATTGTACTGTACTGTATTTTACTTACACTGAACAGATCTATGCCTTTCAGCACAGATCTGTTCAGCACCATGGACAGCAGGACGCCTGAGAGGCGTCCTGTTGCCATGGGAACCTTCCCCGTCTGCTCAGAACTTCGCAGACGGGGAAGGGTAAGGAGGGGATCTCTCGGGGGGCTGTCTGGGGGCTCTCTCCCTCTCCATCGGGGGGCTGCAAAGGCACAGCAGCCCCCCGATGGGAGAGGGAGGGAGCTCCCTGCGCTGTTAACCTTTTCCATACAGCGGTCCGTACAGACCGCTGTATGGAAAGGGTTAAATGGCTGACATCGCATCGCAGATGTCAGCCGTTTATACCAGGCACCCTGCTGGCACCCTGGTATACCCACTGAACACCAATGAATTTTCAAGGGGAGGCGGGCGGGGGATCGCGATCCCGCCTGCCGCACCGCCCGCAACCCTCCCCCTGCACCTCCCGCCACCATAAAAATCATTCGGGGGTGCAGGGGGGGTGAATAAAACTTTTTTTAGGCATATAAAGTTTCTGATCCCCGCGGTCAGGGACCGCGGGGACCAGAAACTGCAGAAATCGCAGCAAACCGCAGGTCTGAATTGACCTGCGGTTTGCCGCGATCGCCGACATGGGGGGGTCACGGGACCCCCCCGCGCATTTAGCCTAGGTGCCTGCTCAATGATTTGAGCAGGCACCGGGTTCCGATCACTGCCAGCCGCACGGCAGTGATCGAAAATACACAGGGCGTACATGTACGCCCTGTGTCCTTAAGTACCAGGGCACAAGGGCGTACCTGTACGCCCTATGTCCTTAAGAGGTTAGGGACGGGCTGGTGGATGAGGGCAGCCACTCAGTCCTGCCTATGGATCACCCAGTTTGCACTTAGCTATGCCCAGGCCCCATGCCAGGGGGTCCCTGATGTATTAACTGACCAATAACATGGAGATCCCAGTGCCAGCTGCCTTGCTGGTGGACGATTGGCATATACTTCTGCTGTGGGTCACAGCAGAAGTATATGCCAATCGTCCACCAGCAAGGCAGCTGGCACTGGGATCTCCATGTTATTGGTCAGTTAATACATCAGGGATGTATTAACTGGCGACGTGATAAACTGGGTGTGGAGCACAATCCTGTTAGTTTAGCTTCAACATGGTGGGTGTGCAGGGGTCTGATGGTGTTAGGAAACGGTATTGAGGGTAGGGGGGCCCAAATTGAACTCTTGCACCAGGGCCCATGTGCCTATAGCTACGCCCCTGCACGGCCCATATTGCAAGGATCTGTACACAATTCCTGGAAGCTGAAAACATCCCAGTTCTTGCATGGCCAGCAGACTCACCCGACATGTCACCTATTGAGCATGTTTGGGATGCTCTGGATCGGCGTATACGACAGAGTGTTCCAGTTCCTGACAATATTCTGCAACTTCGCACAGATATTGAAGAGG
Source organism: Bufo bufo (assembly GCF_905171765.1). Taxonomy (NCBI): domain Eukaryota; kingdom Metazoa; phylum Chordata; class Amphibia; order Anura; family Bufonidae; genus Bufo; species Bufo bufo. The sequence goes on along the minus strand of NC_053394.1, from coordinate 136,747,440 downwards.
AGTGGACCAACATTCCACAGGGCACAATCAACAACCTGATCAACTCTATGCGACGGAGATGTGTTGCACTGCGTGAGGCAAATGGTGGCCACACCAGATACTGACTGGTTTTCTGATCTCCCCCCCCCCCCACACCTGTGCAATATTCATACTGTCTAATTAGCACATTGATATGCCACACCTGTGAAGTGGAATGTATTATCTCGGCAAAGGAGAAGTGCTCACTAGCACAGATTTAGACAGATTTGTGAACAATATTTGGGAGTAATGGGTCTTATGTAGAAAATGTTTCAGATCTTTGAGTTCAGCTCATGCATAATGGGAGAAAAACCGAAAGTGTTGCGTTTATATTTTTGGTCAGTGTAAAACAATAAACTATAAAAAAGTAAGCACAATCGGCACTGCCCTGTCCGAACTATTCAAATATAACAATATTTATCATATGCGATAAACACTGTAACAAAAAAAAAAAAAACACTAAAACTAGATGATTAACTTTTTTTGCCCGTGGTGCATTCCCCCCAAAAATGTAATGAGTGATCAAAAAGTCTATGTACCCCCAAAAAATAACCCAATGATACCAATAAAGACGTATTTAGACCTATGTAACAGAAATTATGTAAATTTAACATTGTCATATCGACCTACGGAATAAAGCTGTCATGTCATTTTTCACTCACGGCGTAAACACAAAACACAAAATTTGATTAAAGAATGGGGAATTGCTTTTTTTTTTATTTCACCCCACTATTTTTTTCTCATTTTCAATAGTGCAATTAAAAGTAAAAAAAATAAAAACATCTGGCTATCTGAACTAAACATTTAAAGTTATGGATCTTGGAAAACAGGAAAAAACAAAAACGTAAAAATGAAAATGTTTCTGTCTTTAAGGAGTCAAAGGTTTTGCATTATCAGTAATTACCCAATAAATGTCTATAACCTGAATCACTAGATTTATAATCAGGATTATTTTGGATAGGAGAGCGAGCAGCCACAGATAACAGCTTCCCTCCTAGGGAACAGACAGAGGGGCAGAGATGACAGCAGGGGTTGTCACCAAGCTTTACTAATTCTGTAGTGATATGGTCTTGTGTGAGCTATCATTGAATAACCGAGGACTTAAAAATAAAATAAAATAAATGTATATATACACACACACTGTATATTCACACATAAGATCTACAATACTGAGTGAGGACCAATCATATCCAGGTAAGTATGATGATGACATCACAGAAGCTAGTGAGGACCAATCACATTTAGGCATATAAGCTAGTGAGGACCAATCAGATCCAGGTATATGTGATGATGACATCATAGAAGCTTGGGACATCACCGAGTTCTGAGCCTAGGAAAACCACTGCCTGACATTACCTGAGCCAGATTATCTGTGAATACAGAGAGAGACAGTCAGACTTTTGCTTGAGCTGAGCAAATCTATTATTTTGCGCCATGGAGATTCGGGGTTTGGCATTCTTGCCTATCCTCTTCACCACATGGTCACTATTAGGCCTTTGCGCCACAATTACCATCACTGTCACCTTAGGCCATTCAGAATCTTTGTACATCAGGTAAGAGGGGACGGGACGAGGTTCCTGACCGTGCAGTGTAATTATTACTGTCTTGTTATCGGTGTCATTCCGGGGATGTTATTATTACATTATTATCACTATTATTATTACTGGATTATAAATTGTACTGGGGAAGTAAAGGATATATAGCGGGGCAGGTAAAAGTACATAAAGTCTCCTCTGCTCTTGATGATGAGACATTTCTGCCACTTGTTTCCCAATTAACATCCAATATTGTGCTTTTTTTCCCAGTGCTACGGGAGCAGAGTTCCCAGAATCGGTGGTCTTCACCGTCAATTTCATGGTGACTTCCATTCTAGGTAAGTGGATGCAGTTTCATATATAGAGATAAGATGATGAAGAGCTCAGCAACTCCAGAGCTGTAATCATTATTTAGCGCTGAGCGGTGGTCATCACTGGAGATTATAATCATCACTGACTTCTGTAGGTTATTACGAATGTGTATAGAAATGATAATGATGACATGCATTGTCTATTTCAGGAGTTGCCGTCGTTACCGTCCAATACAGGTTCATGATCCTCCATTCTGAACCATCAGAGAAGCGAAATATCATCTACCAGAAAATCCTATACGCCATGGGATGGCTCGCGTGCATTGCCAATGCTGTGACTGGTGTATGTTCGGTGAGTTATCAGGTTTTATATAAGTATCCAGTAGTACACAGAGGGCTCAGGACAAGTAGTTAGAGAGGGTCAATGCCCGGGGCCACTGAAGTCTATGTATATATACAATATATACTGTGTTTGGACCATTTTAGTCTTTATATAATTACACTCCACCTGCATCTTCTGCTGTTCTCTATTCTCAGATCTTCTTAATGACCTCATTGATGACATTTATATTTCTGTTTATGTTCTAGACGAAGATCAATCCCATAGCTCACAGTATCGGAGCAGGAACTGGCTTTTTCTTCTTTGCCGTTTACAACCTGAGCCAAGCTATATGCCTGTATGAGAAATCCTTCAGCAGTCGTCACGTGTGCCACATAAGACTGGCATCAACCTTGGTGACCATTGTGGCACTGCTGATCTGTATCCTTTTATACCTGACTGGTACAGTGCAATGTTGTGTGCTGGATACATTTGAGATTATCAGCTGTCTGGGACTCCATTGTAGAGCGGATCAGACATGACAGTAAACACTGTAATAATACACATTTTTTTACTTCTCCTTAACACCTTCTTCCAGTTGATTTAGACTTCACCATGATCCGCCTATGTAACAATGATCACTGTAAAGAGGTGAGTTTATGTCAATATTCACAACCTTGCGTAATAGTAATAGAGAAACTCTTGAAGGACATGCCATCCTCCCATCTCACTCCATACCAGAGCCATTGGTGAGAAAAGCTGGACACTAACATTCTCTACTCTCTCCCTCTATCTTCTGCAGATCTTCTCTATGATGGGCATGGTAGGCGAGTGGATGGGATTTGTTGGCCTGCTAATATTCCCGATTATGTACTATACAGATTTTCAGGTGAGTAGATGATGTGTGAAAGTCTCATGTGCCCCAGAAACATTTAAGAAAATAATATATTGTATCAATTTTATGATACATGTTCTTTCTTCTTTTTTTTTCTCTCAGCATTTGTCATTAATGTTGTCCAGAGAAGGCGTCTCCATCATTCTGAGGCACAAGACCCAGGACCCAGAAAACCCCCAATAAAATATAAAGTTGAGAAACAGGGGCAGAGCGCCAGGAAGACAACTAAATCCATCTGAACATTGCTGGACAAGACATTCACTGGACTTTCAGCAGTCAGATATATTCTGCTGCACGAAGAGGCAGATTCCGGGCTCGGTTTCTGTTCTCAAAACTGGACTTGGCATTTCCTGGACTTTCCGCAGTCAGATATATTCTGCTGCATGAAGAGGCAGATTCCGGGCTCGGTTTCTGTTCTCCATACCGGACTTGGCATTTACCCGACTTTCCGCAGTCAGATATATTCTGCTGCATTAAGAGGCAGATTCCGGGCTCGGTTTCTGTTCTCAATACCGGACTTTCCGCAGTCAGATATATTCTGCTGCATTAAGAGGCAGATTTCGGGCTCGGTTTCTGTTCTCAATACCGGACTTGGCATTTATCGGACTTTCTTCAGCTACCTCACATCAAATGTTGGCTTTTTACTCCCTTGCCCAGAGGAGGGGTAGTCCTTCAGCCATGGCTCCTTAGAGGTTTCCTCCACTGGAGGTTTTTCCTCTCCTCAGTGTTGAAGTACGACTCTTTGCAAGAGTCAGGGATTCACAGGGCTATTTCCAATCTACTGCTCTGTTATTAAATAAAGGTCACAAGATGAGGTAGCAAACAATGTGTCTGAGTCTCTTTATTCATCATTGTAAGAAACTTGATGTAATTAATATTACATAATAGGGACTAGTGAACTTCATAGCAGTGAACAGAATGAGGCTTAATGCAAAATTTCTGACAATGTCATTGTGACTGCCATCAACATTAGCTTGCCTCATCAATCACACCTAGAGGTCTCTTGGAAAGACAGAACATGACAGTCTACCACCTCTAAAACACTCTATCCCCCATAATACACTTACCAGTGCCATATTACTGCTGAGCCTACCATGCAGGCGGAGTTGCTACCAAGAGTTGCAGCATGTTCTTGGAATAAATTGTGGGTGCTGATGGGTCCTAGGCTATGGACAACCCTACCAGACAACCCTACCAGCAGTCTACACCAGGGGTCAGCAACCTCCGGCACTCCAGGTGTTGTAAAACTACATCTCCCATCATGCACACTTGCTTGGCTGCTCTCTAAACTCCCACACAAGTGGATAGAGCATGCTGGGAGTTGTAGTTTCACAACAGCTGGAGTGCCGAAGGTTGCTGATGCCTGGTCTACACCATACTCATCTGTGGAGTCTCCTTATAACGGATTCTAATATTCAGCTCCTCCAGTTCCAATAAACTTGAGTAACAGACTGAGTAACAGAATATGGCTTCCCTCAGTCCTAAGTGCATATGGCAGACCCATATATTATGACTTGTCCTCAACTGAGACAATGCAAATGAGGACTTGTCCTCAACTGAGACAAAGCTTAATTGTCAGCATCTGAGACCAAAATAGCGCAGCCCAGGTGCCAGCCTGCCAACAGGACATATATCACAAATTAAACAGCAAATTGCCAAAGGCACAGCAACCACAAAGAAAAGTGGCCCAGTAAATAAAATTTAGTTCATAAACATATTTTCTAAGGGGATGAGGTTCAGGGTTGCAGATTCTTTGGCTCAATCGTCCCTTGACATATAATTTATGTGGGCTCCCACCCTACTTTCTACTGGTCCCTTAACCCATTAGTGACCAGCCTGTTTTGGGCCTTACTGACCAAGCATTTTTCTTACTTTTTTCATCTACGCCTTCCAAGAGCTATAACTTTTTTATTTTTCTGTCTATATAGCTGTGTGAGGGCTTGTTTTTTTGCAGGACAAGTTGTAGTTTTTAATGGTACCATTGCAGAGTACAGATAACTTTCTGATTAACTTTTATTAACTCTTTCTGGAGGGAGATGGGAAAAACAGCAACACTGCCACTGAGTTTTTACGTTATAAATTTAACGGCGTCCATTTTTCGGTATAAATAACATTATTTCTGTATTCTCTGGGTCAGTACGATTACAGCGATTCCAAAAACATGTTTTCTTTTTACATTTTACTACTTTTATGCAATAAAACCCTTTTATATAAATGGAAAAAAATCTTTTTGCATTGCCGCTTCCCAAGACCCATAACTTTTTTATTTTTCTTTCGATTGAGTTGTGTGAGGGCTTGATTTTTGCAGGACGACTTGTAGTTTTCATTGAAATAATTTTGGAGTAAATTACGCTTTCTCATCGCTTGTTAATAAGTTTTCTTGGTGGCAACTAAGAATAAATTAGCAATATTGTAATTTTTTTGACAGTAGGGGATAATTTACATGATATCTTTGTAGTCCAGGTCATAACCGATGCAGCAATACCAAAAACATAGGGAAGATTTTTTTTTTGCAATTAATTTTTTTCATTGAAAGGATATTGTCACGGACGTTCACGCGACAAGTGGCAGGAGATCGGTGAGACTGGCAACACATGGTTTGATCTGACAGCTTTTCCTTGTGGATCAATAGGCGTCTGTGTTGTTTCTGGTAATGGCCACACTCCTTGCCTCAGGTGTTGCTAATGTGGTCATTTAACCTTCCTTATTTATTGTTGCTTTCCCACAATGCTGTGCTGTTAATAGCTTCAGTTTCAGTTGTTGATAGCTGATGTATGGATCTCTGCGGAGTTCCTGGTGCTTCCATTGCTCCTTTGAAGTTAAGTCTTTCCTTTCCCTTTTTGTATTTTGTTTGGGTTCTGTGTGGTGCATTTCCCTATTGTTTGTATTAGGCATGAAGAAGACTCCTGTTCGTCCTTCCTTTTGGAGGAACATGTAGTCTCGTCCCTGCCATTAGTACCAGGGTCCTATAGGGCTAGATAGGACTCTACGTATTCCTGTGTATGAACACACCTACCTCTGGGGTCTGTTCATACTGGTAGTGAGTCAGGATTTTGGTTAGGGTTTTACTAGGAGGTGTCCACCTTCCTTCCCTAGTTTTTAGGCCTGATTCCCTTCCCCCCCCCTTCCCTCTTATGCTCGGTGTAGTGTTTCCCTCCCACACCGAAGCGTGACATTATAAACCGCTTATACCGTCATTTTTGGTTTGTGTGCAGCCATGAATCCTATTGCTGCACTGGCAGGTCAGCGGCAAGGGCTGTCTTTGGAGGTAGCTGACCTCCGCACACCTGTCTCGCAGATGCAGAGACCACAGGCTGCTAATCCTAGTGGTGGTTGTTACCAGGCCTGTCTTGAACCTAAAATTGCCCTCCCGGACAGATTTTCTGGGGGACGTGATAATTTTATTTTGTTTAGGGAGGCATGCAAACTGTATTTAAGGCTACATCCACACTCATCTGGGGATGAGAAACAGCGAGTCAGTGTGGTAATTTCCATAAGGGGGATGAGCAGTCATGGCCTTTTTCTCTGCCGACCGGATCGCAGTCTCTCCGGTCAGTAGATTAATTTTTCGAAGCTTTGGGTCTTATCTATGATGATCCAGATCGGACCTCTCTAGCCGAAACCAAGCTGCTCGGCCTTCATCAGGGTGATCGTTCCACTGAGATTTATTGCTCTGAGTTTAGGAGGTAGGTTACGGATATGGAGTGGAGCGACAAGGGTTATTAGAGGCGCTGAAGGACTCATTGGCCTTTCATTAAAATTCCCGTGTCTCTGGAGGCTGCATTGTCTCTGGCTATATGCATGGATAGATGCCTGAGAGAGATCTCCTCTGATACTTTGAGTGAAGCTACTCCTGGGTTTATGTCTGGGGACGAACCCATGCAATTAGGGGGAGCTACTCCTGGATCCGCTTTTAAGCATATTGGTAATAGGAAGGGAGTTTGTTTTTTTCTACAGACAAAAGGGACATTTTATCAGAGTATGTCAATGCATTCAACGGCAAAAAGAAAAAAGAGGGACATTTAATTCCTATCTGACTCTTGGAGGGGTGAGAGGAGAGTCAGAAAATGTGCATTTATCTTTTACTGGTAGTACCCGATTTCTCCTGGCTGCTGAGGTGGCGCTAGGGTCAAAAACTGTGGGGATTAAGGTGTTTATCGACAGCGGGGCCGGGGTGAACCTGATTGATGTTCAGCTTGTCCGTATGCATGGGTTGTCACCGAGTGCATTAAAAAAAAAACATTTCTGTTTTTGCTATTAATTCTGTACCTCTAGCTCAGAAGTGTTTATCTCAAGTGGTGCATGATATCAGATTAAGAGTGGGCGACTTTCATAAAAAATGTATCTCGTGTTTTGTGTTGGAGGGTCTCCCTGCATTGGTGATTCTGGGTTTACCATGGTTAAGCAAGCACAATCCAACCATCGAAAGTGGATGCCAGAATTTACCTCTGCATCGGGAATATGATTGTCCTATCAATCTTATTCCTGGAGCTAAATTGCCAAACTCTAGGTTGTATAACATTGTATAACATTTCTGAACCTGAAAGACTGGCCATGTGAGAGAATATTAACGAGAGTTTGGCTAAAGGACACATAAGACCTTCCAAGTCTCCAGTGGCAGGGTTCTTTTTTGTTAAAAAAAAAAGGATGGAGGTCTTCGGCCATGTCTGGATTTCCGTGAACTCAATCGGATTACTGTCTGTGATTCATACCCTCTTCCTTTGATTCCCGATTTGTTTAACCAGATTATTAGTGCCAAGGTGTTCTCCAAATTGGATTTAAGGGGGGCATATAATCTGGTTAGGATCAAGGAAGGGGATGTATGGAAGACAGCTTTTTGAATACTCCTGAGGGGCACTTTGAGAACCTGGTCATGCCTTTCGGGTTGACCAATGCTCCTGCAGTTTTCCAGCATTTTGTGAATTACATTTTTCATCACCTTGTGGGGAGGTTTGTAGTCGTGTATTTGGATGACATACTAATTTATTCTCCAGACCTGGACATACAGTAAATCAGGATCACGTTAGACAGGTGTTACAGATCCTAAAGGACAATAAATTGTATGTAAAATTAGAGAAGTATGTTTTTGCTGTACGTGTGGTGCAGTTTTTGGGCTACCTGCTGTCATCTTCAGGTTTTCGAATGGATCCAGAGAAAGTCCGTGCTGTATTGGACTGGGATCAACCCGAAAATCTGAAGGTTCTTAAGTGGTTTTTAGGGTTCACCAACTGATACTGAAAATTTATTTAGAATTATTCAAAAATAGTAAAACCCTTAACTGACATGTCTAAGAAAGGGACAGATGTCAAAGAATCACTTTGTTGCGAGCCTTTGATGCAATTAAGGAATGCTTCTCTTCTGCCCCTATATTAGTGCAGCCGGATGTATCACAACCTTTCATTGTGGAAGTGGACACGTCCGAGATTGGGGTAGGAGCAGTTTTATTGCAGGGCCCGTTACCTGGTAAATGGCATCCATGTGCCTTTTCTCTAGAAAACTCTCTTCCGCAGAGAGAAATTATGATGTGGGTAACAGAAAGTTACTGGCCATTAAGTTGGCTTTTGAGGAATGGCGTCATTGGTTGGAACACACATCCGATCATGGTATTCACAGATCACAAAAACCTGGCTTACCTGGAGTCTGCTAAATGACTGAACATGAGACAAGCCAGATGGTCTTTGTTTTTCACCAGATTCAATTTCATTGTCACCTATCGTCCTGGGGTTAAAAACGTCAAGGCAGATGCCTTGTCACGTAGATTTCCTGGAGGTGGCGATTTTGAAAATCCCAATACTATACTGTCGGAAGGGGTGGTGATATCCACTCTTTACCCTCACCTAGAGGTGAAGGTGTTAGAGGCCCAGGGAGACGCATCAGATTCTTGTCCCTCTGGTAAACTGTTTGTGCCATCTAAATTGCGTCATAAGGTGTTTGAGGAACATCACTGTACGGTTCTTACGGGACACCCTGGGAGTAGATCCACTGCCGACCTCATCTCTCTTAGATTCTGGTGGCAGGGGTTGCGTGTGTTGAGGACTATGTGTCAGCCTGTACTACCTGTGCACGTGCTAACCTTTTGAGGACCACGGAAGGGTCTTATTTGTCCCATGTTTTTAATTGCCTGTATCATCTAATTAGGAACTTAAAATACTTTTTTTTTTTTGTTTGAGTCAAAATCTTAGTTCTTATCAACAAATGGATCTAGCTTTATTTATTGTTCAAATACATTCTTAAAGTGAAAAAAAAATATGTTATTTTTATATTGATGACCGTAATCTTATGGTCCTCAAAGGGCTAAGGAGACACATACTCGGCCTTCCGGATCTCTACTTCCGTTGCCTATCCCGTCCAGACCATGGACTCACTTATTTATAGGTTTTATCACTGATCTACCTAATTCTTCAGGAAATACAGTTATTCTGATGCACTTTATAGCGTTGCCGGGCCCACCTAATGCTAAAACACTTGCACAAGATTCTGGAAGGCGTTTTGTACTTGGCTGAGGGTACAACTGTCCTTTTCTTTGGCTTTTCTTCCTCAGTCAAACGGACAGATGGAACGCACTGTAAGGGATCATCTCTCTTTCAGGGGGTCACACTCACAGACATCTTCACAGACACCAGGATTTAAGGGCCAAAACTGTGTTTTATTGAGGCACGTCCGCGTAAACATAAACAGTTGTACAAAATAAACTCCTGCCTGTCTGGGCTCTACCTAAACACATAGGTTTCCCTGACTCACCTCTAAGTACTGCTTAGTGTCAGGGTCTCAGGCTCCAAGCCTTAGCAGGTTCCGCTCATCAAGTGTCAGTCCACACATGGAAGAAATCAGTCTTTGCATAGCCTTCTGGCCCCTCAGTCCTCCTGACTGAGACCACACACAGAGCCTCTGCTCTAGGTTCACAGACACTTCTCCCTCCCCAGACTGACCTACTCTGAGGCACTTTATGCCAGCCTGATTACAGCAGGCCTCACCTGCGATCACCTCAGGTAGAAAGGAAAACCCGTACTGGAAGGGTGTGGACTAGCAACTCCCTCTACCAAGCCTAGCCACCACTCCAAGTAAAATCCAGCCCAGAAAATGTATACAAAAATGTCTCAGCAAACTATGCTTTGCTGAGACTACTGCCACTCTCTGGATTTTATCTGTCTTACCCATATGAGGTACCTGAAGTGGGACAACACACCTTCCAGCACTGTTCACATTACCACAGCACTAATCAAAGTCTGGAGACTTACTTGAGAAGTTTTGTCTCTGAGAACCAGGAGGAGTGCTCTTTGGCAGAGTTTGCCATAAACAATCATAGTTTGGCACATTTTCTGGTCTGATACTTCTGGTATCCCTCAGGAGGAACATTTTTCATCATCAATGTCATCTATATGGCAGAAAATTCAAAATAACTTGATGAATATGGGCAACAAGTATAAACGTGTGGCTGACAGGAAATGTATGAATGGTCCAGACCTAAGAGTGGGTGATTCTGTGTGACTGTCCACAGGAAACACTAAGTTGAAGGTCCCTTCTTGGAAGTTTGGTCCAAGGTTTATTGGTCCATATAAGATCAAAAATCACTACAAAAAATGCACCAAAATGATATGCAGCTGAAAATACTAGCTAATTCCTCAGGCCGATGTTAAAAGCTGAGAACTTTGCCAATATCTTCCAGTCAGGAACATATTGGAGCACCTCATGCACAACGTCATGGTGTCTCAGCACGCATGGGGTCCTACCGCTCAACTGCCCATGGTGTGTGAACAGGGTCTGAATCAGTGCTAGAAACCAACTCACAGCCAGACTCTCACATGCCTCCATAGTGGTATCACCAATGCACTGTGAGGTAGGATAAAGCTGTGAGCCGCACCCACAACAGACCATGTGACACATAAGCTACCAGGTGCAAAAGAATGTTACCAACAAATTAAACTGGCACATTCCATACATATACAGACAAAAAACTAACTGAAAAATGTGGCCTAAATGGGTGAAAATGCTTCAAACCCAGACACTGTAGCGTGTCTCTAACTGGGGGAGCAATTCCTCCGCATGCGGTCCGCAGATAACGGCAGTCCCCAGCAAAAAATGCATACAATGGAGGATGCCGGGGCGGACCACATGCACAACAAGAACATCTTACATAGTTCCCTGCCCCGCCGCCTAGCAGAGCCATAGGCTTTGAGCCTAGTAGGCCTGAGGCCTATGTGGTGGCAAAAGCCCGGCGCGGCGTGCGTGGTGACGTCATTGCGTGGCGTGCGTGATGACGTCAATGCTCGGCTATATGTGGGCATGCGCAATGCTTTGATGTACGCGCGCCTGCCTCACCATTCCAGACACAGGTAAGTATTAGCCTTTATTTTTTTATTTATTTTTTTTCTGTGTGTGCCAACTTTGGTGGGCAGAGGAGGAAATGTTTCCATGGGGCAAATTACTTAATTGGGGGCAGTGTGGGGACATATTACTTAATTGGCAAATTACTTAATGAAAGGCAGTGTGGGGGCAAATTACTTAATGAAGGGCAGTGTGGTGGCAAATTACTTAATGGAGAGTGTGGGGCAAATTACTTAATGAAGGGCAGTGTCGGGGCAAATTACTTAATGGATGGCAGTGTCGGGGCAAAATACTTAATGGGGGGCAGTGTGGGGGATTATTAGTTGATGGGGGCAGTGTGGGGGGGAAATTACTTTGTAGGGTAAAACTACTACATGGGGGACAGTGTGTGGAGAATTACTACATGGGAGGCAGTGTGGAAGAAATTACTATATGGGGCAGTGTGGGGGAAATTACTATATTGGGAGTGTGCGTAGGAAATTACTATATGGGGCAGTGTGGGGGAAATTACTATATCGGGGGCAGTGTGGGGGAAATTACTATATGGGGCAGTGTGGGGGAAATTACTATATGGGGCAGTGTGGGGGAAATTACTATATGGGGCAGTGTGGGGGAAATTACTATATGGGGCAGAGTGGGGGAAATTACTATATGGGGAAATGTGGGGGAAATTACTATATGGGGTTAGTGTGGGGGAAATTACTATATGGGGGCAGTGTGGGGGAAATTACTATATGTGTGGGGGAAATTACTATATGGGGGCAGTGTGGGGGGAATTACTATATGGGGCAGTGTGGGGGGAATTACTATATGGGGTAGTGTGGGGGGAATTACTATATGGAGCAGTGTGGGGGAAATTACTATATGGGGCAGTGTGGGGGAAATTACTATATGCGGCAGTGTGGGGGAAATTACTATATGGAGGCAATGTGGGGCAAATTACTATATGGGGCAGTGTGGGGGAAATTACTATATGTAGGCAGTGTGGGGGGAATTACTATATGGGGCAGTGTGGGGGAAATTACTATATGGGGCAGTGTGGGGGAAATTACTATATGGGGTTAGTGTGGGGGAAATTACTATATGGGCAGTGTGGGGAAAATTACTATATGGGGCAGTGTGGGGGAAATTACTATATGTGTGGGGGAAATTACTATATGGGGAAGTGTGGGGGGAATTACTATATGGGGCAGTGTGGGGGGAATTACTATATGGGGTAGTGTGGGGGGAATTACTATATGGAGCAGTGTGGGGGAAATTACTATATGGGGCAGTGTGGGGGAAATTACTATATGGAGGCAATGTGGGGGAAATTACTATATGGAGGCAATGTGGGGGAAATTACTATATGTAGGCAGTGTGGGGGAAATTTCTATATGTAGGCAGTGTCGGGGAAATTACTATATGGGGCAGTGTGGGGGAACTTACTATATGGGGGCAGTGTGGGGAAAATTACTATATGGAGCAGTTTGGGGGAAATTACTATATGGAGGCAGTGTGGGGGAAATTACTATATGGGGCAGTGTGGGGTAAATTACTATATGGGGGCAGTGTGGGGGAAATTACTATATGGAGGCAGTGAGGGGGAAATTACTATATGGGGAAGTGTGGGGGGAATTACTATATGGGGCAGTGTGGGGGGAATTACTATATGGGGTAGTGTGGGGGGAATTACTATATGGAGCAGTGTGGGGGAAATTACTATATGGGGCAGTGTGGGGGAAATTACTATATGGAGGCAATGTGGGGGAAATTACTATATGTAGGCAGTGTGGGGGAAATTTCTATATGTAGGCAGTGTCGGGGAAATTACTATATGGGGCAGTGTGGGGGAACTTACTATATGGGGGCAGTGTGGGGGAAATTACTATATGGAGCAGTTTGGGGGAAATTACTATATGGAGGCAGTGGGGGGGAAATTACTATATGGGGCAGTGTGGGGGAAATTACTATATGGGGGCAGTGTGGGGGAAATTACTATATGGAGGCAGTGAGGGGGAAATTACTATATTGGGGCAATGTGGGGGAAATTACTATATGGGGCAGTGTGGGGGAAATTACTATATGGGGCAGTGTGGGGGAAATTACTATATGGGGCAGTGTGGGGGAAATTACTATATGGGGCAGTGTGGGGGAAATTACTATATGGGGCAGTGTGGGGGAAATTACTATATGGGGCAGTGTGGGGAAAATTACTATATGGAGGCAGTGTGGGGGAAATTACTATATGGGGGCAGTGTGTGGGAAATTACTATTTGGAGGCAGTGTGGGGGAAATTACTATATGGGGGCAGTGTGGGGGAAATTACTATATGGGGCAGTGTGGGGGAAATTACTATATGGGGCAGTGTGGGGGAAATTACTATATGGGGCAGGGTGGGGAAAATTACTATATGGGGGCAGTGTGGGGGAAATTACTATATGGGGGCAATGTGGAGGAAATTACTATATGGAGGCAGTGTGGGGGAAATTACAATATGGAGGCAGTGTGGGGGAAATTACAATATGGAGGCAGTGTGGGGGAAATTACTATATGGGGACAGTGTGGGGGAATTTACTATATGGGGGCAGTGTGGGGGAAATTACTATATGGGGGCAGTGTGGGGGAAATTATTATATGGGGCTGTGTGGGGGGAATTACTATATGGAGGCAGTGTGGGGGAAATTACTATATGGGGCAGTGTGGGGGAAATTACTATATGGGGCAGTGTGGGGGAAATTACTATATGGGGTAGTGTGGGAGAAATCACTATATGGGGCAGTGTGGGGGAAATTACTAATTGGGGGTAGTGTGGGGGAAATTACTATATGGGGGTAGTGTGGGGGAAATGAATTGCTATATGGGGCAGGGTGGGGGAAATTACTATATGGGGTAGTGTGGGGGCATTGCTATTAGGGAACATTATTTTTGGGGACACTATACAGGCATTATTACTTGGAGCACAATATAGGGTGTTATTATTACTGGGGGCCATCTAGGGGACATTATAATTGCTGTAGACACTATAGGGACCTTTGAGGTAATTTATCAAACTGGTGTAAAGTAGAACTAGGTTAGTTACCCATAGCAACAGATTTCACCTTTCATTTTTTACAGCTCCTTTGGAAAATGAAAGGTGGAATCTGATTGGTTGCTATGGGCACCTAAGCCAGTTGTAATTTACACCAGTTTGATAAATGACCCAATTATGAGAAATCTAACGTGTCTGTGTAACAAACTCTGCAGAGACGAGATGGGGCTGAAAGAATTAGTCATGGCGGTCTGGGTCTGTTGAGGGAAGTTTGGATTTAAATATATATGTATATATGCCCTTACATATATGCATGTATAGTGGCCCTTTTATATTGTGTATATGTACATGCAGGTAGATGTGCCCCAAACATCTATATATGTGTATCTGCCATGGCTCTCCCCCAGGTATATATATATATATATATATATATATATATGGGCCTATAACTGCCCATGTATGCCCCAGGTTTATAATGAGTATATATATGTATATAGATGCGCCCCAAGTATCTATATACATATATATATATATATATATATATATATATATATATACTTAAATTCCCCCCATAGGCACAGCGTTCAGCCAGTTCCTGCAGGGTGTGGATATGTCTCCAGGTGGCTGGGGACTTCAAAGGCCTTTTGTTAAGTTTATCAGCCTAGTTACTATGCTCTGCCCTCCTTATGTTTGTGACATGGCTGGGCGTGTGGTGCTGCTAGCCTCAGGGGGCCAACTGGCAGGCATACGTCACAGTGACACTATGATGTCACATCCCTGAGGAGGGGGGGGAGGTGGGCTGTTTCTGAGGCTGATATAGGAGCCTGAAACCAGGAACAGGGGTCTCTTGGAATCTGGACAACAATCAGAGACATATGGGATGGGAACAGCTCACTGAAGGAAGGGAGGCCACATGCGGCCACATGCTCCTGGAAATGGCTGAGTACCAACCATCCCCTAACCCCTGGCTGTTGACTTCATGTCTCAGCATTAATTCCTGATGAGCCTGTACCCTGGAAGCAGCCCAGTCACCCCCTGTATAACCCTTGGTTACCCTTATCCTCTCCTGCCCTGAGTCCCCCTATAATCCTAATATCCCCTGTGTTCCCCCAGGATTGTAGATCCCTCATATCCCCTGTTCCGTAATAACCCCTGGTTATTCCCCGTAGGGATAGTATATTGTCAGGATTGGGTGGGCTGCTGGTAAAGTGTATGCATGTGTATTATTACAATTGTAGTTAGATGTTGGGGAGGACTTGGGAATGTGTTAGTGTAGTTAGTACCGAAATAGTGTATTGTTACTTATATTGTTGTGTGCTGCTATAAATATATACAGTGGGGGAAATAATTATTTGACCCCTCACTGATTTTGTAAGTTTGTCCAATGACAAAGAAATGAAAAGTCTCAGAACAGTATCATTTCAATGGTAGGTTTATTGTAACAGTGGCAGATAGCACATCAAAAGGAAAATCGAAAAAATAACTTTAAATAAAAGATAGCAACTGATTTGCATTTCATTGAGTGAAATAAGTATTTGAACCCTCTAACAAAAAAAGACTTAATACTTGGTGGAAAAACCCTTGTTTGCAAGCACAGAGGTCAAACGTTTCTTGTAATTGATGACCAAGTTTGCGCACATTTTAGGAGGAATGTTGGTCCACTCCTCTTTGCAGATCATCTCTAAATCCCTAAGGTTTCGAGGCTGTCTCTGTGCAACTCTGAGCTTGAGCTCCCTCCATAGGTTTTCGATTGGATTAAGGTCCGGAGACTGACTAGGCCACTCCATGACCTTAATGTGCTTCTTCTTGAGCCACTCCTTTGTTGCCTTTGCTGTATGTTTTGGGTCATTGTCGTGCTGGAACACCCATCCACGACCCATTTTCAGTTTCCTGGCAGAGGGAAGGAGGTTGTCGCTCAGGATTTCACGATACATGGCTCCGTCCATTTTCCCGTTTATGCGAATAAGTTGTCCTGTGCCCTTAGCAGAAAAACACCCCCAAAGCAAAATGTTTCCACCCCCATGCTTGACGGTGGGGACGGTGTTTTGGGGGTCATAGGCAGCATTTTTCTTCCTCCAAACACAGCGAGTTGAGTTAATGCCAAAGAGCTCTATTTTGGTCTCATCAGACCACAGCACCTTCTCCCAGTCACTCTCTGAATCATTCAGGTGTTCATTGGCAAACTTCAGACGGGCCTGCACATGTGCCTTCCTGAGCAGGGGGACCTTGCGAGCCCTGCAGGATTTTAATCCATTGCGGTGTAATGTGTTTCCAATGGTTTTCTTGGTGACTGTGGTCCCTGCTAATTTGAGGTCATTAACTAACTCCTCCCGTGTAGTTCTAGGATGCTTTTTCACCTATCTCAGAACCATTGACACCCCACGAGGTGAGATCTTGCGTGGAGCCCCAGAGCGAGGTCGATTGATGGTCATTTTGTGCTCCTTCCATTTTCGAACAATCGCACCAACAGTTGTCACCTTCTCTCCCAGCTTCTTGCTAATGGTTTTGTAGCCCATTCCAGCCTTGTGCAGGTCTACAATTTTGTCTCTGACATCCTTGGACAGCTCTTTGGTCTTTCCCATGTTGGAGAGTTTGGAGTCTGCTTGATTGATTGATTCTGTGGACAGGTGTCTTTTATACAGGTGACTAGTTAAGACAGGTGTCCTTAATGAGGGTGACTAATTGAGTAGAAGTGTCTAACCACTCTGTGGGAGCCAGAACTATTAATGGTTGGTAGGGGTTCAAATACTTATTTCACTCAATGAAATGCAAATCAGTTGCTATCTTTTATTTAAAGTTATTTTTTCGATTTTCCTTTTGATGTGCTATCTGCCACTGTTACAATAAACCTACCATTGAAATGATACTGTTCTGAGACTTTTCATTTCTTTGTCATTGGACAAACTTACAAAATCAGTGAGGGGTCAAATAATTATTTCCCCCACTGTATATCTATTCCATTGATATAGATATATATAATTATAAGAAAATATTAGACTGTGACATATAGTGTGTGAATAAATCCCTGCAGAGCATTAACCTCTGCATTGCCCTGTCCCTGCAGAGTCCTGACCATTAACCTCTTCAATGCCTGATCCCTGCTACCACTGTCCTGATAACTCATAACCCTGTGTCCCTTGGCCTGCAGGTATTAACCCCTGCAGAGCCACCATTGTGTTTAACTCCTTGTACCCATAGGGACAGTGATTAGTCAGGCGGGTGGGTTACTGATATTTGTGTGTATGCGAATGTATTATTGTATTGTATAGATAGTGTGTGGGGTGGAATTTGGGATTGTGCTGTGTAGAGTAGTTAGGCTTGTATTGTGTTTATTGTAGTACCGTTTCTATACTGCGGGGTGTACTTCTATATGTATATATATTTATATCCATTGATCTATGAATATATATAGATATAGCGTATTGTTAGACTCGTATAATTGTATTGTGTAATAAATATTCCTTATTGTTCATAATACAGTGTATGGTGTTTTTACTAGTCGCCGCCCTAGTATAGTGATAGTAAGTCGCACGTAGTGTAGTTCAGTGTAGTGTATATGCAATCAGAGGTAGCGATTTGTTGTTAAGTAAGGCATAAATAGGCGGAGCTATCATAAGACGACTCCTCCCATTTCTGAATATTAATTATTGATATTTGCATAAATATTAGTGATTAATATTCCCCCTTAACAGGGTCAAACGGAGGAGAAGAGGAAAGAGAAGATCTACATGACAGGAGATGTCACTGGAGGTAACAGGTATGTGGTGCTGTATGTAGAGCGGGCTCACTACTGTGACCTGCGTCTCATCTTCTCCTCTGTAGTAGATGTTCCATGCAATCCTATGTAACACCCCACATAACAAAATAGTTCACTGTGTTATGTGGGGTGTTACATAGGACTGCAGGTAACATCTATGAAATCTGTACTCAGAGAGTTATGAGATGGTGGGGGTCCGACTCCTGGTACCCCCACCAATCAGCTGTTTGAGGAGACCGCGATGTTCCAGTGAGCGCCGCAGCCTCTTTGCTCCTTACCAAGCACAGCGCTGTCCATTTGATAGCACTGTGCTTGGTATTGCAGCTCAGACCGAATCACTCAGATGGGACAGAGCTGCACCGAGGCCATGTGAACAATGTCATATGGCCTAGGAAGAGACTGTGGCGCTTACGAAGCACCGCAGCCTCTTCATACCGAAAAAAAAAAGAGTTGGGTAGACAGTCCCGGGCCTATCATACACTTAATCCGCCCCTGGTCAGGAACATATCGGAGCCCCTCATGCACCACGTCACGGTGTCTCAGCGCGCATGGGGTCCTACCACTCAACTGCCCGTGGTGTGTGAACAGGGTCTGAATCAGTGCTAGAAACCAACTCACAGCCAGACTCTCACATGCACTGTGAGGTAGGATAAAGCTGTGAGCCGCAACAGACCATGTGACACAGAAGATACCAGGTGCAAAAGAATGTTACCAACAAATTAAACTGGCACATTCCATACACATAAGGACAAAAACTCACTGAAAAATGTGGCCTAAACAGGTGAAAATGCTCCAAACCCAGACACTGTAGCGTGTCTATAGCCGCGGGAGCAATTCCTCCGCATGCGGCAATCCACAGTAAAAAATGCGTACAATGGAGGATGCGGGGGCGGACCGCATGCACAACAAGAACATCTTACACTAAATGATACATTGTGCAGATGAAAAAATATACATACAAAAATCAGGCCGATGTTAAAAGCTGAGAACTTTGCCAATATCTTCCAGTCAGGAACATATCGGAGTGAGTTTTTGTCTGTATATGTATGGAATGTGCCAGTTTATATTGTTGGTAACATTCTTTTGCACCTGGTATCTTCTGTGTCACATGGTCTGTTGTGGGTGCGGCTCACGGCTTTATCCTACCTCACAGTGCATTGGTGAT
The DNA here is from genome assembly GCF_905171765.1 of Bufo bufo. NCBI lineage: Eukaryota > Metazoa > Chordata > Amphibia > Anura > Bufonidae > Bufo > Bufo bufo. The sequence goes on along the minus strand of NC_053394.1, from coordinate 136,728,105 downwards.
ACCACTATGGAGGCATGTGAGAGTCTGGCTGTGAGTTGGTTTCTAGCACTGATTCAGACCCTGTTCACACACCACGGGCAGTTTAGTGGTAGGACCCCATGCGTGCTGAGACACCATGACGTGGTGCATGAGGGGCTCCGATATGTCCCTGACTGAAAGATATTGGCAAAGTTCTCAGCCTTTAACATCGGCCTGAGGAATTAGCTAGTATTGTCAGCTGCGTATCATTTTGGTGCATTTTTGTATGTATAGTTTTTAATCTGCACAATGTATCATTTTGTGTAAGATGTTCTTGTGGTGCATGTGGTCCACCCCGGCATCCTCCATTGTACACATTTTTTGCTGGGGATTACCGTTATCTGCGGACCGCATGCGGAGGAATTGCTCCCCCAGTTAGAGACACGCTACAGTGTCTGAGTTTGGAGCATTTTCACCCGTTTAGGCCACATTTTTCTGTGAGTTTTTTGTCCATATAAGATCACTGCCATTATTAATCCTGTAGCTTTTCGTCTTGAACTTAGTCAGGCCCTGAAAATTCATAATGTGTTTCATAAATTTTTGTTGAGCAGATATGTTTAGCCTTTGGAGCTATCTTCTTTGCCACCTGCTCCTTTCATGGTGGACGGTAGTTTGGAATTCCAGATAGAGATGGCCCGAATAGTTCCCGGCGAACATAGCTTGTTCGCGTTCGCCGCGGCGGGCGAACATATGCGATGTTCGGTTCGCCCCCTATACATCATCATTGAGTAAACTTTGACCCTGTACCTCACAGTCAGCAGACACATTCCAGCCAATCAGCAGCAGACCCTCCCTCCCAGACCCTCCCACCTCCTGGACAGCATCCATTTTAGATTCATTCGGAAGCTAGAGATGGGAAGTTCGGATCTTTCAGATGAATCGGTTCATTTGAATCAGCTCATTCAAATGAACCGATTCATGAATCGGATCTTCGGTTCACTTGCTGAGTCACTGACTGCTGAGCTGACTCGCAAGTGAACCGAAGACTCTAGGTGCCGGTGCGCATGCGCAGATGCTATCCATTCGATTCACTTGCTGCTGCTGACTCAGTCGGCTCTTCAGCTCTCTAATGAGTGAGTCAGGATCAGGAAGAGTGATTGATTATAGTGATAGTGAAGGGAAGCTGAGGCTGACGCCGGACAGGAGGACTCAGGAGCTGTCACTGTGGTGAGCATTGTTGTCTGTTGTGCATTGTTACCCACAGTGACAACCGTCTGACACTGACAGTAGTACAACGAACCAAGTGAAGTGAAATGTGAATGCACGCACAGGGAAAACTATGTGCTGAATTGATAACAGTATTACAGTAACACAGTCACTGGCTGATAATAAAATAGTCCCCACAGTCCCCACTTAACGGAATCCATAAAGGAGATGTGAACCCACCCTTAGTTATATAGCTACTGAACGAGATGCCTTTAACATATATATCTCCTGAGAAGCCAATTTGATCCTAAAGGGTTAATTCAACCTGTAATCTAAACTCTGTGTCATCTGTCACTTCTCTTATCTCTCTGCTCCTGTCCCTTAATCTTATCACTGCTGCAACAAAAGCAGCCGACAGCCTCAGTGTAAACTGTTCTAGACTCTGACTCACGGCTCTTTTAACTCAAAGAATCGAATGAGTCTCTAAGGCTACTTTCACACTTGCGGCAGTGTGATCCGGCAGGCAGTTCCGTCGTCGTAACTGCCCGCCGGATCCGCCGATCTGCCGCTGACTGAAAGCATTTGTGAGACGGATCCAGATCCGGATCCGTCACACAAATGCATTGCAAGGACGGATCCGTCTCTCCGCTTGTCATGCGGACTGACGGATCCGTCTTGTACATTTTTACCGATCTGCGCATGCCGGAACGACGGATCCGGCATTCCGGTATTCTGAATGCCGGATCCGGCGCTAATACTTTCCTATGGGAAAAAATGCCGGATCCGGCGTTCAGGCAAGTCTTCAGTTTTTTTCGCCGGAGAGAAAACCGTAGCATGCTGCGGTTTTCTCTTTTGCCTGATGAGTCAAAACGACTGAACTGAAGACATCCTGATGCAAACTGAACGGATTACTCTCCATTCAGAATGCATGGGGATAAAACTGATCAGTTCTTTTCCGGTATAGAGCCCCTGTGACGGAACTCTATGCCGGAAAAGAAAAACGCAAGTGTGAAAGTAGCCTAACTAAGTCGGATCTTTAGATTCTTTTAACTTGTGACTCATTCGATTCATTCCTATTCTTAGACTCCCTGTACTACTCAGACGGCTCAGAGCTGCTAGTGCTTGCCTTGCCTCAGCTCTGATTGGTTGGTGGGCGGGGAGGGGAGGGGCTGGCAGAAGCAGCTTCCACTCTAGGATCAGATTACGCTCCTCCCTCCCTCAGGCTCCCTGCTGCCAGCGTGAGGTGAGCGTCTCTGCATTGTCTGTGCGCTATGTGACTGAGCTGAGCCGTTTCAAACGGATCGGATCAGTCAGGTGAATCGACTCCTACGGTTCAGTGAACTGAATAGATTCAAATGAACGATTCGTTCATGAACCGGACATCACTATCGGAAGCTGCATTCTCAGTGAGAGGAGGGACAGTGTTGCTGCTGATTTAATAGGGAAAGCGTTAGCTAGGGCATTGTTCTGTGTCCACAGACTCATCTGCTGTAAGGACAGCGTCCTGACAGCACCCCAAAAAGCCCTTTTCAGGGCTGGTACATCAGTCTGCTTTATTTTTATTTTTTTATATATATATTGCAGTTGCCTGCCCGTGTGTGAGAGGCTGTAGGCTCAGTCACAGACAGTACTGTGTGCACACCATTCATACAGGGTGTGACAGAAAATACCTTGCAGATAAAAAAAAATTATATTTAATCTTTTTCTGTGATATAATCACAGTTGCAAGCCAGTGTGTGTCAGGCCCACACAGACTGTATTGTGGCCACTGGCTAGGCCTCCACTCATACCGTTACAGGGTGTCACTCACTCAAATACCTTTCAGATAAAAAAAAAATTCTATTTAATATTTTTCTGTGATATAATCACATTTGCAAGACTGTGTGTGTCAGGCCCACACAGACTGTATTGTGGCCACTGGCTAGTGGCTAGGCCTCCACTCATACCGTTACGGGGTGTCACTCACTCACAAATACCTCGCAGATAAAAAAAAATTCTATTTAATCTTTTTCTGTGATATAATCACAGTTGCAAGCCAGTGTGTGTCAGGTCCACACAGACTGTATTGTGGCCACTGGCTAGTGGCTAGACCTCCACTCATACCGTTACGGGGTGTCACTCACTCACAAATACCTCGCAGATAAAAAAAAATTCTATTTAATATTTTTCTGTGATATAATCACATTTGCAAGACTGTGTGTGTCAGGCCCACACAGACTGTATTGTGGCCACTGGCTAGTGGCTAGGCCTCCACTCATACCGTTACGGGGTGTCACTCACTCACAAATACCTCGCAGATAAAAAAAAATTCTATTTAATCTTTTTCTGTGATATAATCACAGTTGCAAGCCAGTGTGTGTCAGGCCCACACAGACTGTATTGTGGCCACTGGCTAGTGGCTAGGCCTCCACTCATACCGTTACGGGGTGTCACTCACTCACAAATACCTTGCAGATAAAAAAAAATTCTATTTAATCTTTTTCTGTGATATAATCACAGTTGCAAGCCAGTGTGTGTCAGGTCCACACAGACTGTATTGTGGCCACTGGCTAGTGGCTAGACCTCCACTCATACCGTTACGGGGTGTCACTCACTCACAAATACCTCGCAGATAAAAAAAAATTCTATTTAATATTTTTCTGTGATATAATCACATTTGCAAGACTGTGTGTGTCAGGCCCACACAGACTGTATTGTGGCCACTGGCTAGTGGCTAGGCCTCCACTCATACCGTTACGGGGTGTCACTCACTCACAAATACCTCGCAGATAAAAAAAAATTCTATTTAATCTTTTTCTGTGATATAATCACAGTTGCAAGCCAGTGTGTGTCAGGCCCACACAGACTGTATTGTGGCCACTGGCTAGTGGCTAGGCCTCCACTCATACCGTTACGGGGTGTCACTCACTCACAAATACCTCGCAGATAAAAAAAATTATATTTAATCTTTTTCTGTGATATAATCACAGTTGCAAGCCAGTGTGTGTCAGGCCCACACAGACTGTACTGTGCCCACTGCCCACCACTTATATAGGGTGGCACAGTACCTTGTACGCATAGTAACACTTAGCTAATAAAAAATGACAGGCAGAGGCAGGCCATGCCGCAGGAACCGTCGTGGTCGTGGTGCTGTGATTTCCACTGGCCCTGGAATAATGCCCAGTGTTCAGAGGCCACGTACCCTGAACCCAAAAAATTCGGAGAAAATAGTTGACTAACTTACACAGGACACCCAATCTTCAACAGCTTCCGCTAAGAAACTTGACGCACCATCCTCCTCCAGCTCAGCTTTGGTCACCTGCTCTCAAGTTACCACTCTCCCGCCCGCCGCCACCACCACCACTACCACCACAGCCGCTTCACTTGATCCCTCAGAGGAGTTATTTACACATCAGTTGGATGAAATTAGTGATGTGCAACCATTATTGCCAGAGGATGGAGATAACAGGGATATGTCTCAGTCAGGCAGGATTACACACATGGACGTACAGTGTGATGATGATGATGATGTTGTACCCGCTGCTGCTTCCTTTGCTGAGGTGTCAGATACAAGTGAAGTGGTTGATGATGACGATGTGTCCGTGGATGCCACGTGGCTGCCTGCTCAAAGAGAAGAAGAAGAGGGGGAAAGTTCAGAAGGGGAGACAGAGAGAAGGAGGAGACGAGTTGGAAGCAGGGGGAGGTCGTCGCAAGGAGCTAGTGGCACAGTCAGACAGCATGTATCGGGACCCGGGGTCAGCCAGACAGCACGCCAATCAACACATGCTGTTGCCACCACCAGAATGCCGTCATTGCAAAGCTCAGCAGTGTGGCTTTTTTTTGTGTGTCTGCCTCTGACAACAGCGATGCCATTTGCAACCTGTGCCAAAAGAAACTGAGTCGTGGGAAATCCAACACCCACATAGGTACAACTGCTTTGCGAAGGCACATGATCGCACATCACAAACGCCTATGGGATCAACACATGATGACGAGTAGAAGCAGCACACAAGCTCAAAGCCACCATCCTCCTACTGGTCCAGCATCTTCAGCCACGTCAACCACTGCTGTCCTCCTTGCCCCCACTCAACCACCCGCCACTCCGCCTCTCACCTTCAGCAGTTCCATCTCATCTGCCCACAGTCAGGTGTCTGTAAAGGAAATGTTTGAGCGTAGGAAGCCAATGTCACCCCTTCGCCCGGCGTCTGACAGCTGGCTTGACGGAACTCTTAGCCCGCCAGCTTTTACTATACCAGCTGGTGGAGTCTGAGGCCTTCAAAAAATTTGTCGCTATTGGGACACCACCGTGGAAGGTACCTGGACTAATTTTTTTTTTCAAAAAAGGCAATCCCAAACCTCTACTTAGTGATTGAAAAGGAAGTCATGGCATCTCTGGCATGCAGTGTTGGGGCAAGGGTCCATCTGACCACTGATACCTGGTCTGCAAAGCACGGTCAGGGCAGGTATATCACCTACACTGCGCATTGGGTCAACCTGCTGACGGGTGCCAAGCATGGAACGCGTGGCTCTGCAGCGGAGCTGGTGACACCGCCACGACTTGCTGGCAGGCCTACTGCCACCTCCTCTACTCCTCCTACTCCATCCTCTTCCATAACCTCCTCGGCTGAGTCCTCTTCTGCTGCGGCATCTGGCTGCACATCAACTGAATCCCCCCAGCTCCCCAGGGGCTATTCCACATCCCGGATACGACAGTGTCACGCTGTCTTGCCTGAAAGCAGAGAGCCACACCGGACCAGCACTCCTGTCCGCCCTGAACGCACAGGTGGATCAGTGGCTGACCCCGCACTAACTGGAGATCGGCAAAGTGGTGTGTGACAATGGAAGCAATTTGTTGGCGGCATTGAATTTGGGCAAGTTGTCACATGTGCCGAGCATGGCACATGTGTTGAATCTCATCGTACAACGCTTTGTGTCTAAGTACCCAGTCTTACAGGAAGTCCTCAAGCAGGCCAGGAAGGTGTGTGGCCATTTCAGGCATTCCTACACGGCCATGGCGCACTTTTCAGACATTCAGCGCCGAAACAACATGCCAGTGAGGCGCTTGATTTGCGACAGCCCGACACGTTGGAATTCAACACTCCTAATGTTCAACCGTCTGCTCCAACTAGGACAGCCTCTGCAGAGCTGGGATTTTTTTGCCACGTTACTGGACGCTCAGGCGCAATGCCTGTAGGCTCATGCATCGTTTTGAGGAGGTGACAAACCTAGTCAGTCGCACCGAAGGCACCATCAGCGACCTCATCCCATTTGTTTTCTTCCTGGAGCGTGTCCTGCGAAGAGTGCTGGATCAGGCTGTAGATGAGCGTGAAGAGGAAGAGGAAGAGTTGTGGTCACCATCACCACCAGAAACAGCCTTGTCATCATCGCTTGCCGGACCTGCGGCAACGCTGCAAGAGGAGTATGAGGAAGAGGAGCCAGAGGAGGAATGTAGCTTTGAGGAGGAGGAAGACCAACCGCAGCAGGCATCCCAGGATGCTCGTTGTTGTCACCTATCTGGGACCCGTGGTGTTGTACGTGGCTGGGGTGAAGAACAGACCGTCAATGACATCAGTGAGGACGAGGAACGGGAAATGAATAGCTCGGCATTAAACCTTGTGCAAATGGGGTCTTTCATGCTGTCATGTCTGTTGAGGGACCCTCGTATAAAAGGAGAACGACCTGTACTGGGTGGCCACGCTACTAGACCCCCGGTATAAGCAGAAAGTGGCGGAAATGTTACCAAATTACCGAAAGTCAGAAAGGATGCAGCAGTTCAAAACAAAACAAAAAAATATGCTTTACACATCTTATAAGGGGGATGTCACAGCACAACGGGAATCTAACTGGGGAAGAGGTGAAAGTAATCCTCCTCCTACCACGGCGGCAAGGACAGGACGCTTTACAGATGTGTTGTTGATGGAGGACATGCAGAGCCCTTCGGGATCCAGCCTTAGATAACGACTCGACCGACAGGTAGCAGACTACCTCGCCTTAACTGCAGATATCGACACTCTGAAGAGCGATGAACCCCTTGACTACTGGGTGTGCAGGCTTGACCTGTGGCCTGAGCTATCCCAGTTTGCGATAGAACTTCTGGCCTGCCTCGCTTCAAGTGTCCTGTCAGAAAGGACCTTCAGTGCAGCAGGAGGCATTGTCACTGACAAAAGAAGTCGCCTCGGTCAAAAAAGTGTTGATTACCTCACCTTCATTAAGATGAATGAGGCATGGATCCCGAAGGGACTGACAGTGCGGGATACGTTTGACTAACAAAAGGCCTGATGACATGCCTTGGCCTCAAAATGGTCCCCACGCTGCTATATTTAATGTCTGCATACCAGATGACTTTTGTGAATTCTCCGCCACCAACTAGGGTTCAAGTCACCTTTCTGCCTTGAAAACATCAATTTTTCCGGCCGCTGCTACAACAGCGGCTGCAACAATAACATTATTTTTCAGGCATGTGTACATGCCTAATTTTTCTGGCCTCTGGTGCTGCACTGTGGCTGCAAAAACAAAACAAAAAGAAAAGGCACATACAAGTGTCAATTCCCCTTCGTGATCATTACCTTGTTGTGGTGAAGGGGCTTGCGTATCACAATGAAGCGATCATCACCTCTATGAGTGTGTTGGCAATGTTGCCACACCCCAGATGATAAGGCCGTTGCTTCATTATGACCAGACCAAAAGCGATCGGCTGGATAATTTTTCATAGAAAAAACATAATTTTTTTTTATTTATTTTTTTTAAGTTGTATGGGTGGGTTTTTAATACATAAAATAAAAAAATCATAATAAAGTCTTAATAGTTTATTAGAAATAATGCAGACAATTTAAAAAATCCCCATCAATTCCAATACAAAGCAAGTACAGAGCTCAAAACTAAATTATGCCAGGATGTCGTAATGGTTCGTTAATTCGACAATGGTTAATAAATTCGACACACGTCCCCGGATAGGGGACGTAATAGGGATTAAACTGATAGGAATAGTACTAGTTAAGACACCACTCATATAGGGTGTCACAGCACATTGCTCCGTGCACGCGCAGTGCCCCAACTTGGGAGTAAGAGGACCGACCAAGCTGCTTTTTCCATCTCCCGGTTCCTAAAATCAATTCAGTTTGGTGTATAAGAGTTTGGTCTGTCACTGTGAAGGCAGTCGAAGGTACCCGGCCTAAATTTTTTTTCACAAAAGGCAATCCCACCCTGATATGGGACGTAGCAGGGATTAAACTGATGAGAATAGTACTACAGAAAATACCACTCATATCGGGTGTGACAGTAAATTGCACGGCGCAGACGCAGTGACCGTGGCGTGGATTCAAACAAAGGGGAGGGAGCCAGCGTTTTTTTAACAATCTCCCCGTTCGAAAAATCTATTTAATAAATGGACCCCAGATTGGGGACGTAACAGGGATTAAACTGATGAGAATAGTACTACAGAAAATACTACTCATATCGGGTGTGACAGTAAATTGCACGGCACAGACGCAGTGACCGTGGCGTGGATTCAAACAAAGGGGAGGGAGCCAGCGTTTTTTTAACCATCTCCCCGTTCGAAAAATGTAGATGTCCTAAAATTTACGTTGGAAAAACGATACAGGAACTGAGGAGGAGGATTTCGAAACATCTAAGTACCCTCAATACTGATGATGACACACCCCTAGTGAGACATATCAATAAATACCACAAGGGGAATCCAACAGGTCTAGAAATCTGGGGAATACAGAAGGTCAAACTAGGCCCTAGACAAGGAGATGTGGATAACAAACTACAACAGGAGGAGGCAAAGTGGATATACCGGCTGAAATCTTTGTCACCAATTGGAATAAATGAAGGGTTTACCTTCCTACCATTCTTATAAAGCAATTTAGCAGAAAAAAGAAAAAGAAAAGGAATGAAATAATGAATAATAATAGATTGAAGCATTTCTAGACCACCAATAATAATGCTATATAGATAGACTAATCAGAGGGGCAGCGAAGACCATCCGTGTGAAAAGAAAAGACATATATATGTATAAGTAATAAAAGAAAAGTGAAAAATCTAATTTTTGAAAAAAAGAAGAATTAGAAAATTAAAAAATAACAATAAAGAAAAGGAAAATACTTACCATAGGAGCGGATGAGGGGGTCCAGACCGTGGGGAGGTTCATCTTGGAGGTTCACTTTGGAGTGGGGGGAGTTGTTGGAGATGAGTGTATAGACTAGGGGTTATAGACCTAAAAAATAAAAAATATATATAAAAAAAAGGGTACGAGTAGTCAGTAAAATGGAAAATAAATGATAAAATATTATCCTCATAAAAGCAAACATCTAAAAATCAGACACTTGTGCAAATGGGAAGTTTGCGGTTGGGCAAATGGACTGTTTGCGGTGCATTAAAAGGGGAGTTTGGTCTGTCAATGTCTGTGAAGCGGGCGTAACCCTTACACTACCTGATCGATACAACATCATACCTGATCGTATACACACACTGGATGTTTTAAACCACGTTGTTCAAAAAAAATTGGATTGTTAGGTGATTTATGCCCTTTATGAATTAAAATCCAACTATGTAATTTTCCATGGGAGTTTTGCCATGGATCCCCCTCCAGCATGCCACAGTCCAGGTGTTAGTCCCCTTGAAACAACTTTTCCATCAATACTGTGGCTAGAAAGAGTCCCTGTGGGTTTTAAAATTCGCCTGCCTATTGAAGTCTATGGCGGTTCGCCCGGTTCGCCTGTTCGCGAACATTTGCAGAAATTCGCGTTCCCCGTTCGCGAACGGAAAATTTTATGTTTGCGACATCTCTAATTCCAGATCGCCGAGATCATCGACTCTCAAGTTCTCCGTAGATCTCTTCAGTGTTTTGTTCACTGGAAGGGTTATGGACCAGAGGAGAGGATGTGGGTATCGGCATCTGACGTGAATGCCAGTCGTTTAGTGAAATCTTTTCACAGGTCTCACCCAGATAAGGTTGGTCCTGGTTGCCCGGAGGTCACCCGTAGAAGGGGGGGTACGGTCACGGACGTTCTCGCGACAGGTGGCAGGAGATCGATGAGACTGGCAACACGTGGTTTGATCTGATAGGTTTTCCTTGTGGATCGATGGGCTTCTGTGTTGTTTCTGGTATGGCCACACCTCTTGCCTCAGGTGTTGCTAATGTAGTCATTTAACCTTCCTTATTTATTGTTGCTTCTCCCACAATGCTGTGCGGTTTATAGTTTCATTTTCAGTTGTGGATAGCTGGCGTGTGGATCTCGGCGGGGTTCCTGGTGTTTCCATTGCTCCTTTGAAGTTAAGTATTACCTTTCCCTTTTTGTATTTTGTTTGGGTTCTGTGTGTTGCATTTTCTTATTGTTTGTACTAGGCCTGAAGGAGACTCCTGTTCGTCCTTCCTTTTGGAGGAATAGGTAGTCTCGTCCCTGCCATTAGTACCAGGGTCCTATAGGGCTAGATAGAACTCTAGATATTCCTGTGTATGAACACACCTACCTCTGGGGTCTGTTCATACTTGTAGTGAGTAAGGATTTTGGTTAGGATTTTACTAGGAGGTGTCCATCTTCCTTGCCTAATTCTCAGGCCTGATTCCCTGTTCTCCCCTTAAACATTTGTTTTGGTTGAAGTTGTCAGTTTTTATCAACTTTAACACCAGATTTATCACAGTGGCTCACGCTAGATGATACAGTGGGATGCGAAAGTTTGGGCAACCTTGTTAATCGTCATGATTTTCCTGTATAAATCGTTGGTTGTTACGATAAAAAATGTCAGTTAAATATATCATATAGGAGACACACACAGTGATATTTGAGAAGTGAAATGAAGTTTATTGGATTTACAGAAAGTGTGCTATAATTGTTTAAACAAAATTAGGCAGGTGCATACATTTGGGCACCTGTCACGGCTGAGGATGGGGGAAATCCTCAGCCGTGCACTACCATGTGCTGTAGGCCTACTCGGCCAGGAGAACAGGATAGGGAGCAGGTCACCTCCTACAGCGTCCCTACCCTGACCCTAACTCCTAACTGCATGGGCCGACCTTAAAGGTAGGAGGACCCATGCGCAGGAACCTCGGATCCCTAACTCACCCTCCGTCCGGTCCTTGTGCTAGGAGTCAGGGTAAGACGACCTACTCCTCCTAGGCACGGAGGAGCAGGAGTCTCAATGGCCAAGCTGTTGGGAAAAGGGGAACTCATACAGCCTTACGGGAATGACAGGCGAACTATTAGTTCCCCTTTTCCCAACAGCTTGGCCATTGAGACTCCTGCTCCTCCGTGCCTAGGAGGAGTAGGTCGTCTTACCCTGACTCCTAGCACAGGGACCGGACGGAGGGTGAGTTAGGGATCCGAGGTTCCTGCGCATGGGTCCTCCTACCTTTAAGGTCGGCCCATGCAGTTAGGAGTTAGGGTCAGGGTAGGGACACTGTAGGAGGTGACCTGCTCTCTATCCTGTTCTCCTGGCCGAGTAGGCCTACAGCACATGGTAGCGCACGGCTGAGGATTTCCCCCATCCTCAGCCGTGACAGTATGACCACAGGGGTGGCTCTCACTGGCAGATAGTAACACAGGAGGCTGCTCCAGCAAGCATGGCTGAAACAACCCACAGAGCCATGATAACAGTGAGGCTTTATAGGCCAAGAAGCCACACCCCACAGTCAGACACACCCAGTGACACACACACACACTGGGAAGGGAGTTAACCCTTCCAGCACCACAGAAGGGAAAAACACAAGTGCACACAATACATAAAACACAGTGTACACCATACACACACACCTAACATAAAGGTTGCTAGGTGTAACCGCATGCCAAAGCAGCAAGCTGCCTAGCACCGCTCAGGCTGCTTAGCTGACAATGCTGAACACAACTAGTTGCCCGCGGCAACCACAAGTGAGGCCACACACAGCGACCCTCACCTGTGGTTGAACACACAAACTAAAACCGCAGGCAACCCATGCGGTAAGGAGTCACGGACATAGCCATGGCCGTGACAGCACCACAAAAAAGAAATTAAATCAATATTTAGTAGATCCCCTTTTGCAGAAATGACAGCCTCTAAACGCTTTCTGTAGGTTCCAATGAGAGTCTGGATTCTGGTTGAAGGTATTTTGGACCATTCCTCTTTACAAAACATCTTTAGTTCATTCAGGTTTGATGGCTTCCGAGCATGGACAGCTCTCTTTAAGTCACACCACAGATTTTCAATTATATTCAGGTCTGGGGACTGAGATGGCCATTCCAGAACGTTGTACTTGTTCCTCTGCATAAAGGCCTTAGTGGATTTTTTAGCAGTGTTTAGGGTCGTTGTCTTGTTGAAAGATCCAGCCCCAGCACAGCTTCAGCTTTGTCACTGATTCCTGGACATTGGTCTCCAGAATCTGCTGATACTGAGTGGAATCCATGCGTCCCCCAACTTTGACAAGATTCCCAGTCCCTGCACTGGCCACACAGCCCCACAGCATGATGGAACCACCAACATATTTTACTGTAGGTAGCAGGTGTTTTTCTTGGAATGCTGTGTTCTTTTTCCTCCATGCATAACGCCCCTTGTTATGGCCAAATAACTCAATTTTAGTTTCATCAGTCCACAGCACCTTATTCCAAAATGAAGCTGGCTTGTCCAAATGTGCTTTAGCTCACCTCAAGCGGCACTTTTTGTACTGTGGGCAGAGAAAAGGCTTCCTCTGCATCACTCTCGCATACAGCATCTCCTTGTGTAAAGTGCGCTGAATGGTTGAACGATGCACAGGGACTCCATCTGCAGCAAGATGATGTTGTAGGTCTTTGGTGCTGGTCTGTGGGTTGACTCTGACTGTTCTCACCATTCGTTGCTTCTGTCTATCCGACATTTTTCTTGGTCTGCCACTTCGAGCCTTAACTTGAACTGAGCCTGTGGTCTTCCATTTCCTCAATATGTTCCTAACTGTGGAAACAGACAGCTGAAATCTCTGAGACAGCTTTCTGTATCCTTCCCCTAAACCATGATGGTGAACAATCTTTGTCTTCAGGTCATTTCAGAGTTCTTTTGAGACCCCCATGTTGCTACTCTTCAGAGAAAATTAAAAGAGGAGGGATACTTACAATTGACCCCATTAAATACTCTTTCTCATAATTGGATTCACCTGTGTATGTAGGTCAGGGGTCACTGAGCTTACCAAGCCAATTTGAGTTCCAATAATTAGTTCTAAAAGTTTTGGAATCAATAAAATGACAACAGTGCCCAAATGTATGCACCTGCCTAATTTTGTTTAAACAATTATAGCACACTTTCTGTAAATCCAAGAAACTTAATTTCACTTCTCAAATATCACTGTGTGTGTCTCCTATATGATATATTTAACTGACATTTTTTATCGTAACAACCAACGATTTATACAGGAAAATCATGACGATTAACAAGGTTGCCCAAACTTTCGCATCCCACTGTACATTTTGTAAATCTAGCTAAACATTTTAGACACTTTCCTGTAACTTTTCCCCTACCTATTGGTTGGCTTACTTTGGAATTTAGGTCCACACCCACTTTTTCCAAAACACACCTGCTTGTCTAGTGAGACGCAATAATGTCCCTCATACGACTGCTTATTAATGATGAACGATATTTCGCGAATATTCGATTGAATATTCGTCTTATATTCGTCGAAATCGAATATTCGTCATTATTCTATTTATCGCGAATAATATGCGATTTAATTATTTGCGTATTGCGATTCTTTTTTTTTAACTGTATAAGGCAACTTTCCTATTGGTTGGCTTTGGCTATTGGCTAATATGTGTATTTTGCGAATATTCGCTATATTGCTATATATTCTTGTTTTAGAATATGACGAATATTCTAAAAGACAAAGTTATAGCAATATAGCGAATATTCGTAAAATGCACATATAGACTGCAATTTAGCTAATATAGTGCTATAATCTTTTTTTTATAGTCTAATTTTTTTTGTCTTTTCTGAACCAGATTTGGAAAAAATGGACACTATTAAAAAGAAATACTATAGCACTATATTAGCTAAATTGAAGTCTATACGTGTATTTTACCAATATTCGCTATATTGCTATAACTTCTTTTTTTAGAATATGACTTCGTTTTTTAAAATATGACGAATATGACGAATATTCTAAAAAAATAAGTTATAGCAATATAGCGAATGTATTCGTTATTTAGAATATTCGTCTTTTTTTTTTCAATCTGTGGGTTAGAATATACCATCGGATCTGAGTTTTCACTATTTCAGGGAAAACTCAGATCCGATGGTATTTTCTAACCCACAGGCGTTCCCATGGTGACTGGGACGCTTGTCGGTGTAAGATACACCCTTTACATACTGTGGTTCTATTCTGTTATTAGCAAAACACCCATTTTGGGCAAAAATCTTTAATTGCGGCCTAGTCTACATCTGTACGTGTGAGATACACACTTTAAATACTGTGGTTCTATTCTGTTATTTGAAAAACAACCATTTTGGGCAAAGATCTTTAATTGCGGCCTAGTCTACATCTGTACGTGTGAGATACACGCTTTAGATACTGTGGTTCTATTCTGCTATTAATAAAACACCCACTTTTGGGCAAGATCCTAAATTTGAGAAATATGAGGAGAGTGTCAAATAAGGGACGTGGCCCAGGTCGTGGTGCTGCTGGTGGAGCTCCTGTTGCAGGGAGAGGACGCTGCCTCTCTATGCGCATCACTTCCTGTCAGCTGACCAGTGTGAAATTATCGCAGGTCCTGCAAGGTGAGAGCTGAAGGAGAAACCAAACATCGGGCTGTGTACTGCGCTTGGAGACAGGGCCGGGAGGTCAATGGTGTATGCTGGGGGGAGCGCTGCCTTTTCGCCAGGGGGTGGCGCTTTCTCCCGGTATGGAGACCCGGGCTACGGCCATCTGGCGCACTTTACCAGACAGCCAGGATGGAGATGTGAGGAGGGAGAGCGGTGGAGACCCGAAGCAAGAAACTCCGGGAGTATGGGAGGTGGAGGTGGAAGTAGAAGAATTGGAAAAGCCGCGTGTGCATTCAAGTGGACTGTCGCAGCCGGGAAGTAAGCGGCACGGAGTGCAAGCATGGCAGTCAAGTGCTCCAGCAAGGAGCAGTGTGGAGAAGCAGGGCCTCGGTGGCGGGAGTCTCAGGAAGATAAGCAGCCTGGACTCCTCGCTACACCGGGCTGGTTTGCGTTTGGGGAAGGCATGATTAAGGTATTGGTTGATACTCCGGGTCTTCACCAACACTTAGCCCCACCATTCCTATACCCGTCTACCCACCATTATCCCCCCGAAATAACCACACCACTCATCAAATGGATTTAATTGGCCACAGCAGTTATTTATTATTAATATAAATACATAACATATATATAACATAACCACAGACGAAGGAGGTCCTGGAAGCCCCAAATTGTCCACTTACAAACCACACGGCAAATCCACCTTGCCTCCAGCCGCAGTATACAAGCTCGGAGACACCCGGTGGTGGACGCCTCGCCAAACCGAACAGGTAAGCCCCACCATGAGAGTCCAGCCCCCACCATAAGGGGCCCTCTCAACCTCAAATCCCGATCCGTAGTCCCAGCTTCCAGTACCTCCTACCGCCTCGACTGCCATGACATACTTTTTTCCCCACCACAACAAACAACCCACATAACCGCCTCTTATTGCCTTATATCCACTCCAATTAATATCCCCGTTATCCAACCAACACGCCTCTTTCCATCCACGAACCTGGCTCGCTCACCTCCTTATCTCACCTCCTCACTACTTCCAAATATATGGGAGGGTGGGTGGGAGTTTTCTTTTTCCACAAAATGGCACCCCTCACCTCAGTACACCCCCATAAATAGCCCCCCAAACTCCTCCCACTATAGCAACGCCCCCCACCCCACCATTCAATTCAAATAACTTAACCCCTTAACCCACCAGACCCTACAACCAAACCTAATCATGCTGGCCTACCCTTAGCTGCGCCCTAGTCCGGCCAAACTTGATTAAGGTATTGGTTGATACTCCGGGTCTTCACCAACACTTAGCCCCACCATTCCTATACCCGTCTACCCACCATTATCTCCCCGAAATAACCACACCACTCATCAAATGGATTTAATTGGCCACAGCAGCCATTTATTATTAATATAAATACATAACATATATATAACATAACCACAGACGAAGGAGGTCCTGGAAGCCCCAAATTGTCCACTTACAAACCACACGGCAAATCCACCTTGCCTCCAGCCGCAGTATACAAGCTCGGAGACACCCGGTGGTGGACGCCTCGCCAAACCGAACAGGTAAGCCCCACCATGAGAGTCCAGCCCCCACCATAAGGGGCCCTCTCAACCTCAAATCCCGATCCGTAGTCCCAGCTTCCAGTACCTCCTACCGCCAACAACGCGCAACTTGACCCCCCGCACCCCTCAAGCTTGTGCATTCCGCCACACCCCCAACGCTCTCTCAATGCCATCCTGCAACCCTAGTGACCACAAATCAATGCCCACCGCATTTAAATGCACTCCATCCCTTCTCCAGAACTCCCCCACACCATCTTCCAACTCCCTATGCCTCACAGCCACTGCACCATGCTTCGCCACAAACTTCCCTATCGCTCTATTCACTTTAATCCTCGCCTTATTTATCCTCTCGACCGACCGTGCATCCCGCCATCTCTTACGAGGCACAATGTCAGACCATACAACCACTATCCCTGGAAATAACGACCAAATCCTCAACAAATCAAATTTTACATCCCGAATCAAGTTACGCACCGGCGTAACCCCCAAATCATTCCCCCCACAATGCACAACCAAGACATCTGGAACACGATCCAAACGCGCAAATTTATGCACCTCCCGTAACACCCCCCCCCATAACATGCCCCTAAACCCCAACCACCTCACTACCGCAACCTCCTCCGACAACCCCAACTGCCGACCCTGCTTCCTGACGTCCGCCCTAAGCGCTCCCCACCAAACAAAGGAGTGGCCCAGGATCCAGACGAGAGCCGTCGAGTAACCTGAAACAACAAAAAACACATTAAGCATCAAAAACCCCACCAACCCCACTCAAATCAAACTATCCAGCCTGACATACAACCTGAACCTAACCGATTCCCATCTCCCCAATCTCATAATCTGCTCGTCACTCAACCCCAGCCTAGCTGCCTCAGTAGCAGCCCCAATCCTAAATGAATGACCAGAATACCTTGCAGACTCCAAACCCAAAGCTGACAGACACTTTTTTAACACTGCCACAAATTGGTACCTCGACAAAAACGAGCCATCCTCATGCCTGAGCAACGGTCCCACCACAAAGTCTGCATACCTTCTAAAATCCCACAGGGTGGAGACCGGACACAACCCGCACCCAGGAACCGTAAATAAAGTAATCCTACAACCCCTGCCTTCCAAATCCGTCTTGGACCCCCGCAACCTGATCCAGACCCTGTCACCACTCAACTCTACGTCCTCCGCAGACAAACCCCCCGAACACCTCACACTCCTGCCTACCAATTCGCCCACCCTAAACGCACCAAAAAATGCGAACGAGAAGGCCAACTTAAACAAACGCCGTTCCCATGCCGAAGAACACACAACCTCCACCTGCCTCCCAATGCCCAGCAATAACTCGAACGATATTGGCTTCCTGCCGTCCTGGTACCGCCTACCCCGCCTCCAACCCCTCAAAACCCGCTTAACCAAAAAAGTCTTAGTCACATCCGCTAAACCTCGGAACTGGAACCCAAAAGCCAAACCTGCCATACACCTGTTAACCTGCGCAACCGACCACCCTTCCTCCTTCATCTGCCCCAAAAATAACAACAAAGGAACTTCACCCGCGTCGACTCCCAACCTCAAACCTGCACACCAACGCTCCCAACCAGCCCAAGCCCTCCCATAAGCCGCCCATGTTCCATCACTAAGAGATGCCCTAAACAGTCCCGCTACAGTACCTCCAAGATCTCCCACATTGACGCCGGACAAACCAAACCTTCCCGATCCGCCTCCGGTGCCAACTGCCGAAACCGCTCCCACTGCAAACGAGAAAGAGCATCAGCAATGGAATTAGACACCCCCGGGACATGACACGCAACCACCCAAACATTCCTAGACAAACATTGTAACACCATGTGCTGCAACAAACGCACTACAGGAGGGGATGAGGCGGTCAGGGAATTGATCGCCTGCACCACCCCCAAATTGTCACAATGAAAACGAATTTTCTTATCCCGAAAAACCTCACCCCACAACACCACTGCTAACACTATCGGGAAAAGCTCCAATAACGCCAAAATTCCGCACCCAGCCCCTGCTTATCCATGACTCAGGCCACCTACCCGCACACCAACTCCCCTGACAATACACCCCGAAACCCACCCCCCCAGCGGCATCCGAAAAAAGCTCAAAATCAAACGTATCAATCACCTCCTGCATGACTAGCGTCCTCCCATTAAAATGCTGCAAAAACCCATCCCACACCTCTAAATCCGTCTTCAGCTCTCTCCCTAACCTAATAAAATGATGCGGTGCCGTCACCCCCGCCGTCGCCGCTGCCAACCGTCTACAAAATATTCTGCCCATCGGCATAATGCGACAGGCAAAATTCAACTTCCCCAACAGCGATTGAAGGTCCCTCAACCTTATCTTCTTAGCCCTCCCCGCCCTAGCCACCGTCTCCCGCAAATCCTGAACTTTTTCCACAGGGAGTCTACACTCCATCCTAACCATATCGATGATGATCCCCAAAAAACTCAGTTCGGTCGTCGGACCAACCGTCTTCTCCTCCGCTAACGGAACCCCAAACGATGCAAAAACTGCCTGCAACGAACCTAACAACAACGCACACACCCGTGAGTTCGCCGGACCCAAACATAAAAAATCATCCAAATAGTGAATGATGGACGAACAACCCGCCACGTCCATCACTACCCATTCCAAAAATGAGCTAAACCTCTCAAAAAACGCGCAAGAAACCGAACACCCCATAGGTAAACACCGGTCCACGAAAAACTTCCCTTCCCAACAGCATCCCAACAAATGCAAGCTATCTGGATTAACAGGCATCAGGCGAAACGCAGCCTCAATGTCCGTTTTTGCCAATAGCGTCCCGGGCCCCAACTTCCTCACCCAACCCACAGCCGCATCAAATGACGTATATACCACCGAACAAATATCGGGGTCAATACCATCATTGACCGACGCCCCTTTCGGAAAGGAAAGATGGTGTATCAACCGAAATTTATTCGGCTCTTTTTTAGGCACCACCCCCAAGGGCGAAATTCTCAAATTCGCCCACGGGGGTGTATCAAACGGCCCATCCATCCTCCCCACCCGAACCTCACCTGCCAATTTCTCCGCCACCACCCGACTGTGCTCCAATGCCGATCGCAAATTCCTACCCCCCCCAAACCGCCGGCATAGGATCTGACGGAATCACAAACCCAACAGTAAAACCCTCCTTCAACCATTCCGCCACCTCCCTATAAGGATATCTATCTAGGAACGGGCCCATCTTTTCCACCCGCACCGTCGTCCGACCCTTTTCCAGCCCCATCTGCACCCCCCCTGTGCTTTGACCCCTTAAAACATCTGTTCGCCCCGTGATTCCCCCCGCAACTGGCACATTCATGTTTGAATCTGCACTTCGCGCCAAACTTACATCCCCCCTCATTAAACAAAAAACACTGTCCCTTTGCGGATGCGGACGCCAAGGTAAACTGCCCAGCTCCCCCTGCCTCACTCCGAAAGGGCTGCCCCTGTCTCCCTGGCGCCGTCACCCTCATCCATAAACCTATATCCTTATGGTCCCACCGCATATTAGGGCGGACCGCTTTTCTCTGCCTAAACTGTTCATCATACCTTAACCAACCAACACCCCCGTACACACGGTAAGCTTCCCCTATCGCATCCATGTAACAGAATAACGGCGAGCAACACTCCGGATTCTTCTCCCCTATAACACTCGCCAAGATTGCAAACGCCTGCAACCAATTCCCGAACGTACGCGGTATCAATCTGTACCGCCGTTTTTCATCCTCATCTTTCCTCTTCTCATCCTTCCTCTCCCTATCCAGATTAAAACGCTCCAGCGGGAGAAGCGAAAAAATCTCCACGTATTCACCTTTCCAAATCCTATCCCGCACCTCCTGCCTCAAGTGCGCCCCCAACGGCCCTTCAAAACAAACGTATACCTCCCCTTGAGCCCAGTGGCGGATTACAATAGGGACGTTCGGGTCGGCAGCCCCGGGCCCAGCACCGCTGGGGGGCCCAGCGCCGACCCGAACGCCCACATACTGCCGGCCGTGCCGACAGCGAGGAGGCTCCTTGGCTGGTGTAGTATTTTACACAGAGTGACTGACAGAGAGAGGAGCCCGGCCCCGCCCCCAACAGCAGGCTCCAGCACAGACATTGCCCGGAGCCTGACTCCTCCCACACATGTGACTGATCACATGATCATGACATCACGGAAGGTCCTTAAGCCTGCTTGTGCAGAGCTGTCATCCGGCTGTTCAGGGGCCAGGGCTGTGTGTCAGGTAGGAGGCTGAATACAGAGAGGCTGGTGATTTTCAATATCAATAGGAGAGGGATTGTTTCAGCAGTAAAGAAAGACTTTGCATACAAAGACAGTTATGTTCGTGGTTTAGGACACATGAGGGGACATTAATAAAGTAATGCTGTGAGTCTGTGACACATAGGGCCATGAGAGGGGCCAGCAAAACATGCTATATGTGTGTCATTCAGACATATAGCATCTTATGCAGGCCCCCCTCATGGCCCTATGTGTCATAGCACACATCCTCTATAACAGTGCATCATCCATAGGTCCCCCATAACAGTGCCATCCACAGATCCCCCATAACAGTGCCATCCACAGATCCCCCATAACAGTGCCATCCACAGATCCCCCATAACAGTGTCATCCACAGATCCCCTCCATAACAGTGCCATCCACAGATCCCCTCCATAACAGTGCCACCCACAGATCCTCCATAACAGTGTCATCCACAGATCCCCTCCATAACAGTGTCATCCACAGATCCCCTCCATAACAGTGTCATCCACAGATCCCCTCCATAACAGTGTCATCCACAGATCCCCTCGATAACAGTGTCATCCACAGATCCCCCATAACAGCGCCATCCACAGATCCCCCATAACACTGCAAATAGACCTCTACCACAATTCCCTTAAAATATCGCATCGCATATCGTTATCGCATCCTGTTTGGGAAAAGCTGGTCTGCTGTGATAATATAAACAATGGGGGTTCTACAAAAGAGCTATTGTGGGGCAAAATTCATATTCGTGTTTACACACGTGTTTTAAAATGAATGCTTTCGCCTTTTATAAACAAGTAAATAACGACGCAATGCTGTGGAGCTGGTATGCAACTTTTTCCAGGGCTGGTTTTTATCCCCAGTCCGGCCCTGCGCATAGCTCCCTGTCCCGTCGCCTATCACCGCCATAGGCTTCAGGCCTAGTAGGCCTGAGGCCTATGCGGTAGTGAAATCCCGGCGCAGGCGTGCGTGATGACGTCATCACGCGCCTGTGCCGGGACACAGCACATTGACATGTGCCTGCCTCATCCCGCCTTCGTCTGCGATCAAGTGCCTGGCCCTGGACGGTAAGTATTTAGCTTTTCATTTTGTTTTCCAATTTTAATTTTTTTATTTCATGTGCCTACTTTGGGAGACATGTGGGGGACGAGACACAGAGGAGGACATATTAGGGAAGGGACCTCGAGTACATGGGAGGGGGAATGTGGGGCTGTGTGGGGCTACATTTTTATGGGAGGGACTACTATGTGGGGGCAAATTATTATGGGAGCCGGACTACTATGTGGGGGCAAATTACTATATGGGGCAGTGTGGGGGCAAATTACTATGTGGGGGCAGTGTGGGGGCAAATTACTATGTGGGGGCAGTGTGGGGGCAAATTATTATGGGAGGGACTACTATGTGGGGGCAAATTACTATATGGGGGCAGTGTGGTGGAAACTATTGTGTGGGGTAATTACTATGTGGGGGCAGTGTGGGGCCAAATTATTATGGGAGGGACTACTATGTGGGGGAAACTATTGTGTGGGGACAGTGTGGGGGAAATTGCTATGTGGGGGGCAGTGTGGGGAAATTGCTATGTGGGGACAAATTACTATGTAGGGGAAACTATTGTGTGGGGGCAGTGTGGGGTAATTTCTATGTGGGGGCAGTGTAGTGGAAATTACTATGTGGGGGCAAATTACTATGTAGGTGTAAATTACTATGTGGGGGCAGTGTGGGGGGAAACTATTGTGTGGGGGTAATTTCTATGTGGGGGCAGTGTGGTGGAAATTACTATGTGGGGGCAGTGTGGGTGCAAATTACTATGTGGGGGCAAATTACTATGTGGGGGAAATTACTATGTAGGGGCAGTGTGGGGCAAATTACTGTGTGGGGGCAGTTTGGGGGAAATTACTGTGTGGGGGCAAATTACAATGGGGTAATTACTATGTGGGGGCAGTGTGGTGGAAATTACTATATGGGGGTGTTGCTATTGGGGAGGCACTGTAGGGACAATTCTATTATTTCTGGGGACACTATACAGGGATTATTACCTGGAGCACAATATAGGGTGTTATTATTACTGGGGGTCTCTAGGGGACATTATAATTGCTGTGGACACTATAGGAACATTTGGGGTAATCTATCAAACTGGTGTAAAGCAGAACTGGCTTAGTTGCCCATAGCAACCAATCAGATTCCACCTTTCATATTTGACAGCTCTTTTGGAAATCCAGTTCTACTTTACACCAGTTTGATAAATGACTCCAATTATGTCTATTAGGGTCACTATTTTTTCAGCAGTATAGTACCTTGGACATTGGGGGGCACAACGGGCACAGTATTGGGAGTGGCAGCAGGATGACACTGTGGGGACACCAGGATGAGGAGGAATTGAGAAATCTAACGTGTCTGTGTTACAAACTGTAGAGACGAGATGCGGCTGAAAGAATTTGCCATGGCGGTCTGGGTCAAATGGAGGAGAAGAGGAAAGAGAAGGTCTACATGACAGGAGATGTCACTGGATGTAAGAGGTATGTGGTGCTGTATTCTCCTCCATGTCTTTTTTATTATAATTATATGTATTTTAAATTTGGCGACCAGATTTTTCAGTTTAGGACCCAATTTGGGGTATTTTTTTTTTGTCTGAAGATGTCATATGGCCTAAGAAGAGACTGTGGTGCTCATGAAGCACCGCAGCCTCTTCATACAAAAAAAAAACACTAAACTAAAATGGGGGGGGGGGGGGGGCCCAAGTTGGTTAGACAGCCCCGGGCCTATCATGCACTTAATCCGCCCCTGCTTGAGCCGCATCACCCACCTTATCCCCTACCGCTTCCCCCCCCGCCTGCGTCTGCACAGAAACCGACCCGCCATCCTGCGTCACCGCCTCACCATTCCCCCCGACGTTCCCCGCCCGGACTCCCCCAGCCTGCACCAGAACCCTGCCCGCACTCCCCAACCCCGCTACCAATCCCGCCAAACTACTCAACAACTGGCCTCTAAACCCCCTGCTAACTCCCCCTGACCACCCCCCAGCCCGCTCCCCCCTTGGGCACTCAACATAGAATTAAGGGATCCCCACGGGTTCTCACCTTGCTGCCAGGGGGCTGTGAACCCTGCAGCGGAAAATCCTGCATCCTGACGAACATCCTCCCTCTGGACCACCACGCTCCTTCTTGGGACTTCATTGCTGCAACTCTGCACCCCAGCAGAATCCATGCTGGGTGCGCTTCTCTCAGAGGCCACCAGAGGGCGCTGAAGCGACACCGATCTTCCCGGCACATCTTCTTCCTGAGGCCTGCGCTCCCCACCATCTTGCAGCTGCGCAGCCTCGTGTGCCTCATTGCTCCTGCCGTTCCCACGCTGAGCAGGCCTCCCAACCAGCGTACCAGTAAGGGATCCCGCTGCACCTGTTCCCGCTCCACCGCCGCTTGCAGGAGAGGGCAGAGGGAGGGACCTCCTGCCCTGTGCTGGGTTCCGCCTTGTTCTCGGATTCCTCCCACGCCGGGAGGACACAGAAGCAGGCTGCCCTGATGACTCCCGGTGTGAAGGGTCCCCGGAGGGGCTCCTAACGCGACCCGGGGGGTCTCTGTGGGACTCAGGCGCGCCGGCGGCCGTACCCGCCGCGTCCGTCTGCCTTCCGGCGGTGAGCTGACAGTACTCACCGCCTCCCCCCTCAACATGCCAGCCATCTGCTCGCTCAGCCATTCGTGTCCCCGTTCTGCCGCCGCCTCCCGCAGCCTGGACAGCATGTCTTCCACGGTAAGTGTCTGTGACATCTTCAGTTTTCTTTTTCCACAAAATGGCACCCCTCACCTCAGTACACCCCCATAAATAGCCCCCCAAACTCCTCCCACTATAGCAACGCCCCCCACCCCACCATTCAATTCAAATAACTTAACCCCTTAACCCACCAGACCCTACAACCAAACCTAATCATGCTGGCCTACCCTTAGCTGCGCCCTAGTCCGGCCAAACTTATGTGGCTTTGGAGAAGAAACCTGTTGCTGAACAGGCAATGGATAAGGAGAACAAGGTTATTGCTGAAAAATCAGCACGCAGAAGTGTGGTTACTATTAAAGCTGCAAGTCAAGCGGTGGTGAAAGCGCCGCCAAAGGTATTCAGGGGGGAAATGTCTAGGACTGGAGCAGGGGCGGAGATACGTGACTCCAAACAGAGTAGGAGTGTATCTCTCCCAGATGTGTCTAGTTCTGGAGTGTCAGGCATATCTCGCCCTAATGCGTCTCAAACTACAAGCAAGGGGATTAAAGTGATGCCTAATTGGGGAATCCAGGGTCCCACAGATACTGCATCAGACCTGGCTTCCCGTGTAATGTACTATCTTTGACTTTATGATACTGTTAAAAAGGACTTAAGGAAAGCTAAATTGGAGTACAAAAATATCAAAATGCAGGAGGACTTATTACCTAAGCAAAGGAGAGGAACCCTCACTGCTAAGCTTGATAAGTTGGAGGAAGCGGTGTCAGTATTGGAAGAAAGGAAAGCTGCTATAGAAAGGAATGGCGACCCTTTTATGGAGAAGTTCAGAAATGATGAACTTTTTGAAAATATGTCCGGTTGTCAGTCTGGATCTTCTGACCTGTCAGGGCTGCAGGTCAGGAGCCAGAGAGAGGCGGCAGAAAGTGAATCTGAACAGGACTTCTTGCCGGATGGGCAGGGGGAAACCTCTTGGTGTCAGGGAATAGCCTCCGGGGAGGAAAGCGAGTCTGGTGGCAGCTAGAATCCCTGGTAGGTAAGCTCTATTTTGGTAATGAAGAGGTACCTGAAGAGGGAAAAGTAAAGGTGAAAAAAAGTTAAACCAAGGAATGGCTATATAAGTCACCCTATTAGCTCTTTCCACACACACACTTCCCCTGAAGAAGCTTGCGTGAAACGTACGTTGGGGTTGCTGGAGCATTACACAGGTATATTGTTTATGGCTTTATAGTGAACTATTCAGCTTTAGTTATCCATGTATTCTGCGATATTTGCACTATACACTTTATATTTATATCCTGTTTACAGTGTATGAGATCTCTACTTAGCTTTTATAGTTCTGCCTGATTATATGTATTTTTGACATCCTGTTTGACCCACATGCATATATATGCCATATTTATACATTCATTGTTTGAATTCATTTGCCATTTCAGATTTTAGTCGTGCTCCATGTCATCTTGTGTGCTCTTTTTTCACCATCCATTGTTTCCTATGTGTTTTTACTGTGATTTGTCTCGTATGGAGACACTAATAAAGTTTATATATATATAATACTATTGAGTGCTAGCCCTGTCTTTCTCCTTTGGTGTACTACTATACGTGCTGGCTTTGCACGGGTACTCACTTTTGTGAGTCATTTACTATTGGTGCTTATTAGACAAAGAAGATTATAGCACTATATTAGCTAAATTGCTCTAAATTCGTTTTTTTTTTGAATATTCACTATATTGCTATATATTCTTGTTTTAGAATATTACGAATATTCGAAAAAACGAAGTTATAGCAATATAGCAAATATTCGGAAAAAAAAATGAATATAGAGCAATTTAGCTAATATAGTGCTATAATAATCTTCTT
Source organism: Bufo bufo (assembly GCF_905171765.1). NCBI lineage: Eukaryota > Metazoa > Chordata > Amphibia > Anura > Bufonidae > Bufo > Bufo bufo. The sequence continues at coordinate 136,701,881 of NC_053394.1, read as the reverse complement.
TGTCTAATAGTTGTAAGTTGAAAAAAATCACAATAAAAATTCGAAAATTCGCAAACAACACTACTCCTAAAGTCAAATATACTGCAGCCTTCTCTTTGGCCCACAAGCTAGAAGCAGGGAGGGATCATGTGTACTGATTAAAAAAAAAATTGAATATTCGAAATTACGAATATATATCACTATATTTGAAATATTTGCGAATTTTCGAAGTACCTATATTCGCGATAAAAATTTGAAATTCGAATATTCGTGATCAACACTAATCTGGACTCACCCCACAGCCGGGGTGGGGGACCGTAGGAATGTGGCCCGTCTGTTTTGGAAAAGTAAGGAAGCAACACCTTCCAGGAAGACGTAACAATGGAAAAATGGGCGAGCACTCATACACTTGGCAACCAAATTGACATATGCAGAAAATATTTATTATTAAATCCCCATAAAATTCAAGTAATAAAAATAATAAAAACAGTGTATTATAGCAATGACATACAAAAACTACAATCACATAAACTATAGTAGATATAATAGTATAGTTGATATTGTATTAAATGCTAAAATATATGATAATAAAATATTCAATACTAGTCTATAGTCGATAAATTCACTGATATAAATCATACACCAAAAACTTCAAGTATTGTCCAGGTCTTATATATGCTGTTATTGTGAAGGGGGAGGTAATTCCTCTGTGAATCTATCTCAGATTGGGAAAATGAGTGTCACTTTAAATATTGTAGGTGTATTTCCCCTGGGAACGTAATGTATTCATAAAATGACCACAGGAATCCTGATAATGTTGGTATAAAAAGTCTCTTATGGTATTTCCTTTTAAAGTCGAGGTAAACTTTAAATCGGTATTTGGCTTACCGTCTGGTATCTGCTGTCTCCCTGTTGCTTGAGTGGAGCTTTAAATGTCTGCCGGCTTATTTGATCGCTCCTTCCAGCAAGCTGGTTCAAATTTCGCGGGAGTTCCAAAGATCGCGGGAGTTGACACTCTGTTCCGCAATTTCCTTCGGTACAGCTTTTCGACGATAAAAGTAGTTGTTCCTTTACTGTAAAAAAAATTTCTTTCTCTGTATGGCCATACAGTTTTATCGGAGGCTTCTCAATACAGGTACATCACTTGTTTCACCATACGCGTTTCGGGTAGATTCGCTCTCCCTTCCTCAGTGGTCAAGTGTCTGCCTGCCTGGCCTCCATTTTTATCCATTCCTTAATTACTTTCCAACTCTCAAACACCTGCTGTTCATGCTGTTCCCAATTGGTCAGGAAATCCTCCCACATAATCAGGGGATAATTCTATACAGCATTGAAATTTTTTTGAAAAAAATTTCTACTTGCAGTTTCCATGCGTTTTTTTGGGGACACATGCGTTTTTTTGCCCAGATGTCCCAATTGGTGTGATATACTGATGTATGAAATATAAACGTAATATCTAATTGCTAACACTTATAAAATCACATTTTAATTAGATTAAAATCCGGATATAAAACTATAAATACTCCCCAACATTTATAATGGATTTGAGGAATCTTGAAAGTTGGAGATTTATAGGATTCTTGGAATATGATAAAATTCTTGGAATTTAATAGAGAAGGAAGGGTGGGTATCTAGGAGCCAAGGACACGTCGCAGCGCCGATAAACGGCCTAGCATGCGACATGCCGTCGGCCACAAGCCCAACCTACATTAATCCAAAAATCTCCAACTCTGAATTAAGACCTTTTGGTTGTAGAGATCCAAATTCATAAATGCGTCTGGATTCTATCCTAGACATTTGTCTAATAAAATCACCGCCTCTCCAGTGTTTCTCCACCTTCTCCAGTGCCACAAACATCAGACTAGATGGATCCTGATTGTGTACATCTTTATAATGTTTTGATAGGGAATGTTTATCGTACCCCTTCCTGATGTTAGCAATATGCTCGGCCACTCTTTTTTTGAATGGCCTCTTGGTGCGTCCTATATATTGTCTATTGCAAGGACACTGGAAAAGGTAGATAACTCCACTGGAGTCACATGTAAGACAATCTTCTATCTCCTAATTAAAATCATTCTGAGTCGAGGGGACAGTCGTCGTCTGGCGGGGTTTCTTATTCATTCTACAACCCATGCACCTTCCACATTTATAAAAACCCTTCAGACTCAGCCAGGTTCCTGAAAGACTCAACTTGTTCTGTTTCCAAGGTTTTACAGTAGGGGCCACCTTAATACCTAGATTAGGTGCCCTAGTGAAGGTAATCGTCGGAACAGTCGGAAGTAGATGTCCCACAATTTTGTCATTCAGCACGTGGTGCCAATGGGTTTAAATAATTTTCTGAATCTTCCTATAGTTCTCATTAAATGGAAGAGCAACCCTAATGGCTTCTTCTTTGTTTTGTGTTTTATCTTACTCATTTTTATCTTTGTTGACTTCCTTCTCAAAAAACACTCTTCTATCTAGTTTCCTAATTTGATTAAGTGACTCCTCCACTAAGTTTTCAGGATATTGCTTTTCAATAAATTGTCTTTTCATCTCAATGGCCTCTATCTCAAATGTGTGTCCCTCTGTGCAGTTCCGCTTTATCCTACGGAACTGACCAGAGGGAACATTTGTCAGCCATTTTGGCAGGTGACAGCTAGAAAAATCAATATAGCTATTTCTAGCTGTGGATTTGCGAAACGTCTCACATATGTATTTATTACCAGATTTTGTGATTAGTAAATCCAAGAATTCGGTGCTCTCCTGTATGTTTGAGGTAAAGACCAAATTTAAGTTATTAATATTAATTATTTCTAGGAATTTTTCCAATTCTTCTTTACTTTGTTTCCAGATGAAGATCACATCATCTATGTAACGGCGCCACAGGGCCAGATCCGTCCCCAGTCTCGGCTTGATGTGGTTATATTCCCACTCGGCCAAGAATAAATTAGCATAGCTGGGGGGCGAATCTGGTCCCCATGGCGGTACCCCGTTTCTGCAAGAAGAATTCCCCCTCAAAGAAAAAGTAGTTGTGGCTCAGGATATACTCTATTCCTTTCGTTATAAACTATTTTTTTATTGCTCCATATGAGCCATCTCTTGTTAGTTGCATTTTTACAGCATCAATTCCTTGGTGATGATCAATCACAGTATAAAGTGATTGAATATCAAGTGTGCCCATAATCCATTCAGACTGGACATCTAGGTTTTCCAGAATCTGTATGATTTGGGTCGTATCCTTGATATAGGAATTGGTTTTCTTAACTGTTGGCTGTAACTGCACATCTATATATTTGGACAGGTTGGATGTAATGGATCCAATCCCTGAGATGATAGGACGTCCTGGGTGATCATTCTGATTTTTATGAACTTTAGGCAGGCAGTAGAAGCATGGTAGCCTCCTCTGCGTGCCCAAAATAAAATCCAGTTCCTGCTGTGATATTGTACCATTGTCCAATCCGTCCATACTGTATCTCCTGAGCTCCAACTCAAATCTCTCAAGGGGGTCTCCCCCCAATTTTTGATAGGTCTCCCCATCTGAAAGTTGTCGGAGGCATTCCCTATTGTAATTAATTGTGTCCATCACCACTACCGCACCTCCCTTGTCCGCGGGGCGTATGGTGATGGAATGGTTCTTTTGTAATTGTTTTAATGCCTCAAACTCTCCTCTGGTTAGATTGTTTGTGGCTCTTGGTCTGGCCTTTAATTTACATATATATTCCTCTACACACTTTTGAAAGGCTCCTATTTCTTTGCTGATTTCACTCCTTGGGAACATGTTTGACTTATTTTTTAGGAGGTTTTTGTTAGGATTTTTGATCTTTTTTGTAGTTTTCTCAGCTATCACTTTCTCATTCCTCATGATTGGGTTTTTGATATAAAAAAAATTTAAGGCAGGAAGACTGTTGTGGAGCTTTCCCTGCAGATGGGTTTTGAGGCGAAAGACACCTATGCCCTCATCCATCCCTACAGGACCAAGTTCTTTGACGTCAGCTTTGTCCGGCCAGAGGGGCTTGAGCTCTTCTGGTCTGGATATGAGCTGACAAAGAGCACCCCGGAGTGGCAGGGTTTTGCCGTCCAGGCAATCTCCCGCCAGAAAACCAACCAAAGATAATGGGTCACAGCAGTAAGATTTTAAATATAGATAATATTCTCTTCCATCTGATCTGAGGTCTGATGGGGTTCTGGATGGGTTAAAATTACAAGGAACGCCCCGGGGAGGGGGGGGGGGGGGAGGGTGGGTTGGGGTGGATGATGATTAATAACAAACATACATATCTAAATGGCGGGGGGGGGGGGGCGCACTTGGGCAGCTCAGCCTCTGTTGGTGGTGGACCTTGTCCCAGCCCTGGACCCACACCTAACTATATCATGAAAACCAACCAAAGATAATGGGTCAATTAAGTACAAAAACACATATAAGACTAAAGTAATCACAAAATAGCATAATTTTATTGAAAATCACATAAAGACATAATTAGCACAATTGGGCAGACTCGTCACACGCTCTATCTCTGCTGGGGCCTGGGCTGGGTCGTGACACAGTACTGTGCTGCTGCCTGCTGCTGCCCGCGCTGCTCCTGGTCTCCAGAGGGCGCACATGTGACCTGACTGCGTACAGCGCGTCAGGTCAAAGTGCGCGCTGTACGCAGCCAGTCAGGCAAGTGACTGAGCAGAGACCAGAGCAGCGGAGCGGCCGAGCCAGGAGGCAGAGCGGGAAGGGAGCACGTAAGTCAGTGCCAAGTGCTCACTACTCCCTCCGTCCTTCAGCGCGGCCGGCAGCCCGGCAGGCGCGGCAGCAGCAGCGACGTGGTCAGTGGCCTGCCTACCGCCCAGAGGCTGGGGAGCTGGCCTGCGCCCTGAGGCTGGAGCCTCCCCAGCCTCTGTGTCGGCCCGGCCCTGTGTGGGTCCTAAACTTTGATTTTGGGCTATATATAGGTTTCTCATCACCCGCCAGAACAAGGTGAAGAAAGTGACTGTGTTAACGTGTAATGAGTCTCTTTCTAGTGTAGATATAGCGACCTGGCTGAGTCGCTATGGTGAAGTGGGCTAGCCAGCCAAGGTCCTGGACGAGCATAGTATTTGGTCAGGGGCCTGAACCTTTAACATGATGTTGAGGGCCCAGGGAAATTCTGTTACCCATATCCCCTCCTCAGCCTTTATAGGGAGGGATCGGATAATGTTTTTTTACCAGGGGCAGCCAAAGGTCTGCCACAGGTGTGGCGACCCCACACACTTCAGTGCACAGTGTAAGACCCAGAGGTGCGTGAGGTGTGGAGGGAGTGACCATCTTGCCGCAACCTGTCGGAAGATCAGGTGTAACCTGTGTGGAGACCTGGGTCACCCGTTTAGTCGCTGTCAGCTTGCCTTTGCCAACCAGGCTCAGCGACAGGCTCAGAACCAGGCAGGTACTAGCCACAAGGGTGGGCCTGCAGTTGGTGAAGAGTCTGCTGCCGGGACTGGGCAGGCTGGTGAGGGGACAGCACTGGAGGAAGCAAAAGGGATTCTGATAAGGAAAAAAAATTACGGCAGCTAGGGTCAGGCGGCAGGAACAACGCCGTAAACAGAGGGAGCAGAAGGCAGCTAATCCCTCAACTGGTACCCTAGTTGAGAATCCGGCCAATAGTGGTCAAGATGACAGTGATGATGATGGGAACCCCGGAGTTCATCCCGAAGAGGCTGACCTCTCCTCTGTCTCTGTCTCCTCAGGTGAGGATAGTGTGGATGAGGAGGACAGTGAATGGTTGGTGAGGAGGAGGAACAAGCAGGGTAAGAAGAGAAACAGCAAGAGAGCGGGCAGGAAGGCCTCTCTTGAGTGGGATCCGTCCATCCCACTCTCCCTTGACCAGATACCAAGGGAGGTTTCGGCTGGTGCCCCTCTTGTGGAGGTCTCCAACCGGTATTGCATCCTAAGTGATACCTCCGAGGCTGGCTTGGCTGAGGTGGGGGGGAAGGGGGCGAAGGGGGGGCGAGGGATGCAGTGCCGGAGGGTGAGAAGGCCTCCTCGCGAGTTGTCCTCTGTCCTTCAGAGGGGAAACCTTCTGCAAGGAAGGCCAAGTCAGATCTCAGATCCTGTGGGCAAAGACAAATGTGATATTGATGTCTCACAATGCCTGAAAAGGGATAAAAAAAGTGAGGAGTCAGATGGTTGTGATGGTGAGGGTGGCGGTGGGGTTAAGAAGAAAGCTATCTAGTTCAATCACTTATTTTGGCGGAACTCACCCCGTTGACGCTAGCAAGCATTAATGTTGCTAGCATTAAGTCAGACATGGTTCGTTATGTGGCCTTTGATTTTTTCAGCCATCTTGATGCTGATGTTTTATTTTTGCAAGAGACCTGGTTGACTTCCACGGAGTTAATAGAGAAAGCGAAGAGAGAGTGGAGGCATGGTCCATCCTTCTGGTCTCTTGCGGGCGAGCCACGTAGCGGGGTAGCGGTACTTTTTAAAACCGCTGGAAGAGTGGAATGCAGGAAAGTAATTGAACTAGAAATGGGAAGGTGCCTGATCCTGGATGTGCTCATGGGAGGACAAGAGCTGAGGCTCATTAACATCTATGGTCCACAAACTGTGTGGGACTGTAAATGTCTTCTCATGAGGATTAAACCTTACCTTTTTTCCAGCCGTCAGGTGATCTTTGGTGGAGACTTCAACAATGTGACAAGAGTCTGTGATAGGGGAGGCTCCTGAGTCAGGCTGGATACTGATAGCGTCGTATTGAGTAAGATAGTTGAGGAAGCTAGTCTGGTGGATGCTCATTTAAAGCATAAGCCAGACCAGTGGACTTCATCTTTCATCAAGGTAGCCATAGGTCTAGGATAGATGGGTTTTATTTGAAGGGGTAAGCTGTTTTTTCAGTCTTAAAAACTGAGGAAGTGGTTTTCTTCGATCACTGTTTAATTTGTTTTTCTTTGAATGTTGCAGAGACCCCCTGTATGGGCAGAGGTTTGTGGAAGTTGAATTCATCTCTCCAGGAAGATGTGGCAATAAGACAATCCTTCGAGGAGTTATTTCAGGGCCAGCAACCGTTAGTGGACCTCTGCAACAGTAAGTCAGAGTGGTGGGAGATGTTTAAAACAAGGACGGTGAGGTTCTTCCGAGATCTCTCGTACCTCAGGTGCCAGGACAGAAATCATCTGTATCAGGAGCTGAGGAAGAAACTTGAAAATCTTGTCTCGATGGTAGGTAGCCGCGAGGATATCTCTTGTGTGAAGTCCTTGCTTAAGAGGTGTCAGTACGATAGGTACGCATCTTTGGTTGCTGAGAGGGATTTCGGGAAATACCGCTCGCAGGACCCTTATGGCAACTGTAAGATGTCAGTAAGAAGTAAGTTGGTGACAGGCCTGATTGATAGTACAGGATCCCTGAACAGGTCCAAATCTGGGATCCTGGAGGTTGTCAGGTCTTTCTACTCTCACCTCTTGGGTGGGAAAGAACTAGATCGGGACAAGTTTTCAGCTTTCTTGGCTGAAGCTGTTCCCAAGGCAGGAATGGATCCCTCTCTTGCCATTTTGTCTGATTCAATCAGGGAAGAGGAAGTGAGACTGGCCATTGAAGGGCTTAGGCCCAAGAAATCGCCAGGTCCAGATGGCTTAACATCTGAGTGGTACAGGACTTTCAAGGAACAGTTAGTTCCTCCATTGACTGAGGTCTTTAATGAGTGTCTTTCCTCGGGCACTTTACCAAAGTCAATGGATAAGTCAGCCCTGATTTTTTTGTCAAAGGGTAAAGATTCATCCTGTATTGAGAATTGGAGACCCATATCGCTTCTCAATACGGACAGAAAGATCCTGGCAAAAATTCTTTTTAATAGATTGGTGAAGTTTGCACCGAGACTTCTTTCGGGGGCTCAGTGCTGCACAGTTCCCGGTCGGAGCGCTTTTAGCACTGTTCTCAGTGTCTGAGAGGCCGTGGAGCGAGGCAGGGTGGGCCTTTGGAAAGGGTTTCTTCTGACTTTGGATCAGGCTAAAGCTTTTGACCGGGTGAACCACGAGTACCTGTGGTCCGTCCTTTTGTGGTACGGTCTGCTGGGGAGGAATTGGCTAAAGGTTTTGTACAAAGGGGCTGAGAGTTTCCAGTTGGTCAATGGTTGGTCAGGACAGCCTTTCGAGGTGGCTTCCGGTGTCCGTCAAGGATGTCCCATTAGCCCCTTGCTGTACATGTTTGTGATCGATCCCTTCATTAGAAGGGTAGATCGTGGACCGTTGGCAGGGGTGGGGATGGAACTGGCGGGGGCAAGGGGGCCGTCTTTGAGGGTGGTAGCGTATGAGGATGATGTCACCATTTTCGCCTCTTCTGGTGAGGAGGTGGGGTGGGTGATGTCGGAAGTGGACCGCTATTCAGAGGTTTCTGGGTTTCGGATCAACCGTGATAAATGTGAAACTCTCTGGTTGGGAGAAGGAGATCCTGCTTTTGATCTCCAGGGCACTCTCCCAGAGCCTCAGAAAACTGTCAAAGTTCTCTCGGCATCAATTTTGGCTAGGATGAGGACTATCATCAGAAAAATTGGGAAGTCAGACTGAAAGATGTCGGTCAAAAGGTGGACTGCTGGAAGGGTTGGTCTTTGACCCTCAGGGAAAGGGTTCACCTATGCAAGGCTTATCTGATCCCGGTACTATTGTACTTGGGCACTGTCTGTGTCCTGCCAGGCTCTCTCTGGGCAACGGTCTACAGCCTCTTTTTCCAGATGTTATGGGGAAACAGGCTGAACCTAGTCAAGAGAGATGTCACTTACTGACCAAGGAGACTAGATGGGTTGGATATGGTCAACCCAGTGGTATTCCTAACGAATACCTTCTTAAAAGCTAACATTGCAAACCTCTGGATGGAGAGGGCTCCTTGGTGGGTAAATTCCTGTAGGGAATGGTTTCGGCCCTTCTTCCAGGAATGGGAGACAGGAGGGCTTGTGAAAGACCTACGCTCGTCAAGGCAGAGATATCTCCCGGCTTATGTTGCCCGGTCCTGAGAATTATAAAGCGATGGGGACTTGGGAGGGGAGAGATAGAGACCAAGTCAAGGTTCTGTCTACCTTCTTCCAGCCTCTGTTGGCCTTGAGGGATTGCCCAAGTCGGGATCTAGAGGGCGGGTTGACTTTATTAAATTTGGTGAGGATCCCCTTGAAAGTTTGGGATGTGGCTTGGCGCTGCTTCCATGGTGAGCTATATGTAAGGGATAATGTGAAGTGTAGAAACACTGAGGAAAGGGGTTGTCCCCGGTAGGAGTGCGGTGCTGTGCTGGAAAGCATGGACCATTTCTTGCTTCACTGTCCTTTTAATATAGAGGTCTACAAAAGGGTGGGGACTTCCATCGGCTGGCCTAGGCTGGCTGTCCTATCCTATGCAAAGTGGGCCTATGGTGCATTCAAAGATCTGGGTGGACGGGACCGTTGCACTTTATTCCTAGTTAGCGCAGTGGTCAGGTATCACATTTGGTGCGCAAGGTGTCTAGTGTCGACGGGTTGTAAAGTCCTCCCAGTGGAGACGGTATATAGGAATATCACTGCCACCCTCCATTACACTCACCTCATTTGAAGTACACTCTGTTTGCATCTACTCTCCATCCAACCTTCAAGTAGCCGTCATTTACCGCCCCCCAGGCCCAGCCACCATCTTTCTTGACCACTTTAACACCTGGCTACTACACTTTCTTTCTGCCAACATCCCCACTATCATCATGGATGACTTCAACATCCCTATTGACACCTGCCACTCGGCCGCCTCGGGGTTATCCTCTTTGAACTTCTGTGGAAGACCGGTTTGGTTTGTTATGTGGAGACGGGTGATGGGTTAGAAGTTAGATTTAAGGTTAGCAGTTAAGGATAGGTCCTGTATATATTGTATATATTGTTGTCTTTTAATTTATTTATTCTTTTAGTTTTGTCCTACTTAGTTATGTAAATATGTTTATATGTAAATATGTAAATAGATTATGGATGTGCATGAATGGGTACTATGAATGTAGAAGGGGGTGTGGGGTGGGAGACTGGCCGGGTTAAGTCCTTTATTGGAAATGGTCCTTGTATTGTTTTGTTATGATTTAAAATAAAAAGTCCTTCCTCAGGTGCGAGTTGGCAACAGAACCTACAGCGGTTTTTGGTCAGGCCAAATGCGGCTCTACGAATGGTAAGGCCAGAACAAGTACAGGCGATAGTAGATTGGGTTGCTGACAGTGCCTCCAGTTCCTTCACATTGTCTCCCTCCCAGTCTCCTGCTGAAAGATCAGAGTTGGCACCTGCAGCCGATGTCCATCAGTCTTTCACCTCATCCCCTTGCAAATCAGCCAAGCAGTCTGAGCCCCAAGTCATGCAGCAGTCTCTTCTGCTTTTTGATGACTCTGTTAGCAGGGTTTCCCAGGGCCATCCACCTAGCCCTGCCCCAGAAATGGAAGAGATTGAGTGCACTGATGCCCAACCACTAATGTTTCAAGATGAGTACATGGGAGGACCATCGCAGCACGTCTCGAATGATGACGAAACACAGGTGCCAACTGCTGTGGCTTTCGAAGTGTGCAGACCGCCAAGGAGGGCAGGGGTGAAGACTGGGTGGAAGATGATGTGGAGGACGATGAGGTCCTTGACCCCACATGGAATCAAGGTCATGCGAGTGACCTGTGTAGTTCGGAGTAAGAGGCGGTGGTTGCACAGAGTCACCAGCACAGCAGAAGAGGGAGCAGGGTGCAAAAGCAGAGCGGCCGTTCCCTATACAGTACGCCTGCTACTGCCCACCACAGCAAGGGACCGAGCACACCAAAGCCAGCTCCAAGGAGTTCCCTGGTGTGGCAGTTCTTCAGACAATGTGCTGACGACAAGACACTAGTGGTTTGCACGCTGTGCAATCAGAGCCTGAAGCGAGGCATAAATGTTCTCAACCTGAGCACAACCTGCATGACCAGGCATTTAAGTGCATAGCACGAGCTGCAGTGGAGTAGACACCTCAAAAACCAAGAAAGGTCTCTGGCTCCTCCTGCTTCCTCTTCTGCTGCAGTCTCGGCCTCTTAATCCACTGCTGGAGTGACAGTGCCACCTGCCACCCCGCAAAAAGAGGATCTGCCAGCAACAACACCACCTGGGTCACCAAGCATCTCCACAATGTCCCACGGAAGCGTTCGGCTCTCCATCTCCCTAACACTGGAGTGGAAGAGGAAGTACCCCCCTACCCACCCGCGATCCCTGGCCCTGAATACCAGCATTTCTAAATTACTGGCCTTTGAAATGCTGTCATTCCGTCTGGTGGAGACAGAGAGTTTTAATGGCCTTATGGCGGTGGATGTCCCACAGTACGTCGTGCCCTGCCGCCACTACTTTTTCAGGTGAGCCATCCCTTCCCTGCACAACCAAGTGGGGGACAAAATCAGGTGTGCACTGCCAACACAATCTGTGGCAAGGTGCACCTCACTACGGATACGTGGACCAGTAAGCACGGTCAGATACGTTATATCTCCATAACAGCACACTGGGTAAATGCAGTGGCAGCTGGGCCTGAGGCAAATAGCAGTTTGTCGCATGTCCTTCCACCACCGAGGATTGCAGGGCGCTTCAGTTTGCCTCCTGTTGCTTCCTCCTCCTACTCCGCTTCCTCATCCTCTACCGACTCCTCATCCGGTCAGCGTAACACCTTCACCACCAACTTCAGCACAGCCAGGGGTAAACGACAGCAGGCAGTTTTAAAACTTATCTGTTTGGGGGACAAACCCCACACCACACAGGAGCTGTGGACGGGCCTTGAACAACAGACTGATGAGTGGTTGGTGCCAGTGAGCCCCAAGCCAGGCCTGGTAGTGTGCAATAATGGGCGAAATCTCGTAGCAGCTCTGGAACTAGTCGGTTTGACGCACATCCCTTGCTGGCGCATGTGCTGAATTTGGCGGTGCAGAGATTCCTTAAAACTTACCCCGATATGTCAGAGCTGCTGCATAAAGTGCGGGCCGTCTGTGCGCGCTTTCAACGTTCTTACCCTGCTGCTGCTCGCCTGTCAGCGCTGCAGCGTAACTTCGGCCTTCCCGCTCACCGCCTCATATGCGATGTGCCAACAAGGTGGAACTCCACCTTGCACATGCTGGCCAGACTGTGTGAGCAGCAGCAGGCGATAGTGGAGTTTCAGCTGCAGCACGCACGGGTGAGTCACTCTGCGGAACAGCACCACTTCACCACCAATGACTGGGCCTCCATGCGAGACCTGTGTTCTTTGTTGCGCTGTTTCGAGTACTCCACCAACATGGCCAGTGCTGATAACGAAGTTCTCAGCGTTACTATCCCACTTCTATGCCTCTTTGAAAAAACGCTGCTGGCGATGATGGAAGAGGATGTGGCACAGGAGGAGGAGGGGGAAGAGGGATCATTTTGTAGGGTTTCCGGCCAGTCATTCCCAAGTGGCTCCGAGGGTGGGTTTCTGCACCCACAAACACCAGGTACACAATTGTCCAGCCAGGGCACAGTTCTGGAGGATGAAGAGGTGGAGGATGAGGAGGAGGAGATAGAGGAACCTTGTTCACAGCAGGGTGGCACCCAGACAAGCTCATGGCCGTCACTGGTGCGTGGCTGGGGGGATACAGAGGACACATGCAGCGTACTCAAGTTAGGTGTAGAAATGTTCCTGGGTATTGTAGTGCAATTGTGACACTAACCTGAGACAGCTGACTCTCTGCAAGGGCAGGTGATGATGAGAATTGTTCGTGACGCCAGTGCCAATTAAACGGTGGCACGCCGTTTGCTGATAGCAGGAATAACTGAGGAACCACGTGATGTTAAAGCAGAACTCAAACTTTAGTAGTCATCATATAGGGACATTAACGGAAACGCAGTTCCTTTGCAGACAGTTGATTTCAGTACATTTGATGCATGCAATATATGTATAGCAAGGTGACTTCAGAGTGTTAAACACAGGACTTGCAGTACAGGCAGCTTGCACTCTATTCCTGACTGATCCTGGAACATAGAAAATCTTCTCCAAGGCCCAATACCCTAGCTCTGGCGTATATCCTTGGTTTTATCTTTATCAAGTACCTCCTCTGTTGTCTTGAGTACCTCTTGCTTTTCTAAGCTTTGCCTCTGTCTCTCTCTCAGCTTCCTCGGGCTCTTTAACTGAGGTGTTCCTGCTTCTGCATAGGTGAACTCAGGAGGGGAACCTTCTATTTACATCTGGAACCCGGTTACAGGGACTGCAATACCCTCTCCTGGTTTGCAGGCTTCAGGCCTGGACTTGACTCAGACATAGTCTGATCTCTAACTCAGTCTAAAGTCTCCCTTTCCTCTCCCTGACTGGGCCTTATATAGACTAGGGCTCCCTAGCTCCCTCTATTGACTCAGAGCTGGAATGACACCCCTAGCAGGCCTGTACATGCAAGTTTCACAGTAACAGGGAAATACATAGCATTACAGTTTATAAAGATGACTCATATCAACTTCCCCATAAATAAGGGGGACGACAGCACACAAGTGACCCTTCTGTAGTGACGGGCATTACAGTCCCCGTACACTACATACCCCACTGCTTTAAGCTGAGTACGACCTCGTACTCCATCAGGGTTCGCCCAACTGGAATCTCTACCTGAAACAGAAAAAGAGACATGCAGGCATACATACATGTAATTCATCTGCATTTACATTCGTATCAGGTCCAATTGGCAAAGGTGAAAGTTGGTGACAAGGGGCGTCGTTCTCTTCTTCTCAGGATAGTGAATGGAGCTGGGGCGCTGACCTGGCACAGCGTAACATTATAACCAGGATAGTCCATGACAATGAATAAGTCCATAATAGAACAGCAAAATAGATAAAACAGTATAAAAGTTCTTGGAGGCTCAAAGAACAAACATGAGTCCGTACCCAGGTTATTTTCCTATTAAATCACAGAGGCTCTCGTGCGGTGGAGTCCATCTCTGGGCACATTCACTTTAAAAAGAGTAAGAATCTCAGAGGCTCAGGTTCTTTTGAGTCTATCTCCGGGCACGGTTCCTTAGTATCAAGTTGCACAATATAAAACAAGTGCTGTAATATCCCTGATCAACCTGAAAAGGGGGGTAAAGGTAAAAGGTGCAACAAAGGAACAGGCACAACTTGGCGTGGGATAGCAAAAGCAGGCAGGAGATCCTGGAAACAAACTTGGCTTTGTTGACCTTGTGATTTCAGTGGTTAACACCTACCACTGAGCCGTGGATGAACTGGCAGCAGCAACAAAGAACCAGAAAACATAGGACTCCTGTCCTGGAAGGGTTAAGCTTTCAACAACATCATTTCTAACAAAATAAATCAAAGGCCTAGCAGGCTGATTCACAGTGGCATGTCATAATTACCCGGCTCTGCTGGCAAGTACGGCCTGTAGTAGTCCTCTACAGGAGGATGTGCCCACATAACGGTGTCAGGGGGCAGCTGCAAGGTAAAGGGGCCCCTAATAGGTATTGGCCCCATGGGCCTAGGGGTAAACCCTCGGGTGGACCGTACCGGTCCCGGCATACTGATTGTGGGTGGTGCTGCATTGGGTACCGCCGCCGCAAGCGGTCCGGTGGGCTCTGTGCAGCAGTTCACAGCAATAGCGGGTCCTCTTTGGGGCCGCAACGGAGCGGTGGTGACAGAAGGTGGTCTACGGGTGGTGACAGGCACCCTTACCTCGTCCTTCTTTGGCGGCGTCCGGATCCTGGCGGTCGCGATCTTGCGCAGCTCCCGCAACTTCTCTTCCAGCCGGACAATCTGGTGACCGATGCTCTCCGAGTCGGAGTCGCTGTCGTCTGCTGGCGCCGCCGGCGCAGGTACATTCAACGATGGCTCGGACTCGGCCTCTGCAGGTTCTGGTGGCGCATCGGGTCTCCGACCCTTCCGGATGTTCTCCAAGGTAACCCGAAGTCCTTTTAAGTTCTCTAGGTCCTGTATGGTCTTCTCCCGATGAGGCAGCTCGGGGGAAGGATAAGGGCTCACCCATTTTTCCAACACGGTTGGCTGCCAGAAGACATTAGGCCCAATGAAGGAGCTCCGCTCCTGGAAGGCGTGATGGACCGGCTCTGGAGAGCGTTCAGGTTCCCGCTCGCAGCCAGAGTAGTCTTCTTCTGCCTCCCAGTCCTCAGGTTCTCGCTTGGGACGGGTCACGGCAGTTGCATAAGGGCCTCTCAGGCTCTCGGCAGGGGTGAACTCCACTTCCTCTCCCTCGCGGAGGCTGTGCTGATAGGAAGGGAGGTAGTCTCTCTTGACAGATCTTCTGTTAACATACAAGTCTCTGCCAGTTAAATAATCTTGGATGAACCCGTAGCCACGGGTTTTGTCAAAGGACACCACCAACCCCTTTCTCCTTTCCAGGCGGGGCTGGGTGTCGGTGTGTCGTTCATGGATAGTCTTGGTCAATTCCTCATAATAGATTTTAGTCTTTGTATTCCGCTTTATAGCGGCCTCCCGGATCTCTGCCATTAGTGAGGACCACTTGAAAGAGGGCTGAAAGAAGTCTCTCCAAGAGCCATAGCAGGGCTCTGGTTCTTTCTCCCGTGGCAGGCACGCGGGTCTCTCCGGTCCCGGAGAGTAGGCTGGCGGAGCGTCCTCTGGCTCTACACCGGTATCAGTCATCTTTGGTATTTCAGGCGTGGACGTTGCAGCAAAGCGGTGCTCACTCTCCAACATGCTCGATCCTTCTCTGGAGAGCGATAGGGTGGCGCCAATAAGATCAGCCAGCTCCTCCCATTGCACTGGGAGGCCGCCCCCCAGGTATTCCAGTATATGGAAGGCGGAGTCCATGCTGGCCGACATGCAAATGTCCAGATAAGCAGTGGCGCCTGACCTTGAACTCCTTCCCGCAACTTCCTCAAAAAGGCGCCAATTTTTCCCGCCTTTTCGGGATGAAGATGACGCAGCAGCTATTTCAGTAGCCTCAGCGGCCATCTTTGGTAGAAGCGCTGTCTATTCACTGACAGCAAGCAGGATGATGAAAAGTCCACAAAACCACACTCCGATGTGGCGATTTCTTTCCTCTTGATAGCGCAACACTGCACAGCGCTTTTTGGAGGTTTTAGGCACACTTTTGATATGTTTTTCTGTCCACAAAGTCCACTTTAATAAAACAGGCAATTTGTCACTTTGGTCACAGGGCAACTGTATAAGGCACAAAGTTCACGCTTCTTGCACTAGAAAGCGTGCGAATCCTGTTCGTGACGCCAAAAGAGAAGTGCAGCGTACTCAAGTTAGGTGTAGAAATGTTCCTGGGTATTGTAGTGCAATTGTGACACTAACCTGAGACAGCTGACTCTCTGCAAGGGCAGGTGATGATGAGAATTGTTCGTGACGCCAGTGCCAATTAAATGGTGGCACGCAGTTTGCTGATAGCAGGAATAACTGAGGAACCACGTGATGTTAAAGCAGAACTCAAACTTTAGTAGTCATCATATAGGGACATTAACGGAAACGCAGTTCCTTTGCAGACAGTTGATTTCAGTACATTTGATGCAGGCAATATATGTATAGCAAGGTGACTTCAGAGTGTTAAACACAGGACTTGCAGTACAGGCAGCTTGCACTCTATTCCTGACTGATCCTGGAACATAGAAAATCTTCTCCAAGGCCCAATACCCTAGCTCTGGCGTATATCCTTGGTTTTATCTTTATCAAGTACCTCCTCTGTTGTCTTGAGTACCTCTTGCTTTTCTAAGCTTTGCCTCTGTCTCTCTCTCAGCTTCCTCGGGCTCTTTAACTGAGGTGTTCCTGCTTCTGCATAGGTGAACTCAGGAGGGGAACCTTCTATTTACATCTGGAACCCGGTTACAGGGACTGCAATACCCTCTCCTGGTTTGCAGGCTTCAGGCCTGGACTTGACTCAGACATAGTCTGATCTCTAACTCAGTCTAAAGTCTCCCTTTCCTCTCCCTGACTGGGCCTTATATAGACTAGGGCTCCCTAGCTCCCTCTATTGACTCAGAGCTGGAATGACACCCCTAGCAGGCCTATACATGCAAGTTTCACAGTAACAGGGAAATACATAGCATTACAGTTTATAAAGATGACTCATATCAACTTCCCCATAAATAAGGGGGACGACAGCACACAAGTGACCCTTCTGTAGTGACGGGCATTACAGTCCCCGTACACTACACACAGACGATACACCTCCCACAGAGGACAGCTTTTCGTTGCCTCTGGGCAGCCTGGCACACATAAGCGATTACATGCTGCAGTGTCTCCGTAACGACCGCTGAATTGCCCACATTCTAACTTGTGCTGATTACTGGGTGGCCACACTGCTGGATCCCTGTTACAAGGACAATGTACTGTCCTTAATTCCCTCACAGAGGCGTGATCATAAGATGCGAGAGTACAAGCGCACGCTGGTAGACGCGCTGCTGGTGGCATTCCCACCTGACAGCGGGGGCACAGTGGTAGCACAAGGCGAAGGCAGAGGAGGAAGAGGTCGCCAACGCAGCTGGGGCACCGCCAGCACCTCAGAAGGCAGGGTTAGCATGGCCGAAATGTGGAAAAGCTTTGTCAGCACGCCACAACAACCAGCACCACCAGCTGATATGGAACGTCTTAGCAGGAGGCAGCATTTCACCAACATGGTGGAGCAGTATGTGAGCACACGCCTACACGTACTGAATGACAGGTCTGCCCCCTTCAACTTCTGGGTCTCCAAATTGGGCACAGGGCCTGAGCTTGCCCTTTACGCCTTGGAGGTGCTGGCCTGCCCTGCAGCCAGTGTATTATCTGAACATGTGTTTAGCATGGCAGGGGGCGTTATCACAGACAAGCGCAGCCGCCTGTCCACAGCCAATGTGGACAAGATCACGTTCATTAAAATGAACCAGGCATGGATCCCACAGGACTTGTCCGTACCTTGTGCAGAATAGACATGTATACCGGCCTTAGCCAGCCATTGTTATACTACAGCGCAATTGCTCATTCTTGTATTTTGGATATTTCACACTCTTTTGGAGTGTACACCCTAATAAAAAAAAAAAAAATTTAAAACCAAAAACCAGTGTTGGCTACCTCGTCCTCCTCCACCGCTGCTTCCACCTACACCGCTACGTCCACCGCCTCCTCAAACTCCTACTCCATATGGACCTCCACCTCATAAATCAAGTTGTTTTTTTTTTTGATTTGTACGTATTTTATTTTATGTAATTTCACAAATTTGTCTGTTACATTTTCGGGTGAAATTCACCAATTTTTGGGTGTGATATACCACTGCTATACCTAGTAGACAGGTAAAACAAAAAATCACTAATTTGTCTGTTACATTTTCGGGTGAAATTCACCAATTTTTATACCCAGGGGCGTAACTAGATGTGCCTGGGCCCCACAGCAAATTTTTGTATGGGCCCCACCAGCCCCCACCCAATTTTTTATATACTATTTTTACCCCCACCTGTCCTTTTTTATTTTTGCTAAAAATCTTTTTTATTTATATGCAAATTACCCTCCTAACGTGCCCGAAGGGCTGTCCCTCCGGCCGTTTGTGCCCAGCTGCGTCCATTATCGCCAAGCCCAGCGCCGTCCCGCTATTAATTATTCACTGCTGTCCTCGTCTTTTTTTAATTTTTATAAGTGTGCCGTAGTGTCGCGCATGCGCTGATCTTACTCACGTGCGGGCCCGCGCGGTGTCCTGGCAGCAGCCTCAAGTAATGTAATTGCGCATGCGCGAGAAAGCAGAGAAAGCTGGCGCATGCGTGATTACACTACTTGAAGCTGCTGCCAGGACACCGCATGGGCCCGGACGTGAGTAACATCAGCGCATGCGCGAGACTACGGCGCACTTAGAAAAAAAAAAAGACGAGGACAGCAGTGAATAATTAACAGCGGGGCGGTGGTGGGCTTGGCGATAATGGGTGCGGCTGGGCACAAACGGCCGGAGGGACAACCTCTTGGGCACGTTAGGAAGGTAATTTGCATTTAAATAAAAAAGATTAAACTTTACTGACACGCTGTCGGGGGCGCCAGGCCCCGAAGCAGCCCGGGCCCCAAAGCAGCCGCTTCCCCTGCTTCCCCGGTAGTTACGCCACTGGATATACCACTGCTATACCTAGTAGACAGGTTAAAAAAAATCACTAATTTGCCTGTTACATTTTCGGGTGAAATTCACCAAGTTTTGGCTGTAATATACCCCTCCTCTACCTAGTTGAATAGCTTAAAAAATTTCACTAATTTTTCTTTTACATTTTTGGGTGACATTAAAAAAAAAATTCTGTCATAGACCCCTGCTCTACGTAGTAGACAGTTTAATAAATTTCACAAATTTTTCTGTTACATTCTTGGGTTGACATTTTACAATTATGGATGTGAATAAACCCCTGCTCTGCATAGGTGACAGGGACAGAAATTTTAAAAAATAATCTGTTCCATTGGTGGGTGACATTAACCCATTTCTGGCGATGAAAAACCCCTACTCTGCATAGGTGACAGTAACATAAATTTCAAAAATTCGTCTGTTACATTGTCAGGTGACATTTTACAAATTTTGCCGGATAGAAACCCCTGCTCTGCATAGGTGACAGGGAATACAATTTCAGAAACTCTTCTTTAATTGATGTGCGCCACCTCCTTTCATTCAATGCTTAAATTTTAACAAGTTGTCCCACATTTGTGCTTCAATAATTTGTCCCACATTTGCGCTTCAATAATTTGTCCCACATTTGCACTTCAATAATTTGCCCCACTTTTCCACTCTATCATATTTAATTTGAAACAATTAACCTCCCTTGGATGTGGTCTCTCTTTCTCACGCTTCCTCTCCGGCGTGGAACCCTGATTCGCCGATAACCGTGATAACATGGTAAGCTCAGAAAAGAACATCGAAAATTGATAGAGAAGATATCCAAATGGATGGTGGAAGTCACAGGGACGTGCGATCAGGCAGAAGTTATCTAGAGTCAACAAAGCGGCAGCAGGGCCTCTCCTGGCTAACGTTTCAAAATCCAAAATACCCCAGTGATTCCCTATAATTTTTTATTAATCATTCTAATAACATGGCATCTTAAGAGTCCTGTATTGTTATTTATCGTCATTACCTCCCGGAGTCGGGATTGGGTAATTGCCATGCGCCCCCTACTTTCCTCAAAATTCTTCCGTTTTACGGTGTAGGAATTACAACTGTTTGCATATGTGCCTCCTACATTTTAAGGGACCAAAAGTAATGGGACAATTGTCTTCTCAGCTGTTCCATGGCCAGGGTTGTGTTATTCCCTCATTATCCCAATTACAATGAGCAGATAAAAGGTCCAGAGTTCATTTCAAGTGTGCTATTTGCATTTGGAATTTGTTGCTGTCAACTCTCAAGATGAGATCCAAAGAGCTGTCACTATCAGTGAAGCAAGCCATCATTAGGCTGAAAAAACACAACAAACCCATCAGAGAGATAGCAAAAACATTAGGCATTGCCAAAACAACAGTTTGGAACATCCTTAAAAGGAAGGAACGCATCGGTGAGCTCAGCAACACCAAAAGACCCGAAAGACCACGGAAAACAACTGTGGTGGATAACAGTTGGCCAGATCAAGAACACTTTCCAGAAGGTAAGGTGTATGTGTGTCAAAGTCAACAATCAAGAGAAGACTTCACCAGAGTGAATACAGAGGGTTCACCACAAGATGTAAACCATTGGTGAGCCTCAAAAACACAGGAAGGCCGATTGAGCACGCATTTCACTTACTGAAGACAAAACTGAAGGGAAAATGCCCCAGGAACAAGCAGGAACTGAAGACAGTTGAAGTAGAGGCCTGGCAGAGCATCACCAGGGATGAAACCCAGCGTCTGGTGATGTCTATGCGTTCCAGACTTCAGGCTGTAATTGACTGCAAAGGATTTGCAACCAAGTATTAAAAAGTGAAAGTTTGATTTATGATTATTATTCTGTCCCATTACTTTTGGTTCCTTAACAAGTGGGAGGCACATATGCAAACTGTTGTAATTAATACACTATTCACCTGATTTGGATGTAAATGCCCTCAAATTAAAGCTGACAGTCTGCAGTGTACATTTCAAATCCATTGTGGTGGTGTATAGAGCCAAAAATGTTACAGTTGTGTTGATGTCCCAATATTTATGGACCTGACTGTATGTATTATTTAGAGGGTACTACAATAAAATTTAGACTAGCACGTTCATATACAGTACATAGTCACAGGTGCATAGCCATCAAGCAAACATGGTTGATAAAAAAATGGCTACACAACTTTACATATACAAACAATAGAGCTGAGAAATGGGGATCATTCTAAATGGTATTATACCTACTATAAATGGAAAAATGGAAGCTTTTAGCACATATTTTTGATCAAACGTATGTCGGGCCCATCTACCAGGCGTCAAGGTAGCTTCCGCAGACAGGTACCTAACACTAATATACCGCTTCTCTTGGACTTACCTAAGCCTATATTTTCAGGGCAGTGTAGGAACCAGCTACATTGGTACTCTGCTCAGAAGCCCCAGGCAGATGGGAGTTGCTCAGTCTAAAAGAGGTGCTACCCTCAATATATACTACAAGAAAATTTAGACTAGCACATTCATATACATAGTCACAGGTGCATAGCCATCAAGCAAACATGGTTGATAAAAAAAAATGGCTGCACAACTTTACACATGCAAACAATAGAGCTGAGAAATGGGGATCATTCTAAATGGTATTATACCTACTATAACAGTGACAGCCATAGAACTCCCATAACAGTGATAGCCATAGATCCCCATAACAGTGACATTCACACTGTCCCATAAGAGTGACAACCACAGCATCCCATAACAGCGAGACCCCAGCACCCCTCCTCCCCCCAGCAGTGACAACCACAGTGCTCTATAAAGTGACAGTAAGGATAGCTATGTCATTGTAGGAGTAGGAAAATTTTATTTCCATGCCTGTTCACTATTATTACAGTGGAAACTTGTCAGGCCACCATGATGGATACCTGCGCTCGCCTGGCAACATTTACTTAGCTAATGACATTTTAACGCACAGAGGCATATTTGCATACTAATTACATTTTCCTTTAAAAACATCTCGACTTCCGACCTTACCACTTCCCGTTGGTGACATAGATTAAAACATTTTTATTATTATGATCTGACCGCGCAAAACACAATTATACGAACGCCACAGGGCGAAGGATAAACTGTCCAGTGTGGGTTTTGTCTGTTTTGATGATATCGGAGGAAGGGAGGGGATTTTTGCCTCCTGTCAAAATGACGTGTGGCCTCTGTAAAGGGGTTAAATGCATCGGACATTTCAGAGAGGCTCACAAAAAGTGTGTCATGGAAGGGGACATGGTGAATGAGGAAATTAATAGGATTTCAGGAGAGAGACAAGTGCATAGTGCAGCCCAAGACACAAATTAAAAAGTACAGACGTATGAAATGGCCAATATAAGAGCAGCGAGAGGAAAGAAGTTTAATGAGGAAAAGACCCCCCTAAAATACAGGAGACTGGTTTATCAGCGTTATTACTAGCAGGATGGGGTTGTTCAATTTATCAAGCAAGGTAAATTAGTTTGTTCCCTTTCTGCCATAGAATGCTTTACCCAGGGTAAAAATTGACCTTCACCAAATACCAGGGTCCTGGCTTGTTGGCACCTTCATATATACTAGAGAGATGGCCTTTCCATTATATATATATATATATATATATATATATATACAGTGTGTACAGAGCCCCCCAGTTCACCATTCAGCTCAGCCGCCAGTGCTCCCCAGCAGGATACTGTTATACATTGCACTACTGATCTGTGTAGGAGGAGCGGTGAAATCAGGACTCCTCCTCCTACACAAAGTATAAGGGTACTTTCACAATTGCGGCAGGATGGATCCGACAGGCTGTTCACCATGTCGCATCCGTCCTTCCGCTATTTCGCCGGACCGCCGGTGGAGTTCCGGCGCAGCACGGCAGTGCACGGCGAAAGCCGCCGGACTAAAAAGTCCTGCATGTCCGACTTTTTAGTCCGTGCACTGCCGTGCTGCGCCGGAGCTCCGCCCCCGTCCCCATTATAGTCAATGGGGACGGAGCGGCGGTCCGGCAGCACGGCGAAATAGCGGAAGGACGGATCCGACATGGTGAACAGCCTGTCGGATCCGTCCTGCCGCAAGTGTGAAAGTAGCCTAACAGTATGCTTTTGGAGAGCACCAGCAGATGAGCTGTTATCATCGGAGGAACTAGGTGAGTAATGTATTTTTTTTTTACTTCCTGTGACTGGGACACATTTGGGCGTAACTACTATTAAGTTATCTGAGCATAGCTATTATAAAGGGGAACATCTGGGCATAGCTACCTAAAAGGGGCACACCTGGAGTTAACTACTGTGAAGGGGGCACATGTGAGCATTACTACTGTGACAGGGTCACATAGAGGGCATAACTACTGTGAGGGGACACAATGTGGGCATTACCATATAGCAAGGGTGTAGTGAGGGGGATCAGCCAGGGCACGTGTCAGGCAATTCCTTTACATAGTGAAGCAGGGAGCTGTCCACTCCCTGCTTCATCGCTCAGCTAATCTCCATCGCTACCATACAGGATGCACATCGTGCTGCTGGCTGTGGGAGGAGCTGTGAAAGCCTGGGAATCAGGCTGCTGCTCAGCCAGCAGGACAAGGTCTGTGTGGGAGCGCATTGGTCATGCTGCTGCTGGGAATGGCTGGATGAATGTGTCGATCATCAGAAAAACAGGTATTTGTGTTTGTTTTTTTGTTATGGAGCTGGAGAGAGTACTAGGGGCCAAGGGGGGGCACAGGGAGGACATAACTACAGTGAGGGGCCATACAAATGTGCATAACTACTGTGAAGGGGCACAAAGGTAGGCATAACTACTGTTAGGTGGCACAAAGGTGGGCATAACTATTGTGAAGGGGCGCAAAGGTGGCATAACTACTGTGTAGGGGTACAAAGATTGGCATAGCTACTGTGAATGGGGCACAAAAGTGGGCAGCTACTGTGAATGGGCACAAATGTGGACATAACTACTGTGAGGGGGCACAAAGGTGAGCATAACTACTGTGAGGGGCACAAAAGTGGGCATAACTACAGTGAAGGGGCACAAAGGTGGACATAACTACTGTGAGGGGACACAAAGGTGGGCATAACTATTGTGAAGGGACACAAAGGAGGGCATAACTACCATGAGAGGGCACAATGTGGGTATTAGTACGGTGAGGAGACACAATGTAGGCATTACTACTGTGTGGTAGCTCTAAGGGGAAATGCGCTAGATTACCCTGTTGGGATGGCTCAGTCTTACAAAGCCAGCACAGCACCCCCTGCTGGGGATTTCACAGGGGCAGTTACTATCCCTTCCTTATGAGATTATTCCTTTTTGCCCTATCACCACAGAGACCTTGTTCTGGATCCAGTGGGCATCACACTGACGCCAGCAACACCCTGGATGAGGATGGACCAGTTGGTACTTTCATTTATTGCAAGGTGTATTGTGTGCAGGGGGAGGCGTGATGCTGAATCCTTGCCCCGGGTGCAGGAAAGCCTAGCTACACCCCTGACATATGGGCATAACCACTGTGAAGGGGGCACATGTGAGCATTACTACTGTGAAGTGAGCACAATATGGGCATAACTACTGTGAAGAGGGCACAGTGTGGGCATTTCTACAGTGTGGTGGCACAAAAGGGGAATTATTACTATGTGGGGATATTAACGGGACTGGTTGTGTATAGTTATGCTTCGGGCGGCATTAAAGGCATGGCCTAGTAAAAAAAGAAATTGCAGCGGGACGCTACACGCCCTGTACATATTGTCCCTCTTTGCAATTTTCAAAAGTTGGGAAGTATGCTGTAGGGGACTTTATTACTACTATAGGCTCTATAGGCACTCCTTTTAGAGGGACCTTGTTATTGCTGGTGCACTATAGGGTTTTTATATCTACTAGGGGTCCTAATGCAGCATTATTAATATTGGGGATATTTGAGGGCATTACTACTAATGGGGCTCCTATTAGGGGTAGTGTAGGCCGCACTATTGGATGTTCCTCACAGTATTTCAATTATGAGGGAAGCATAATGTGCGGCAGAGCTGCTCTTCTTATTGTAACAGGAAGCTACAACCATTGTCAGCCATTTTGGATGCTAAGAGAAGCTGTTTTTAGTCACCTATTCTGTTTATATAAATTATTCCCTGCTCTCTCTGCGTCAGTATTGCCAGGAATGTTACTCCCATAATCACATAGACATCTGGACTTAAAGCTGTATTATACAGACCAATGCAGACAATTGTAGGGAGGGAAGCATTCTCTCCCAGCAATCGCCTGCTCATTAGTGGAGGACACCACTGCTGTTGCAGCGGGCACCTCCCCCCAGGGCCCTTTAAGAGGAAAAAGTACTAGTTTAGACAGTGCACCCTCCCAACAGCAGCTAGGTCCTCCTGCCATGTCTCCGGTGCCATCAGCGGTACCAGGAGCTTCTCAAATAGCATCACAGCCGTGGCCACTGGAGGGACTCCATAGGGGTGTACTGCACTCTGTATCCTTGGTAAAGACTGTCCCGCTTGTATTCCCACATATTGGCAGCATGGGCCGTCACCTCCTTGGGCACGATAGGGTTGAAGCCTTTAAAGGTGCCTCTCTTCCTGGGCAGTGGAATAGTACTTCTGCCACCTCCACTGCGCCAGCCGGCTCACACCGCTATCTCTGGCACGGTACCATGCGATTCCGGCAGTTCATCGCCGCAGCGCATATTGCCCCAGTCTGGCTTCAGAGGACGTGCCATGTTGCTTTCTTGACAAGCAATACCAACTGGTGAAGGAGGAGGGACTTTAGGGGCGGAGTCTCCACTTCCTCTATCTGGACTAAGATGTCGCTCCCTGTAGGCAGCTTTAGATTTTCCAGCTTTAGATAGGGATGTTCCTTTACTTTCCCGCTCCGACAGTACAAGAAGATGATGCGCCATCGCTGATAAAAATGGCGGATTAACCCTCCGGATGCCGACACGCACAGTTTTGCGCCTGTCGCTCCGCAGCAAATTCAATTAAGTCAATTTGAAAGTTTTTTTTTTGTAAATCCTATAGGCAGTGTAATCCAAGGGCACACAGATTTATCCTGTTTGGATCCTGTTCGTGATGCCAAAACTGCAGCGGGTGCCACTTCCCAGGGCCCTTTAATCACTTCCCAATCGCCCATAGAATATAAGCGTCCTAAGGGTGATTGTTTATCTCTAAATGGACGTTCTAAAATGTTCATTCAGAGATGGCAACTGCACGATTAGCGGGGGGCCCACTGTCAATGACAGCAGGGCAACCCAGAGGGAAGGCAGGGACAGTTCCCAGGTGTCCCTGCCTTCTATATCGCTGTATACACATCGCTCAGTGAGTGCTGTGTATACAGATCAGGAAGCACTATGTGCTTCCTGTCCCAGCCCAGTGGTCATGTGACCGCCGGGGCCAGGAGAGTGCAGGAGCTGTCGGGTCTTCCACAGACCTCGATCAACCCTGCACTGAGGCTGTACAGCACTGTATAGTGGGCTACTATGTCAGCCCCAGTTACAGGAGAAATCAATAGTGAAAAAAAAAGTGAAGTTAAATGTCCCCAGATGTCTTGTATGACCTTATGGGGGATGCAAAGTGTAAAATACAAAATAAAAAAAATAAAAAAATAAAGTGTTTTATAAAAAAAATAAAAAAAAGGTTTCACAATTAATAAAAAAAAAGTTAAAAATAGAAAAAAAAATATAAAATAGACATATTTGGTATTGCCGCGTCCGTGACGGCCGACTCTATAAATATATCACATGATCCACCCTGTCCGATAAACACCATTAAAAAAAAACTGTGTAAAAAAAAAGCAATTTTTGTCACCTTACATCACAAAAAGGCGTATGTCCCACAAAATGGTACCAATAAAACAGCCATCTCATCCCGCAAAAAATGAGCCCCTACATAAGAAATTGACAAAAAAAAAAAAAACTATAGCTCTCAGAACATGGAGACATTAAAACATTTTTTGTTTAAAAAATGCTATTATTGTGTTAAAGTGAAAAAATAAAATAAAGTATACATATGAGGTATCTCTGTGTCCGTAACAACCAGCTCTATAAAAATATTACATGACCTAACCCCTCACGTGAACACCGTAATAAAAATGAAATAAAAACAGTGCCAAAAAAGCAATTTTTTGTCACCTAGCATCACATAAAGTGCAACACCAAGCGATCAAAAGGGTGTATGCCACCCAAAATAGTACCAATCAAACCTTCACCTCATCCCACAAAAAATTAGACTGTGGAGACACTAAAACATCATTTTTTTTGTTTCAAAAAATGCTATTGTTGTGTAAAACTTAAATAAATAAGAAAAAGTATACATATTAGGTATTTCCACATCCATAACGATCTGGTCTATAAAAATGTCACATGACTTAACCCCTCAGGTGAACGCTTTAAAAATAAATAAATAAAAACTGTGCTAAAAAACAATTTTTTGGTTACCTTGCCTCATAAAGTGTAATAATGAATGATCAAAAATCACATGTACCCAGAAATGGTACCAATAAAAACATCAATTCTTCCTGCAAAAAACAAGCAAATTATGGCATTCAGAAAATAGAGACACAAAAACATAATTTTTTTTTCAAAAATGCTTCATTATGTAAAACTAAAACAAACAAAAAAAGGAGACACATTTGATATCATTGCATCCGTAACAACATGCTCTATAAAAATAGCACATGATCTACCCTGTCAGATGAATCTTGTAAAAAATAAAAACAGTGCCTGAACAGCAATTTTTTAGTTACCCTGCTCAAAAAAATGTAATATAGAGCAATTAAAAATCATATGTACCCCAAAATAGTACCAATAAAACTGGCACCTTATCCCCTAGTTTCCAAAATGGGGTAAATTTTTGGGAGTTTCTACTGTAAGGGTGCATCAGGGGGGCTTCAATGGGACATGGCATCTAAAAACCAGTTCAATAAAATCTGCCTTCCAAAAACCATATAGCGCTCCATTTCTTCTGCGCCCTGCCGTGTGCCCTTACATTAGTTTACGACCACATGTGGGGTGTTTATGTAAACCGTAGAATCAGGGTAATAAATATTTTTTCGTTTTGTTTGGCTGTTAACCCTCGATGTGTTAAAGAAAAAAATGGATTAAAATGGAAAATCTGCCAAAAAAGTGAAATTTTTAAATTTCATCTCAATTTTCCTTCAATTCTTGTGGAACACCTAAAGGGTTAACAAAGTTTGTAAAATCAGTTTTGAGTAACTTGAGGGGTGTAGTTTCTATAATGGGGTCATTTATAGGGGGTTTCCACTGTGTAAGCCCCACAAAAATTTTAAGAATTGGTTCTAAAATTCTAAGCCTTCTAAGGTCTTAAAAAATTAAAATGACATTTGCAAAATAATGCCAACATAAAGTAGACATTTGGGGAATGTTAAGTAATAAATATTTTATGAGGTATCACTTTCTGTTTCAAAAGCAGAGAGATTCAAATTTAGAAAACAATGAATTTTTTCAAATTTTCACTAACTTTTGGATTTTTTTATTTTTTTTTAAATAAAAGGTAAAACATATTGACTGAAAATTACCATTAATATGAAGTACAATGTGTCATGAGAAAACATTCTCTGAATTGCTTGGATAAGTAAAAGTGTTCCAAAGTTATTACCACATAAAATGACACGTCAGATTTGCAAAATTAGGCCTGGTCAGGAAGGGTGTAAATGGCCCAGTCTGGAAGTGGTGAAGAGGAAAAAGTACTCATTTTTGTGACGCCAGTTGCAGTGAAGCAACAAGGGCACAGGGCCCCTTTTTGCAATACTGTGGATGGTACCTAGGTGTAGGAATGCCAGAGTGGTGTAGGGCGGCCTAAATGTTCCTTAATGTTGGTGCACGTGTCACGGTGCTCCTACATGGATATGCTGGTCCCCAGGTGTTGGCTCCGAAGCAATGAAAAGGGGGGTTGTTGATAAAGGGGATGATGAAGTTCAATAACAGCTTTACTTTTAATAAACTTTTTTCGCAACGATTTACAGACTTTGTCTTGATACCGAGCAGGCTTTAGCATTAACTGTGGCAGGCAAACTCCTCTCTGCTACATCTGTCGCTCTCTGGCTCTGCTTTACTGACAGGCTGGCTATAGAACTCAGCTTCTTCTTTATGCTGTACTTCACTTTGTAGTCTGGTCTCTTTCTAGGTTTGTCCAGGGAAAACTATACTCCTGGCTTCTGAGCCTTAGAGCGGTGGCCTCCACATCCAGCAGAGCTGAAGGTGCACTAGCTGGCTTAGACATGGTACGTCCAACAGGGACGTGCACCTGCTGCACACCCTTCCTCTAGCTGGGGGTGAACTACACCGCTCTAGAAACTGGTCCCCACACTTTCTGCAGGAAGTGGGACTCGCCTACTCCTCCAGAGAGGGGAATGTTAGAATTGAATGGAAAGCTCCATTCTACCTAACTGTAGCTCTGCCATATTTGCTGCCACCTTCTGGTGAACCAGACATATTACACGTGAACATTAACAGTTACATAGAAAGAGATGTGCACATTCTACAGGACCTGGTAATAAATAGACAGAATGACATTAGGTTAACCATAGGAGACAATAGCGAGGTGCAGAAGTGGTAATGCCACTCTGGGTCATTACACTATTACAGTCAGGTCCATAAATATTGGGACATCGACACAATTCTCACATTTTTGGCTCTATACACCACCACAATAGATTTGAAATGAAACAAACAAGATGTGTTTTAACTGCAGACTGTCATCTTTAACTGCTTCCCGACCGCCTAACGCAGGGATGCGTCCTGGCGGCGGTCGATTCATTCCTCCTAGACGTATATACGCGTCATCTCGCGAGCCGCGAGATTTCCTGTGAACGCGTGCACAAAGGCGCGCGCGTTCACAGGAACTGCAGGTAAGCAAGTGGATCTACAGCCTGCCAGCAGCGATCGTTCGCTGGCAGGCTGTAGATGCGATTTTTTTAACCCCTAACAGGTATATTAGACGCTGTTTTGATAACCTGGTCCTCTGGTGGTCCCTTTTGCTTGGATCGACCACCAGAGGACACAGGCAGCTCTGTAATAAGTAGCACCAAGCACCACACTACACTAAACCCCCCGTCACTTATTAACCCCTTAGTAACCCCTGATCACCCCATATAGACTCCCTGATCATCCCCCTGTCATTGATCACCCCCCTGTCATTGATCACCCCCCTGTAAGGCTCCATTCAGACGTCCGTATTTGTTTTTAGGATCCACGGATGCATGGATCGTATCCGCAAAACACATACGGACGTCTGAATGGAGCCTGACAGGGGGGTGATCAATGACAGGGGGGTGATCACCCCATATAGACTCCCTGATCACCCCCCTGTCATTGATCACCCCCCTGTAAGGCTCCATTCAGACGTCCGTATGTGTTTTACGGATCCACGGATCCATGGATCGGATCCGCAAAACACATACGGACGTCTGAATTGAGCCTTACAGGGGGGTGATCAATGACAGGGGGGTGATCACCCCATATAGACTCCCTGATCACCCCCCTGTCATTGATCACCCCCCTGTCATTGATCACCCCCCTGTAAGGCTCCATTCAGACGTCCGTATGTGTTTTACGGATCCACGGATCCATGGATCGGATCCGCAAAACACATACAGACATCTGAATGGAGCCTGACAGGAGGGTGATCAATGACAGGGGGGTGATCACCCCATATAGACTCCCTGATCACCCCCCTGTCATTGATCACCCCCTGTCATTGATCACCCCCCTGTAAGGCTCCATTCAGACGTCCGTATGTGTTTTACGGATCCACGGATCCATGGATCGGATCCGCAAAACACATACGGACGTCTGAATGGAGCCTTACAGGGGGGTGATCAATGACGGGGGGGTGATCAACCCACATAGACTCCCTGATTACCCCCCTGTCATTGATCACCCACCTGTAAGGCTCCATTCAGATGTCCGCATGTGTTTTGCGGATCCGCGGTGTCCGTGTTTTGCGGATCAACGGATCCGCGGATCCGCAAAACACATACGGATGTCTGAATGGAGCCTTACAGGGGGGTGATCAATGATGGGGGGGTGATCACCCCACATAGACTCCCTGATTACCCCCCTGTCATTGATCACCCACCTGTAAGGCTCCATTCAGACGTCCGTATGTGTTTTGCGGATCCGATCCATGGATCCGTGGATCCGCCAAACACATACAGACCTCTGAATGGAGCCTTACAGGGGGGTGATCAATGACAGGGGGGTGATCAGGGAGTCTATGTGGGGTGATCACCCCCTGTCATTGATCACCCCCCTGTAAGGCTCCATTCAGACGTCCGTATGTGTTTTGCGGATCCGTGGATCCGCAAAACGCGGACACTGCGGATCCGCAAAACACATACGGACATCTGAATGGAGCCTTACAGGGGGGTGATCAATGATGGGGGGGGGGGTGATCACCCCATATAGACTCCCTGATCACCCCCCTGTCATTGATCACCCACCTGTAAGGCTCCATTCAGGTATTCCGTGAGGGGTATGGTTAGTTCATGTAAAATTTTATTTTTTGTCACAAGTTAGTGGAATATGAGACTTTGTAAGAAAAAACATAAAAATAAAAATAAATAAATCATTTTCCGCTAACTTGTGACAAAAAATAAAAACTTCCATGAACTCATTATGCCGATCAGCGAATACCTTAGGGTGTCTACTTTCCGAAATGGGGTCATTTGTGGGGTGTTTCTACTGTCTGGGCATTGTAGAACCTCAGGAAACATGACAGTTGCTCAGAAAGTCAGAGTTGCTTCAAAATGCGGAAATTCACATTTTTGTACCATAGTTTGTAAACGCTATAACTTTTGCACAAACCAATAAATATACACTTATTGGATTTTTTTTTTATCAAAGACATGTAGAACAATAAATTCAGAGAAAAATTTATATAGAAATGTAGTTTTGTTTGAAAATTTTTACAACAGAAAGGGAAAAATGACATTTTTTTGAAAAGATTTCGGTCAATTTCGATTAATAACAAAAAAAGTAAAAATGTCAGCAGCAATGAAATACCACCAAATGAAAGCTCTATTAGTGGGAAGAAAAGGAGGTGAAATTCATTTGGGTGGTAAGTTGTATGACCGAGCAATAAACCGTGAAAGTAGTGTAGTGCAGAATTGTAAAAAGTGGTCTGGTCATTAAGGGGGTTTAAGCTAGGGGAGCTGAGGTGGTTAATTTGAGAGTATTTACATACAAATCAGGCGAACGGTGTAGGAATTACAACAGTTTGCATATGTGCCTCCCACTTGTTGAGGAACCAAAAGTAATGGGACATAATACTAATTGCAGCCAGCCAGTCGCAGGGGCAACACGTGAGGTGCACGGTGGATATAACACACAGTTCATCAGTTTACTCACGGTTAGCAGATAGCCTCCCTGGGCTGGCAGAACAGTGTTGAGGTGGACAGCACGAAATCCTCCGGGGCATGCTCTGTGGTAGGAAGCATCAGCCAAGATGGTGGTTGAGGTGCCCTTGATGTTAGGGGTGCTTAGGGTACTTGTTGCGGCTGAGTCCCTTGATGGTTTTTGTCGTGACGCCAGTACCGTTAATGGTGGTATAACCATAGGTAGTAATAATGAGGTAGACAGTGGTAAGATGCAACTCGCAACTTTTACTTTGGATGTCTTTTGGTTGCAGCAGTACAATTATGCAGTCTTTAGATGGTACAGAGTTAATTCTACAAATCCACTGTTTTAGGCTTTTTTGGTTTCTTAGTTTTGGAGCAGTGGGTTAGGTGTACCTGGTTCCTTTAGATGTGTGGATCCTATTCCTTGTCTTTCCCTACAAGCTGAATATTTTAGACAGGAAAACTCAACTGTCTCTTAGAAGTTTGGTGTGGCTGCCTGAAGATATAAAACCTCCACCATGCAAAGGTGTCTGTGGCCCTCAATAATGGCTCTTATCACCGATGAATTTCTAGGAATGCTTGTTTCTTTTCCAGGGAGGCAAACTCTTCTCCTACTGGTCAGGGATGCAAGTCTACAGTCCGGCTACAGAAGGAAAACGCTCTTCTGCGCTTCACATCTGAGTATCACCTACTAGCGAAGTTGGCTCCACTCACTAATCTGTGTTGTGAAGTCTTCACTCTATCTTTCCTCCCACTAATTTGATCTGACTACCTCAGATCTGCTCTCTTCTGAACTACATTTTCCTAGCTATCCTGATCCTCAACTCCCTCCTGGTCTCAGGTTGCAAATCCTTTGGTTGCAAATCCTTTGCAGTCAATTACAGCCTGAAGTTTGGAACGCATAGACATCACAAGACGCTGGGTTTCATCCCTGGTGATATCTCTGCCAGGCCTCTACTGCAACTGTCTTCAGTTCCTGCTTGTTCTTGGGGCATTTTCCGTTCAGTTTTGTCTTCAGCAAGTGAAATGCATGCTCAATCGGATTCAGGTCCGGTGATTGACTTGGCTATTGCATAAGATTCCACTTCTTTCCCTTAAAAAACTCTTTGGAACTTTTGCAGTATGCTTTGAGTCATTGTCCATCTGCACTGTGAAGCGCCGTCCAATGAGTTCTGAAGCATTTGGCTAAATATAAGCAGACAATATTGCCCGAAACACTTCAGAATTCATCCTGCTGCTTTTGTCAGCAGTCACATCATTAATAAATACAAGAGAACCAGTTCAATTGGCAGCCATGCATGCCAACGCCATGACACTACCACCACCATGCTTCACTGATGAGGTGGTATGCTTAGGATCATGAGCAGTTCCTTTCCTTCTCCATACTCTTCTCTTCTCATCACTCTGGTACAAGTTGATCTTGGTCTCATCTATCCATAGGATGTTGTTCCAGAACCGTGAAGGCTTTTTTAGATGTTGTTTGGGAAACTCTAATCTGGCCCTCCTGTTTTTGAGGCTCGCCAATGGTTTACATATTGTGGTGAACCCTCTGTATTCACTCTGGCGAAGTCTTCTCTTGATTGTTGACTTTGACACACATACACCTACCTCCTGGAGAGTGCTCTTGATCTGGCCAACTGTTGTGAAGGGTGTTTTCTTCACTAGGGAAAGAATTATTTGGTCATCCACCACAGTTGTTTTCCATGGTCTTCCGGGTCTTTTGGAGTTGCTGAGCTTACCGGTGCATTCCATCTTTTCAAGAATGTTCCAAACAGTTGTTTTGGCCACGCCTATCTCTCTGATGGGTTTGATTTGTTTTTTCAGCCTAATGATGGCTTGCTTCACTGATAGTGACAGATCTTTGGATCTCATCTTGAGACTTGACAGCAACAGATTCCAAATGCAAATAGCACACTTGAAATGAACTCTGGACCTTTTATCTGCTCATTGTAATTGGGATAATGAGGGAATAACACACACCTGGCCATGGAACAGCTGAGAAGAAAATTGTCCCATTACTTTTGGTCCCTTAGCAAGTGGGAGGCACATATGCAGACTGTTGTAATTCCTACACTGTTCACCTGATTTGGATGTAAATTCCCCTTAAATTAAAGCTGACAGTCTGCAGTCTACATTTCAAATCCATTGTGGTGGTGTATAGAGCCAAAAATGTTAGAATTGTGTCGGTGTCCCAATATTTATGGACCTGTCTGTATGTGCATTGATCTCCTCTGCAGCATAGGGAAGAGCAATTGCTATGCCATCGCTTGTCCCCATGCTGTATAGTGGTTTGCCGGTGGCAGATCTTTATTAGACACCACAACCTGCTGTCAGAGAGATAATTTTTGAACATGTCAAAAGATTTGGATTGCCCGATTATATTTTACTCATTTATTGGGCAACCAGTGGCAGCAGGGGTGTAGCTATAGGGGGTGTAGAAGTAGCAATTGCTACCGGGCCCAGGAATCTAAGGGGGCCCAAAGACCCTTGTACTACATAAGAAGCCCCGCTTAAATAACAGATATCTTTGAAATAAGCCTGTAATGCTTCCCTCTGCCATGTCATCTGAGGACACACTGACAGTTTAGTTTTTTTTTTTTATTCATTTTTTAGAGCACCCACAGACTCCTATGTTAAATCTTTTCTATGAATCGCCATCTCCTCTGATGCTGAGTGCTAGTCACAGACATGACATTTTACAGCACTGGCTCTGGGGGAGTTGATTTTCAGCAAAAAAAAAATTGTTTTTCCTTTTTACACATTATGGGGGGAGTATATTTCGACAGATTGGAGGAACGGGAGACTAGAGGGACTGCGCATAACACGCTAATTAATGGGGATTAGACGACTCGGTGGCTTCGGGCCTGGAAACTGCTCGGAAATAAAAGCAGTACACATTTTTTTCATGAATATAATGGAGCTTTCCTTGATATGTGTCCAAGACCAGGCGACAGATTCTTACAATGAGATGAAGGAATTACAGTACTGTAGAGCCAGATGGCTACGTTAAAAAAAAAAGAAAAAAAAGAAAGGGCCGAAATTCCAAATGGGCCCCCTCTCTGCCCTGATATAGGTACACCATTAACTGCTACATTACAAGATGTGAAGGCTAAAAGTGCCAGGGGCAATGGTAGGATGGCTAAACTCTTGACTCATCCACCAGCTGACCAGAAGCATACCTCCCAACTTTTGAAAAGATGCACTAGGCCACGCCTCTTACTCCACCCAAGACTAAAAACGTAAATCACACCCAGTCCCCTAAATGCCCCCACATAGTAATTATTCCCCCTATGTGCAACCCCACAGTAGTTATGCCCAGATATGTGCCCTCTCATAATAGTTATGACAGATATGTGCCCCCTCACAGTAGCAATGCCCAGATATGTGCCCCTCACAGTAGTTATACCAGCATTGTGCTTACCTTACTGTAGTTATGCCCAGATATGTGCCCCCTCAAAGAAGTTATGCCCAGATATGTGCCCCCTCATAGTAGCGATGCCCAGATGTGCTCCCTCACAGTAGCGATGCCCAGATGTGCCCCCTCACAGTAGCAATTCCCAGATATGTCCCCCCTCACAGTAGCGATGCCCAGATATGTACCCCTCACAGTAGTTATACCAGCATTGTGCCTCCCTTACTGTAGTTATGCCCAGATATGTGGCCACTCATAGTAGTTATGCCCAGATATGTGCCCCTCACAGTAGCGATGCCCAGATGTGCCCCCTTTACAGTAGCGATGCCCAGATATGTGTCCCCTCGCAGTAGCAATGCTCAGATATGTGCCCCCTCACCGTAGTTATGCCCAGATATGTGCCCCCTCACAGTAGTATACCCAGCTGTGCCCCCGTACGGTAATATGCCCAGTTATGTGCCCCCTCACAATAATATGCCCAGTTATGTGCCCCCTCACAATAATATGCCCAGTTATGTGCCCCCTCACAGTAATATGCCCAGCTGTGCCCCCTCACAGTAAAGTAATATGCTCAGCTGTGCCCTCTTCACAGGCAGTAAAAATAAATAAATAATAAACTCCACATACTCACCCATACCTCCCAACTGTCCTAGATCTGGCAGGACAGTTCCGGATGTCAGTGGCTGTCCCACGGTCCCGGTATGGGAGAGGTATGTCCCGCTTTCTGGCAGCTGTCCCTGCTTCCATGAAGCAGAGAGCCGTCCGTCCGCTCTCTGCTCCATCATTCCTCCTCCTGTCTGCGCTCCACACTGCAGGTCTGGGCAGAGGGCGGGGCCAGCCAGGAGCTCCATTTATCCTGCTGCTGGGGAACAAGGTGAGTACATACTTCCCAACTTTTGAAAAACACAAAGAGGGACAATATTTGTGGCATGCATAGCACGCAGAATAAGTTATTTCATACTAGGAAATACCTCTAACTCCACCCAAAACAAAACTATACACACCCAGTCCCCTTTAAGGGGTATTCCATCTGAGCCAATGGGAGCATATCGCTAGGATATGTCCCCATTGTCTTAAAGGTGCGGGTCCCACTTCTGGGACCTGTACCTATTTCGAGAATGGAGCAGAGAAGGTGGTAGCTGGAGGACCCTGGGTTCTGCTACCACCAAGTGCTCTCCCTTAGAAGTGAATGGTAGCACACCACCGCTCCCGTTCATTCCTATGGGGCCGATGGGTGGCCCCATAGAAATTAATGAAGAGGCGGCGGCGCATGCACAGTGTGCCCTCCACCACTTTCATGGCTCCATTCTCGATGTTCTTGAGGTGGGACCTGCACCTATCAGACAATAGGGACATATCCTAGCGATATGCCCCTATTGTCTGAGATGGGAAAACCCCTTTAATGCCCCCAAATAGTAATTATTCCTCCTTTGTGCCAGCATACAGTAGTAATGCCCACACTATGCCTCCTTCACCGTATTTATGCCCACATTGTTCCCCCTTCACACTAGTAATGTCCACACTGTGCCCCCTTAACAGTAGTTATGTCCAGATGTGCTCTCTTCACAGTCGCTATGCCCAGATGTGCCCCCTTTAAATCGCGGGACTGTGAGACAGCCACTGAAATCCAGGACTGCTCTGCCAGATCCGGAGCAGTCAGGAGGTATGGTGTAATGACTGGCACAGGGTGGAGGCATCAGAGTAGCAGGTAGACAGATAGATGATCCTGGCTGCTGCTTTAAGGGTGGATTTGAGAGGGGAACGTTTAGTGCAAGGAGATAGTTACAGTAATTAAGGTGAGAATGGATCAGGGTTACAATCTGAGTTTTTGTTGTTACTATAGTAAGAAAAGGGTGAATTCTAGAGATGTTTTTGAAGTATAGGTGTAGAGCTTGCTACAGGATTCAATAATTTCATGTATATTGATGTAACTTCAGATTCTTACTCTTTTAGTTATATAGTTACATAGTATGATTGAAAAAAGACTTAAAGGGAGTCTGTCACCAACCCTTTAATATCCATCGCCAACCATTCCTTGGTTGAACTTGAAGGACTTAAAGTGAGTCTGTCACCAGCATTTCACTTTTTTAACCCTTCCCACAGCTCCCTAGCATGCTTACAGTTAATAAAAACGTTACCTCTGGCATCAATCCTGGACTTATAGAACCCTCAAAAACGATCTTTATAAGATAAGCAAATGAGGGCTCGCAAGTGCCCAGGGCGGCGTTACTCTCTTAGGTGCCCTGCTTGCTCAGCCTTCTCATTGCGTCCCCCCGCCCCTATCCTTTCCCTCTGACCGCCTTTGTACTAACTTGTTATGCTGCCGATATCCCGCGCCGGCGCACTCATTCCTTTGGCCGGCGCATGCGCACTGCGATGCCCATTCCTTGTACGGCATCACAGTAACTATTGCGCATGCGCCAGCTAACGACGCGAAAATCAGCGTTTTTGAGGGTTCTATAAGTCCAGGATTGATGCCAGAGGTAACGTTTTTATTAACTGTAAGCATGCTAGGGAGCTGTGGGAAGGGTTAAAAAAGTGAAATGCTGGTGGCAGACTCCCTTTAAGTCCTTCAAGTTCAACCAAGGAATGGTTGGCGATGGATATTAAAGGGTTTCTACCACCAGAAATACTGTTATGTAGCTGACTGACATTAGCGATTCGCTAATGTCAGCACTACATAACAGTATGTTTCTAACATTAGTCCCTGCAGCCGTTTTTGTTAAAAAAGCACTTTTATAGATATGCTAATGAGCCTCTAGGTGCTATGTGGGCGTCATTAGCACCTAGAGGGCTCCGTCCACTAACCATTTCAGCCGCCCATCGCGTCCCTCCAGCCCGCCGCGCTCCTGTTGATTGACGTGAAACTTCTCAGTATCTCGTACCAATTCCCGCGCCTGCGCCGTGCGCTTCTGTATTCTCCCGGCGCCGGCTTCCTCACTGCGCCTGCGCCAACTACGTTACAATGAGGAAGCCGGCACCAGGAGCGCGGCATTCACTCACTGCGCCTGCGCCGAATAC
Organism: Bufo bufo; assembly: GCF_905171765.1. Lineage (NCBI taxonomy): Eukaryota > Metazoa > Chordata > Amphibia > Anura > Bufonidae > Bufo > Bufo bufo. Next base: position 136,663,199 of record NC_053394.1, on the reverse strand, counting down.
AGAAGCGCAGGCGCGGGAATTGGTACGAGATACTGAGAAGTTTCACGTCAATCAACAGGAGCGGGGCGGGCTGGAGGGACGCGATGGGCGGCTGAAATGGTTAGTGGACGGAGCCCTCTAGGTGCTAATGACGCCGACATAGCACCTAAAGGCTCATTAGCATATCTATAAAAGTGCTTTTTTAACAAAAACGGCTGCAGGGACTAATGTTAGAAACATACTGTTATGTAGTGCTGACATTAGCGAATCGCTAATGTCAGTCAGCTACATAACAGTATTTCTGGTGGCAGAAACCCTTTAAGGGAAGGGGAACAAGAATCTGATATCTACAAATTTAATTGGTGTTAATATTAATGCTAAGAATTCATCTATGCCTTTTTAAAACCATCCATTGTTCCTGCCGTTACCACATCCTTAGGTAGACTGGTCTGTAGATGCACAGCTGTTATGTGTTATGACCAGCCGGTGAGAACCCACTGTCCCATGTGACCAACTCCCTCTGAGGGTGATGTCTGAGCACAACCCTCGTTCTTCACATGATACCTCTGATGGTGAGGCGATACTTTTCCGAGTTTGTACCAAGTGCTACCTCAGAGGGGAATTGGAACACAAGGGAATCGGACCTGAGTGTGAACCCACTGGACTGACCTTCAGGTGAGACAATACATCCAGTGGATTCTGGGAGGCCAGAGGCTGATCAGATGGAAGCATAGTCAGGGTACAAAGGCAGAAGTCAGGACAGGTGGCAATCAGGTGAAGTCCGTAAACGTAGACCAGGATCAGGGCAGGCTGCAATCAGACTAGCTAGGAACCTAATTTCTCAGGCACCTCCCAGTTGAAGGAGGAGCCTTTAAATAAACATTGCAGATCAGCCAGGCTGGGGAAGATAGAGGGTGTGTGCATGCTGCCTCACAAAAGGAGGAGAGAAACGCCCACATATGCTCTAACAAACAGTACAGGACTCTGAGCCAGAGTGCAAGGTCCACTCAGAGCTGGAAGGAGGATGCCAGAGACTACATAGCTGCACCCATGCCAGCAAGGAAGGAAGCTCCGGCATGGGCCATTATTCAACAGTTAAAGGGATTCTGTCACCAGTTTTCAACCCTGTCAGCTAAACATATGCTGATGTTCAGGGCGTCTTCACGATTCCTAATGTGTGCTTATAAATGTCATCTGTGGGCTTATTTAGCTAAAAAACTGCTTTTACTGACCTGTCAGTCAAACAAATAAGGTGCCCAAGGGGATGTGAAGCGATGCCAGGTGCCGGCTGCACACTCCGCCTTTCGTGCCCAGCGCCGCCTTTCTGGACTTCTGCGCCGCCTCCTAATCCTCTGTGCCGCCTCCTAATCCTCTGTGCCGCTTCTCGCTCTCCCTCCCTCCCTCCCCCCTCCTCCTGCTGTAAGATCTCGCGCTTGCGCACAGGGCTCTGCCTGATGCACCCGTGCGGACTTCTCCATTTGGCTTCTTCCAGCGAAGTGCGCATGCGCCGGCACTTCGCTCAACCCCTGTATGCGCGAGATCTTACAGCAGGAGGAGGGGGGAAGGAGGGAGAGCGAGAGGCGGCACAGAGGATTAGGAGGCGGCGCAGAAGTCCGGAAAGGCGGCGCTGGGCACGAACGGCAGCGGGTGCGGCCGGCACCTGGCATCGCTTCACATCCCCTTGGGCACCTTATTTGTTTGACTGACAGGTTAGTAAAAGCTGTTTTTTAGCTAAATAAGCCCACAGATGACATTTATAAGCACACATTAGGAATCGTGAAGACGCCCTGAACATCAGCATATGTTTAGCTGACAGGGGAGAAAACTGGTGACAGAATACCTTTAAGCTACCCTTTGCCTGCGCTTGTTAGCACTGCGCACTGCAGCAGGATGAAGTGAAGGGGCCCGTGTCTGCGTGTAGGACAGCAGCGCAGGCACACAGCACAGGGCTAACATTATGATAAAGAAGCTTTGTCACCTCTTGAGACTGAACTTTTTCTTCTCCAGTTGGAGACCGTTTATCCTTGTCTTTTGAGGGTATTTTACATGGAACAGCTTTTCACCATATTATGTACGGCCCATTTATATATTTGTATAAGTTAATCATCTTGCCCCCTAGACGCGTCTTCTCAAGACTCAATAAATTTAATTCTTTAAATTTTTCATTATAACTAAGACCCTCCATGTCCTTTATCAGTTTAGTCTCCCTCCTCTGTACTTTTTCCAGCTGCAGAGCATCCTTTCTTTGGACTGGTACCCAGAACTGAACTGCATATTCCAGATGAGACCGCACTAAACCTTACTCGTCTATAATTTTCTGGGGAAGATCTAGTACCCTTTTGAATATAGTTGTTCTCTAGGGAACAAGTGTTAGGTTGCCCCATAACCAGTCAGAGATTGTGATGCGAACATATGCCCCTGTGCCATGATTAATTTGGATTGATACTGTACTTAGAATCAGTAGAGTGTGAGAATACACAAGTGTGGGAGATGCCAATTTACTCATGTGGGCACAGTAAAAACCTGGTTTTGAGAGAGAAGTGTCTCAGCAGAATAGAGGCCATAAGGGTGGAGAGTGGGTTCCCTGTGTGATCGTGGCTGTGGATGGAGAGAGAATCTCTCCACAGATACAGTATAGGAAGTGAGTAATGTAGGAACTAGGAAACATCCAGCGAATGGTACAAGAATGCTACGGGTGAGACCCAGAGCTGACAGAGTCCTGTGGGGATGCTGGACCAACCACGTCAAAAGCATAGTCCTGCATCAAGCATGACAATGGTACTGGTTACCGGTCCACTAACTCTCCAACCCAAAGTCCCAGAATCGTTTCTCCCTTTTTCCCCAATAACGACTCAGACACAGGTGTGGATTTTAATCGGGCACAGCAGCCGTTTTATTATTTACATCCATAATGAACATTACCAACGAAGGAAGGTCCTCGAAGCCTCAAATAATTAAAATCCCATACGGGGAACTCCACCTTGCCTCCAGCTGTTAAGCACCAACTTGGAGGCACCAACCAATGGACCCCTTAAATTCGCCACCAACCAAGGGAGTCCAGCCCCAACAGTAGGGCCCTCCTCTCCTCAGCCATTTGGCAACTTCAAGGACCTCCCACCGCCACAGTTGCCGTGACAAAACCAATCCCAAAGAACATCTTACTGACTTTTCGTCACCTCATACGAAACGGATCAGGAACGTGAACCACCAAAACAAGGGAGGGTGGGCGGGGGTTCGCTGCCTTCTCCTATAAAAATGGTGCTCTTTCTTCCCCCCACAGCCACCTTTTTAAGCAGAGACCCCCCCATTTACTAACCCCCACCCCCGTAACTTAAACTGCCCAATCACCATTCCTGCTTCCCTGAACCACCCCCACCCCCCGTCATGCCGGCCTCCCCCTTAGGCTATGCCTCCAGTCTGACCTCACTTGACGATGGTACTGGTTATAGGTCCGCTAACTCTCCAACCCAAATTCCCAGAATCGTTTCTCCCTTTTTCCCCAATAACAACTCAGACACAGCGGTGGATTTTAATCGGCCACAGCAGCCGTTTAATTTTTTACATCCATACCGACGAAGGAAGGTCCTCGAAGCCTCAAATAATAAAAATCCCATACGGGGAACTCCACCTTGTCTCCAGCCGTTAAGCACCAACCCCTTAAATCCGCCACCAACCAAGGGAGTCCAGCCCCAACCATAGGGCCCTCCCCTCCTCAGCCACCTGGCAACTTCGAGCACCTCCCACCGCCACCAACACGCAGTCTTGAAACCTTAAGCCTGAATGTCCCTCCACATAAATAAGGCCGTCTCAATACCCCCTTGCAACCCCAAACACCATAGGTCAATACCCACAGCATTAAAATGCACCCCATCGCCCCTCCAAAACTCACCCACACCTTGTTCCAATTCTCGATGCCGAACCGCCACAGAACCGTTCCGAGCCACGAACCTACCCACCCCCTGATTCACCTTGATTCTGGCCTTGTTAATCCGATCCACCGACCAAGCCTCTCTCCACACCTTCCGAGGCACTATGCCTGACCAAACCGTCAACATCCCTGGAAATAAAGCTCACAAACGCAACAAGTTACACTTTATATCCCTTATTAACTCGCGGCACAGTCGCGAACCCAGATCATTCCCCCCAACATGATGAACTAATATATCCGGGGGGTGATCAAGCCGCACAAAGCGATGGACTTCTGGTAAAACCCCACTCCACAGCATACCTCTCCGACCAAGCCATTGCCGCCCCCCCCCCCCCCCCCGCGAAAAACCCAATTGGCGTCCCTCTGGGCAAACCGCTGCCATTAAAGCTCCCCAAATACAAATGTACCAAGATCCATGTGAGATGAGGAACCTGAAAGAAACAATAAAAAAGGAACACACTAGTGCCAACAACAGAAATACCCACCATAAAATAACCTAAGCAGAGCCCCCAACCCACCACCCGCCCAGCCGGACGTACGGGCAGAATCTCCTCAATTCCCAACGGCCAATCTTCCAAATGACCTCTGCTCCCAAACCTTGACGAGCTGCCTCAGTAGCCGCCCCTATCCGAAAATAATGGCCTGTATAATCCCTAGGATCCTCCACCCTCAACAACGACAACGCTCGATGAAAAACGGCCACAAACTGAAAACGAGACAAACGTCCCGTCCGCTTGAACCAACAACGGCGAACTCACCTAACACCCAACAACACCATAGTCCGCTAAACACTTCACCGGACACATATCACAACCCGGAACATAAAAAAGAACCATACGACAACCTCTACCTTTCACATCAGTTTTCTACCTCCTAATCTGAAATTCCATCCAATCCCCATAAAGGTCGACATCTTCCACAAACAACCCACCCGGACGATTAATACTCCCACTAACTAATTCCCCAAGCCGAAGAGCCCCGAAAAAAGCCAACACAAATGCTAACCGAAATAGCTTAACCTCAAAGTCTGAATGACACACTTCCCGTAAACGAGCCCCCAACTCCATAAACAGCTGAAACGAAACCGGTCTACGGCGGTCCTCACCCGAATGCAAATGCCGCCATCCTTTTAATGCCTGAGCCACTAAAAACGATTTTGTGACATCAGGCAACCCATGCAACTTAAAACCGAACGCCAGACCCGCCACACACCTATTTAACTTTACCACCAACCACCCCTCCTCCTTACGATTTCCCAAAATCAGCAACAATAGTACTTCCAAATCCTCCTTTGACACCCCCAACTCATCACACCAAACCTCCCAACGATGCCATGCTGAAGCATACGCCGCCCATGTACCCGATGCCAAAGATGACTTAATAAACTTAGCTACTGTTCTTCCAGAAGGTCCCAAAGAAAACTCGGGCACGCCAAACCCTTGTCGTCTGCCCCAGGGGTCAGTTGCCTGAACCGCTCCCACTGCAAATGAGAAAGGTCATCAGCAATGCAATTTTGAACGCCCGGTACATGCACTGCCACCACCCAGGCATTCAAAGACAAACAATCGGCGGGGACAAAGCAGACAAACTATTAATCGCTTGCACCACACCCAAATTGTCACAGTGAAAACGCACTTTTTTGTCCCTGAAAAATTCCCCTCAAAAGAGCCACTGCCACCACAATTGGGAATAATTCCAATAATGCCAAATTCCTCACCCAACCCTTAGAAACTAGTGATGGACGAGCATGCTAGGCAGAACACCAGTTCGGCTTGAGCATGGCTATGCTCGGCACATCGCAGTGTTTGGCCAAATATTACGTGTGCTTGAGTCAGTGTATTTAATTTAGCCTCTATTTCTGAAAAGTTTCTGGCAGGATTAGAACTCACAACCTTCTACATTACAGCCAAGAATGTTAACCACTACACTATAGAGCTGCATGGCCAGTTACTTTAAAATAAATTAATAAATTATGAATTAATTCATTGTGACTTCTGCTGCATAGGAATACTTACTAGTAGTAAAAATTCCTATAAAGCAGAAGTCTCATATTTTATTTTTGTTAGTAAATGACCATGCAGCTCTATAGTGTAGCGGTTAACATTCTGGGCTGTAATGTTGTAGGTTGTGAGTTTGAATCCTGTCAGAAACTTTTCTGAAATAGAGGCTAAATTAAATTTACATATTTTATATATTTTTTTAGTAATTGTAAAAAATGTGTAATTACAAATATATATATATATATATATATATATATATAGATAGATAGATAGAATCATACTTCTGATATATATGAATGCATACTATGTGGGAAACTACTACTGATGTTTTAGCCATAATATATTTACATATATTATAATATATTATATATTCTAAATATATAATAATATATGTAAATATATTATGGCTAAAAACTTATATATACATGTTTAAATTAAATTTAGCCTCTATTACTGAATAGTTTCTGACAGGATTTGAACTCCCATCCTTCTACATTATAGCCCAGAATGTTAACCACTACACTATGAAGAGGGGCCTGGATGTAATTCTGGAGCATAATAATAGACTTCTGCTGTATAGGAATACTTACTACTAGCGGGTATATATATGATTGAAAAAACCATTGGCAGCACCACCCAAAACAATAGTATAAAGGAGAAAACGGGTGCAATGTCCAAGTATGGTAACTGGTGCTTACCCACTTATAAAAAGCAAGAAAATCAGACTGCATCCAAACGGTTCTTCAGTAATACAGTGTGTTTTTATTTACCCATGTGGTGGCAAATCTTTGCCACCACCTGGGTGAATGGGTGAATAAGAACCGTTTGGAGTGCAGTCCAATTTTCTTGCTCTTTATAATAAATAAATATATATATATATATATATATATATATATATATATATATATATAAATATATATATATATATATATATATATATATAAATTTTATTTTATTTTTTTTAAAGTAACAGGCCATGCAGCTCTATAGTGTAGTGGTTAAGATTCTTGGCTGTAATGTAGAAGGTTGTGAGTTTGAATCCTGCCAGAAACTTTTCAGAAATAGAGGCTAAATTAGATTTAAATACATTGGGTGTCCCAAGCACTGACTCCATATATAGACATAGCTATATATGGAGTCAGAGCAGGGACTCCTAAGCCAAACTAGAGTCCTGACACCCTCCCCTCTTCAGCATCCATTGTGCTCGGGTGCAGTCAGAGCAGGGACTCCTAAGCCAAACTAGAGTCCTGACACCCTCCCCTCTTCAGCATCCATTGTGCTCGGGTGCTCGGTAGAGCACCCAAGCATCAGGAAGTATTCAACTCAAGTACTAGAGTACACAAGCACTTTGGTGCTCGACCAACACTACTAGAAACCCATTGCTCAGGCCAACATTCTGCACACCACTGACCCTGACAATACACCCCAAACCCCACTCCTGCATTCAAATATAGCTCGAAGTCAAAAGAATCCACTACTCCTGCCATAACCAATGTGCAACCCTTAAACGAATCCAAAATTGAAGCCCAAACCTTTAACTCCCGGCTCAACCGAAGAAAGTGATAGGGGGAAGCCACACCCGCAGTAGCCGCTGCCAGTCTTCTGCAAAAAATTCTACCCATCGGCATAATGCGACTGGCAGAATTAAGCTTACCCAAGAGAGACTGCAACTCCTGCAGCCGAATCTTCCTCTTCTGACCCACCCTAGCTACTTCCCGCCGCAACCCCAACAGCTTGTCCTCCGCCAAACGATGCTCCATCTTAACCGTATCAATGACAATGCCTAAAAAACTAAGTTCATTGACTGGGCCAACCGTTTTTTCCACCGCCAAAGGAACCCCGAAACCTGCCAATACTGACTCCAAAGTGTGCAACAATAACGAACAAACCCCCAGACATGAGGGCCCAGACACAAAAAATCAATAGATGATGGACCGGCAACCTGAAACGTCAATTACCACTCACTCCAGAAACATACTAAAAGTTTCAAAGCACGGGTCCACAAAAGGCACGGGTCCACAAAATAACTCCCATTCCAGTAAGAACCTAACAAATGCATACTCTCCGGATGCACTAGAAGCAAGCGAAACGCCGCTTCCACATCTACCTTTGCCAGCAAAGCCCCAGCCCCCAATCGCCAAATCCATTCCACTGCCGCATCAAATGAAGTATAGACCACAGAACAAAGCTCTGGGTCGCAAAAAAAAATATTGTCCAGCTTCACCTCGCAGTGCGTGTTTTATTAGGAAACGTGCTTAAAAACCAAACATCAGGCTCATATCATCAACATGTTTCGGATCAACATATATTACAGATCCTTCCTCATGAAGCTACCGTCATTGACCGACATGCCTCGCAGGAATGATAAACAGTGAATGAGCCGAAATTTATTTGGCTCGTTTTTAGGCACGACACCGAGTGGTGATACCCTTAAATTTAAAAAGGGGGGCACCGCAAACAGACCTGCCATCCTACCCAACTGCACCTACCTTTTCAGCTTATCAGCAACCAACCCCGGATATTCCCTCGCTGACGGCATATTCTTGACTCCTGAAACTGCACCCGACGGAACAAACGGGATGCGAAAACCAAACTGAAAACCCTTCTGTAACAACAACGCCGCCTCCTGATCAGGATATCTATTTAGAAACGGTTCCATCCTTCCCAGCCGCACTGGCGTCACCCCCTTTTGTAGAGGCATCTCCCCATCTTTGCTCTGCCCCTCTAAAACACTGACTCGCTCCATGATTTTCCCCACAGGAGGAGCATTCGTGCTTGAATTTTCACTTAGCTCCGAACTTGCATCCCTTTCATTAAACAAGAGGCACAATCCTTTTGCTGACGCTGCAGCAAAGCTAAATTGGCGCGACCCTCCAGCCTGCCTTGACCCCAGCGTCCTTCGAAAGGACTGCCCATATTTAACAGGTGCCATCATTTTGAGCCATAAAGCGTCCCACCTGATATTCGGGCGCACTGCCTTCCGTTGCCTAAATTGCTCGTCATAACGCAACCAGGCTTGCCCCTCATAAACCCTATATGCCTCCCCAATAGCGTCCAAATAACAAAACAGAGCAGAACAATTTTCCGGTGCCTTCTCCCCCACCACGCTAGCAAAAATAGCAAACGCCTGAAGCCAATTAGAAAAAGTCCGGGGAATCAAACGATACTGCCTCCTTTCTTCCTCCTCTTTCTTACCCTCATCTTTCTCTGCCCTATCCAAATTAAAACGCTCAAGGGGAAAAAATATCCACGTACTCACCTTTCCAAACCTGCTTCCTCACCTCCTGCCTTAGATGCCCCCCTAATGGACCATCAAAACAAACACACACCTTACCTCTCGCCGCGTCATCCACCCGAGGACACTCCTCCACAGAACTTCCCGCTTGCGTCTGTACCGACACAGATTCCCTTACTGCCAAAACGCTAGAACTCCCTGACCCTGCCACAACAGACCCCCCAACACTCCCAGGCACCAAACCGGACACTGCCCCAGCACCCCCACTGAACCCTCCGGCGCCCCAGGCCTGTGCCTGCTAACAAACTGACTAAGCCTCCCAACAGCTGGCCTAAACCTCTACCCAACTCCCCACACCAGATACCAACCCTTCCCCCTCGAACCCGCCATCCACGGTGACAATTGACCCAGTGAGTACTCACCAAGCTGCCTGTGAACCCAGCAGCCATAATGCCTGAATCCGGCCGCATCGTTCTGCCATCTTCTCCACTCACCGCTGTCGAATTCTCAGGGGATCCGGTGACCTCTCTTGATGGACGCTGGGCAGACCTCACATGGGACGAAGATCCACTGCTGGAAACTGCCACTCCATGTGTAAGAGGCAGCCCTGAATCAACCAGCAGCATTTCCAGCACTTATATCTATGCAGACTGTCATGTTTCCCTCTGGCCACCAGAGGCCACTGTGACTGAACAGGAACCTGAGTGGTTCTAAGTGGGACCGAGTGTCAGAGACCAGTACAAGCCGGATCCTTCCTTGTAGATCTGAAACTAGGTGAAGATCTGCATCTGCTGTGACCAGACAGAGAAAGACAGACAAGCAAGCGACCGGACCTGGAGCCAGATTGCATCTTATTGGATCCAGGAGAATCTGCAGAACTGTGAGTGGCACCGATGCTTTTCTGTGATACGTTATAGAGAAAGGGACTGTAGAAGCGGACCCTGAGTAGCAGGGGTATATAGGAGTATATTAGCTGAGTGTAGCCTGGACTCTGATGTGTTTGCTGCAGAACGCATTTATTCTAACTCTTGTTCATGTATTCTGTGTAAACCTGTTTATACGGTTAATCTGATTTTCCGGCAGTTACATCTTGTTCTTTAATAAAGCCGGTTTATCTTCAGTCTCCTTGTCTGCTCTACTGTACTTGAATTCTGCTATGCGGTCTCTCCCTCCTCTGACCGCTACATGTGGCACTGCGAGCAGGGTACAGTCACAGAGGTGGAGGCGGCTGAAGGCAATGTGCATAACTCTAATGCGAGCACCTCAGGCAATGGTGGAACCCCTGCAAGGGCCCTCCCTATTGGCACGTTGTTTAACTTGCTACCCAAATTTGATGGCCAGAACATGTCATTGTCGGACTGGGTGTCAAGATTACAGAGCGCTGCTAGGATTTACAATGTCAGCCCAAAACTACAAGTAGAAATCGCTTTGGCCACTCTAGAGGGTGAGGCCCGACAAAATGTTCTACTACAACCGGAAGCCATGCGCAATACATTGAAAGAGATTCCTGGAAGAAATATATGGTGAAATGGCAGCGCAGGCACCTCAGGGCGAAATTCTTTTACCGAATTCAGCGGGAAGACCAGTGGTGCAGAAAAAAGAGGCGGACGGAGTAACCGCCATGGGAACTTCAGATCGGATCCTGCGGGAACAATTCATTCTGGGACTCTACAGCACTCTGCTGAAACGGGCCCTGCAGGAACAAGTTAGGGTGGACCCTACACTAACCTTTAGACAAATATTAGCAAAGGCAGTGGCACGGAGCAAAGAAGAAAGTTATGTGTCCGGAGTGATACAGACCCAGACCGTCACCTCCCTTGGGGTTTCAAAGAGCGAAGAGGTCCTAGTCAGAGTAGTACAAGACTCACAGAGTTCTCTGAGTGCTATGCACGAAAAGTTGACACACCTGGAAAAACGGATGGAGTCGCGCTATACCCCTGAAACTGCCTACCCGGCCCGACAACAAATTTATCAGGCGCCCCCATGGGTTCCTATACCAGAATATCCTCACCCTAATTTACCTTCTCACCAAGCTCCTCAATATCCTCCAAGGAGGCCCGTCAATCAAGTCCTAAGGGCACCCCTCATACGCAGAGAAGGAGAAGGCCGACAAGGGGCACAGTGTTGGCGGTGTGGAAATTATGGACATTATGCCAGAGAGTGTCAGAGTGATGTGGCTGGACACCCAGAGCCACCGTTAAACTTCCTGCCCCCGCAGTAGTGGGGCGTACTGCTCGGGGAGGTGGAGAGCCAAGATACCCAGTATAGCTCCGAACACCTGGTCGCAGGGTGTCCCACCATTCGAGTTGAATTTGAAGGCATTCCGGTTGACTGATTAGTGGATACCGGGTCACAAGTAACGACTATGCCTGAGTCACTCTTCTACCGTTACTTCCAAGCGCTGGCCAAGCCAGAGCAAGAGACGCTGGTCTGGGTTACAGCGGCCAATCAACAACAGATCCCTGTCACAGGAGTCGTGTGGATGAATGTACGGCTATGTGGGCAAGAAGTGGGACGGAAAGGTATCCTGTTGGTCCCTGAGATGTTCAAAGACGATGTGCCTGTGATAATGGGCATGAATATTCTGCGAGAATTAGATCAGATAATGTTTACCAAACGGGGGCCGGGCTATTGGAAGCAAGCCACTCCGCACAAACCTACTCAGAAAGCGTTTCAAAGGCTGTTCCGATTCTGTGGGACACAGAAAAGTGTCCCTGCACACCAGTCTGTGGGAACGATCCGAGCGCCAGGAAAGGCTACCCTCACCCTCCCCCCTGGACGGGAGACCGTGTTGACGTTACCCGTGGGAACCTTCTGCAATCTTGAAGGTATGGAGGTGTTCATCGAACCGACAGCCCTAGGAAAGTTGGGTCAGGATGTCCTGGTGGCCCGAACACTGGGAGTGGTCCAGAATGGACGAGTACCCATAAGAGCTGTGAATATGGGACATCTAGAAGTTTCCTTGACGCCAGGAGTGGAACTGGCTCGTGTGTACCTACATCAGAGAGAAGTACTGAGTCGGAGAGAAGTGACTCTAGCTCCGGTAGGTGATGCTGTTTGGACCCTGGCAGTTACTGCCAGTGTAGAAGAGGTGTCGACCCCAGAATGGAATGGGAGAACCATCTTGGATCAAATGGAAATAGATGTGAAGGCTCTCAGTTCGGACCAACGGCAAGCAGTTGAAAACATGCTGTGAGAGAATTAGGCTGCATTCTCCCGTCACGCCGATGACTTTGGCTGCACGGATGCTATCACACATGAGATACCGACGGGGGACACTCCTCCAATTCGGGAGAGATATCGGCAGATTCCGCCCAAGTTGTACAAGGAAGTGAAAACGTTGAAACAGATGATAGATTCCGGAGTGGTGCGGGTCAGCCAGAGCCCTTGGGCGGCCCCAGTGGTGCTTGTTAAGAAGAAGGATGGCACTATTCGGTTTTGTGTGGATTACCGGCGGTTGAATGCATGCACTGCGCAAGACTCATATCCTCTGCCACGTATCGAGGAGTCTCTGACTGCTCTAGGACGAGCCAAATACTTCTCTACCTTGGACCTGGCGAGCGGGTACTGGCAAGTACCAGTGGCCGAGCAAGACAAGGCAAAGACAACGTTCATACTCCCCATGGGACTATTCGAATTCAACAGGATGCCATTTGGGCTGACTAATGCCCTGGGGACCTTCCAGCGGCTAATGGAGAGATGCCTGGGAGACCAGAATTTTGAGGCCACTCTGATATACCTGGACGATATCATCGTATACTCTGCTACTTTTCAAGAACACCTGAATCGGCTAGGGCAGGTACTCGAGCGACTGCGATCCCATGGCCTGAAGGTAAAGCCAAAGAAGTGTCATCTCTTCAAGAGGGAGATCGAGTACTTGGGCCATAGGGTGTCTCGAGACGGAGTATTGCCGTCCCAAGACAAAGTGGCTGCAATACGACAATGGCTAGTGCCCAGAACGCTGCGGGAGTTGAAGGCCTTCCTTGGACTGACCGGGTACTACCGGCGGTTCATCAAAGACTATGCCAAGATAGCGGGCCCTCTGAATGAGTTGTTGAGAGGAACGGCTGGGCAACCCAAGGGCCAAAGTATTCCCTGGGGGCAGAAGCAGGAAGAGGCCTTCCAGGCCCTGAAAGAAGCTCTGACATCGGCCCCCATATTGGCTTATGCCGACTTTGATAAACCATTTCTCTTATCTACTGATGGCAGTCTCTACGGACTCGGGGCAGTCCTGTCGCAGGTACAAGATGGACATGAGAGAGTGATCGCCTACGCCAGTGGATCCTTGCGAGAGACAGAGCGAAACCCCCACAACTACAGTTCCTTCCGGCTAGAACTTCTTGCCCTGGTGTGGGCTATGACGGAGAAGTTTGCAGGATATTTGACAGGAGCTAAGATCTTTGTACGGACTGATAATCCCCTGGCCCATCTGGATACTGCCAAGTTGGGAGCCCTGGAGCAATGCTGGGCAGCTCGCCTTGCAAAATATGACTTCTCAATTCGCTACCGTTCCGCTATGGAGAACACTAATGCTGATGGCCTGTCGAGGGTTACTTTTGAGACTCCAGCAGGGGGTGTCGAGGAACAAAAGGAAGAAGAAGAAACTCCGGACTTCCGCAAGTTCGTTCTGCCCACAGTTGTGGCCCAGACAAGTGGGGAGGCCTGTAAGCTACCCAAGGCATTGGGGAGAACTAATGAGGACTGGGGCCGATTACAGGATGAAGATGTCTCTCCCTCCTCTGACCGCTACACATGAACTTGGGAAATTGCAGACTGCACTCCCACAAATGAACAGCAAGGGGCGCTGAAGAGCATCTGCCACACATCCCTCAGTGCAGGCTTAGCAGGGCCAGCAACGTGCTGCCCGTTCACAGAGGATTTTTCAAGATGGACCCTGTCTTCACCACTGCCTCCTGCCTTAACACAAGCAACAGCAGCGCTGGAAACACCACTCTAATGCTGGGCCAGCTCATCAGTAGAGAAGCCTGCCACCCCTGGACCTGACTCCCCACTGACTGCAGCTATGGAGGGGGAAGATGATACCTGCCCCCTCCCCGGGTCCCGCCCAGTGGCGTAACTATAGGGGTCGCAGTGGTCGCACTTGCGACCAGGCCCCTAAGCCAGGGGGGCCCAGAGGGCCCCCCTTGCAAGTCCTAATGATCGTGGTCTCCACAGCCCCGCACGCAAGTGATTAAAAATTTTTTAATCTTACTTTAATAATGGCCAGTCAGGTCATGCCTGACCGGCAGCACAGCACTGCGCTCTCACAGTGAATTACATCCCGCCCCACCCCCGGCCCCGCCTCCACCAATCCGGGACTGTTTTCTTGCTGTGATCTCACGGGATCACTCGGGCCTGCGGCGCACGCCGGATGACGGGAGTGGAGCAGTCTCCTCCTCACACCGCTGGCTTCATAACTCACATTGGGGCACCTGGCAGTGTGGCACAGTGGTAATACACAGGGGACTGACATGGCAGCAAATCCTTCATAGGGGCCCAGCCTGGGGGACAAAATAATGACATATATAGGGGCAAAGTGAAAAAAAAATGAAATATATACAGAGCGGGCAAAAAATTTAATATATACACAGGGGACAAATGTAATATATACAGAGGGGGCAAAATGGATTTATCGAAAGGCAGGGGCGTAACGATCGCAGGCGCAGAGGGTATATATATATATATTTTGCCCCCTCTGTATATATTACATTTGTCTCCTGTGTATATATTACATTTTTTGCCCGCTCTGTATATATTTCATGATTTTGCCCCCGAGGCCGGGCCTCTATGAAGGATTTGATGCCATGCCAGTCCCCTGTTTATGACTGGTGGGGGGTCGGGCCCGGTGGGGGGGGCCCAATTCAAAGTTTGCCCCGGGGCCCATAGAACTCTAGTTACGCCTCTGGTCCCGCCGCACTAAAGGATTCCTCCCACGCCGGGGAGGCCGTGGAGGATGCTGTCTCCCAGCGCCCTGTGGAGGGTCCCTGGAGGGGCTCCTGATCCAACGCCGGATCCTGGGGGTAATCTCTGGGCTTAAGGGCGCTGGAGGCCGGGACCTCCGCGGCCGTCGCACTGTGGTGTGGCATTCACCTCGGCACCCCCCAACAAGATCTGCACCTGCCCCTGGAGCCACTCAGGACCCCTGGACTCAACTGCTGCCCTCAATTGCTGGATTATTGCTTCTACTTCCGCCATGGAGAAGGTAAGCGGCTAGATGTAGCAGAGGTAAATATGTTCACTGCCCGTTCGCTGCCTTCTCCTATAAAAATGGTGCTCTTTCTTCTCCAACAGCCCCCTTTTAAAGCAGAAACCCCCCAATTACTAACCCCCATCCCCCATAACTTAAACTGCCCAATTACCATTCCTGCTTCCCTGAACCACCCCCCGTCATGCCGGCCTCCCCCTAAGGCTACTCCTCCAGTCCGGCCTCACTAGATTTACAGGCAAGCCTGGAAGGAGAGTGTAACAGTACAGCCTGTTTCGCAGCGGCTCCCTGTGACTCCGCCCACTTACCTCCGGGCCTTAAATAGAAGACAGGTGCTAAGCAGGGTGTTCCACTAATGGAGTGCGCACCCTGCTAGCTCCATTGCATCTAAGGACTCTGTCCACATATCCAGACCTGGATCCCTAACAACATTGTGAAGGACTGCCTACCTTCTTGCCACTGGCTTCCCCACTGCTGGCTTCCTAGCCAGGACCAACTAACCGCAAGTATATGCCTGTTACCTGCTCTTATTAAGGTCCTGGAACTCAGAGTGGGGTGGTTCCTGCTGGTGTGAGGCGATATTCCCAAACCAACTCTGAACTCAGGACATGCTATACAAACTCTGAACCTACTGCATATTATATACTAAACTGAGGACATGCTATACTAACTCTGAACCTGATGCATATTATGTACTAAACTGAGGACATGCTATACTAACTCTGAACCTGCTGTATATTATATAGTAAACTGAGGACATGCTATACTAACTCTGAACCTGCTGCATATTATATACTAAACTGAGGACATGCTATACTAACTCTGAACCTGCTGCATATTATATACTAAACTGAGGACATGCTATACTCACTCTGAACCTACTGCATATTATATACTAAAACTGAGGACATGCTATACTAACTCTGAACCTACTGCATACTACATACTAAACTGAGGACATGCTATATACTAACCCTGAACCTATGGCATACTATATACTAAACTGAGGGCATACTATATACTAACTCGGAACTGTGCACAAGCTTATACTAACTTGTGACTCCTGTAATACTGGGGGACCTTCCTTTCCAGCAGTAACTAATTAGATGGATAGCGGTAAATGATTTTGTTACTCCAAACTCTCCGCCCAAGACTGAGAGAGACGCCTGGGGTACATACTGAGTAACCGCGAATCCCACAGCCAAAAACAAGGGCGGTGGGATAATAGTGGATGTCCATTGCTTCCGCAGTTGAGATCCTAACTGATCAACTAGGTGCGTTACATATTAGTGGAACCCACATGGATCCAGCGGAGGTTGCAGGTCACCTCGTCACCCTCACTAAGAGGGTGGAGACCCTCAACGTGACTGTACAACATCTCCAGCTAGAAAACCAGGCACTACGGCAACTTGTCACTCAGGGGCCAGGACACCCCCGTGATGGACCAGAACCCAAAGTCAGCCCACCTGAGATATTCTCGGGTGACCGAAGGCAGTTCAGGGATTTCCTGAACGCGTGCAAACTAATGTTTGAGCTGCAGCCCCGGACTTACCCAACTGACAGAACAAAAGTACTTACCATGATCTCTTACCTCAGGGGGGAGCCCAGAGCATGGGCCAATACTTATTTAGAAAAGGATGACCCAGTCCTGGATTCCTTCCCTCTGTTCCTTGAAAAAATGGCCCTTCTCTACGAGGACCATAGTAAACAGCTGACCGCTGAGACTGCTATACGCAGCCTTAAACAAGGGAGACGACCTGTAGAGGACTTTATTGCGGAATACACTCGCTGGGCCCGGGAGACTGAATGGAATGACCTCACCCTTAGGAATCAGTTCCGCTTAGGTCTTTCCGAGGCCCTAAAGGACGAATTAGCCCGAGGAGAATTACCACTTACACTTAATGCCTTGATGCAGAAGGCCACCACCATTGACAGACGGCTGAGGGAACGCAGAGCCGAGAGAGTCTCAGGCTTCACACCCAACCCAAGACCGTCCAGCCAGGGTCCTGCTGTAGAGATGATGGAGATTGGGGCGATCCGAGGACCTCTGACCGAGAGAGAGAAAGCAAGGAGACGTAACCTCAACCTCTGTTTATACTGTGCGTCTGCTGACCATACCGTTGACGGATGCCCCGCGATACGTAAGAAGTGCGAAGTTAAGAGCGGCACGTTTTGTACCTTAGGCAGTACAAAAAATAGTACTGGTGGTTACATATACACGTCTCTCACCTTACAGTGGGACCAAAACCGGATTATCGTTGAAGCCATGGTGGACACGGGAGCTTCGGGGAATTTTATCGACATGCATCTGGTTGAGCGAAATAAAATTCCCCACATGAGAAAAAACGTTCCGATATCCGTGAGTTTCATTGATGGTACCACTTCTAGTCCTATCCACAGTCAGACTCAACCCCTCATGGTGACATGTGAAAATAACCACACAGAATTCTTATTCCTTGATATCATACACTCTCCATTGTTTCCCGTGATTCTTGGGTTGCCATGGTTGCAAATACACCAGCCAACCCTCCTATGGAAACAGGGGAGAGTTCAGTTTACGTCACCTTATTGTATGGAGACCTGCTTTCCTCTCAAATCTCTCATGCACGTGGGAGTGAACCAGGTTCCCAGCCAATACGTAGACTTTGCTGAGGTATTCAGCGCAAAGAAGGCGGAATCTCTTCCGCCCTATAGATCTTACGATTGCCCCATAGACTTGCTGCCGGGTAGTGAGATACCCACGGGTAGAATTTATCCATTGGCACAACCAGAACTTGTTCACCTCAAACAGTACCTAGAAGAGAATTTACGAAAAGGTTTATTTCAGCCTTCAACCTCCCCGGCAGCAGCAGGGATGTTCTTTGTGAGAAACAAAGACTCAAGCCTAAGGCCCATCATAGATTACAGAGCCTTGAACAAAGTAACAATCAAAAATCGGTACCCCTTGCCGCTAATATCCGAACTCATAGAAAGATTACAAACAGCAACAATCTACACCAAGCTGGATTTGAGAGGCGCATACAACTTAATTAGGATCAGAAAAGGTGATGAATGGAAGACAGCCTTCCGCACTCGGTATGGACTCTTTGAGTATACAGTGATGCCCTTCGGGTTGTGCAACGCCCCTGCCACATTCCAAAATTTTATTAACGACATCTTTAGGGATCTACTGGACGTATGTGTAATCATCTATCTTGATGATATACTAGTGTATTCCGATAACTTACACGATCACAGGAAACATGTCCGTTGGGTTCTTGCACGGTTAAGTGTTCATCGCTTATACGTCAAACAGGAAAAATGTGTGTTCGAGACTACTTCTCTTCCCTTCCCCGGATACATAATTTCACCCAAGGGTATCCAGATGGATCACTCAAAAATCACTTGCATCCAAAATTGGCCGATCCCGGATTCCAGGAAAGCTCTTCAACGGTTCCTGGGGTTCTCAAACTTCTATAGGAAATTTATTAAAGATTTCTCCGCTACCACTAAACCACTAACCCGCTTAACTAGTGTCAACACAAAGTTCGTTTGGTCCAAGGACGCCCAATCAGCGTTTGAGTTATTAAAGAACAGGTTCACTACGGCACCGATACTGACTCTCCCAAATCCGAACCATCACTACGTGCTGGAAGTAGACGCATCCCAGGCAGCCATAGGAGCCGTTCTGTCCCAGTGAAGCTCTTTTTCAACTCCGTTACATCCTATCGGGTTCTACTCCCGGACGCTAAATACCGCCGAATTCAATTACCCCATAGGCGAAAAGGAACTCCTCGCCATAAAATGCTCCCTGGAAAATTGGAGGCATTTACTTGAAGGATCAATACACCCCATCACAATTTATACGGATCACCGTAATCTACAATACCTGAAAACCAATAAAACACTATCAGGCCGCCAAGTACGGTGGAGTTTTTTTTCCGACAGGTTTAACTTCCAAATTACATACCGACCAGGCTCAAAAAATGGGAAGGCCGACGCCTTGTCACGACTGGCTGAAATTCGCACCTCAGACACGGCCCCCTTATGGATCATTCCACCGAAGAAACTCGTCCTTGCCACCATAACGTTGGAAACCCAGCTCAAGGATGCTCTAATTAATGACCATGCTAATACCCCCCCTGGTCTTTCGCAGAACCAACAGGGTCTCCTTTACAAGGACAGCCAACTGTATATACCACCCTCCCTCACCAATCAGGTGATCAAACTTTGCCATGATTTACCCCTCGCGGGACATCCCGGCATTGCTAAAACCACAACCCTGATACTCAGGAACTTCTGGTGGCCAAAGATGACCAAACAAATTGAGGAATACGTTTCCACGTGCGAGACCTGTGCCTCATGTAAAACTGACAGGAACCGACCTTATGGTCTCCTAATGAGTCTTCCCATCGCCAACAGACCCTGGGAATGGGTCTCGATGGATTTCATAGTTGAACTTCCCCTTTCCAGAGGAAACAATACCATCATGGTGGTAGTGGATTTGCTGACTAAGATGACACACTTCGTGCCCCTCAAGAAGTTACCCTCCTCCAAGGAAACGGCCGTGGTATTCCTGTCTAATATTATTAAGTTACATGGAATTCCTAGCCAGGTCATATCAGACAGGGGTTCGCAATTCGTATCCAAATTCTGGAGAGCACTTTGTTCCAGACTTCAAATCGACCACAGAATGTCTACCGCCTATCACCCCCAAACTAATGGGCAGACTGAAAGGGTGAATCAGTGTCTGGAACAGTTTCTCAGATGTCACTGCTCATTTCTCCAGGATGACTGGGAGGGCCTACTTCCTCTCGCAGAATTCGCCTGTAATAATTCTACGAATTCCTCCACATTACATACTCCATTCATTGCTAATTACGGATTTCACCCTAGGTCTCTTCCTCAAACCAGCCTTCCCACAAACGTTCCAGCCACAGACGATTATCTGACCACTTTGCAAACTACCCTTAAGACGCTAAAAGACAACCTTCAACGGGCAAAGGAAAGACAGAAGTTTTACTACGACCGTCGTAGGAGAGAAAATCCTCCCTACCAGGTCGGAGACTCGGTTTGGTTATCAACAAGAAACCTTCGGTTGGGGGTACCTTTCAAGAAATTGGGAAGACAATTCCTGGGTCCTTTTCCGATAGATAGAATTATTAACCCCAACACGGTGAGACTCACCCTTCCTCCTCGATTACAGGTACATCCCACATTCCACGTGTCACTACTGAAGCCGTTTAGACCTAGGCCGTTCCCATCAAATGATCCTCGACCCTTGCCGCCGATAGAGGTCCAAGGAGAAGAAGAATTTGAAGTTGAGCAGCTCATTGATTCCAGAAGAAGACAGGGGAAGATCCAGTATCTCGTTAGATGGAAGGGGTATGGTCCCCAGGATGACTCTTGGGAAGATGTGCAAAACGTTCATGCTCCCAGACTCCAAAGATTGTTCCATAGAAGATTTCCCAACCGACCCTCTCCTAGTGGGGTACCCCGGAGCGGTCCCTTAAGGGGGGGGGGGTACTGTAACAGTACAGCCTGGATCGCAGCGGCTCCCTGTGACTCCGCCCACTTACCTCCGGGCCTTAAATAGAAGACAGGTGCTAAGCAGGGTGTTCCACTAATGGAGGGCGCACCCTGCTAGCTCCATTGCATCTGAGGACTCTGTCCACATGTCCAGAACTGGATCCCTAACAACATTGTGAAGGACTGCCTACCTTCTTGCCACTGGCTTCCCCACTGCTGGCTTCCTAGCCAGGACCAACTAGCCGCAAGTATATGCCTGTTACCTGCTCTGATTAAGGTCCTGGAACTCAGAGTGGGGTGGTTCCTGCTGGTGTGAGGCGATATTCCCAAACCAACTCTGAACTCAGGACATGCTATACTAACTCTGAACCTGCTGTATATTATATACTAAACTGAGGACATGCTATACTAACTCTGAACCTGCTGCATATTATATACTAAACTGAGGACATGCTATACTAACTCTGAACCTGCTGCATATTATATACTAAACTGAGGACATGCTATACTAACTCTGAACCTGCTGCATATTATATACTAAACTGAGGACATGCTATACTAACTCTGAACCTGCTGCATATTATATACTAAACTGAGGACATGCTATACTCACTCTGAACCTACTGCATATTATATACTAAAACTGAGGACATGCTATACTAACTCTGAACCTACTGCATACTACATACTAAACTGAGGACATGCTATATACTAACCCTGAACCTATGGCATACTATATACTAAACTGAGGGCATACTATATACTAACTCGGAACTGTGCACAAGCTTATACTAACTTGTGACTCCTGTAATACTGGGGGACCTTCCTTTCCAGCAGTAACTAATTAGATGGATAGCGGTAAATGATTTTGTTACCCCAAACTCTCCGCCCAAGACTGAGAGAGACGCCTGGGGTACATACTGAGTAACCGCGAATCCCACAGCCAAAAACAAGGGCGGTGGGATAATAGTGGATGTCCATTGCTTCCGCAGTTGAGATCCTAACTGATCAACTAGGTGCGTTACAGAGAGCCACCTTTGCCAACTGTGAGCTGTGACTGTAGCACATAATGGTCAAGTCTAGAGAAGACTCTTCACACCCCAACTCTGTGCACACGATCTTTGCGGTCTGTCCTATGTGTGGAAAGACGCCTTTACTGGACCAAGAGACTGTCCATAGTTTATTGCTTGGTCAGTGTTATTTTGACACCTTATGGCAATGTAACCCTGTTGATGCCTAAGGGGGAGGGGCTACAACTAATGCACCCACTTTAGCCAATTTTTCCTTAGTAATACAGAGTTTTTTTTTAATGCATAAAATGTAATTTGATGGCTTCTTCCCCTTTAAGTGAAAGCTCATCACAGTTTTAAAATTAGACATTTCTGCTTGAGGTGCAGGTAAAGCCAAATAGCTTGACAAGTTAGAGGCGGCTGGGAATTGTGGGTAATAACCGCAGATGTCTCTACAATAGCTTGGGTAGATCTGCAAGCAGCATTCTAAGTGACTCAATTATGTATAAATTTCTGATTGTCATTTCCAAAGTTCCTTTCATTCCCAACATAACTCTCACAAAAAGATTTTTGTCACCTGAACTTTAAGTTCTCTCTGCCGCTGCCAATCACTTAGATCTCTTGACAGGCACAACTAAATATGGATAAAAAAATAAAAAAAAACACGAAACGAGTCTGTCATAAGAACTGCTCAGGACAAGATTTTTTTTTGGGGGGGGGGGTGGCTAGGGGGGCATGGATAAATTTGCAACAGATCATTTTCAAAATATATTTCGGCAAATAATTTAACCTCTTCCTTGACAACATTTTCAGATGTTTGCCTTTTACTGCTGCCCAGTGACATGAACCTTAAAGGGGTTGTCCACCTTTGCTGTCCTTTTTTTCCAAACCCTCCAATGTGGGTCCCGGGCCTGGACCCACCCACCGCGGTGATCATACTTATCTGATCCCAGCCACTGGGAATCCATTGCTCCTCCTCATGTGCCAGTGCACCCTGCTGTACCAGCATCAATATCCTGTTTGACGTGAGTCAAGTGACCCCCATAGCCAATGACTGGCCATAGCTGTGCTGTGTCAACCATGTGTCACATTAGCCAGTGATGTGACACATGGGTGACATGTCACCACTACGACCAGTCATTGGCTACGGTGGTCATGTGACCCACGTCAAACAGGATGATGACATGAATACAACCCAGAGTAGTGGCAGAACAGAGGGGGAATGATGGAGCCAGAATCCAGTGGCAGGGATCAGTTAAGTATGCAGCGTACCAGACACTCTAGGGGTGATGTGTGGTGAGTGAGTGCACTAGTTATGAGGTGCCAAGGATAGTAGTACTCACAGATCAGTTGTTCCCTGGGGCCGGCCTGCAGTGGATAGGAAGACAGCACTAAATCCTCCGGGGCACTATCTATTGCAGGGAACACCAGCCAGATGGAAGTTGAGATGCCCTTGATGGTAATGGGTATGCTTAGAGTGCTTTGGTGGCTAGGCCCCTGTGTTGAGTTCGTGACGCCAGCACCGCTAGGTGCAACGAGGAGATGGAGTGCAATGATGAGGGAGGCAATGGTTGAACCAAACAGGAACTTTACATGTAAATTGTAGTCTTGCAATAAACATCATCCATTAGCAGCACTTTGTCATAAATACAGATGGTAAAACTGTAAATTCCCATACCAGGTTCAGTGAGGTGGTGTCTATAGGTTCCAGCTCCACTGTATAGAAGTGATGATCTTATTTGTACTTGGTTCTGGATCTTGCTTTTGTTACTCAGCCTTTTAATAATAGTTTAGATCCTCTGTAAGTAAGTATTCTGACAGATGGCCTTGACTTAATAGGATGGAAGATCACTTCAGTCAGCTGCCCGACCTACCACCCAAAATACCCTCACTTCCCAAAAAACACTCTGAAGCCAACTTCTTGGTATAAATGGCCGTAGCAGCCCGTTTATTAAACAAACAAATAAATTCTTCATCAACTTTTTTTTAATGATCACAATCATAAACACATAAACACATAAATAAAGTGCAATAAATTCCAACACATTGAGAAAGGATCCTAGAAGGCAACCCAAGCAAGCTGCGTTCTTCACTCCCCATCTCCACTTGATTTTCCACCTTACCCTTGGCCGCAGTCACCGACCCAAAGGTACCAAATCCTCCAAAGTATATCTCCATCCACCCCTGTAGGCATTTTAGCCCAAACAGGAGCCCCAGCCATCAGCTTACTGAACCTCATGAGATTCACACTCCAACGTGTCATGCACCTCTTAAACATTGTATTGCCTTCCAGGACCCTCTATTAACCGGCCACAGACGAACACAGGAGACACCTGACCTGTGGATGTCCCGCCACACTCTCAAAGCTGTCTCCAGACCATCCTGTAACCCAGAGGCCCACAAATCCATACCCACATCATTGAGATGCATACCATCGGCCTTCAGGAATTGAGGCGAAGCAGCCTCCAATTCCCTATGGCGCACCACAAATCCGCCCTGACGCCATACAAAACGACCCACCTCCTTATTGAGCTTCACCCGTGCCTTATTAATCCGCCCCACTGACCTCGCAAACCGCCATGACCTTCTAGCAACCACTTAAGACCAAACGACCAACAAATCAGGAAACTCTCCCAACAACCGCAACAGATCCAATTTTATGTCGCGTATCACATCCCTTGAGCGACGAACGCTTAAATCGTTCCCCCCGACATGCAAAACTAAAATGTCGGGAGGCTATCCAACAAAGCACAAGCATTAAATTCCGGCAACACTTGACACCACAGAAGCCCCCTCACACCAATCCACCGCACTTGCAATTCCTCCGGCCGAAAACCCAATTGCCTTCCATTCTTCCGCACGTCGGCTCTCAGCGCTCCCCAGTGAACGTACGAATGACCCAGAATCCACGCCAAGCACGAAGATGACCCGAAAAAACAAACACAATGAGACTTGGTCCAAACATGACAACAAAAAACCCACCACTACAACATATGGGCGCAACAAAACGCAAACCCCTCTACCGACTTGATCAGTCTTTGACCTACTCAAAACGCAGCACACACCTTCCTCCTCCAAACGAATGTTATCGCACAACAGTCTGCCGCCTCGCACACTGCTACTCGCCACCAGCTCAGAGACCCTAAAGGCCCCGAAGAAAGCCAACGAAAACGCGGCTCGAAAAAAACACACCTCATACCAAGAATTGCAAACCACACCAACCTGCCCCCACAACTGTTGTAACACTGAAAAAGAATCCGGACAATGAGTATCCTTCCTAACAGCACTGCACCGATAGCCCTTCAGCGCCTGTCGCACCAAAAAACTCCGGGACACGTCAGCCAAACCACGGAAACGCAACCAAAATGCCACAGCCGCCACATATTTAGAAGCTACCAAAAAAGACACTCCTGAACTATAGGATAGCCCCACAAAATAAACCAACAACACATAACACATGAAAATCCTCCGCAACCTCACAACCCCCCACCTGATCCACCAACCGTTCCCAATGAGACCACACAGAAGAATAAGCTGACCACATACTCCTACTCACGGACCGCCTAATCAGATCTGATGAGACCCCAAGGCCACGCTCCAGAGCCACTGAGGACAGGGCAGACCCTTCTCGTCCGCGCCCGGCACCAAACTGCAAAAATGGTTCCACTGAAAACGAGAAAGAGAATCAGCAATGGAATTATCAACACCAGGAACATGCATCGCCACAAAACAAGCATTCAATCTTAACCCTCTGAGGACCAGGTGCCGAAGCAAACGCACAACAGGAGGTGAATTAGCTGACTATTAACCGCTTGCACTATACCTAAATCATCACAACAGAAACGCACCCGCTTATTCCGTAACAACTCCCCCCACAATTCAGTTGCCAAAACAATCGGGAACAGCTCCAACAGCACAAGATTGCCAAGCAAGCCGGCCCCTCTCCACTCCTCAGGCCAAGGACCTGCACTCCATTGCCCTTGACAAAACGCACCATACCAGCAAGAACCCGACGCATCCGTAAACAATTCCAAATCTGCACTAGCAACAGGCCCCTCCATCCACATCGAACGACCATTAAATTCCATAAAAAAACGCTCCCAAACCTCCAGATCTGCCCGCACCTCCGCAGACAACCTCAAAAAATGAAATGGCACCCGAACACCTGCTGTAGCCATGGCCAATTGCCTGCAGAACACCTGCCCCATGGGCAAAATTCTGCAAGCAAAATTCAATTTACCCAAAACCGATTGCACGCGATGTAACTGCACTTTCTTCGCCCTACGCAGAAAAGCAACCTCACTGCGCAAATCTACCACCTTATCTTCTGGTAACCTGCATTCCATTGCCACACTATCAATCACTATACCCAAGAACTTGACCGACGTAGCCGGCCCCTCTGTTTTTTCCAAAGCTAACGGCACGCCGAACCTGGCCGCCACCCGCTCCATCGTGCGCAGCAACACTGAACAAACCCGCGACCCCGCCGGACCAGGAAACAAAAAATCGTCCAGATAGTGTAACACCGAGTTCCAACCTGCTTCTTGCTTCACAACCCATTCTAAAAATGAACTGAACGTTTCAAACAAAGAACAAGAAATACAACCCATAGGTAGACAGCAATCAATGTAAAATTGCCCCTCCCATCTAAAACCGAGTAAATGGAAGCTATCCGGATGAATGGGCAACAAATGAAAAGCAGCCTCAATGTCCGTTTTTGCCAACATTGCCCCATAACCGAAACAACGCACCCACCGCACAGCCTCATCCCACGACGTATACGACACGGAACATAACACGTCATCAATGGCATTGTTAACGGAACTCCCCACAGGAAATTACAGATTGTGAATAAGCCAAAACTTATTAGGCTCCTTTTTTTGGTACCAATCCCAACGGCGACACCCACAAACCCTGCAATGGACACTCCGCAAATGGACCCGCTATTCTCCCTGCTCCCACTTCCCTAGAGATCTTCTCCGAAACTACCCCCGGGTTAGACAACGCGAATGACAGGTTGCGATCTACGACCACACCCCCCTCAGAAACACACGGGATCCTAAAACCGTCCCTAAAACCTGATAACAGCAACTCCGCTGCCGCCCTATTTTGGTAAATCCTTAGAAAAGGCTCCATCTCGACTACCTTCCCTGGAGTCACCCCTCTTCTGCATAGCCTCAAATCCTTTGCCTTTTCCGCGCTTAAAACACTGCGACAAGCTGTGAGCCCCGCCGCAACCGGAGCATTCGTGCTTGAACCGGCAATCGGCCAGGTACTTACAGAACCCCTCATTAAATTGCCAACAGCATCCCTTCTTATTCCCACTATTGAAGTCTGCCACCGAGGAACCCCCGGCCGCGCTTCGAAAGGACTGATTACCCCCTTTTGGGGCAGACATTAGCCGCATTCATAGGCTGATATCCTTATGGTCCCACCTGATACTAGGACGGACCGCCTTCCTCTGACGAAACTGCTCGTCATACCTGAGCCAAGCTAACCCCCCATACGTCCGATATGCCTCCCCCACCGCATCCATATAGCAAAAAAGCGCAGAACAGTGTTCAGGCGCCTTCTCGCCTATCACACTTGCCAAAATAGCGAAAGCCTGCAACCAATTCAGAAAAGTGCGCGGGATAAGCCTATACCGCCGCTTCTCTTCCTTTTCCCTTTTGCTCTCATCCAACCTCACCCTATCCAACTGGAACTTCTCCAATGGAAGTAACGAAAATATTTCAACATATTCGTCCTTCCAAATCTTCTCCCTGACCTCCGACTTCAAGTGCGCACCCAACGGCCCCTCAAAGCACACATATACCTCCGCTCTCGCCGCATCCGCCAACCTAACGTCATCACCAACTTTACCTTTACTACCTCCGCTCACCCCCACGTCCCCCACCGGAGCACCGACCACTGCAACAGGCACACACCCAACCCTAACCACACTAGATTGTTCGCCAATCCCAACCTCCGGCCCAGAAGCCCACACCGCAGCCGGGGAAGCCGCAGCATCAGTTCCCAAACGCGAAATAAGAGATGACATACCCGACAGCAATTCCTGCGCCAAACTCTCAGGCCCGGCCCTACCTAACTGACCCCCTGCAACACCCAACGCCCCACACCCCAGACCCTGACACAAAGATCTCTCACCTGACTGCCCCTGGGGTATCCTCCCAGTCTCCGCACGCCTCTCTGGGACACTTCCTGGCATCAAACCGACCGAAGATGTAGAAGAAGATGGACCGACGCCAGCCACGACCTCAGACCTGTCATCCGCTTCACATTCTTCCATGGTGAGTTCTTCTTCTTCCAAAATGGAAACCGACCGAAGACCCCTACCGCCATCTGCCTGGCAGGGTCGCACATCCGAAGACACGTCGCTCCTTGGCCGCCGTCCCGCAACTTCGCTCATCTCCACCTCATTTTCGCCACCTCGTAGCCCACCAGCCTGGTACCCAATAGCCGCATCACGAACCCTTACAACCAAGTCACCTGACAGCTGCACTAGGGGCGGGGCCAAACTGGAACCCCCAGCCAGCGCTCTACCTCTTGTCCTCTGAGCTGCAGTACCCAGCCTCGCCACCGGTGTTGCTGTAACCACCGAGCTCTCCTCCAACTGCAAACCAGAAGAACACTGCCCGCCTATAGGAACAGCGCCACGACATCCTCTCCGCCGATCCACTGCCCGATGCAGGTCCAGGTAAGTCACAAGTGTTGGAGCGCTGCCCGCCGGAGACATCAGGACATAAGCACGCCGCACCACCATGCGACCCCCCCTCCCTCCTGGACAGGGACAGACGGCGGGAACTAACCCGATCCTCTCCCGCAGGCGCACGATGCGGAGCCGGATTCCTACCGCTACGCCGGCTAGCCGTATCTGAATAATCCCCAGCCTGCCGCAACGGAGGGTCGCCTTGGGGCTCAAGCGCACAGGCGGCACAGACTGCCGAGCCCTAACCCTCCCTTCTACAGCAACCGGAGGCGCAGCAGGCGCCTCCAAAGCTGCCTGTAAGCTCCTCTGGAGCCACGCAGAACCATGCTGTTCTGCTGCGGCCCTGACCGCAACCAGTAAATCGTCAAGGGAAGCCCTAGCTAACACACTGCACAAAACGACCATAACTCACCGAAATACCCCGGACACTGCTGCAGATCCCACCCCAACCCTAGATAATATACCGCCCGCGAATTTTGCAAACCCCGCCCTCTTCATTAACCCTACAAACACCTAACCTGAAAAACACCTACTAACCCTTTCCTGCCTGCATACTTCCCCCTAAGTCAAGTTCCACTTTGCTATTGTCTGCACCCCGCTCCGTTGCTCAACTTCTCTCCACCTAATGCAAAGGTGACTAAACCTGATAAACTGCAGTTATCTTCCTTTGCTAATAGTCTATAGTTCAATAATTCAGCAACCCAAGGGTGGTCTCCCTTACGGCAGGCAAACTCTCTGCTCCATTCTTTAAAAAGGTTGCAGTAGATACAGCAATTATTCCCTAACTCCCCGGAAGGGTCCGTAGTAGGAATATTACAGTTACGGATCAATAAGTTCTAGGCTTGAACTACATGGGCTGAAGTAGCTGCACTCTCTGGGGCTGGGCCCAGAGGACAGAGCCAAGCCTGGCTCCTCTCCTCTTAACTCCTCACTCCTAAACTCCCATTTCTAATTTCCTGTCTTTTCCTGTGTGTTAACCTATATATATGGTGTGAGGATGACACCTAGTGTTCGATGTGTGTAGTGCATCCACCAGCCTGTAATAGGAACTTAGCAGCTGTGACAAAGGAAAAATACAGTCGTGGCCAAAAGTTTTGAGAATGACAAAAATATTAGTTTTCACAAAGTTTGCTGCTAAACTGCTTTTAGATCTTTGTTTCAGTTGTTTCTGTGATGTAGTGAAATATAATTACACGCACTAAATACGTTTCAAAGGCTTTTAATCGACAATTACATGACATTTATGCAAAGAGTCAGTATTTGCAGTGTTGGCCCTTCTTTTTCAGGACCTCTGCAATTCGACTGGGCATGCTCTCAATCAACTTCTGGGCCAATTCCTGACTGATAGCAACCCATTCTTTCATAATCACCACCAGAATTAGTGGGTTTTTGTTTGTCCACCCGCCTCTTGAGGATTGACCACAAGTTCTCAATGGGATTAAGATCTGGGCAGTTTCCAGGCCATGGACCCAAAATGTCAACGTTTTGGTCCCCGAGCCACTTAGTTATCACTTTTGCCTTATGGCACGGTGCTCCATCGTGCTGGAAAATGCATTGTTCTTCACCAAACTGTTGTTGGATTGTTGGAAGAAGTTGCTGTTGGAGGGTGTTTTGGTACCATTCTTTATTCATGGCTGTGTTTTTGGGCAAAATTGTGAGTGAGCCCGCTCCCTTGGATGAGAAGCAACCCCACACATGAATGGTCTCAGGATGCTTTACTGTTGGCATGACACAGGACTGATGGTAGCGCTCACCTTTTCTTCTCCGGACAAGCCTTTTTCCAGATGCCCCAAACAATCGGAAAGAGGCTTCATCGGAGAATATGACTTTGCCCCAGTCCTCTGCAGACCATTCACCATACTTTCTGCAGAAGATCAATCTGTCCCTGATGTTTTTTTTGGAGAGAAGTGGCTTCTTTGCTGGCCTTCTTAACCACCTCCGGACCGCCGTACGCAGCGACGTGTCCTGGAGGTGGTTGATTGATTCCGACTGGACGCGCCGGCGCGTCCTCTCGCGAGACGCGAGATTTCCTGTGAACGCGCGCACACAGGCGCGCGCGCTCACAGGAACGGAAGGTAAGAGAGTGGATCTCCAGCCTGCCAGCGGCGATCGTTCGCTGGCAGGCTGGAGATGTGATTTTTTTAACCCCTAACAGGTATATTAGACGCTGTTTTGATAACAGCGTCTAATATACCTGCTACCTGGTCCCCTTTGTTTGGATCGACCACCAGAGGACACAGGTAGCTCAGTAATATGTTGCACCAAGCACCACTACACTACACCCCCCCCCGTCACTTATTAACCCCTTATTCACCCTTGATCACCCCATATAGACTCCCTGATCACCTCCTGTCATTGATTACCCCCTTGTCATTGATCACCCCCCTGTAAAGCTCCATTTAGATGTCCGCATGATTTTTACGGATCCACTGATAGATGGATCGGATTCGCAAAACGCATGCGGACGTCTGAATGGAGCCTTACAGGGGCGTGATCAATGACTGTGGTGATCACCCCATATAGACTCCCTGATCACCCCCCTGTCATTGATTACCCCCCTGTCATTGATCACACCCCTGTAAAGCTCCATTCAGACGTCCGCATGATTTTTACGGATCCACTGATAGATGGATCGGATCCGCAAAACGCATACGGACGTCTGAATGGAGCCTTACAGGGGCGTGATCAATGACTGTGGTGATCACCCCATATAGACTCCCTGATCACCCCCCTGTCATTGATCACACCCCTGTAAAGCTCCATTCAGACGTCCGCATGATTTTTACGGATCCACTGATAGATGGATCGGATCCGCAAAACGCATACGGACGTCTGAATGGAGCCTTACAGGGGCGTGATCAATGACTGTGGTGATCACCCCATATAGACTCCCTGATCACCCCCCTGTCATTGATTACCCCCCTGTCATTGATCACACCCCTGTAAAGCTCCATTCAGACGTCCGCATGATTTTTACGGATCCACTGATAGATGGATCGGATCCGCAAAACGCATACGGACGTCTGAATGGAGCCTTACAGGGGCGTGATCAATGACTGTGGTGATCACCCCATATAGACTCCCTGATCACCCCCCTGTCATTGATTACCCCCCTGTCATTGATCACCCCCCTGTAAGGCTCCATTCAGAATTTTTTTTGGGCCCAAGTTAGCGGAAATTATATATTTTTTTCTTACAAAGTCTCATATTCCACTAACTTGTGTCAAAAAATAAAATCTCACATGAACTCACCATACCCCTCACGGAATCCAAATGCGTAAAATTTTTTAGGCATTTATATTCCAGACTTCTTCTCAGGCTTTAGGGCCCCTAGAATGCCAGGGCAGTATAAATACCCCACATGTGACCCCATTTCGGAAAGAAGACACCCCAAGGTATTCCGTGAGGGGCATATTGAGTCCATGAAAGATTGAAATTTTTGTCCCAAGTTAGCGGAAAGGGAGACTTTGTGAGAAAAAAAAAAAAAAATCAATTTCTGCTAACTTGTGCCAAAAAAAAAAAATTCGATGAACTCGCCATGCCCCTCATTGAATACCTTGGGGTGTCTTCTTTCCAAAATGGGGTCACATGTGGGGTATTTATACTGCCCTGGCATTCTAGGGGCCCTAAAGCGTGAGAAGAAGTCTGGGATCCAAATGTCTAAAAATGCCCTCATAAAATGAATGTGGGCCCCTTTGCGCATCTAGGCTGCAAAAAAGTGTCACACGTGGTATCGCCGTACTCAGGAGAAGTTGGGCAATGTGATTTGGGGTGTCATTTTACATATACCCATGCTGGGTGAGATAAATATCTTGGTCAAATGCCAACTTTGTATAAAAAAAATGGGAAAAGTTGTCTTTTGCCGAGATATTTCTCTCACCCAGCATGAGTATATGTAAAAAGACACCCCAAAACACATTCCCCAACTTCTCCTGAATACGGCGATACCACATGTGTGACACTTTTTGCAGCCTAGGTGGGCAAAGGAGCCCACATTCCAAAGAGCACCTTTAGGATTTCACAGGTCATTTACCTACTTACCACACATTAGGGCCCCTGGAAAATGCCAGGGCAGTATAACTACCCCACAAGTGACCCCATTTTGGAAAGAAGACACCCCAAGGTATTCCGTGAGGGGCATGGCGAGTTCCTAGAATTTTATATTTTTTGTCACAAGTTAGCGGAAAATGATGATTTTTTAATTTTTTTTTTTCCTTACAAAGTCTCATATTCCACTAACTTGTGACAAAAAATAAAAACTTCCATGAACTCACTATGCCCATCACGAAATACCTTGGGGTGTCTTCTTTCCAAAATGGGGTCACTTGTGGGGTAGTTATACTGCCCTGGCATTCTAGGGGCCCAAATGTGTGGTAAGAAGTTTGAAATCAAAATGTGTAAAAAATGACCAGTGAAATCCGAAAGGTGCTCTTTGGAATATGGGCCCCTTTGCCCACCTAGGCTGCAAAAAAGTGTCTCACATCTGGTATCTCTGTACTCAGGAGAAGTTGGGGAATGTGTTTTGGGGTGTCATTTTACATATACCCATGCTGGGTGAGAGAAATATCTTGGCAAAAGACAACTTTTCCCATTTTTTTTATACAAAGTTGGCATTTGACCAAGATATTTATCTCACCCAGCATGGGTATATGTAAAATGACACCCCAAAACACATTCCCCAACTTCTCCTGAATATGGAGATACCAGATGTGTGACACTTTTTTGCAGCCTAGGTGGGAAAAGGGGCCCACATTCCAAAGAGCACCTTTCGGATTTCACTGGCCATTTTTTACAGAATTTGATTTCAAACTCCTTACCACACATTTGGGCCCCTAGAATGCCAGGGCAGTAAACTACCCCACAAGTGACCCCATTTTGGAAAGAAGACACCCCAAGGTATTCCGTGAGGGGCATGGCGAGTTCCTAGAATTTTTTATTTTTTGTCACAAGTTAGTGGAAAATGATGATTTTTTTTTTTCTTACAAAGTCTCATATTCCACTAACTTGTGACAAAAAATAAAAACTTCCATGAACTCACTATGCCCATCAGCGAATACCTTGGGGTGCCTTTTTTCCAAAATGGGGTCACTTGTGGGGTAGTTATACTGCCCTGGCATTCTAGGGGCCCAAATGTGTGGTAAGAAGTTTGAAATCAAATTCTGTAAAAAATGGCCAGTGAAATCCTAAAGGTGCTCTTTGGAATGTGGGCCCCTTTGCCCACCTAGGCTGCAAAAAAGTGTCACACATGTGGTATCTCCGTATTCAGGAGAAGTTGGGGAATGTGTTTTGGGGTGTCATTTTACATATACCCATGCTGGGTGAGAGAAATATCTTGTCAAAAGACAACTTTTCCCATTTTTTTTATACAAAGTTGTCTTTTGCCAAGATATTTCTCTCACCCAGCATGGGTATATGTAAAATGACACCCCAAAACACATTCCCCAACTTCTCCTGAATACGGAGATACCACATGTGTGACACTTTTTTGCAGCCTAGGTGGGCAAAGGGGCCCACATTCCAAAGAGCACCTTTCGGATTTCACCGGCCATTTATTACAGAATTTGATTTCAAACTCCTTACAACACATTTGGGCCCCTAGAATGCCAGGGCAGTATAGCTACCCTACAAGTGACCCCATTTTGGAAAGAAGACACCCCAAGGTATTCGCTGATGGGCATAGTGAGTTCATAGAAGTTTTTATTTTTTGTCACAAGTTAGTGGAATATGAGACTTTGTAAGAAAAAATAAATAAATAAATAAAATCATCATTTTCCGCTAACTTGTGACAAAAAATAAAAAGTTCTATGAACTCACTATGCCCATCAGCGAATACCTTAGGGTGTCTACTTTCCGAAATGGGGTCATTTGTGGGGTGTTTGTACTGTCTGGCCATTGTAGAACCTCAGGAAACATGACAGGTGCTCAGAAAGTCAGAGCTGCTTCAAAAAGCGGAAATTCACATTTTTGTACCATAGTTTGTAAACGCTATAACTTTTACCCAAACCATTTTTTTTTTTTACCCAAACATTTTTTTTTTATCAAAGACATGTAGAAAAATAAATTTAGAGCAAAATTTATATATGGATGTCGTTTTTTTTTGCAAAATTTTACAACTGAAAGTGAAAAATGTCATTTTTTTGCAAAAAAATTGTTAAATTTCGATTAATAACAAAAAAAGTAAAAATGTCAGCAGCAATGAAATACCACCAAATGAAAGCTCTATTAGTGAGAAGAAAAGGAGGTAAAATTCATTTGGGTGGTAAGTTGCATGACCGAGCAATAAACGGTGAAAGTAGTGTAGGTCAGAAGTGTAAAAAGTGGCCTGGTCTTTCAGGGTGTTTAAGCTATAGGGGCTGAGGTGGTTAACACCAGGCCATCTTCCAAAAGTCTTCGCCTCACTGTGTGTGCAGATGCGTTCACACCTGCCTGCTGCCATTCCTGAGCAAGCTCTCCACTGGTGGCACTCCGATCCCGCAGCTGAATCCTCTTTAGGAGACGATCCTGGCGCTTGCTGGACTTTCTTGGACGCCCTGAAGCCTTCTTAACAAGAATTGAACCTCTTTCCTTGAAGTTCTTGATGATCCTATAAATTATTGATTGAGGTGCAATCTTAGTTGCCACAATATCCTTGCTGTGAAGCCATTTTTATGCAACGCAATGATGGCTGCACGCGTTTCTTTGCAGGTCACCATGGTTAACAATGGAAGAACAATGATTTCAAGCATCACCCTTCTTTTAACATGTCAAGTCTGCCATTTTAACCTAATCAGCCTAACATAATGATCTCCAGCCTTGTGCTCCTCAACATTCTCACCTGAGTTAACAAGACGATTACTGAAATGATCTCAGCAGGTCCTTTAATGACAGCAATGAAATACAGTGGAAAGTTTTTTTGGGGATTAGGTTAATTTTCATGGCAAAGAAGGACTATGCAATTCATCTGATCACTCTTCATAACATTCTGGAGTATATGCA
The DNA here is from genome assembly GCF_905171765.1 of Bufo bufo. NCBI lineage: Eukaryota > Metazoa > Chordata > Amphibia > Anura > Bufonidae > Bufo > Bufo bufo. Next base: position 136,627,650 of record NC_053394.1, on the reverse strand, counting down.
AATTGCTATTATAAAAACTTAAGCAGCAACTTTTCCAATTTCCAATATTTATCTAATTCTCAAAACTTTTGGCCACGACTGTATGCTCATCACCCTGGGTCTGGCTATGCTGGAGGTTTTAAAAAAAGGGGCAGCAATGATGGACAACCACTTTAACACACTGCTTAACCTCAAAGGCATACATATCATAGAGCCAGCTAGCATGGACCCACTATAGAAAGGGAGCCCAGCCCAGGTAGACTGGTTCACTTATTTAATGGGTGGTGACAACCTATGTAGGCATCTCTTCTCCACAGATCATACAAAATCAGCCAACAAGAATGTAGGATTTTACCAAGTATCCTGGAAAGGAGATGGGGTAAGCAAGAACCAAGTCCTTCTGTAACAGGGAGCCATAGGTGTGCGCACGGGGTGTGCCGGGTGTGCCTGGGCACACCCTAATCAAGCCGACTTGAGGTTTAGAATGTGCGCTCAGCCGCCGATTTCACTGTTCATTAGCGCAGGCAGCAGAGCAATACAGCTGATGCCTGAAATCTCCAATAACAGAGCTCTGTACATTACAGAGCTTTGTTATTAGGGAGGAGGCTGCTGATTGGCCAGTATCAGCTGGCTGCCCTGCCATTGGCTGATCCTCTCACACACCCTTCTCTCAGGAGCTGAACACAGCAGCAGTGGTAGCTTCCTTTTCAGTTATTATGAAAACAGGAAGCGCGCCACCCCTGCGCCATTGCCGGCTGCTGATGAAATGCCAGGGACAGCATAGGAACGGAGCCATCACCATGTGTCCAGGTGATGTGACAACAGAAGTGTCCTGCAGGCTTCTATCTACTACTGGGAGCTCAATGTGGAGCTTTATAAATGGAAAAACTAATAGCCAAGACAGAGGCTAAACAAAACCCTGCTTCTGACCCTTATGTTAAAACATAACTTTCATTTAAATGCTTCAACACCTAAAGGAAAAAACTGCTGTTTCTCTAGATAACCTTATGTTTATAGTAGTGGTAATAGAGTCTCAAGGGTCTATAAAAGCAGCTACACTATTTTTACAGACTTTTGAGACTCTATTAACACTACTATCAACATAAGGTCATCTAGAGAAAAAGCAGGTTTTTAAAATTCTTTTTTTTTCGTTTAGGTGTTAGAGCAATCTAATGAAAGTTATGTTTTAACACCTAAAAAAAAAAAACTACTGTTTCTGTAGATGACCTTATATTGATAGTAGTGTTAATAGAGTCTCAAAGGTTTATACAAATAGTGTAGCTGCTTTTATAAACCCTTGAGACTCTATTACTATCAACATAAGGTCATCTAGAGAAACAGCAGCTTTTTAAAATTATTTTCTTCCCTTAGGTGTTTAGGTATTAGAGCAATCAAATGAAAGTTATGTTTTAACATAAGAGCAGGAAAGGTAAGTGTTTTTTTATTTTATTTGGGGGCTGATGGGGGCACTGGGGGCTGAAAAGGGGCACTGAGGGCTGATATGAGGCACTGAGGAGCTAAAGAGGGGCATTTGGGGCTGATATGAGGCACGGGGCTGATATGAGGCACGGGGGGCTAATATAAGGCTCAGGGGGCTAATATGAGGCACTGGGGCTCTTATCTGAGGTCTGATTGGGGGTCATTCACATTGGGGTCTGATCTGAGGTCTTATTGGGGTCTTATTGACATTGGGGGTCTGATTGGGGCTGTCAGCTGAGGTCTGATTAACATTGGGGGTCTGATTGGTGGTCTGACCTCAGGTCTAATGATTTTTTTTTCTTATTGTCCCACTTTAAAACCTAGGTGCGACTTATAGAGCGAAAAATACGGGAAGTTTAAAAATGATTTCTTCTCCCTTCATTATATTGATAGTGCGGGTCTGTATGCATGTATGCAAAGTGTATTTGTGCATATATATGTGTGTGTATGTGTATATAATATATATACATACATACACACGCGCGCGCAGCTGCGCACGCCTATGCAGGGAGCTGTCATTAGTATAGGAGCTCTACCACCTCTACATAACATCTGAAGTGGTTTTCTTTCCATACTATCTGGTCACATTTTAATCTGGCATGAGACTATAAGGTGCACACATGCCAAACTCCCTACAGTGCTACCACCATTCAAGACAAATAAATCCTGTGCACAAGATTTGACAGAAAGTTAGTGGCCCAAGCCACTTTGTTTATATTATATATAATCCCCTATACATCCTATGAAAGACCGGGATAAATTGTGGCACCATTGCTAGCAGGACCCCGTGTCCACCTTGAGATACGCAAATCAGTACATTGCTGGAAGTGACCTCTTTGTCATTTGAGTCAGCTGCTGGCCACCTGCAGCTCTTCAAGCCATGGTTAAGCACCGCGATTCTGCCTTACTTGGTAACAAATAGCAGAAACATAGTAGAACAGTGGTGGTCCAACACCCGGCACCTCCACCGATCAGCTGTTGGAAGAGGCCATGGGTCTCCTGGCCTCCTTGCAGCTTACCAACAATGTTGGATTATAATAGGGGCGTTTGGGTAGACAGCCCTGGGTCCGTCATCTCTGTGGGGCCCAATGCCACTCCAAATGCCCACATGTACACAATGAATTCAGCAGAGCCTATCACACAGCTTCTGTCTAATGGCCACTCTCAGACAGTCCCCGCGTCCTCTCTCTTGCCACACTGCTGTGAAAATGAGAAGGTCAGAGGATCTGAGCGGCAAGAAGTAAGACGTGGCACCAGACTGTAGGTAGCATCTGCTACATTATCTGTACCCACAGAAGTTTCCTGCAGTCCTGTGTGCATGGAACATTTACTACATTATCTGTACCCATAGGGTTATCACTGTGTTATTTGGGGTTTTAACTAGGACTGCTGGGAACATCTACTACATTATCTGTACCCAGAGAGTTATCACTGTGTTATCTATGGTGTTACATAGGACTACAAGAAACATCTACTACATTATCTGTACTAGAACTGCAGGTGACATCTACTATCTGTACTCAGAGACTTATCACTATGTTATACACTGCGTGCAGAATTATTAGGCAAATTAGTATTTTGACCACATCATCCTCTTTATGCATGTTGTCTTACTGTAGTATACGGGAGTTGTAATACCCGTTACTACCAAAGGTCACTTGGTGTGCTGTCGTCCCTCCTAATTATGGGAAGTTGCTATATGTCAGTTTTATAAAATGTAATGTAATGTGTGTATTTTCCTGTCACTGAAACTTGCACTTACAGGCCTGCTAGGGGTGTCATTCCTACTTCTGGTCCATAGAGGGAGCTAGGGAGCCCTAGTTTATATAAGGCCAGACAGGGAAGTGCAAAGGGGACGGAGTCTAGTTTCAGTAAGCTACAGTTGGAGATTAGACAATGTCTGAGACAAGTCCAGGCCTGAAGCCTGCTGTTCAGGAGAAGATTCCCTCCTGAATACCCATATGCAGAAGCAGGAACATCTTAGCCTAAGGGCCTGAGGAACCATTCAGAAGCTAGGAGAGACTGAGGCAAAGATCAGAGGAGCCAGAGGTACTGAGAGAAACAGAGGAGGTACTTATTTAAGCCATAATCAAGGAGATAAAGCCAGACTTAGGTTAATGGGCCTTGGTGAAGAATTGCTACATTCCAGGATCAGACAGAGTTAGAGTGCAAGCTCCTTTGCTGCAAATCCTGTGTTCAACACTCTGTAATTACCCTGCTGTACTGAATTGCCTGCATCGACCGAATTGCAAAATCGACTGTATGCTGAGGAACTGCGTTTCCAATATTGTCTCTGCCTGCAAACTACTAAAGTTGAAGTTCTGTTTTAACACTACGTTTCCTCAATTTATTCCTGCATCCGCAAACGGCGTGCCACCGTTTACTTGGCACTGGCGTCACGAACTATTCCCTACCTATACCTGCCCTTGCAGAGAGTCAGCTGTACCAGGTTAGTGTATATTGCACTACATCACCCAGAAACACCTACTACACACAACTTGAGTACGCTGCACCTCTCTTTTGGCGTCACGAACATTTTCCTACCTATACCTGCCCTTGCAGAGAGTCAGCTGTACCAGGTTAGTGTATATTGCACTACATCACCCAGAAACACCTACTACACACAACTTGAGTACGCTGCACCTCTCTTTTGGCGTCACGAACAGGATACGCACGCTTTCTAGTGCAAGAAGCGTGAACTTTGTGCCTTATACCGTTGCCCTGTGACCAAAGTGACAATTTGCCTGTTTTATTCAAGTGGACTTTGTGGATTAAAAATCATACCCAAAGTGTGTCAAAAACTTCTAAAAAGCGCTGTGCAGTATTGCGCTGCACAGAGGAAGAAAATCGCCGCATTGGAGTGTGGTTTTGTGGACTTTAAACATTCCTGCTTGCCGTCAGTGAATAGACAGCGTTTGTACCTAAAGATGGCTGCTAGGCTTGCTGAATTTACTGCTGCGTCACCTTCATCCCGAAAAGGCGGGAAAAATTGGCGCCTTTCTGAGGAAAAAGCGGGAAGAAGGTCAAGGGCAGGCGCCACGGTTTATCTGGACATTTGCATGTCTGCCAGCATGGATACCGCCTTCCATATACTGGAATACCTGGGGGGCGGCTCCCCAGTGCAGTGGGAGGAGCTGGCTACTCTAATTGACGCGACCCTATCGCTCTCCTCAGAAGGATCGAGCATGTTGGATTGTGAGCAGAGTGTTGCTGCAGCGTCCGCACCTGAAAAAGAACAGATGTCTAATGTTGGTGTAGAGCCAGAGGAGGCTCCACCGGCCTATGCTCCGGGACCGGAGCAACCCGCCTGCCGCCCAAGGGAGAAAGAACCCGAGCCCTGCTATGGCTCGTGGAGGGACTTTTTCCAACCATCTTTTAAATGGTCATCCCTGATGGCGGAGATTCGAGAGGCCGCTATCAAGCGAAATACCAAGACTAAGATCGTGTATGAGGAATTGACCAAGACCATACATGAGAAGCATACACACACCCAACCCCGCCTGGAAAGGAGAAAGGGAGTGGTGCTGTCGTTTGACAAACCCCGTGGCTACGGGTTTATTCAGGACTATCTAACTGGCAGAGACCTCTATGTTAATCGAAGGTCTGTCAAAAGAGACTACCTCCCTTCGTACCAGCACAGCCTCCGCGAGGGAGAGGAAGTGGAGTACACCCCTGCCGAGGGCCTGCGAGGCCCTTATGCGACTGCTGTGACCCGTCCCAAGCGAGCACCTGAGGATTGGGAGGCAGAAGACAGAGAAGACTACTCTGGCTGCGAGCGAGAACCGGAACGCTCTCCAGAGCCGGCCCATCACGCCTTTCAGGAGCGGAGCTCCTTCATTGGGCCAAACGTCTTCTGGCAGCCAACCGTGTTGGAGAAATGGGTGAGCCCCTATCCTTCCCCCGAGCTGCCTCGTCGGGAGAAGACAATATCTGAGCTGGAGCAGTTAAAAGGACTTAGTGCTACCTTTGAGAACATCCGGATGGGACGGAGACCAGATGCAAGTCCAGAACCTGAAGAGGCCGAGTCCGCATCATCGGTGACTGTACCTGCGCCGGCGGCGCCAGCAGAGGACAGCGACTCCGACACAGAGAGCATCGGTGAGCAGATCGTCCGGCTGGAGGAGAAGTTGCGGGAGTTGCGTAAGACCTACACCGCCAGGATCCCGACACCGCCGAGGAAGGATGAGGTAAGGGTGCCTGTCACCACCCGCCGACCGCCTTCTGTTGTCACCGCTCCGTCAGTGCCCCAGACCGGACCCGCGATTGCCGTGAATTGCTGCACCCAGAGCACCGGACCGCTTGCTGCGGCGGTGCCAAGCATGTCACACCCTGCAGTGATCATACCAGGGCCGGCACGGTCCACCAGAGGGTTCACCCCTAGGCCTATGGGGCCAATACCTATTAGGGGCCCCTTTACCCTGCAGCTGCCCCCTGATACAGTCATGTGGGCCCATCCTCCTGTAGAGGACTACTACAGACGGTACCTGCCAGCAGAGCCAAGTAGCTACAATATGCCACTGTGATCAGCCTGCTAGGCCTTTGATTTATTTCTTCATAAGAAGTTGATGTTAACCCTTCCAGGACAGGAGTCCTATGTTGCTGGTCCTTTGTTGCAGCTGCCAGTTTGTCCACGGCTCAGTGGTAGGTGTTGACCACTGAAATCACAAAGTCAGCAAGGCCACGTTTGTTTCCAGGACCGCCTGCCTGCTTTTGTTACCCCACGCCAAGTTGTGCCTGTTCCTTTGTTGCACCTTTTACCCTTCACCCCCTTTTCAGGTTGATCAGGGGTATTACAGCACTTGTCTTTGCTGTCCGTTTGTTGTGCAACTTCATACTAAGGAACCGTGCCCGGAGACAGACTCAAAAGTACCTGAGCCTCTGAGATTCTTATTCTTTTAAAAATATTGTGCCCAGAGATGGACTCCACCACATGAGAGCCTCTGTGATTAATAAGAAATAACCTGGGTACGGACTCATGTTTGTTATTTGAGCCTCCAAGAACTTTTATACCGTTTTCTACTGTTTTATCATGGACTTATTCATTGTCATGGACTATCCTGGTTCTAATGTTACGCTGTGCCAGGTCAGCGCCCCCGTTCCATTCACTATCCTGAGAGAAGAGAACGACGCCCCTTGTCACTACCCTTCACCTTTGCCAATTGGACCTGATGTAAATGTAAATGCAGATGAATTACATGTATGTATGCCTGCATGTCTCTATTTTCTATTTCAGGTAGAGATTCCAGTTGGGCGACCCATGATGGAGTACGAGGTCGTACTCAGCTTAAAGCAGTGGGGTATGTAGTATACGGGAGTTGTAATACCCGTTACTACCAAAGGTCACTTGGTGTGCTGTCGTCCCTCCTAATTATGGGAAGTTGCTATATGTCAGTTTTATAAAATGTAATGTAATGTGTGTATTTTCCTGTCACTGAAACTTGCACTTACAGGCCTGCTAGGGGTGTCATTCCTACTTCTGGTCCATAGAGGGAGCTAGGGAGCCCTAGTTTATATAAGGCCAGACAGGGAAGTGCAAAGGGGACGGAGTCTAGTTTCAGTAAGCTACAGTTGGAGATTAGACAATGTCTGAGACAAGTCCAGGCCTGAAGCCTGCTGTTCAGGAGAAGATTCCCTCCTGAATACCCATATGCAGAAGCAGGAACATCTTAGCCTAAGGGCCTGAGGAACCATTCAGAAGCTAGGAGAGACTGAGGCAAAGATCAGAGGAGCCAGAGGTACTGAGAGAAACAGAGGAGGTACTTATTTAAGCCATAATCAAGGAGATAAAGCCAGACTTAGGTTAATGGGCCTTGGTGAAGAATTGCTACATTCCAGGATCAGACAGAGTTAGAGTGCAAGCTCCTTTGCTGCAAATCCTGTGTTCAACACTCTGTAATTACCCTGCTGTACTGAATTGCCTGCATCGACCGAATTGCAAAATCGACTGTATGCTGAGGAACTGCGTTTCCAATATTGTCTCTGCCTGCAAACTACTAAAGTTGAAGTTCTGTTTTAACACTACGTTTCCTCAATTTATTCCTGCATCCGCAAACGGCGTGCCACCGTTTACTTGGCACTGGCGTCACGAACTATTCCCTACCTATACCTGCCCTTGCAGAGAGTCAGCTGTACCAGGTTAGTGTATATTGCACTACATCACCCAGAAACACCTACTACACACAACTTGAGTACGCTGCACCTCTCTTTTGGCGTCACGAACATTTTCCTACCTATACCTGCCCTTGCAGAGAGTCAGCTGTACCAGGTTAGTGTATATTGCACTACATCACCCAGAAACACCTACTACACACAACTTGAGTACGCTGCATTACTCCAAGCTGTATAGGCTCGAAAGCCTACTACCAATTAAGCATATTAGGTGATGTGCATCTCTGTAATGAGAAGGGGTGTGGTCTAATGACATCAACACCCTATATTAGGTGTGCATAATTATTAGGCAACTTCCTTTCCTTTGGCAAAATGGGTCAAAAGAAGGACTTGACAGGCTCAGAAAAGTCAAAAATAGTGAGATATCTTGCAGAGGGATGCAGCATTCTTAAAATTGCAAAGCTTCTGAAGCGTGATCATCGAACAATCAAGCGTTTCATTCAAAATAGTCAACAGGGTCGCAAGAAGCGTGTGGAAAAACCAAGGCGCAAAATAACTGCCCATGAACTGAGAAAAGTCAAGCGTGCAGCTGCCAAGATGCCACTTGCCACCAGTTTGGCCATATTTCAGAGCTGCAACATCACTGGAGTGCCCAAAAGCACAAGGTGTGCAATACTCAGAGACATGGCCAAGGTAAGAAAGGCTGAAAGACGACCACCACTGAACAAGACACACAAGCTGAAACGTCAAGACTGGGCCAAGAAATATCTCAAGACTGATTTTTCTAAGGTTTTATGGACTGATGAAATGAGAGTGAGTCTTGATGGGCCAGATGGATGGGCCTGTGGCTGGATTGGTAAAGGGTAGAGAGCTCCAGTCTGACTCAGACGCCAGCAAGGTGAAGGTGGAGTACTGGTTTGGGCTGGTATCATCAAAGATGAGCTTGTGGGGCCTTTTCGGGTTGAGGATGGAGTCAAGCTCAACTCCCAGTCCTACTGCCAGTTTCTGGAAGACACCTTCCTCAAGCAGTGGTACAGGAAGAAGTCTGCATCCTTCAAGAAAACCATGATTTTCATGCAGGACAATGCTCCATCACACACGTCCAAGTACTCCACAGCGTGGCTGGCAAGAAAGGGTATAAAAGAAGAAAATCTAATGACATGGCCTCCTTGTTCACTTGATCGGAACCCCATTGAGAACCTGTGGTCCATCATCAAATGTGAGATTTACAAGGAGGGAAAACAGTACACCTCTCTGAACAGTGTCTGGGAGGCTGTGGTTGCTGCTGCACGCAATGTTGATGGTGAACAGATCAAAACACTGACAGAATCCATGGATGGCAGGCTTTTGAGTGTCCTTGCAAAGAAAGGTGGCTATATTGGTCACTGATTTGTTTTTGTTTTGTTTTTGAATGTCAGAAATGTATATTTGTGAATGTTGAGATGTTATATTGGTTTCACTGGTAAAAATAAATAATTGAAATGGGTATATATTTGTTTTTTGTTAAGTTGCCTAATAATTATGCACAGTAATAGTCACCTGCACACACAGATATCCCCCTAAAATAGCTAAAACTAAAAACTACTTCCAAAAATATTCAGCTTTGATATTAATGAGTTTTTTGGGTTCATTGAGAACATGGTTGTTGTTCAATAATAAAATGAATCCTCAAAAATACAACTTGCCTAATAATTCTGCACTCCCTGTATATGGTGCTACATAAGACTGTATGTACTTGGACTATGAGAACAAATAATGTAGTAGATGTTCCGTGCAGTCTTACATAACACTACAGATTACACAGTGATAGCTCTCTGAGTACAGATCATGTAGTAGTAGTCATGTGCTGTCCTATGTAATAGCATAGATAACACAGTGATAGCTCTCTGAGTTCAGATAATGTAGCAGATGGTATCTGCAGCCCTATGTAACATTACAGATAACATACGTTTCTCTGGAATCCTCAGGATAGGTCATCAATATGAGATTGGCAGGGTCTGACTCCCAGCACCCCTGTCGATCACCTGTTTGAGGGGACCATTGTGCTCCAGTGAGTATCATGGCCTCCTCACAGCTTACCAAGCACAGCACTGTCCATTTGATAGCGGCTGTGCTTGGAATTGCAGCTCAGTCCTATTCACTTGGGTGAAACTGAGCTTCTCCTTGGTCATTTGACTGATGACTGTGATGTCACATGGCCTAGGAAGAGAAAAATAAATCACTATTGGGCAGCACACGGAAGGGGAGATGTCAGGGGAAAATGGAGGGAGGGCGGCCTGAGTTGGATAGAAAGCCCAGGCCTATGATTCACAGCGTCATCCGTTCAATAGTGACTGTGCTTGGCATTGAATGGGATTGAGCTGCGCCTAGGCCATGTGACCGATGAATGTGCCCACTGATCTGATATTGATGACCTATATCTAGTATTCTGGCAATACTACTCTACTAGTCACGTCTTGTCACCCGGCACATGTTATCAACAATATCCTCTATTTGGAGATGGTTCGTCTGTGTAGGAACTGTTCCTCCACAGACTCCTTTGCTGAAGAATTTGCAGGGGTAATGACCAGATTGAAAAATAGGGGATACTCTGAGGTGGGCCTTAACAAGGCCAACCAGAAGGCCCAGTCTTTGAACTGTACTGATTTAATTTGTGACAAACTTTTATATAAGAAGAAAGATGTGTCTGATAGAGTTGAGCGAACCCGAACTGTAAAGTTCGGGTTCGTACCGAACTTTAGGCTTTTCGGCACCCGGACCCGAACCCGAACATTTACGTAAAAGTTCGGGTTCAGTGTTCAGCAATTTTTATGGTGCTTTTTGAAAGGCTGCAAAGCAGCCAATCAACAAGCGTCAAACTACTTGCCCCAAAAGGCCATCACAGCCATGCCTACTATTGGCATGGCTGTGATTGGCCAACTGCAGCATGCGACCTCAGCCTCTATTTAAGCAGGAGTCACTTAGCGCCGCCCGTCACTCTGCTCGGATTAGTGTAGGGAGAGGCTGCAGCTGCTGTTAGGGAGAGATTAGGGAGCGATCTTATCAAGAACTGGTTTATGTACTCAGCGATCTACAGAAAAAGTGTTTTGTGGGTGCAGTGCACCATTTTTTCAAGCCTGCCCTGAGCCAACTACTGCTGAAAACGAACTTTTTTTTCTTCATTTCATCAATATCAATACCTGATCGGCAGCCATTTTATGCAACGATAGTGCACCAGCATAGGCTATCTGCAAGTCCAGAAATACAGTTTTGGCATACTAGGGTGAAAAAAACCTCTAATATACTGCACATCTGGGATTAGACAAGAATAAGTGACTGTCACATTTAGGACAGAAATACAGCTTTTTGGTTAGGGTGAAAAAAGCCTCTAATACACTGCACATCTGTGATTACACGTGCATAAGTCACTGTCACATTTAGGACAGAAATACAGCTTTTTGGTTACATACTGCACATCTGTGATTACACGTGCATAAGTCACTGTCACAATTAGGACAGAAATACAGCTTTTTTCTTACTGGGGTGAAAAAACCCTCTGATATACTGCACATCTGGGATTACACGTGCATAAGTGATTGTCACATTTAGGCCATAAATACGGCTTTGGCATACTGGGGTGAAAAAAGCCTCTCATATACTGCACATCTGGGATTACACGTTCATAAGTAACTGTCACATTTAGGCCATAAATACGGCTTCGGCATACTGGGGTGAAAAAAGCCTCTCATATACTGCACATCTGGGATTACACATGCATAAGTGACTGTCACATTTAGGCCATAAATACGGCTTTGGCATACTGGGGTGAAAAAAGCCTCTCATATACTGCATATCTGGGATTACACGTGCATAAGTGACTGTCACATTTAGGACAGAAATACAGCTTTTTGGTTAGGGTGAAAAAACCCTCTAATATACTGCACATCTGGGATTAAACAAGCATAAGTAACTGTCACATTTAGGCCATAAATACGGCTTTGGCATACTGGGGTAAAAAGCCTCTCATATACTGCACATCTGGGATTACACGTCCATAAGTGACTGTCACATTTAGGACAGAAATACAGCTTTTTGGTTAGGGTGAAAAAACCCTCTAATATACTGCACATCTGGGATTAGACAAGCATAAGTGACTGTCACATTTAGGACAGAAATACAGCTTTTTGGTTAGGGTGAAAAAACCCTCTAATATACTGCACATCTGGGATTACACGTGCATAAGTGATTGTCACATTTAGGCCATAAATACGGCTTTGGCATACTCGGGTGAAAAAAGCCTCTCCTATACTGCACATCTGGGATTAGACAAGCATAAGTGACTGTCACATTTAGGACAGAAATACAGCTTTTTGGTTAGGGTGAAAAAACCCTCTAATATACTGCACATCTGGGATTAGACAAGCATAAGTGACTGTCACATTTAGGCCAGAAATACGGCTTTGGCATACTGGGGTGAAAAAAGCCTCTCATATACTGCACATCTGGGAATACACGTGCATAAGTGACTGTCACATTTAGGCCATAAATACGCTTTGGCATACTGGGGTGGAAAAAGCCTCTCATATACTGCACATCTGGGATTACATGTTCATAAGTGACTGTCACATTTAGGACAGAAATACAGCTTTTTGGTTAGGGTGAAAAAACCCTGTAATATACTGCACATCTGGGATTAGACAAGCATAAGTGACTGTCACATTTAGGCCATAAATACGGCTTTTTGGTTACTGGGGTGAAAAAACCTGTAATATATTGCACATCTGGGATTACACGTGCATAAGTGACTGTCACATTTAGGCCATAAATACGGCTTTGGCATACTGGGGTGAAAAAAGCCTCTCATATACTGCACATCTGGGATTACACGTGCATAAGTGACTGTCACATTTAGGACAGAAATACAGCTTTTTGGTTAGGGTGAAAAAACCCTCTAATATACTGCACATCTGGGATTGGACAAACATAAGTGACTGTCACATTTAGGACAGAAATACAGCTTTTTGGATAGGGTGAAAAAACCCTCTAATATACTGCACATCTGGGATTACACGTGCATAAGTGACTGTCACATTTAGGACAGAAATACGGCTTTTTGGTTACTGGGGTGAAAAAACCCTCTGATATAGTGCACATCTGGGATAAAACGTGTATAAGTGAGTGTTACATTTAGGCCACAAATGCCGCTGTCACATAGAGTAAAAAAAATAATAATAGAGTGCAATACCCTACATCAGGGTTTATATTGGCGGTTAATTATTTTTAACATACTTAACCACTTTTTACTTTGCTTTGTGAACGCTAACTATGAGGTAAACATCTAATAAGGGACGCGGTCATGGTCGTAGTGGTGGTGTTGGTGGAGCCTCTGGTGCAGGGAGAGGACGTGGCCGTTCTGCCACAGCTACACGTCCTACTGAACCTACTACCTCAGGTCCCAGTAGCCGCCAGAATCTACAGCGATATTTGGTCGGGCCTAATGCCGTTCTAAGGATGGTAAGGCCTGAGCAAGTATAGGCGCTAGTCAATTGGGTGGCCGACAGTGGATCCAGCACGTTCACATTATCTCCCACCCAGTCTTCTGCAGAAAGCGCACAGGTGGGGCCTGAAACCCATGCCCATCAGTCTGTCACATCACCCCCGTGCATATCGGGGAACCTGTCTGAGCCTCAAGTCATGCAGCAGTCTCTAATGCTGTTTGAAGACTCTGCTGGCAGGGTTTCCCAAGGGCATCCACCTAGCCCTTCCCCAGGGGTGGAAGACATAGAATGCACTGACGCACAACCACTTATGTTTCCTGATGAGGTAATGGGAATACCACCTCAGCACGTCTCTGATGATGACGAAACACAGGTGCCAACTGCTGCGTCTTTTTGCAGTGTGCAGACCGAAAAGGATGTCAGGGAGGAAGACTGGGTGGAAGACGATGCAGGGGACGATGAGGTCCTAGACCCCACATGGAATGAAGGTCGTGCCACTGACTTTCAGAGTTCGGAGGAAGAGGCAGTGGTGAGACCGAGCCAACAGCGTAGCAAAAGCGGGAGCAGGGTGCAAAAGCAGAGCAGTCATCGCCAAAACAGTTTGCCTGCTACTGGCCACCATCAACAGGGACCGAGCACACCAAAGGCAGCTTCAAGGAGTTCCCTGGCATGGCACTTCTTCACACAATGTGCTGACGACAAGACCCGAGTGGTTTGCACGCTGTGACATCAGAGCCTGAAGCGAAGCATTAACGATCTGAACCTCAGCACAACCTGCATGACCAGGCATCTACATGCGAGACACGGGCTGCAGTGGAGTAAGCACCTTAAAAACCAAGAAAGGGCTCAGGCCCCTCCTGCTCCCTCTTCTGCTGCTGCCTCGGCCTCTTCCTCCGCCTCTGGAGGAACGTTGGCACCTGCCGCCCAGCAAACAGAGGATGTGCCACCAACAACACCACCTCCGTCACCAAGCATCTCCACCATGTCACACGGAAGAGTTCAGCTCTCCATCTCACAAACCTTTGAGAGAAAGCGTAAATTCCCACCTAGCCACCTAGGTGGGATGGACACCTAGGCTAGCAAACTGCTGGCCTTTGAAATGCTGTCATTCAGGCTGGTGGAGATGGACAGCTTTAAACAGCTCATGTCGCTTGCTGTCCCACAGTACATCGTTCCCAGCCACCATTACTTCTCCCGGAGAGCCATGCCCCCCCTGCACAACCATCGGATAAAATCATATGTGCACTGCGCAACGCCATCTGTGGCAAGGTCCACCTAACCACAGATACGTGGACCAGTAAGCACGGCCAGGGATGCTATATCTCCCTAACTGCACACTGGGTAAATGTAGTGGTGGCTGGGCCCCAGGTGGAGAGCTGTTTGGCGCACGTCCTTCTGCCGCCAAGGATCGCAGGGCATCATTCTTTGCCTCCTGTTGCCTCCTCTTTCTACTCGGCTTCCTCCTCCTCTTCTTCCACCTCGTCATCCGGTCAGCGACAGACCTTCACCACCAACTTCAGCACAGCCACGGGTAAACGTCAGCAGGCCGTTCTGAAACTGATGTGTTTGGGGGACAGGCCCCACACTGCGCAGGAGTTGTGGCGGGGTATAGAACAACAGACCGACGAGTGGTTGCTGCCAGTGCGTCTCAAGCCCGGCCTGGTGGTGTGCGATAATGGGCAAATCTTGTTTCAGCTCTGGGACTAGCCGGTTTGACGCACATCCCTTGCCTGACGCATGTGCTGAATTTGGTGGTGCAGAAATTCATTCACAACTACCCCGACATGTCTGAGCTGCTGCATAAAGTGCGGGCCGTCTGTGCGCGCTTTCGGCGTTCTCACCCTGCTGCTGCTCGCCTGTCAGCGCTGCAGCGTAACTTCGGCCTTCCCGCCGACCGCGTCATATGCGACGTGCCCACCAGGTGGAACTCCACCTTGCACATGCTGGAGAGACTGTGCGAGCAGCAGCAGGCCATAGTGGAGTTTCAGCTGCAGCACGCACGGGTGAGTCGCACTGCGGAACAGCACCACTTCACCACCAATGACTGGGCCTCCATGTGAGACCTGTGTGCCCTGTTGCGCTATTTCGAGTACTCCACCAACATGGCCAGTGGCGATGACGCCATTATCAGCGTTACAATACCACTTCTATGTCTCCTTGAGAAAAAACTTAGGGCGATAATGGAAGAGGATGTGGCCCAGGACGAGGAGGAGGAAGAGGGGTCATCTCTAACACTTTCAGGCCAGTCTTTTAGAAGTGGCTCAGAAAGAGGATTTTTGCAACAGCAGAGGCCAGGTACAAATTTGGCCAGCCAGGGCCCACTACTGGAGGACGAGGAGGAGGTTGGGGATGAAGCATGTTCACAGCGGGGTGGCATTCAACGCAGCTCGGGCCCATCACTGGTGCGTGGCTGGGGGGATACGGAGGACGCAGACGATACGCCTCCCAAAGAGGACAGCTTGTCCTTACCTCTGGGCAGCCTGGCACACATGAGCGACTACATGCTGCAGTGCCTGCGCAACGACTGCAGAGTTGCCCATATTTTAACGTGTGCTGACTACTGGGTAGCCATCCTGCTGGATCCCCGTTACAAAGACAATGTGCCGTCCTTAATTCCCTCACTGGAGCGTGATCGGAAGATGCGCGACTACAGGCGCACGCTGGTAGACGCGCTCCTGAGAGCATTCCCGACTGACACCTCAGAAGGCAGGGTTAGCATGGCCGACATGTGGAAAACCTTTGTCTGCTGGTATGGAGTGTGTTAGCAGGAGGAAGCATTTGAACAACATGGTGGAATAGTACCTGTGCACACGACTACACGTACTGACTGATGGTTCTGCCCCATTCAACTTCTGGGTCTCCAAATTGTCCACATGGCCAGAGCTTGCCCTGTATGCCTTGGAGGTGCTGGCCTGCCCTGCAGCCAGTGTACTCTCTGAACGTGTATTTAGCACGGCAGGAGGCGTCATTACAGACAGACGCAGCCGCCTGTCCACAGCCAACGTGGACAAGCTCACGTTCATTAAAATAAACCAGGCTTGGATCCCACAAGACTTGTCTGTACCTTGTGCAGAATAGACATTTATACCACCATCAAACATACATTCTTGTACTCAAGTCAAGTGCAATGATTCTTTGTTTTCTTTTTTTTTATTTGGCCCAATATTTTGGGGGCTACCTACCCAATAAAAAATTAAAAAAAACATTGTTGGCTACCTGTTCCTCCTCTATTGCTGCCTCCACTTACAACACCACATTCACCGCCTCCTCAACCTCCGACTCCATATCCACCTCCTTCTCTGAGTTGCAGGTTAATAATTTGTAATTTTTAGTTATTTTATTTCATTTTAAGTTATTTCCCTATCCACATTTGTTTGCAGAGCAATTGCCATGCTCTTAAGCACATTTTACTGCCTTTTACATCCCTCTAGCCTTTTCAAGGACTATTTTAGAGCCATTTTAATTCAAAAAGTCCCAATTTTAGTGCCCTAAATTGAAAAAAAATCTTATTTTCAATTGTTGGGTGACATTTTACCATTTTTGGCGTATACAAAACCCTGCTGTGCCTGGGTGACAGGGGCCTAAATCTCTCAAAATCCTCTGTTGTATTGCTGGGTGACATGAACCCCCTTTTGCCGTGAATGAACCCCTGCTCTGCATTGCTGACAGGGGCCTAAATCTTTCAAAATCCTCTGTTGTATTGCTGGGTGACATGAACCCCCTTTTGCCGTGAATGAACCCCTGCTCTGCATTGCTGACAGGGGCCTAAATCTCTCAAAATCCTCTGTTGTATTGCTGGGTGACATGTACCCCCTTTTGCCGTGAATGAACCCCTGCTCTGCATTGCTGACAGGGGCCTAAATCTCTCAAAATCCTCTGTTGTATTGCTGGGTGACATGAACCCCCTTTTGCCGTGAATGAACCCCTGCTCTGCATTGTTGACAGGGGCCTAAATCTCTCAAAATCCTCTGTTGTATTGCTGGGTGACATGTACCCCCTTTCGCCGTGAATGAACCCCTGCTCTGCATTCCTGACAGGGGCCTAAATCTTTCCAAATCCTCTGTTGTATTGCTGGGTGACATGTACCCCCTTTTGCCGTGAATGAACCTCTGCTCTGCATTGCTGACAGGGGCCTAAATCTCTAAAAATCCTCTGTTGTATTGCTGGGTGACATGAACCCCCTTTTGCCGTGAATGAACCCCTGCTCTGCATTGTTGACAGGGGCCTAAATCTCTCAAAATCCTCTGTTGTATTGCTGGGTGACATGAACCCCCTTTTGCCGTGAATGAACCCTTACTGTGCCTGGGTGACAGGGGCCTAAATCTCTCAAAATCCTCTGTTCTATTGCTGGGTGACATGTACCCCCTTTTGCCGTGAATGAACCCCTGCTCTGCATTGCTGACAGGGGCCTAAATCTCTCAAAATCCTCTGTTGTATTGCTGGGTGACATGAATCCCCTTTTGCCGTGAATGAACCCTTAGGGTCCATTCACACGTCCGTTGTTTCTTTCCTGATCTGTTCCGTTTTTTGCAGAACAGATCTGGACCAGATCTGGACCCATTCATTTTCAATGGGTCCTGAAAAAAAACGGACAGCTCAATGTCTGATTTTTTTTCAGGACCCATTGAAAATGAATGGGTCCAGATCTGGTCCAGATCTGTTCAGCAAAAAACGGAACAGATCAGGAAAGAAACAACGGACGTGTGAATAAGGCCTTACTGTGCCTGGGTGACAGGGGCCTAAATCTCTCAAAATCCTCTGTTCTATTGCTGGGTGACATGTACCCCCTTTTGCCGTGAATTAACCCCTGCTCTTCATTGCTGACAGGGGCCTAAATCTCTCAAAATCCTGTGTTGTATTGCTGGGTGACATGAAAGCCCCTTTTGCCGTGAATGAACCCCTGCTCTGCATTGCTGACAGGGAACTAAATTTAGTGAAAACATCTGTTACTGATCGGAAGATGCGCGACTACAAGCAAACGCTGCTGATGGCATTCCCACCTGACAGCGGGGGCACAGTGGAAGCACAAGGCGAAGGCAGAGGAGGAGGAAGAGGTCGCCAACGCAGCTGGGGCACCACCAGCACCTGAGAAGGCAGGGTTAGCATGGCCCAAATGTGGAACAGCTTTGTCAGCCTTGGAGGTGCTGACCTGCCCTGCAGCCAGTGTATACTGTGAACGTGTGAACGTGTGCACGGCAGAGAGCATTATCACAGGCCGCAGCCAATGTGGACAAGCTTACGTTTATTAAAATGAACCAGGCATGGATCCCACAGGACTTGTCCGTGCCTTGTGCAGAATAGACATTTATACCAGCCTCACCCACCCATTCTTGTACTTAAGTGCACTTATTCTTAGTTTTATTTTGTTATATGTCCCAATTTAAAAATAAAAATAACACAAATCAGTGTTGGCTACCTATTTCTCCTTCACCGCCGCTTCCACCTACACCGCCACGTCAACCTACACCGCCACATCCACCCATCCACCGCCTCCTCAACCTCCTACTCCTAGATCCAGATTGTTATTTTAAATTTTTCTGTATTTTATGTTATTTTAACCACTTGCCATCTGGGCCATTTGCCCCCTTCCTGACCAGGCCTAATTTTGCAAAACTGACATATCTCACTTTATGTGGTAATAACTTTGGAACGCCTTTACTTATCCAAGTCATTCAGAGATTGTTTTCTCGTGACACATTGTACTTCATGTCATTAATTTGAGTCAAAATATTTCACATTTATTTATGAAAAAATCCGAAATTTGCCCAAAATTTCGAAAAATTCGCAATTTTCTAAATTTCAATTTCTCTGCTTTTAAAACAGAAAGTGATACCTCCTAAAATATTTATTACTTAACATTCCCCATATGTCTACTTTATGTTGGCATCATTTTGGAAATGTCATTTTATTTTTTTAGGACGTTAGAAGGCTTAGAAGTTTAGAAGCAATTCTTTAAATTTTTAAGAAAATTGCCAAAACCCACTTTTTAAGGACCAGTTCAGGTCTGAAGTCACTTTGTGGGGCCTACATAGTGGATACCCCCATAAATGACCCCATTGTAGAAACTACACCCCTCAAGTTACTTAAAACCGATTTTAGAAAACTTTGTTAACCCTTTAGGCGTTCCACAAGAATTAAAGGAAAATGACCCCATTGTAGAAACTACACCCCTCAAGTTACTTAAAACCGATTTTAGAAAACTTTGTTAACCCTTTAGGCGTTCCACAAGAATTAAAGGAAAATGGAGATCAAATTTCACTTTTTTGGCAGATTTTCCATTTTAATCAAATTTTTTCTTTAACACATCGATGGTTAACAGCCAAACGAAACTCAATATTTATTACCCAGATTCTGCTGTTTACATAAACACCCCACATGTAGTCATAAACTGCTGTATGGGCACACGGCAGGGCGCAGAAGAAAAGGAACTCCACATGGTTTTTAGATGCCATGTCCCATTTGAAGCCCCCTGATGCACCCTTACAGTAGAAACTCCCAAGAAGTGATCCCATTTTGGAAACTAGGGGATAAGGTGCCAGTTTAATTGCTTCTATTTTTGGGTACATATGATTTTTTGATCATTCATTATAACACTTTATGGGGCAAGGTGACCAAAAAATTTGTTGTTTTAGCACAGTTTCTATTTATTTATTTTTATAGCGTTCACCTGAGGGGTTCAGTCAAGTGACATTTTTATAGAGCAGATTGTTACGGACGTGGCGATACCTAATATGTATACTTTTTCTTATTTATTAAAGTTTTACACAATAATAGCATTTTTGAAACAAAAAAATTATGTTTTAATGTGTCCATGTTCTGAGAGCTATAGTTTTTTTATTTTTTGAGAGATTTTCTTATGTAGGGGCTCATTTTTTGCGGGATGAGGTGATGGTTTTATTGGTGCCATTTTGTGGGACATATGCGTTTTTGATCACTTGGTGTTGCAGTTTTTGTGATGTAAGGTGACAAAAATTGCTTGTTTTGACATAGTTTTTTTTTTTTTTTTACGGTGTTCACCCGAGGGGTTAGGTCATGTGATATTTTTATAGAGCTGGTTTTTACGGACGCGGCAATACCAAATATGTCTATTTTATTTAATTTTTTTCTATTTTTAACCTTTTTTTTTTTATTCCTTACTTGGGGAATTTTTTTTTTTACATGTGAAACATTTTTTTATTTTTATTTTTTCAACCCTTTATTTTTATTTTTTTTATTTTACACTTTTCGTCCCCCATAAGGTCATACAAGACCTCTGGGGGACATTTACTTCACTTTTTCTTATTTTTTTTCACTGTTGATTTCTCCTGTAACTGGGGCTGACATAGTAGCCCCAGTTACAGGAGAAATACACCCCCCCAGAGAGGCTGTACAGCATAATTCAGCGCTGTACAGCCTCAGTGCAGGGCTGATCGAGGTCTCTGAAAGGCCTCACACAGCTCCTGCACTCTCCGGTCCCGGCGGTCACATGACCGCCGGGCCGGAACAGGAAGCGCATAGCGCTTCCTGCTCTGCATACACAGCACTCGGTGAGCGCTGTGTATGCAGCGATCCAGAAGGCAGGTACACCTGGGCACTGTCCCTGCCTTCTCTCTGGGTTGCCCTGCTGTCACTGACAGCGGGCAACCCGATCAGCAGCTGCACGATTAGCGTGCAGCTGCAGTTTCTGAACAGACGTTCTGGAATGTCCATTCAGAAATAGAGATCCACCTCCCGGACGTTTATATCCTATGGGCGGACGGGAGGTGGTTTTGCAGCCCTCTAGCCCTTTCCAGGACTATTTTCGAGCCATTTTAGTGCCCAAAAGTTCGGGTCCTCATTGACTTCAATGGGGTTCGGGTTCGGGGTCAAGTTCGGGTCCCGAACCCGAACTCTTTTTTCAAGTTCGGCCGAACCTGCCGAACATCCAGGTGTCCGCTCAACTCTAGTGTCTGATTTGAAGAGGAAAGTAAAGGTGAATTTGCACCTTGTGAGGAGAAGCTGATTGTCGAGAAGGAAGCGTTCTTTCCCAACAGTCAGCTGCTCGTTAAGTGGAGGTGAAGCTCTGCATTTACATACAGCGATCTCCTTCACAGTATGAGGACATGCACCGGGTGCTTCTATCGCTCGTACAGATACAAACTCATTGCTCCTGGGCAGCAGAGTGCTGTTTAGAAAGGACGATTTCCTGCCCGGGAACCACTATCATGGTGCCCACACCAACGATCATTTGATCCGATGAATCAACATTTCGCTCATTCATCGGGTGACCTGCGGCACCTTTAGACGGGCAGATTATCCGGAATGTGCATTCATAGAAACCAATATTCAGGACATGTAAATACAAATTAAGTATTCTTATCAAATACCTCTCTATCTTAATACAGGATGATTCATTACCTGACATTGTTTCACTGGGTGTTTCAGTTGGAACGCTCACATTGGGCTCCCTGTTGTCCCCTAGGTTATCTTTTCCTGGATGTTTTAATTGTGGGAGTACTAAGTGATTTTCATACTAAGGAGGTTGTTCATGAATGGAGCGGGGTGGGGGTGGGGGGAGATTAGGTGGTTTGGCAAACGTCCCCACTCAGCCTGACCTGTAAAGGGAAGATTGCTTACCTGCTTCCCAGTGCTGGCTCCCTGCTCCTTCTCTTTCACCCCTGTGATGCTCTGATGTGTTCCCTTGCTGTAAACATTTGATTTGACATTGTGTGACCATTTGTCATGATGTAAGAGGAGCCGGTCACCATCGCAGCCGGTAAGCGGCTGCATCAATGTCAGACTAGATGTTTACATTAAAGAGCCCAGCAGAGCATCGCAAGTCGGGAGAAGGAGGAGCGGCTGGAAGTAGGTAAGTAACCTTGCCTTCACAGGTCCGGCCAAATGTGGGGGGGTTATTAAAACCCCCCATTCGTGCAAACCTTTTAAGTATCACACAACGACTGGGTATGAACTCCCGCCATGATCTTAATCATTGTTATTGATTTACAATCAGAGGCGGCTCTAGACTTTGTGAGGCCTTAGGCGAAAGTCGAACATGAGGCCCCCACGAACACAAGATATGCAAGCCATAATAAAGATTAACCCTGGCTGCACTGTATGTGACATCACTGTGCATATTAACCCTGTACTGTGACTAACAGTACAGGGTCAACATGCACAGTGAGTGACATCACAGTACACGGTATACATACACAGTGATGTCACAGTCAGGGTTAAGCAGCTGCATGCTTGCAGCACATAGTACAGGGCAGGGACGTGCACAGACATTTTTAAGGCCAGGGGCTTAAAGGGAACCTGTCACCGGGATTTTGTGTATAGAGCTGAGGACATGGGTTGCTAGATGGCCGCTAGCACATCCGCAATATCCAGTCCCCATAGCTCTGTGTGCTTTTATTGTGTAAAAAAACCCGATTTGATACATATGCAAATTACCCTGAGATGAGTCCTGTCCCTGACTCATCTCACATACAGGACACATCTCAGGTTAATTTGCATATGTATCAAATCGGTTTTTTTACACAATAAAAGCACACAGAGCTATGGGGACTGGATATTGCGGATGTGCTAGCGGCCATCTAGCAACCCATGTCCTCAGCTCTATACACAAAATCCCGGTGACAGGTTCCCTTTAAGTAAAAAAAAGGGCACTTGTCATAATTTCAAAAAATGACTGCCCACATACATGATACAACACTGTCTGCCCACATACATGATGCCACATGGAGGGACACTTCCAGATTGTTTTGTGGTGGCGGACAGAAGATAATGTGGTGCTTATAGAACAGACTATAGAGGTAGAGGTAGGTATACTGTATATTGTGTGGCACAGTGTATGCTATATGTGTATAACATAAACATATTTCACATGAAAACGTACAATTACTTGGCTTGGCCCTTGGGGATCTCGGACGCCACTTCCACACTTTGGCGGAGGGGGGGGGGGTGGGCTCGGTGGAGCTGATCTTGTGTTTTATCCTAATGAGAAAGATTTCATAATAAGGATTTAGAGAAGGGACAGAGGGATAGCAGAGCAGAGAGAGGCTGGTGCTGCTACTAGGGGGTCATACCATGGGGGAGTAATAAAGCCCACCATAATGCCCCCCCATTAGTAATAATTCTCCTTATAATGTGACAGTGCAAAAAATACCCCCTTGTAATGCCACCAGTTGAGCTAATGTTCCCATAGTGTCCCCCATAATGTGCCAGTATAAAATACCCCTATATAGTGGCCCCAGTAAATGCCTGTGGTGAAACCAACCTCGCCACTGGGTGCTGGAGAAGCCCGGTTGCCAGCCTCTTGACCCAGGATTATGGGCCCTCTCATCAGCCCATGCTAAACTTAAACCCCATGGCGATTTGACTGTGTTTGTGGCATCTGAGCGCTGTTCGGATATATTGAGCGCTCAGATCCAAGCCATCTGGGGATATGTTAAATGTCTATGTTTTATGCAATAGCTGCACAGTTAAATATTCTTATGTCTTTTATTGTCTTTTGCTACCATGTGGCTAATGGAGTTTTGCCTCTGCCCTTGGAGATAAATTGGATTACTTCCCAATTGTCTCCAGGACAGAAGACATTGTGTAAAACTGTGTATTCTGCTGCCTGTGATAATTACATTAACCCATTGTGTAAGGTAATTGTATCACAGGCAGAGGGGAGGATTTTGTGTGGGAGTGTCTGAGTGTATTGTACGGGGTTACTGGTTGTTTTAAAAAACCCTGTGGGTGGTACTAATGTGTAAAAATGTGTATATAAGAACAATAAACACACAACTCTGGCTGTCCACTGCTTTACCCTCAACACAGAGCTTGGTCTCGTTCTTGGGGGGATTGTATGCTGTTCTAGTTCGACTGCTAGGAGTGTAAACCTTTTATATGGTTTTTCCTATTCGGCTGTATGCAGCATTTATATGGTTTCCAGTTCGGGAGATTGGCATCTTTAGTAGCTGCCTTTGCATCTGGAAAGGGAATATCGCATAAACTGCGTTTACCCCCTTTTGTGCCCGGGGTGCCATTACAATGCCCCATAGTGCTCTACTCCCCCTTGCTCCTAGTGCCCCCCATAATGTACCAGTATAAAATACCCCTTCTTTGTGCCCCCCGGAGATGACCCCATAGTACTCCTCTCCCCCCTTCCCCATAGTATTCACCATAATGTGTCCCAGTATAAAATGCTACTGTACAAAGCCCTCCATATAACATACCCCTTCTTTGTGGCCTCAGTAGATGCCCTATAGTGCCCACCCTCATTTTTACATCACCCCCTTCGCGTCACATTTATCCCCCCCCCCCTCCATGGCAGCACTCCTCCCCCCCATGGCACATTTCTCCCCCTCCATAGGCCTGTCAGCAACACATCTTACCCCCCCCCCCCATGTCACATCTCTGAGGGTGGGGCTGGCGTTGCGTTCATTCAGAAGACATGCCTGTGTGGGGGCACACTCCGAGCCCCAGCAGCCACTGCTCTCTTAAAGAGACCGAGAGAGGCTGTTATTAGTCCGCCTAGCAGGCCACCCGCGGAAGCCAATAAAATTGTACTTGCGGTTGCGGCGGTGTCGGGTGCGGGTGGGAGCCAGAACGAGGACCCCA
This sequence comes from Bufo bufo, assembly GCF_905171765.1. NCBI lineage: Eukaryota > Metazoa > Chordata > Amphibia > Anura > Bufonidae > Bufo > Bufo bufo. The sequence continues at coordinate 136,603,039 of NC_053394.1, read as the reverse complement.
CCAGCATGAGGTCTTAGGCGGCGGCCTAAGTGGCCCAATGGAAGAGCCGCCTCTGTTTACAATATGGTTGTCCAGGTCATATATACCATGCTTGTCCATTGCCTTTTCATTTGTATACCACACATCACATGACTGGTTTGATCACTCCCAGGTGGGAGTGAATTTGGACACGTTATTAGCCAGAGGGTTTCCCAGAGATGAGAGTGGGTGAGCTGGCTCAGCTTTCATATCGTCTTCAGTGTTAAAGGGGTTGGCCCATCTCATACATTGAGGGCATATCGCCAGGAAATGCCCCTAATGACTGATAGAGTTGGGACCCACACGTAGCTTTAGAACGAAGCCAGAAAGTGAAGAAGGGCACACAGCGTATGCGCATCTGCCCTCCATTCATTTGTATAGGAGTGGCGAAAATAGCCAAGCGCTGGCTCGGCTATATCAGTTAGCTGCATAGAAATGAATGGAGTGGTGGCGGCACTTGCTCAATGCGCTTTCCATTCATTTCAATGGGACTTCCGAAAATAGCAGAGTGTGCTGCTCAGCTATTTTCAGCACTCCCATAGAAATGAGTCGGCTGCAGCTGTGCATGCGCAGTATGCCCTCCTTCACTTTGCAGGCTCCATTCTAAAGATAGGTGCGGGTCTCAGAGGTGAGAAGTCTTGGAGCTGGGAGTGAACGGTTCGGAATATGGTAGATGTCAGTTGTAAATTGTTTGCAGAGCATAGAGCACAGGTAGGGTGGTAGATAGAGATGTGAGAAGAGATCTAGGGCGGTGCAGCACTGTGGAGAGCTTTGTGGGTGAGAACGAGTAATTTAAATTGGATTCTATACTGTATGGGAAACCAGTGCAATGACTGGCACAGAGTGGAGGCATCGGAGTAGTGGTTAGACAGATTGGTGACCCTGGCTGCTGCATTGGTCTGGTGAGGGGGAGACCAGTTAATAGTGAGTTACAGTAATCGAGGCAGGAATGGATCAGAACAACAATGTTAATAGTGAGTTACAGTAATCGAGGCAGGAATGGATCAGAACAACAATGCAAGGTTTTGCTGTTTGCATAGTGAGAAAGGGGAGGATTCTAGAGATGTTTTTGAGGTGCAGGGATCATAAGAATATTTGAATATAGTGGGTGAAGGGAAGATCAGTGTCAAACATAATACCAAGACAGCGGGTGTGCTGCCTAGGCACATGGAGATATCTGGTTTAGGTAAGTTAGCAGATGGCGGGAACACAAGTTCAGTTTTTGAAAGATTCAGTTTCAGATAGAGAGAAGACATGATGTTAGAGACGGCGGACAGTTACTGGAGTTCTGTAGTACAGCCGGGACTATGTGGGAGAATGAAGTGTATAGTGGTTTGTCATTAGCATAGAGATCGTACTGGAAACCAAATCTGCTGATGGTTTATCCAGTTGGGGCTGTGTAGAGAGAATAGGAGAGGACCAAGGACTGAACCCTGAGGAACCCCAACAGCAAGAAGGAGAGGAGTAAAAAAGGAGCCAGCAAACGATACACTGAAAAAGCGACCAGAGAGATATAAAGGAAACCAGGAGAGGACAATGTTGTTTAAGCCAATAGATTGGAGCATGAAGAGTAGGAGATAGTGGTCTACAGTGTCAAAAGCTGTAGAGCGGTCAAAGAGAATGAGCAGAAAGTAGTCACCTTTGCATTTGCTGTCAGGATGTCATTTGTCACTTTGGTGAGGGCAGTTTCTGTGGAATTTAGGGTGCGGAAACCAGATTGTAATGGATCAAGGTAAGTAAGAGTAAGCAGAGAGATAGCGGATGAGGCAAGAGTAGGTGTGAGGGAATTGGGTCAGAAGTGCACTTTAGGACTGGGGAGGGAGTGAAAAGTGTCAAAGAGTTTTTTTTGGGCTGGACAGTGAGGAGATTAGGGTGGTGAAGTTGGTTTATTTGGTCGAGGTGGAAGGCAGAGTTATAGGTTCTTAGCATAAATTTGTAATGGAGAATTTTTTTGGGTGTGTGAGTTTTTCTCCATAGGCGTTCAGCACTCCTGGAGCAACACTGGAGAAAGCAAGTTTGAGGTGTAAGCCAGGGCTACTTTGGTCCGTGTTTGGAGGTTTTGAAGGTAGGAGGCGCTACTTTATCCAGGGTGCTTCTGAGGGTGTTGTTATAGTTATTTACAGCCAGATCAGGGCAACTGAGGGAAGAGATTGGGGACAATGATGAATGTAGAGTGTCTGTAAGTGTATGAGGATCAATGTCCTCTAGATTTTTTTTATGTGTAATAAGTAGGAGTGTGCTGGGATGGGTGCAGATTTTTGAGAGTGAAGGAGAGGATGTTGTGGGCAAAGAGCGGGAGATGTGAGTTATTAAAGTTGGAGAGTGAACAAAGCCAGAAGAAGACCAGGTCAAGTGTCTTACCATCTTTATGTGTTTGAGAGTTAGAAAGTTGTTAAAAAACAAGAGAGGAGGTTAGAGAGTGAAGCTGGTAGACAGGGAGATGGGGCTGTTTATAGGGATATTGAATTCTCCCAAAATAAGGGTTTATTATTTTTCTTAGGACAGGAATTGTGGCAGCCAGGCAGCAAAGTGATCCAGGAACTGGGTGAGTGAGACAGGCAGACGGTATAAAACCACTACTCTGAGGGAGAGGGTCTGAGGGTCTGGACCTCAAAAGAAAAGAATGAGAGTGATGAAACTGTGGGATGACCTAGAAAGTGCATTGTGGGAACAGGAGTATGCCGACTCCACCACCATATCTGTTCTCAGGTCTGGGAGTTTGGGAGAAGTGTAGGCCACCATAGGAATGAGCAGCAGGGGAAGCCGTGTCAGATTCCTAAATACAGGTTTCAGTGAGGGCCAGCAGGTTAAGGCCTCTTGCACACGACCATATGGCTTTTTCAGTATTTTGCGGTCCGCAAAAAACGAATCCGCAAAAAATACGGATGACGTCCATGTGCACTCCGTTTTTTGCAGAAAAGAACAGCTGGCCCCTGATAGCACAGTACTATCTTTGTCTGTTATGCGGACAATAATAGGACATGTTCTATCTTTGAACAGAACGGAAAAACAGAAATCCGGAAACGTTTTTTTTGCAGATCCATTGAAATGAATGGTTCCATATATGGTCCGTATACAGAACGCAAAAAACGGAACGTAAACATAAAAAAAAGGTTTGTGTGCAAGAGGCCTTAGGCTAGGTCTACGCAATGACAATAAGTCGCGCGACACATAGGGCACAACTACACTGCAACATGTGTCTCGCGACATTGATGTCGCGCAACAATTTTTATAATGATAGTCTATGGTGTCGCACTGCAACATGCTGCGACTGCCATACGACAGTCGCAGAAAAATCCATTTTGAATGGATTTTTTGCAACTGTCGCGTCTCAGTCGCAGCATGTCGCATGTTGCAGTGCAACACCATAGACTATCATTATAAAAATTGTTGCGCGACATTGGTGCGACAAAATGTTGCGTGACAAATGTCGTTGTGTAGACCTAGCCTAAGAGAGTTAGTAAGAAAGAAGTTATAAATGTAGGGGAGCTTGTTACAGACAAACCGTGGATTCCAGAGCACGCAATTAAAAGAGGGAAGAGAAGGCGAACAACAAATACTAACAAGGTTAGCAGGGTTTCTGTGTGAGATGGGGAAGGGGTTGACATTGTAAGAGGGTGGGCCAGAGTTAGGAGAGATATCACCTGAAATAAGAAGTAATATCTTATTCACACGTCAGTGTTTTGTCAGTGATTTCCATCAGTGATTGTGAGCCAAAACCAGGACTGGAGCCTCCACAGAGATAAAGTATATGGAAAAGATGTGCACCTGTTCTGTGTTTAGACCCACACCTTTCTCACAATCAATGATGGAGGTCCCTCACCAAGATACTGATGTGTGAATTAGGCATAAAAGTAAGGAAAGAAAGAGCAAATAGTTGTAGGATTTGTGAGTGAGCTTATTGTGCTGCACCCTGGGACATGATGGGATTAGCTGAATCAAAAAGGTTATTAAAACATGGGAGCTGTACATGGGAGACTGAAGGAGAGAAGGGGCTGATGTGGATGTAGTGTCTCACTCCTGTGTGTATGGTCCACTCCAAATTGTTGTGTAATATGATGTTATTTTACACTATTTCTTTGTCTATGCTGCTAAATCCATATTTCAGGCTGGTAACCCGCACTACATACTTTTCACCACTAGAGGTCTGTAACACACTACTTATATATTGCAGATGCAGGAAGTGAGAAGGGAGTAGAGAATAGGAGTGGAGGAGTTAGAAGGCAGGAGTGGAGACAGTCTTGTCTCTGTCCTCTTGGGCCTAGCCCAAGAGAACTAGCTGGTTTCAACCATTGAGTCCAAAGATCAGGACTATAGGATCCTACACTGTAGAGTACCCTTGCAAGGTATCAAGTGGATTATTACTCTGAAGACCACAACCTTTTTAAATAATAAAGCAGAGTATTTGCCTGCCATGAGGGAGATCGCCCTTGGGTTGTTGGATCATTGAACTAAAGACTATAGGTGAAGGAAGGTAACTGTCATTTATCAGACTCCAGGTGGAGAGATTCTAAGTTTCCGGAAACTCCATCATAATCAAGGACAGAAAAGCCATCTGTCAGAATAACAAAACAATAACAACGACAGGTGCACTCTGCAGTCTCACTAAACCCTCAAACTGATTTTAAAATTGAGAGATTAGTCAACATGTCCTATGGTGTAGAACATGTCTACACCGTTCTACACCGTAGATCCTCATTTATAGAGGATCCAAACTAATAGTGAAAGGTTGAGGGATCAGAGCAAGACCAGGAACCAAGCACAAGTAAGAACAGCACCTTCACTCAAGTGGGCTGGAGGCAACCTATGCACTTCACCATAAGTAGCCTGCTAATTTGGATTTTGCAGCTTTGACCTTTTTGCCATCTGTATGAAAGACAAAGTGATGTTATTACTACATCTGACAAGTAATATTTCTGCCTGGTTCAATTACTGCCTCTGTCATCATTCCACTTCTCCTCCTCATTGCACCTAATGGTGCTGGCGTCATGAACCAGGGGCCCAGCCGCAAAAGCACCTTACACCACTTACCATCAAGGGCACCTCAACCAACATCTGGCTTGTGTTTCCTGCAACCGAGAGTGCCCCAGAGGATTTCGTGCTGTCTTCCCATCCACTGCACTGCCGTCCCCAAGGGACAACTAAACCATGAGTACTACTATACTCGGCACCTTATCACTAGTACGCTCACGTGCGCATCATCCATAGGGAGCCCCGGCATGCTGCATGGATAGAGGGAAATGAAGGAGAAACAGGGCGGTGAATGTGGAGGTAAAAAAGCACATAAGAAAAGGGACATAGAAACAAGGCACATAGTTAAGGAATGTGCAATTCTCATAATCTCCTGCCCCGTCACTGCCATGTTTAACTGCATGACACTTAGCGACGAAGACACTTTGCGACAGACACGAAGACACCTAAAGTGTAAGATTAGCACAGGTGTGCAGGAAACTGCAAAAGTTTGTTTTGACGATAGACCTCCCACTTATTTGACTTTCTACCTTCCAGAGATAAAATTTTCCTTTATCAAACCTTTTTATTTTTCTTCTCCTTTTCGGATTGAATTGCAAAATGTGGGAAACAGCATGGTACATGTAGCTAGTACTTTTTGGACTTTATCATCCTGTTAATTATCAACATACTGTACATATAGCACCTTCTACAGGAACTAAGTATTTAAAAAAAAACACGAGAGGGGCAAAATTCCAAGATGTGTCTGCAATCGTGCTCTCTGATGGATGGATATAGGCAGTATTTGTGAGGAATATCTGCTAAATGACCCTGTCCGCCAGCAGTGGGTAATGGTCTGTTTTTCAAAAATCACTTGCCATCTAATTTTCCACTCATCCAGATGGAGACCTCAGAGTTTTTTTCTTTCCATTTTGAACTTCACACCACTTTGTGAAATGAAATTTGTAAGCTGCCAGCTGAGCTGTCAATCACAGGCCCAAAGGAAATATCTTCCTGAGGCAAACACAGTCCTTACACCATGCTCTGAGTGGCTCATAGACAGAGGAATGCCTGGCTCTCACAAACATTAAAGGAGTTATCCGAGACCTATAATGCCCCCCAAAATGCCAGGGCCCCTCATGCTGGTTATACTAACCCTGATCCCCGGCACCTGTGTCGCTACTGATGCCTGCACGGCCACTGCTGCATCGCCCCATCACGGGGATCAAAACATGCGGCAACGGGGGGTAGCCAATAGCAGGTCATAACAGGGAAGAGCCTCCCTAGCATAGCAGGTGATGCTAGGAAAGCTCGTTCCCATCATGGCCTGCTATTGGTTGGCCCCTAGTTGCCGGATGTTTTAATCCGCACAACGGGGAGATGCAGCGGTGGCCACGTGGGCATCAGAAGCGACGCAGATGCCGGGGAGCAGGGTAAGTATAACCTATATGCGGAGCCCGGGCATTATAGTTCTCGGATAACCCCTTTTAAGAAGATGTGGTATAACTGATATACAGTGCCTCACAGCTGACAATCTAATCTAGCAGTGAACAGAATGAGAATGTTGCTTCCATTTGGAAACAAAAGGACATCACAAGACTAAGTCACCCAAGAACCTGGGAATATATGAGGTTCTCATGAAGGGTTAATCTAGGGCATTTACCCAGAGTTCAAGCAAATGCATTGGGAGGAGCTGCTTGTCAAAAGTGGCCAATAACGCCCCCATGTCAGAGTGCACTCTGAGTCGTTCTGTAGTGGATCATCTTAATTTCAGAACTACCATGGCCAGAAGGTGGAATTGCCAGTGACCTCCACCAATCAAACAACTGTGAATCCAGCAGTTAAATAAGAAGTATATCATTTCTTGAACCTGATCCTCACCCAAACTCTTCTCCGGACCCAAAAGCACTACAGATATCAGCTGTTCAAAGAAGGTATCACAGCAGCATATCCAGTGTGACTTTTATTGGGGACCAGCAGAGGCGGCTCTAGACTTTGTGAGGCCTTAGGCGAAACTCGAACATGAGGCCCCCACAAAGATTGTTGGGATGCTCGTGATCTCCTGTACGGCGCCCCGCCTCAATCCTCAAGAAATAAGCTGTGTCAACCACCGCACGGAGCGGTGGTGTGGTCAACACTCCCCCCTCCATGTATCTCTATGGAGGACTCGGAGATACACAAGTGTTGTTTCTGCGGCTCTCCTATAGATACATGGAGAGGGAGTGTTGACCACCGCTTTGGGCACAAGGAGATCCGGAGTACCATACAGGAGATCATGGGGGATCCCAACGGCCAGACCCCCCTGATCAGACACTTGTCTTCTATCCTTTGGATAGGGGATTTATTTTCCTATCCCGGAGTACCTCTTTAATATGCAGTGACATCACAGTAAAGGGTTAATATGCACAGTGACAACACAGTACAGGGCTTATATTCACAGTGCATATTAACACTTTGCATTAACCCTGGCTCAGTTCTCTAAATCGACCCTCCCCCCACACACCGCATTGTGCTGTACTTGCTATACAGCAGCACATACCGGTCACATCCAGGGCCTCTGTCATCATCTTCTCCATTCGGTCCCGGACACTTCTCTCAGCCGCCTCGTCTCTGCAGAGTGTGACACACGGACATCTTAGCTTCCTCACATTTCTATCATCATCCCCCAACCTGGAGCCCCCACAGTGTTATCCTGCTGCTCGCTGTGCCCCCAAATACTATCCTGAAGAAATATTAGTGCCCCCCATAGTAATAGTACTCCTCATAGTCCCACCAATAGTAATTCCCTTCTAGAATGCTCTCATTAGTAATACTGTCCCCCACATTGCCCCATTAAGTAAATTGCCCCCCACACTGCCCCCATTAAGTGATTTGCCCCCCACACAGCCCCCATTAAGTAATTTGTCCCCCCACACAGCCCACATTAAGTAATTTGCCCCCCACACAGCCCCCATTAAGTAATTTGTCACCCCACACAGCCCCCATTAAGTAATTTGTCCCCCCACACAGCCCCCATTAAGTAATTTGTCCCCCCACACTGCCCCATTAAGTAATTTGCCCCCCACACTGCCCCCATTAAGTAATTTGTCCCCCCACACTGCCCCCATTAAGTAATTTGTCCCCCCACACTGCCCCCATTAAGTAATTTGTCCCCCCACACTGCCCCCATTAAGTAATTTGTCCCCCCACACTGCCTCACAAATTTGCCCACACACTGCTTCATATTATGAAATTTCCCCCCCCACCTTGTACTTGTCCGCTGATCTGCTAGGCTGCTGCGCGGGCATGAGTTCAATTTCAGTCACTTGACAGAGCAACCCCATCCTGTGGCACGTAATCCTGCGAGACCTGTGACCTCCCGCCGGTCTCGCGAGATTACGCACGTAACGCACCGCACGACTGGGTCGCCTTGTCAAGTGACTGAATTCATGACCGCGCAGCGCAGCAGCCTAGCATTAGCCATTAGTGGACAGACAAGTACAAGGGGCGTGGGGAATAGCATTCGGGGCCTGGAATGTTTTGACCTAAGGACGCTCCCACCCGACACTGCCGCAAGTACTTGTGGCGGTGTCGGGTGGGAGCCAGAGCGAGGCCCCCACCAGCGCGAGGCCTTAGGCGGTGGCCTAAGTGGCCTAATGGAAGAGCCGCCTCTGGGGACCAGAGTGCACACACAAAAGTACAATGTTTCGGCTACGCAGTAGCCTTTCTCAAGTATACTGGTACAAAAATAATCAAACATATAAATAGCATAGTCAGCCACCCACATGTGACAACATCTAACCAATGACCACATACTATCAATCAAGGACACCTGTGTGTTAATTAAAATGATCGCTGTTACCAATAGAGATACTGCTCATCCAATCCAAAATACCTGGTATGCACTAGATCAGTTCCAGCTGCATCCTCTTGTTGTCCGTACATGTCGGCGTCTCCCCAGGTGTACTGTGCATGTCAGTGACGTCATCACGTCACACAGCCAAAGGACAGCATCCAATAGCGAACAAGCATCGCATGTGGACCAATGAAAATCAGCATTCTCGGTCACATGTCCGATGTGTCATCACCTGACTCGCAACAGGTCCTGGAACGCCACAAAAAAATAATAAAATGCACCGGATCATTGCTGTAGACCGCAATTATATATATAAAAACAGTATAGTGACAGTGCAAATGTGTCCCATATGTAACTAGGCTAGGACTACACAAGGCAGAGGCAACAATGTCACCAGTCCCCCATATGTGGAAACCTGACCGAGCCATATAACACTGATACATTGTACAACAGAGGGCTATATATAGGGAGCCATCTAATAAAGAGAGAAGCATTAAGATCTGTTATGGAGCATGCGATCGTATAAAAGTGTAAATAAATAGATTGCTAATAGTACAAAAGTGAAAAAGGGGGTGTATTAAATACAAATATATAAGGGACACTGACAGGCCCAATAAGCATAATTAGCTATATACACTCACCTAAAGAATTATTAGGAACACCTGCTCTATTTCTCATTAATGCAATTATCTAGTCAACCAATCACATGGCAGTTGCTTCAATGCATTTAGGGGGGTGCTCCTGGTCAAGAAAATCTCCTGAACTCAAAACTGAATGTCAGAATGGGAAAGAAAGGTGATTTAAGCAATTTTGAGCGTGGCATGGTTGTTGGTGCCAGAAGGGCCGGTCTGAGTATTTCACAATCTGCTCAGTTACTGGGATTTTCACGCACAACCATTTCTAGGGTTTACAAAGAATGGTGTGAAAAGGGAAAAACATCCAGTATGCGGCAGTCCTGTGGGCAAAAATGCCTTGTGGATGCTAGAGGTCAGAGGAGAATGGGCCGACTGATTCAAGCTGATAGAAGAGCAACGTTGACTGAAATAACCACTCGTTACAACCGAGGTATGCAGCAAAGCATTTGTGAAGCCACAACACGCACAACCTTGAGGCGGATGGGCTACAACAGCAGAAGACCCCACCGGGTACCACTCATCTCCACTACAAATAGGAAAAAGAGGCTACAATTTGCACGAGCTCACCAAAATTGGACTGTTGAAGACTGGAAAAATGTTGCCTGGTCTGATGAGTCTCGATTTCTGTTGAGACATTCAAATGGTAGAGTCCGAATTTGGCGTAAACAGAATGAGAACATGTATCCATCCTCTGATGGCTACTTCCAGCAGGATAATGCACCATGTCACAAAGCTCGAATCATTTCAAATTGGTTTCTTGAACATGACAATGAGTTCACTGTACTAAAATGGCCCCCACAGTCACCAGATCTCAACCCAATAGAGCATCTTTGGGATGTGGTGGAACGGGAGCTTCGTGCCTTGGATGTGCATCCCTCAAATCTCCATCAACTGCAAGATGCTATCCTATCAATATGGGCCAACATTTCTAAAGAATGCTATCAGCACCTTGTGGAATCAATGCCACGTAGAATTAAGGCAGTTCTGAAAGCAAAAGGGGGTCCAACACCGTATTAGTATGGTGTTCCTAATAATTCTTTAGGTGAGTGTATATATGCATGCACAGGTCTTCTAATGTGTATTAAAAACATATAAGTCTAACCCCTGTCCACCTTATGAATACTGCAAACTGATGTTTTATAACCTGATGTAATCGCTCTTCTTTCTGCCCAAGGGGCGGCATTTCAGCTTAACTTCTGCCCAGCCAGCCGCGCCCCAACCACCGTTTTGAAGCGCCGCCCAGCTCATCAATATTCACTTCGCTGGGCGGCTTCTGCTGTTCCCGACGTTCCGAGATGCAGTTCCCGCGCATGCCCAATAGAAAGCTATGGGCATCGGACTCACTTTCAGCTTCTGCGCATGCGCCCAGCACCCTCACTTGCCGGGATCACATCGCGCCTGCGTCCCCTCTGCTTCTTTGAGGCCACTTCAGCCTCTCCGTTCTGCGCCTGCGCCGGGCACTCTTCTGAGCAGCACTTCAGAGCGCTGCTCTCAAAGACATATACAGAGGTTAATGCGTTTGTGCCGGACCCAGCGAAGTGAATATTGATGAGCTGGGCGGCGCTTCAAAACGGCGGTTGGGGCGCGGCTGGCTGGGCAGAAGTGAAGCTGAAACGCCGCCCCTTGGGCAGAAAGAAGAGCGATTACATCAGGTTATAAAACATCAGTTTGCAGTATTCATAAGGTGGACAGGGGTTAGACTTATATGTTTTTAATACACAATACAAGACCTGTGCATGCATATATATACATAATTATGCTTATTGGGCCTGTCAGTGTCCCTTTAAAGTCCCAGTAAAAACAAAGTACACTGAAAAGGACGTTGACATATAGGGAAGCAATTTATCTGTCTACATTATTAGCATTGAATTCTATATTCAATCCCTGGGGTTGAAGAGCTTGTAAGGTAAAAATCCATTTCAGCTCTTTTTTCTTTAACATACGTTCCCTGTCACCTCCTCTCTTGGGAATCGGCACCGAGTCGATGACCCGGAATCTCAGTTGGCTGACAGAGTGTCCACAGTCAGCGAAATGTTTTGCCACTGGCTTGTCTAACATTTTTTTCCTTATGGTGCTTTTGTGTTTGTTAATACGTTCCCTCACCTCCATGGTCGTCTCGCCCACATAGATTAAACTGCATGGGCAGACGATCATGTAGACGACATACTTGGAACGGCATGTATACTACAGATATCAGCTGGTGACTGACTCATGCAGCTTTATATCTACTCCCCTATTTTCCCAAGATTGCTGGATCATTGCACCTTGCAAGCAGGGCCCTCATTCCTTTTGCTCTAATTATTGACTTGTCTTTTGCTGCGCAATATGTTGGCGCTGTATAAATAAAGGTGATTATTAGAGATAAGCAAATTTTCAGAAACGATTAGATTCAAATTTATTTGCGGAAAATCGCGTTACAAAACAGCTATTTCTCGGCTACAGAGAGTCTGTATAGTGGTGTAGAACACTGTGCCTTGCAGTAACACGCATAGGGAGTCTGCTGTGGTACTGAAACAATACTGTGAGTCAGTATGACATGCAGAAGACAGGCGTCGCACTTAGAATCACTGCACACTTCACTTATTTGGGCAGTCACGGGGCCAAAACTGACTAAATAACTCAAGTATGAACTCAGCCTTACAGGTTGATGTTAGCGTCAAGAAGAAGCGCACTCCTTTTACACCATCGTCAGCTGATTCCACATAGATGTCTACAGAACCTGTTCTATTAAACGCTTATACAAGTAAAGCCCCCCGACAGAGTGGAGAGGGTGTCAGCAGTAAGTTTGTGTTAACATCACTGATTATTTTGCCCTTCCTCTGATCCGTCAGAACAATAACCCACAAAAAAAACTGATCCTGTCTGTTGAGTATCTGCCTTCACTCGGTCACCATTTGGTCAGTAATCTATCAGTATTGCTAATGCCAAAAAAACAGGAGTGGATCCAATACAGAACTGCCCCCCCCCTGCAGCCATGGCAGTGGAACGTGAGTGCAGAGAGCCCCCCTGGTCAGACCTGCAAGAGGATGGACAATGGCGCAGATAGGCAGCGGCCAACTGACTACATAGGATGTCTCTATAGTAGTTCAGTTTGTACTTCCTCTCAGCGGGTGTAAGAAAGGCCCCCATTTTGGACCAGTAGCGAGGGTCTAACATGGTGGAGAGTAGGGTTGTTTTGGGTATCGATATTTCGATACCAAATCGATACTTTTGTCCCGGTATCGATATGATACCGAGATTTGCCTTTTATCGATACTAGGCTGTGCTACTGCACAGCCCAGTATCAGAGAACATGGATCGCGTTGCTCTCAGCGCGGCCATGTTCCCTCAGCAGCACGGGGAGAAGGAAGCAGTCTCTCCCTCCCCCTGTGCTGCTGCTGCCTCCAATGGGAACGAAGAGGAGGGCAGGGGGCACTGCGCCACTGATGATAGCTAACATTTAATACATTACAAATACAGGCGGCAGAAACACATTGCCGGCACCTGACCTCTGACAGGGCGCTGCGTCCGCGGAAATTAGGGGTTAACTGAGGGGTTAACTGCCGCTGATCGCAGCTCCCTGTCATAGAGGTCGGGTGCCGGCAATGTGTTTCTGCCGCCGGCTGTATTTGTGATAAACGTTAATTATCATTGGTGGCGCAGTGCGCGCCCCCCCCCCCCCAGTATTAAAAACATTGGTGGCGCAGTGCGCCCTCCCCCTTCCCCCTTCCCAGTATTAAAATCATTGGTGGCAGTGGCCACAGAGTCACCTCACCTCCTCTCATTGGCGGCAGTGGCAGCTTCTGATCGGAGCCCCAGCAGTGTAATCCTGGGGTCCGATCGGCTACCATGGCAGCCAGGACGCTCTACTGAAGCCCTGGCTGCCATAGTCAGCTCCCTGCTGCTGTGTGCACTATGCACAGGGCAGCAGGGAGAGTGTAAGATCCTATTCACCCTAATAGAGATCTATTAGGGTGAATAGGAAAAGGGATTAAAAGATGCCAGGTTCTAGCCCCTAAGTGGGGAAATAGTTATTAAATAAAAAGTAAAAAAAAAAAGAAAGTAAAAAAAAAAAAAAGTATGAATCACCCCCTTTCCCAATTTTAGAAATAAACATATTACATATCGCCACGTCCGAAAAGTTCAAACTATTAAAATAAAATAAAAATCTATGTGGTGAACACCGTAAAAGAAAAAAAAAAAAAAAGAAAAACCTTGTCCCCCAAAAAAATAGGATAGGACTGTTCGATTATGGGCCTTTTTTTGGCATGGTATCAAATGCTATCGAGTATCACAATACTTTTTTATGGTATCGAAACCAAATCAAAATTTTGGTATCGAAACAACCCTAGTGGAGAGCCAGTAGTCATCCCTGAGCATGCATCGGGCCATTTGCGCAAGTGACTCGGAGGGACTCCCTGCCTCCATCTCCACTGCATACTGCCACAGTGTGCAGGGCCGGCCTTTGGGGTGTGCGGGCTGTGCGGCCGCACAGGGCGCCATAGTAACAGGGGCGCTGGGCGGCCGACAGCTCGCAATGTAATCTGCGGCAGGCGAGGCTGTACTTGTGTTCTCCCTCGGGGCGCCCCCTCCATCTCCCCCTCCCCTGTCTGACCTGCCTGCTGCCCCCGCCGCTGCCAATAAGAAGAGAGACAGGAGGAGGAGGGGAGGGGCTGTAGCCACTGCGCCACCAATGAAGAAAACTGACCTGAATATGAATACAAATACAGGAGGCGGGTGCTGGAATGAGGTGCAGCATACTCAAGTTGTGTGTAGTAGGTGTTTCTGGGTGATGTAGTGCAATAGACACTAACCTGGTACAGCTGACTCTCTGCAAGGGCAGGTATAGGTAAAGATAGTTCGTGACGCCAGTGCCAAGTAAACGGTGGCACGCCGTTTGCGGATGCAGGAATAAATTGAGGAAACGTAGTATTAAAACAGAACTCCAACTTTAGTAGTTTTGCAAGCAGAGACAATATTGGAAATGCAGTTCCTAAGCATACAGTCGATTTTGCAATTCGGTCGATGCAGGCAATTCAGTTAAAGCAGGGTAATTACAGAGTGTTGAACACAGGACTTGCAGCACAGGAGCTTGCACTCTAATTCTGTCTGATCCTGGAATACAGCAATTCTTCACCAAGGCCCATTAACCTAATTCTGGCTTTATATCCTTGGCTATGGCTTCTATAAGTACCTCCTCTGTCTTTCTGAGTACCTCTGGCTTTCCTGATCTTTGCCTCTGTCTCTCTCAGCTTCTGGACACTTCCTCAGGTTCTTGATCTAACATATTCCTGTTTCTGCATATGGGAATTCAGGAGGGAATCTTCTCCTGGACAGCAGGCTTCAGGCCTGGACTTGTCTCAGACATTGTCTAATCTCCAACTGTAGATTACAGACACTAGACTCCGTCTGCCTTGCACTTCCCTGACTGGGCCTTATATAAACTAGGGCTCCCTAGCTCCCTCTATTGACTAGAAGCTGGAATGACACCCCTAGCAGGCCTGTACATGCAAGTTTCAGTAACAGAAAAATACATACATTACATGACATTTTATAAAACTGACATATAACAACTTCCCCATAATTAGGAGGGACGACAGCACACCAAGTGACACTTTGGTAGTGACGGGTATTACAGTTCCCGTACACTACATACCCCACTGCTTTAAGCTGAGTACGGCCTCGTACTCCATCATGGGTCGCCCAACTGGAATCTCTACCTGAAATAGAAAATAGAGACATGCAGGCATACATACATGTAATTCATCTGCATTTACATTTACATCAGGTCCAATTGGCAAAGGTGAAGGGTAGTGACAAGGGGCGTCGTTCTCTTCTCTCAGGATAATGAATGGAACGGGGCGCTGACCTGGCACAGCGTAACATTATAACCAGGATAGTCCATGACAATGAATAAGTCCATGATAAAACAGCAAAATGGATAAAACAGTATAAAAGTTCTTGGAGGCTCAAAGAACAAACATGAGTCCGTACCCAGGTTATTTCTTATTAAATCACAGAGGCTCTCATGCGGTGGAGTCCATCTCTGGGCACATTACTTTTAAAAGAATAAGAATCTCAGAGGCTCAGGTACTTTTGAGTCTGTCTCCGGGCACGGTTCCTTAGTATAAAGTTGCACAATAAAAGGACAGCAAAGACAAGTGCTGTAATACCCCTGATCAACCTGAAAAGGGGGTGAAGGGTAAAAGGTGCAACTAAAGGAACAGGCACAACTTGGTGTGGGGTACAAAAGCAGGCAGGTGAATAGTAGTGACCTGAGACCCAGTATCTAATAGGGCTTCAAAGGGGACCCCGTTGTTCTCTATATTGATTTTAGGATGGGATCCTACATACCGTGGCATCCAATTTGGATCCTCTGGACCTAGTGTTCTACCTCCCGAGGGGTGGTCCTCAGCCTTCAGGGTAGCCCGTTTAACTGCCAGCACGTGGATTCTGTGTGTCCCAGCTTTTTGCAGTATGTACACACGGGCTTCTTGCGACCTCTATTACGCCTCCCAGGATTCCTGGGGTGAGTCTCTTGGTATGGAGGTGAGAACGGCCTAGGAGATGACAGGAACTCTTCTTCTGTCATTATGGGTTTTTCCCATTCCTCTATTTTTCTGCACACCTTCTCTAGACTTTTAGTGAG
This sequence comes from Bufo bufo, assembly GCF_905171765.1. Lineage (NCBI taxonomy): Eukaryota > Metazoa > Chordata > Amphibia > Anura > Bufonidae > Bufo > Bufo bufo. Next base: position 136,586,973 of record NC_053394.1, on the reverse strand, counting down.
GTGATTTACTTGCTCTGTCAGCATGGCAATAGTATCAGTAGCTGACACTTGAACAGCTTGGTCGGCCTCAGCTCGGTTAGTGACAAGCGGTTTTGGCTTGCAGGCTGATGACTCAGATAGGGCGCTCAACTCAGGAGATACTGTGGACCCCAGAATTTTTATAGACAGTTCTTTAAAGTCCAGAAAGGCACTGTTAGGGTGCTGGGCGGACAGCATCTTTAACTGGGTCCTTATTTGTTCACTAGACACCCCGTTGATAAATTGTTCCCTCAGGGTCTGGTCCTGGTTATCAGCCTCTTTGGGATCTATCTGGATTACAGCCCCTAAAGCCTCCTGAAGTGATAGGGCATAGTCACGGAGGGACTCACCGGACTTCTGTCTCTTGCCAAAGAAGTGCATCTTTATCTCTGAGGCAGTCCTAGTTTCAAAAGTGGCTCTGAGGCGGGTGAAGATCTGTTCTAGAGTACTCCGCTCAGTAGCAGGCCATGATAACACTTCCCTACGGGCCGCTCCCTCCAGTTGTGCCAGCAGGATTTCCATTTGCTGGTCGGCATTTATAGGGTACAATCGGAATAGTGCCAGCAACTTTTCTTTAAAGTCCCTTAGGGTATGGGTCTCCCCCCTGTAGCGAGGGAACCATGGGGCCCTGAAATAGTAAGGCATGGTAAAGGGCATCATGCTGGGGGCTGTAGGATGATTAGGAGCCGCAAGCTCTCCCGGGGCCGGCTGCTCAGGCACTCCTGGCTCTGACATGGTAGTCTATTGAGAGGTGGCCGCTGGCGACTAAAGGGGCCGGTTCACTCCCCTTTCCTCCGGTTACAAGTGCTTACCGGTATTGCCGGGCTTGCGCAGGTCAAGTCTCGCGAGGTTCCGGACGTCCTGAGACCGCGGTGACGCAGGAGAAGCAGGGCCGCGGCGGTGCGATGATGAAGAGGGGCGGGACTCTCTGTGTCTTTGCAGGGATCCGCCCACGAATGTCCTCAGCGGCGCGGGAAACTTTACTCCAGGCAGCCGGTGGCCATCTTTAGCAAAACGCTGTCCATTCACTGACAGCAAGCAGGATTGTAAAAAGTCCACAAAACCACACTCCAATGCGGCGATTTTCTTCCTCTGTGCAGCGCAACACTGCACAGCGCTTTTGAGAGATTTTTGGTACACTTTGGGTATGATTTTCAGTCCACAAAGTCCACTTGCAATAAAAATTGTCACTTTGGTCACAGGGCAACTGTATAAGGCACAAAGTTCACGCTTCTTGCACTAGAAAGCGTGCGTATCCTGTTCGTGACGCCAAAAGAGAGGTGCAGCATACTCAAGTTGTGTGTAGTAGGTGTTTCTGGGTGATGTAGTGCAATAGACACTAACCTGGTACAGCTGACTCTCTGCAAGGGCAGGTATAGGTAAAGATAGTTTGTGACGCCAGTGCCAAGTAAACGGTGGCACGCCGTTTGCGGATGCAGGAATAAATTGAGGAAACGTAGTATTAAAACAGAACTCCAACTTTAGTAGTTTTGCAAGCAGAGACAATATTGGAAATGCAGTTCCTAAGCATACAGTCGATTTTGCAATTCGGTCGATGCAGGCAATTCAGTTAAAGCAGGGTAATTACAGAGTGTTGAACACAGGACTTGCAGCACAGGAGCTTGCACTCTAATTCTGTCTGATCCTGGAATACAGCAATTCTTCACCAAGGCCCATTAACCTAATTCTGGCTTTATATCCTTGGCTATGGCTTCTATAAGTACCTCCTCTGTCTTTCTGAGTACCTCTGGCTTTCCTGATCTTTGCCTCTGTCTCTCTCAGCTTCTGGACACTTCCTCAGGTTCTTGATCTAACATATTCCTGTTTCTGCATATGGGAATTCAGGAGGGAATCTTCTCCTGGACAGCAGGCTTCAGGCCTGGACTTGTCTCAGACATTGTCTAATCTCCAACTGTAGATTACAGACACTAGACTCCGTCTGCCTTGCACTTCCCTGACTGGGCCTTATATAAACTAGGGCTCCCTAGCTCCCTCTATTGACTAGAAGCTGGAATGACACCCCTAGCAGGCCTGTACATGCAAGTTTCAGTAACAGAAAAATACATACATTACATGACATTTTATAAAACTGACATATAACAACTTCCCCATAATTAGGAGGGACGACAGCACACCAAGTGACACTTTGGTAGTGACTGGTATTACAGTTCCCGTACACTACATACCCCACTGCTTTAAGCTGAGTACGGCCTCGTACTCCATCATGGGTCGCCCAACTGGAATCTCTACCTGAAATAGAAAATAGAGACATGCAGGCATACATACATGTAATTCATCTGCATTTACATTTACATCAGGTCCAATTGGCAAAGGTGAAGGGTAGTGACAAGGGGCGTCGTTCTCTTCTCTCAGGATAATGAATGGAACGGGGCGCTGACCTGGCACAGCGTAACATTATAACCAGGATAGTCCATGACAATGAATAAGTCCATGATAAAACAGCAAAATGGATAAAACAGTATAAAAGTTCTTGGAGGCTCAAAGAACAAACATGAGTCCGTACCCAGGTTATTTCTTATTAAATCACAGAGGCTCTCATGCGGTGGAGTCCATCTCTGGGCACATTACTTTTAAAAGAATAAGAATCTCAGAGGCTCAGGTACTTTTGAGTCTGTCTCCGGGCACGGTTCCTTAGTATAAAGTTGCACAATAAAAGGACAGCAAAGACAAGTGCTGTAATACCCCTGATCAACCTGAAAAGGGGGTGAAGGGTAAAAGGTGCAACTAAAGGAACAGGCACAACTTGGTGTGGGGTACAAAAGCAGGCAGGTGAATAGTAGTGACCTGAGACCCAGTATCTAATAGGGCTTCAAAGGGGACCCCGTTGTTCTCTATATTGATTTTAGGATGGGATCCTACATACCGTGGCATCCAATTTGGATCCTCTGGACCTAGTGTTCTACCTCCCGAGGGGTGGTCCTCAGCCTTCAGGGTAGCCCGTTTAACTGCCAGCACGTGGATTCTGTGTGTCCCAGCTTTTTGCAGTATGTACACACGGGCTTCTTGCGACCTCTATTACGCCTCCCAGGATCCCTGGGGTGAGTCTCTTGGTATGGAGGTGAGAACGGCCTAGGAGATGACAGGAACTCTTCTTCTGTCATTATGGGTTTTTCCCATTCCTCTATTTTTCTGCACACCTTCTCTAGACTTTTAGTGAGGTGATTTACTTGCTCTGTCAGCATGGCAATAGTATCAGTAGCTGACACTTGAACAGCTTGGTCGGCCTCAGCTCGGTTAGTGACAAGCGGTTTTGGCTTGCAGGCTGATGACTCAGATAGGGCGCTCAACTCAGGAGATACTGTGGACCCCAGAATTTTTATAGACAGTTCTTTAAAGTCCAGAAAGGCACTGTTAGGGTGCTGGGCGGACAGCATCTTTAACTGGGTCCTTATTTGTTCACTAGACACCCCGTTGATAAATTGTTCCCTCAGGGTCTGGTCCTGGTTATCAGCCTCTTTGGGATCTATCTGGATTACAGCCCCTAAAGCCTCCTGAAGTGATAGGGCATAGTCACGGAGGGACTCACCGGACTTCTGTCTCTTGCCAAAGAAGTGCATCTTTATCTCTGAGGCAGTCCTAGTTTCAAAAGTGGCTCTGAGGCGGGTGAAGATCTGTTCTAGAGTACTCCGCTCAGTAGCAGGCCATGATAACACTTCCCTACGGGCCGCTCCCTCCAGTTGTGCCAGCAGGATTTCCATTTGCTGGTCGGCATTTATAGGGTACAATCGGAATAGTGCCAGCAACTTTTCTTTAAAGTCCCTTAGGGTATGGGTCTCCCCCCTGTAGCGAGGGAACCATGGGGCCCTGAAATAGTAAGGCATGGTAAAGGGCATCATGCTGGGGGCTGTAGGATGATTAGGAGCCGCAAGCTCTCCCGGGGCCGGCTGCTCAGGCACTCCTGGCTCTGACATGGTAGTCTATTGAGAGGTGGCCGCTGGCGACTAAAGGGGCCGGTACACTCCCCTTTCCTCCGGTTACAAGTGCTTACCGGTATCGCCGGGCTTGCGCAGGTCAAGTCTCGCGAGGTTCCGGACGTCCTGAGACCGCGGTGACGCAGGAGAAGCAGGGCCGCGGCGGTGCGATGATGAAGAGGGGCGGGACTCTCTGTGTCTTTGCAGGGATCCGCCCACGAATGTCCTCAGCGGCGCGGGAAACTTTACTCCAGGCAGCCGGTGGCCATCTTTAGCAAAACGCTGTCCATTCACTGACAGCAAGCAGGATTGTAAAAAGTCCACAAAACCACACTCCAATGCGGCGATTTTCTTCCTCTGTGCAGCGCAACACTGCACAGCGCTTTTGAGAGATTTTTGGTACACTTTGGGTATGATTTTCAGTCCACAAAGTCCACTTGCAATAAAAATTGTCACTTTGGTCACAGGGCAACTGTATAAGGCACAAAGTTCACGCTTCTTGCACTAGAAAGCGTGCGTATCCTGTTCGTGACGCCAAAAGAGAGGTGCAGCATACTCAAGTTGTGTGTAGTAGGTGTTTCTGGGTGATGTAGTGCAATAGACACTAACCTGGTACAGCTGACTCTCTGCAAGGGCAGGTATAGGTAAAGATAGTTTGTGACGCCAGTGCCAAGTAAACGGTGGCACGCCGTTTGCGGATGCAGGAATAAATTGAGGAAACGTAGTATTAAAACAGAACTCCAACTTTAGTAGTTTTGCAAGCAGAGACAATATTGGAAATGCAGTTCCTAAGCATACAGTCGATTTTGCAATTCGGTCGATGCAGGCAATTCAGTTAAAGCAGGGTAATTACAGAGTGTTGAACACAGGACTTGCAGCACAGGAGCTTGCACTCTAATTCTGTCTGATCCTGGAATACAGCAATTCTTCACCAAGGCCCATTAACCTAATTCTGGCTTTATATCCTTGGCTATGGCTTCTATAAGTACCTCCTCTGTCTTTCTGAGTACCTCTGGCTTTCCTGATCTTTGCCTCTGTCTCTCTCAGCTTCTGGACACTTCCTCAGGTTCTTGATCTAACATATTCCTGTTTCTGCATATGGGAATTCAGGAGGGAATCTTCTCCTGGACAGCAGGCTTCAGGCCTGGACTTGTCTCAGACATTGTCTAATCTCCAACTGTAGATTACAGACACTAGACTCCGTCTGCCTTGCACTTCCCTGACTGGGCCTTATATAAACTAGGGCTCCCTAGCTCCCTCTATTGACTAGAAGCTGGAATGACACCCCTAGCAGGCCTGTACATGCAAGTTTCAGTAACAGAAAAATACATACATTACATGACATTTTATAAAACTGACATATAACAACTTCCCCATAATTAGGAGGGACGACAGCACACCAAGTGACACTTTGGTAGTGACGGGTATTACAGTTCCCGTACACTACACAAATAGCCAGCACCCGACCTCTGTGACAGGGAGCTGCGATCAGCTGCAGTTGAGTTAACCCTTCAGGTGCGGTACCTGAGGGGTTAACTGCCGCTGATCGCAGCTCCCTGTCACAGAGGTCGGGTGCCGGCTATTTGATTCCAGCACCCGCCTCCTGTATTTGTATAAGAAACGTTGGTGGCACAGTGCCCCCCCTCCCCCCACCACCCCAGTATAAGAAACATAATTGGTGGCTCAGTGCGCCCCCCCCCAGTATAAGAAACGTTGGTGGCACAGTGCGCCCCCCCCCCCCCCAAACAACCCAGTATAAGAAACAAACATAATTGGTGGCTCAGTGCGCCCCCCCCCAGTATAAGAAACGTTGGTGGCACAGTGCGCCCCCCCCAGTATAAGAAACATTGGTGGCTCAGTGGGAAGTGCCAATGAGGGTTAAAAAATCATTTTAAAAAAATGAACTCACCTCCTCCAGTTGATCGCGTAGCTGCCGGTCTTTCTTCAGGACCTGTGGTGACGTCACTGAGCTCATCACATGACCCATTACCATGGTGATGGATCATGTGATGAGCACAGTGATGTCACCACAGGTCCTTTGACAGGTCATGAAGAAAGAACAGAAGACGATCAATTGGAGGAGGTGAGTTAATTATTTTTTTATTTTTTAACCTTCATTGGCACTGCCCACTGCGCCACCAATGTTTATTATATTGAGGGGGGCGCACTGCGCCAATGTTTATTATACTGGGGTGTTGGGGGGGCGCACTGCGCCACCAATGTTTATTATACTGGGGTGTTGGGGGGGGGGGCGCACTGCGCCACCAATGTTTATTATACTGGGGTGTTGGGGGTGCGCACTGCGCCAATGTTTATTATACTGGGGTGTTGGGGGGGCGCACTGCGCCACCAATGTTTATTATACTGGGGTGTTGGGGGGGGCGCACTGCGCCACCAATGTTTATTATACTGGGGTGTTGGGGGGGGGGCGCACTGTGCCACCAATGTTTATTATATTGGGGGGGGCGCACGGCGCATAACGATGGGTTAGGGAAATTTCACAGCAGAGTGCGCATGCGCTGGGAGCCTCGCCGGCGGTTAGGGTAGGGAAAAATTATGGGCCAGTGCACAGGTGCGGTGATCGGATGGATGTTCTCAGCAGGACACCGGCCGACACTGCGCATGCGCTGGAAGCCTCACCAGCGGTTAGGGTAGGGAAAAAGCACTGGCCCGTACGTAATTTTTCCCTTCCCTAACCGCTGGTGAGGCTCCCGGTGCATGCGCAGTGTCGGCCGGTGTTCAGCTGAGAACATCCATCCGATCACTGCGCCTGCGCACTGGCCCATAGTTTTTCCCTACCCTAACCGCCGGCGAGACTCCTGGAGCATGCGCACTCTGCTGTGAAACTTCCCTAACCTGACGTTGTGCGCCTGCGCGGCGCTGCACACCTCCTCACGTCATGTCCGGTGCGACCGGAAGTGACGAGGGTAGGGAAATCTCACGAAGTAGGGAAGTATGACATTACACCGGCCTTTGGGGTGTGTGGGCTGGATAGTCAGCCAGCCTATGCCATGATGCCAGCTACAAGCAGTGTTTTTTTTTTTTTTGGGGGGGCGCCACAAGGTTAGCTTGCACAGGGCGCCTGGACACCTAAGGCCGGCCCTGACAGTGTGTCTGGGTCATCTGCCTCATGCTCCTCCGGCTGCTCCTGCTCCTCCTTTCCTGTCAACTGTGTAGAAAAACCACCCATTTCGCTACACATTGCTTGTGCTCCAATGTCCTCCTCCTCCTCCAGTTCAGCCCCCACAGGGCTTATCTGAGCGTGAGATGTAGGCACCGTGTCTCCAGTTGCCTGACCAGCCATATTTACCAGCATCTTTTCTAGGATATGAATCAGTGGAATGACGTTGTTCATCGCATAGTCCTGGCCACTAACAAATAAAGTGGCCTCCTCAAATGGCACGAGCAAACGGCAGGTGTCACGCATGAGCTGCCAATGGGGGTGTACCTCTGTCCGCCTGTATCATCAAGAAATCGTTTATGGCCTTTCTCTGTTCATACAGTCGGTCCAACATTTGGAGGATGGAATTCCAACAGGTGGAAACGTCGCATATCAGCCTATGTTGGGGGACGCCGTTCTGCCGCTGTAGCTCAAGGAGGGTGTGCTTGGCGGTGTAAGAGTGGCTGAAGTGCATGCAAAGCTTCCTGGCCATTTTTAGGATGTCTTGCAGATGGGTGGAAGACTTCAGGAAACGCTGGACAACTAGATTGAACACGTGCGCCATGCAGGGCACATGACTCAGCCCTCCTTGATTTTTTTACAAAGATAACAGCAGATAAACGAGGTATTCTCTGTGTTTCTCTTTTATTTTGTTTTCAAATAGAAGCAAAGTAACATACGGCAGTACGTGTGAACGTTTTCGGCTATGCAAAGCCTTCCTCAGACACTAAGAAATTACCAAAAAAATAAAAATAAAGCCATATGTAAATACTATATTCAAATAACAGCATATTGTGATAGAATAAGAAAAGATAAAAAAATAATAAAAATAATATACGAAAATAATATGAATTACAGATGTCAACACTATTAAATCTAGAAAAATTCACTTGTTCGGATCTCGAGGTCGACTGGAGCAAAAAACACTTTTCCGTATAGGATTAAGACTGCGTCGTAACCTATTACATATCTCGCAGAGGCATTACATCAACTAAAAATCATATGTTAAGGATCAGACATCCAGTTAAAAATCCCAATACCCTAGATCTAATGCATACATCAATTTGATAAAGCTGCATTCAATAGTTCTAAATCCTAAAATTCCCTGTACTACTAGTGGCATAATGACCCCTACTATCTCAGGTCATCAGAAATCACCATATCCTTCCACTATATGATTTCAAGGTATCAAAAGTTTTCCATATGAGCAAAAGACCTTCCATCCCTTACCTGTGCCGCAGTGGGTGTAGTTTAGTAAAGAAAGCAGTGAAGTCACGCCGGGAGTATGGGAGCTATGCTCCAAAACACTTCAGTTGGTGTGCAGTCCTGTCTCCACAGGTCCTATTTAAAGAAGGAGGCAGGATCGCGCCATAGCCTGTGGGCGGATCCTGCTCTGAACACATGGGAAGCCGTGCGTTCCACCGGCCGGATGTGCATCAGCCGGTGGAAGGCATCGGGACCGGAAGTTGCGTTCTACTGGCCGGAAGTGCCCGGCCGTGGAACACAGATAGCAGCTCTAACCAAACGGACTCACAAGAGAGTAGGATATAATCAAGGATATAATCAAGAATAGGATTCCTATGTGTTATGGAGTATGATTGGCTGTATGATTCTATACATATGTGCAATTTAACACTAAATACCATTATCATTGATATAATAGTGGAGAGGTGAGGAGTAGGGATGAGCGAACCCGAACTGTATAGTTCGGGTTCGTACCGAATTTTGGGGTGTCCGTGACACGGACCCAAACCCGAACATTTTCGTAAAAGTTCGGGTTCGGTGTTCGGCGCTTTCTTGGCGCTTTTTGAAAGGCTGCAAATCAATAAGCATCATACTACTTGCCCCAAGAGGCCATCACAGCCTTGCCTACTATTGGCATGGCTGTGATTGGCCAGTGCAGCATGTGACCCAGCCTCTATATAAGCTTGGGTCACGTAGCGCTGCACGTCACTCTGCTGATACAAGCGTAGGGAGAGGTTGCAGCTGCGACGTTAGGGCGAGATTAGGCAGATTAACTCCTCCAAAAGACTTCATTCAGTGATAGATCTACAGCTGTGGATCATTGAAGTGCTGATATTCAATTGCTCACTTTTTTTTAAGCTGCCCAGAGCGTTTTTATATCACTTTTTTCTGGGGTGATCGGCGGCCATTTTGTGGCTTGTGGTGCGCCAGCACAAGCTACCACCAAGTACATTTAACCATCAATAGTGTGGTTATTTTTTGCTATATCCTACATCAGGGTCAAGCTGTCATCAAGTGCATTTAACCATCAATAGTGTGGTTATTTTTTGGCCATATACTACATCAGGGGCAAGTTGAGCTTATGTCACCCAAGTGCATTTAACCATCAATAGTGTGGTTATTTTTTGCTATATCCTACATCAGGGTCAAGCTTTCATCAAGTGCATTTAACCATCAATAGTGTGGTTATTTTTTGGCCATATACTACATCAGGGGCAAGCTGAGCTTGTGTCACCCAAGTGCATTTAACCATCAATAGTGTGGTTATTTTTTGGCCATATACTACATCAGGGGCAAGCTGAGCTTGTCACCCAAGTGCATTTAACCATCAATAGTGTGGTTATTTTTTGGCCATATACTACATCAGGGGCAAGTTGAGCTTATGTCACCCAAGTGCATTTAACCATCAATAGTGTGGTTATTTTTTGCTATATCCTACATCAGGGTCAAGCTTTCATCAAGTGCATTTAACCATCAATAGTGTGGTTATTTTTTGGCCATATACTACATCAGGGGCAAGCTGAGCTTGTGTCACCCAAGTGCATTTAACCATCAATAGTGTGGTTATTTTTTGGCCATATACTACATCAGGGGCAAGCTGAGCCTGTGTCACCCAAGTGCATTTAACCATCAATAGTGTGGTTATTTTTTGCTATATCCTACATCAGGGTAAAGCTTTCATCAAGTGCATTTAACCATCAATAGTGTGGTTATTTTTTGGACATATACTACATCAGGGTCAAGTTGAGCCTGTCACCCAGCGCCTAAAAAATAGGCCTCACATTTATATTCAACCAAATTTGTACTGTTTTAGCTGGTCAAGTTATTGTTTGTGACCGTCAAAGCACAGTTTTTGTTCGGGGTTGAAAAACAATTCCCAAATTTGCAATTCTCAAAATTAGTGGTTTCTGCTGTATCAGGCCTACTTTTAATCTATCCCTAAAAGGGTATATTAGATTCAAGGTGCTGATAGGGTCATTCTGAAAAACTTAACACACACGCTACAGTGCAGATCCAAGTCTAATTCTGTAATTAAACGTATACCTGTCACCCAGCGCCTAAAAAATAGGCCTCACATTTATATTCAGCTAAATCTGTCATTACTGGTGTGCCTGTATTAGTGTAATACGGTACCTAAATAGATAGCCAGATAGTGTTAGGTGTCTGTAAAAAAAGGCCTGAATTGGAATTCAATACATTGGCCCGAATAATATTTTTCTTATTGTGGTGAACGGTAACAATGAGGAAAACATCTAGTAAGGGACGCGGACGTGGACATGGTCGTGGTGGTGTTAGTGGACCCTCTGGTGCTGGGAGAGGACGTGGCCATTCTGCCACAGCCACACGTCCTAGTGTACCAACTACCTCAGGTCCAAGTAGCCGCCAGAATTTACAGGGATATTTGGTGGGGCCCAATGCCGTTCTAAGGATGGTAAGGCCTGAGCAGGTACAGGCATTAGTCAATTGGGTGGCCGACAGTGCATCCAGCACGTTCACATTATCTCCCACCCAGTCTTCTGCAGAAAGCGCACAGATGGCGCATGAAAACCAAGCCCATCAGTCTGTCACATCACCCCCATGCATATCAGGGAAACTGTCTGAGCCTCAAGTTATGCAGCAGTCTCTTATGCTGTTTGAAGACTCTGCTGGCAGGGTTTCCCAAGGGCATCCACCTAGCACTTCCCCAGGGGTGGAAGAGATAGAATGCACTAACGCACAACCACTTATGTTTCCTGATGATGAGGACATGGGAATACCACCTCAGCACGTCTCTGATGATGACGAAACACAGGTGCCAACTGCTGCGTCTTTCTGCAGTGTGCAGACTGAACAGGAGGTCAGGGATCAAGACTGTGTGGAAGACGATGCAGGGGACGATGAGGTCCTAGACCCCACATGGAATGAAGGTCGTGCCACTGACTTTCACAGTTCAGAGGAAGAGGCAGTGGTGAGACCGAGCCAACAGCGTAGCAAAAGAGGGAGCAGTGGGCAAAATCAGAACACCCGCCGCCAAGAGACTCCGCCTGCTACTGACCGCCGCCATCTGGGACCGAGCGAGCACCCCAAAGGCAGCTTCAAGGAGTTCCCTGGCATGGCACTTCTTCAAACAATGTGCTGACGACAAGACCCGAGTGGTTTGCACGCTGTGCCATCAGAGCCTGAAGCGAGGCATTAACGTTCTGAACCTTAGCACAACCTGCATGACCAGGCACCTGCATGCAAAGCATGAACTGCAGTGGAGTAAACACCTTAAAAACAAGGAAGTCACTCAGGCTCCCCCTGCTACCTCTTCTGCTGCTGCCGCCTCGGCCTCTTCTGCTGCTGCCGCCTCGGCCTCTTCCTCCGCCTCTGGAGGGACGTTGGCACTTGCCTCCCAGCAAACATGGGATGTACCACCAACACCACCACCTGCGTCACCAAGCATCTCAACCATGTCACACGGCAGCGTTCAGCTCTCCATCTCACAAACATTTGAGAGAAAGCGTAAATTCCCACCTAGCCACCCTCGATCCCTGGCCCTGAATGCCAGCATTTCTAAACTACTGGCCTATGAAATGCTGTCATTTAGGCTGGTGGACACAGACAGCTTCAAACAGCTCATGTCGCTTGCTGTCCCACAGTATGTTGTTCCCAGCCGGCACTACTTCTCCAAGAGAGCCGTGCCTTCCCTGCACAACCAAGTATCCGATAAAATCAAGTGTGCACTGCGCAACGCCATCTGTGGCAAGGTCCACCTAACCACAGATACGTGGACCAGTAAGCACGGCTAGGGACGCTATATCTCCCTAACTGCACACTGGGTAAATGTAGTGGCGGCTGGGCCCCAGGTGGAGAGCTGTTTGGCGCACGTCCTTCCGCCGCCAAGGATCGCAGGTCAACATTCTTTGCCTCCTGTCTCCTCCTCCTCCTACTCAGCTTCCTCCTCCTCTTCTTCCACCTGCTCATCCAGTCAGCCACACACCTTCACCACCAACTTCAGCACAGCCCGGGGTAAATGTCAGCAGGCCGTTCTGAAACTCATATGTTTGGGGGACAGGCCCCACACCGCACAGGAGTTGTGGCGGGGTATAGAACAACAGACCGACGAGTGGTTGCTGCCGGTGAGCCTCAAGCCTGGCCTGGTGGTGTGCGATAATGGGCGAAATCTCGTTGCAGCTCTGGGACTAGCCAGTTTGACGCACATCCCTTGCCTGGCGCATGTGCTGAATTTGGTGGTGCAGAAGTTCATTCACAACTACCCCGACATGTCAGAGCTGCTGCATAAAGTGCGGGCCGTCTGTTCGCGCTTCCGGCGTTCACACCCTGCCGCTGCTCGCCTTACTGCGCTACAGCGTAACTTCGGCCTGCCTGCTCACCGCCTCATATGCGACGTGCCCACTAGGTAGAACTCCACCTTGCATATGCTGGACAGACTGTGCGAGCAGCAGCAGGCCATAGTGGAGTTTCAGCTGCAGCACACACGGGTCAGTCGCACTGCGGATCAGCCCCACTTCACCAACAATGACTGGGCCTCCGTGCGAGACCTGTGTGCCCTGTTGCGCTGTTTCGAGTACTCCACCAACATGGCCAGTGGCGATGACGCCGTTATCAGCGTTACAATACCACTTCTATGTCTCCTTGAGAAAACACTTAGGGCGATGATGGAAGAGGAGGTGGCCCAGGAGGAAGGAGGAGGAAGAGGGGTCATTTTTAGCACTTTCAGGCCAGTCTCTTCGAAGTGACTTTTTTGCAACAGCAGAGGCCAGGTACAATGGTGGCCATACAGGGCCCACTACTGGAGGACGAGGAGGACGAGGATGAGGAGGAGGTGGAGGAGGATGAGGTTGAAGCATGTTCACAGCGGGGTGGCACCCAAAGCAGCTTGGGCCCATCACTGGTGCGTGGCTGGGGGGAAACACAGGACGATGACGATATGCCTCCCACAGAGGACAGCTTGTCCTTACCTCTGGGCAGCCTGGCACACATGAGCGACTACATGCTGCAGTGCCTGCGCAACGACAGCAGAGTTGCCCACATTTTAACGTGTGTGGACTACTGGGTTGCCATCCTGCTGGATCCCCGGTACAAAAACAATGTGCCCACCTTACTTCCTACACTGGAGCGTGATAGGAAGATGCGCGAGTACAAGCGCACGTTGGTAGACGCGCTACTGAGAGCATTCCCAAATGTCACAGGGGAACCAGTGGAAGCCCAAGGCAAAGGCAGAGGAGGAGCAAGAGGTCGCCAACGCAGCTGTGTCACGGCCAGCTCCTCTGAGGGCAGGGTTAGCATGGCAGAGATGTGGAAAAGTTTTGTCACCACGCCACAGCTAACTGCACCACCACCTGATACGGAACGTGTTAGCAGGAGGCAACATTTCACTAACATGGTGGAACAGTACCTGTGCACACCCCTCCACGTACTGACTGATGGTTCGGCCCCATTCAACTTCTGGGTCTCCAAATTGTCCACGTGGCCAGAGCTAGCCTTTTATGCCTTGGAGGTGCTGGCCTGCCCGGCGGCCAGCGTTTTGTCTGAACGTGTATTCAGCACGGCAGGGGGCGTCATTACAGACAAACGCAGCCGTCTGTCTACAGCCAATGTGGACAAGCTGACGTTCATAAAAATGAACCAGGCATGGATCCCACAGGACCTGTCCATCCCTTGTGCAGATTAGACATTAACTACCTCCCCTTAACAATATATTATTGTACTCCAGGGCACTTCCTCATTCAATCCTATTTTTATTTTCATTTTACCATTATATTGCGGGGCAACCCAAAGTTGAATGAACCTCTCCTCTGTCTGGGTGCCTGGGCCTAAATATGTGACAGTGGCCTGTTCCAGTGGTGGGTGACGTGAAGCCTGATTCTCTGCTATGACATGAAGACTGATTCTCTGCTGACATGAAGCCAGATTCTCTGTTACGGGACCTCTCTCCTCTGTCTGGGTGCCGGAGCCTAAATATGTGACAGTGGCCTGTTCCAGTGGTGGGTGACGTGAAGCCTGATTCTCTGCTATGACATGAAGACTGATTCTGTGCCGACATGAAGCCAGATTCTCTGTTACGGGACCTCTCTCCTCTGTCTGGGTGCCGGGGCCTAAATATGTGACAGTGGCCTGTTCCAGTGGTGGGTGACGTGAAGCCTGATTCTCTGCTATGACATGAAGACTGATTCTCTGCTGACATGAAGCCAGATTCTCTGTTACGGGACCTCTCTCCTCTGTCTGGGTGCCGGGGCCTAAATATGTGACAGTGGCCTGTTCCAGTGGTGGGTGACGTGAAGCCTGATTCTCTGCTATGACATGAAGACTGGTTCTCTGCTGACATGAAGCCAGATTCTCTGTTACGGGACCTCTCTCCTCAGCCTGGGTGCCTGGGCCTAAATATGTGACAGTGGCCTGTTCCAGTGGTGGGTGACGTGAAGCCTGATTCTCTGCTATGACATGAAGACTGGTTCTCTGCTGACATGAAGCCAGATTCTCTGTTACGGGACCTCTCTCCTCAGCCTGGGTGCCTGGGCCTAAATATGTGACAGTGGCCTGTTCCAGTGGTGGGTGACGTGAAGCCAGATTCTCTGCTATGGCATGAAGAGACTGATTCTCTGCTGACATGAAGCCAGATTCTCTGCTATGGCATGAAGAGACTGATTCTCTGCTGACGTGAAGCCAGATTCTCTGCTATGGGACCTCTGTCCAATTGATATTGGTTAATTTTATTTTTATTTTTTTAATTTTAATTCATTTCCCTATCCACATTTGTTTGCAGGGGATTTACCTACATGTTGCTGCCTTTTGCAGCCCTCTAGCTCTTTCCTGGGCTGTTTTACAGCCTTTTTAGTACCGGAAAAGTTCGTGTCCCCATTGACTTCAATGGGGTTCGGGTTCGGGACGAAGTTCGGGTCGGGTTCGGATCCCGAACCCGAACATTTCCGGGAAGTTCGGCCGAACTTCTCGAACCCGAACATCCAGGTGTTCGCTCAACTCTAGTGAGGAGGAGAAATCAGGATAACAGGGGAAATTGTTTAGAGATAAGGGGATGAGAACAATAGATAGAGGGATGAAAGATATAGATAGAATTAGGCTACTTTCACACTTGCGTTCAGAGCGGATCCGTCTGCTGTCTGCACAGACGGATCCGCTCCTATAATGCAGACGTTTGGATCCATTCAGAACGGATCCGTCTGCATTATAGCTTTGAAAAAATTCTAAGTGTGAAAGAAGTTCAGACAAATCCGTCCAGACTTTACATTGAAAGTCAATGGGGGACGGATCCGTTTGAAGATTGAGCCATATTGTGTCATCTTCAAACGGATCCGTCCCCATTGACTTACATTGTAAGTCTGGACGGATCCGCTTGCCTCCGCACGGCCAGGCGGACACCCGAACGCTGCAAGCAGCGTTCAGGTGTCCGCTTGCTGAGCGGAGCGGAGGCTGAACGCTGCCAGACTGATGCATTCTGAGTGGATCCGCGTCCACTCAGAATGCATTAGGGCAGTACGGATGCATTCGGGGCCGCTTGTGAGCCCCTTAAAACGGAGCTCACAAGCGGAGCCCCGAACGCTAGTGTGAAAGTAGCCTAAATACGGAGGGAGGAAAGAGGGGACAGAGCAGTAGAGAATATGAGATGAGAGGGACAGTATGTTATGAAAAAGGATACCAGATGCGGCACTTGGATCCAGGAGGAGGTTTAAAGGGCCTATGGAGAAAAAGCAGATATACATTAGTATATATAATGTAGAGGACGCCAAGGTTGGGTCCTCAGTGACAGATATGTATCACCATTATTTGGGTTGTGATGCCTTTAAGAAAGCACTACCTAGGATCCGGTACCCACAGGGTTAACTCACTCTCCTGATAAGAGGAAAAGGAAGTGAGTGAGGGGGTGGTGTGGAGTGTGTGGTGTGGTGGACACACTGCTGTGGCTGGCTGTGAACAGAGCTGGAAACTGAGGACATGTGGAAAGTTTGGCAGGAGAGCCGACTGGAATCTACCACGAACTAAAAAGAACCCAGGGTAAAAATACCTTTATTTTTGAACGGACTGTTCTATTGATTATGTTGTGCTGAACTAAGCGGACTTTAAGTTGGGTTTGTTTGGACCTTGGCTGCTGGAAGCTGTACCTATTTTCGTTTTGGAAAATAAACATCCGTTTTCTTTAACCCTGGACTGGCTCATGCACCTGGTTTATTGGAGCGATCTTCCCCCCCCCATATTACAATAAATAAAATTTTCTACATGTTGTTAAATTCAGTGGGACATCAATCCAGATAATATATCCTAAAGAAAACTCTGAATTTCATACTCTTTGTTCATATCCTTTGGGCTAAGGGTCTGTAATAAATGAATCCAATACGCTTCTCTAGGCTTCAGAATTTTACTTCTGTTCCCTCCCCTGCGTGGTGGGGGAACGTGTTCGATCACCTGGAACCTAAGTTGTGAAATGGAGTGTCCGTGACTATGAAAATGTGCAGGAACCGGCAATAATAGACTTTCCTGTCGTATGGTCGATTTGTGCTGACAGATACTGTCACGTATTTTTTGTGAAGTTTCTCCAACGTATGCCAGTCCGCACGGACATTTGATGATATAAATCACGTAATCGGAGTCACAGGTGCTTTTTCACATAATATCGATTGCTTTGCCGGAATGTGGATGTGAGATGGTGGAACCTTTTTGAATATGTGTGCATTGGGCACAATGTAAGCATGGAAAAGTACCCCTCTTTGGAGTTGATAGAAAGATTTGTTTGGGTATTTGTGTATCTGAACCTATATCTGCCCTCACTAAGTTATCCCATATGTTCCTTGGTCTGCGGTTGCAGGGTAGAATAGAATTGTGGAATTCTTCCACCTGTGGATAAGCTTTTCGTAGGAGTGGCCAATGTCCCCGGATGACATTAAGGACTTTTTTTGTAGCAGGATGATGTGTTTACAAATGGAATTTTCTTATCTGTACCTGATTGTCTGGTCTTTCTCTCTCTTGCTTTATGTAGGATATGTTGTGGATACCCTCTTTTTTTAAACCGTTGTTCCTTCTCTTTTTGTCTCGTTTTTCGTATTAGGGGGTCCTGGACAATCATCTCAATTCTTTTGAATTGAGAGATAGGAAGTGATTTCAGTGTTGCAGGGGGATGGAAACTGGTGAAGTGGAGTAGATTGTTTCTATCAGTAGTTTTGCGGAAAAGGTCTGAGGAGAGTGGCCCTGTTGTGTTGTTAATAGAAACACTGGTATCCAAAAAATCTATGGAAGTATTGCTGTAATGGATAGTGAATTGTAATTCCGGCCAAATTGAATTCATGTATTGATGAAAGGAGAGTAAGGATTCTTCTGGGCCTGCCCAGATACAGAAAACGTCATCAATATACCTTTTCCATGTTATTTTGTGTTTAATGTATAGCTGGTTAACATATATATATATATATATATATATATATATGTTTCGTCAAAGTGGGCCATAAAACTATTTACGTGGGGGGGGGCCACGTTGGACCCCATTGCGGTACCTAGTTTTTGTAGGTAGAAGCTATCCTGAAACATGAAAAAGTTATTAAAGAGAACCAATTTGAGGAGGTCAATGCATAGGGATTTGACTTCTGTGTGTAAATCAGAATTGGTTAGTAATTTTTCAATTGCCGTGATACCTTTATCATGTTGTATTGAAGTATATAAACTAGACACATCCCAGGTTACTAGGATGATCCCTGCAGGTAGGGGCCCTAGTTCTTGAATTAAGGTCAAAAAGGATGAAGTGTCTAATAGAAAAGATTTGGTCTTTTTGATCAAGGGGGTGAAGATCTTTTCCAGAAAAATGGAAAGGGGGTGACAGAATGGACTCAGTTGATCCCACTATCGGTCGACATCCTTGACGCAGCGCCGACACCATGTTCTTCCCATTGTCGGTCACTATGCTTCCGATTTTGAGTTGTCACAGAGAAAGCCAGGATTTGATTTCTTGATGAAGGACAAGGAGCAGTTCTCCCCTGTGTGACTCCGCTCGCCTAGGCAAACGAGGTGTAGAACAGCGTGACACCGCTGTGCAGGGCCGGCTCTAGGTTCATGTGGGCCCTTGGGCGATAAAGTCTTAGTGGGCCCCCTTACACAGTGATAAATCTCTGAGTACAGATGATATAGTAGATGTCCCCTGCAGTCCTATGTAACAGCACAGATAACACTAGTGCTAATAATGTGTTAGTGTTACCTGCAGTCCTACTGTATGTAAAACCACAGATAACACTAGTGTAGATCATGTGGTAGTGTTACCTACGTCCTTAGTGTGCCTCCCTGTGTCTCTCCCATGAACTGCATGCTGGCAGCGCTGCAGCGCTGCCTCCTCTTCTATCTTCTTCTTCTTGCCCCGCACAGAACGTCCTGATGCAGCTGCGTCAAGACATAGGAACACTATGGGCATGGTGATGGTGACACACACAGGGAGAGACACACACACACACACACACAGGGACACACACACACAGCTAGGCCTCACCACACTCCAGCTAGGCTCCTCTCCGTACAGGAAGACACAGGGTCACTAGTGAGGTTACCGAAAGCGAGGGGAGCAGAGTCAGTAGTGGGGTGACAGGAGGAGAGGGGGCAGGGTCACTAGTGAGGTGACAGGGGGAGCAGGGTCACTAGTGGGGTGACAGGAGGAGGGGGAGCAGGGTGACTAGCGGGGTGACGGGAGGAGGGGGGAGCAGGGTCACTAGTGGAGTGACAGGAGGAGGGGGGAGCAGAGCAGGGTCACTAGTGGGGAGACAGGAGGAAGGGGGAGTAGGGTCACTAGTGGGCTGACAGGAGGAGGGGGAGCAGGGTCACTAGTGGGGTGACAGGAGGGGGAGCATGGTCACTAGTGGATAGACACAAGGAGGGGGAGCAGGGTCACTAGTGAGGAGACAGGAGGAAGGGGAGCAGAGAACTGTGAGACTGGACAGAACCATGATTGGGGGAGGGGGGAATCCCTTACTTGAAGACTGACAGGCCGGGCTCCCTAGCTCTCCAGCGGCCTTGTCATGTTTCCATGGGTCCTTGCACAGTGCAGTATGCTCTCCTTACTACAGCCGTCAGCCACCATGGGAGCCCTCCTTCTTCCAGCTCCCGCCGGCTTCCTCTGCTGCAGGCCTGCCACTCCGACCAGTGTACTCGCGAATGTGCACATGCACGCGGCGCACTGACGCTCCGGACTCTGCAGGCCTGGAGATCTTTTATGACGGTGGCAGCGCTGCGCTGCACAGCGCCAGCAACAGTTTGTAAAAACTTTTAAAGGGACCGTGCAGAAACGAGCGGGCCCCCCAGAAGCAGTGGGCCCCGGCACTTACCCGTGTTTGCCGGGTGCTGGCGCCGCCCCTGCCGCTGTGCCCTGCACATGTGTAATACTGGAGGAGCACTGTGAATTGTCCCTGCAGTGGAGGCTGAGGACATGGTGGAGGATGAAGAGGCAGAAGTAGACATTGTCGTAGGACCAACGATTTGAGAATGTGGAGGCGGAAGCGGAGTCACCTGGCCAAGTTGCTGGTGTGGCTGGGCAGCAACCACATTTACCCAGTGGGCCATAAAGGACATATATTGTCCTTGACCGTAATTACAGCTACCGACCAATTTTCCCAAAAAAGTCTGTATCGCAAACAAATTTCACCACTGAATGGCTAATCAATGAATTGTTAGTCCCTATGGAAGATACTCTACAATCACCCATCAATTTTCCCAAAAAAGGCTGTTTCACAAAAAAAATTCATTACTGAATGGCTAATCGACATAATTCTGTCCCTACAGAAGAAAGCCTACATTCATCGACCAATTTTCCCCCAAAAAAGGCTGTATCACAAAAAAAATGTTGCCACTGAATGACAATGTAAATTCACAGCAGAATGGCTAAGGCTACTTTCACACTCGCGTTTTGGGCGGATCCGTCATGGATCTGCAAAAACGGATCCATTACAATAATACAACCGCATGCATCCGTCATGAACGAATCCGTTTGTATTATCTGTAACATAGCTAAGACGGATCCAACATGAACTCCATTGAAAGTCAATAAGAGAAAAAAAACTGATCCGTCCCCATTGACTTACATTTCGTGCCAGGACGGATCCTTTTGGCTCAGTTTCGTCAAGCGGACAGCAGAACGCTGGAGACTGATCGGAGGCAAACTGATGCATTCTGAGCGGATCCTTTTCCATTCAGAATGCATAAGGGCAACACTGATCGGTTTTGGACCGCTTGTGAGATCCCATGACGGATCTCACAAACGGAAAGCCAAAATGTGAGTGTGAAAGTAGCCTAATAAGAAGTGCTTATTTTTCCTATTAATAAACGTCAACAATGGCTGTATGACAATGTAAATTCACTGCAGAACGGCTAATAACACATACTTATTTTTGCTATTAATACAGCGTAACAATGTCTGTATGACAATATAAATTCACCACAGAACGGCTAATAACACGTACTTGTTTTTCCCATTAATACACCCCAACAATGGCTGTATAACAATGCACTGCAGACCGGCTAATAAGACATATTCTTTTTCTTTTTAATACACCCCAAACCAAAAAAATAAATATAACAATCACAGTTCACCGCAGAACGGCTAATAGGACGTACGTATCTATCCTATTAATACACCCCGTAAATGGCTGTAGTACAATGGAACTTCACCGCTGAATGGCAAATAATATTTTTTTTTGCCACTAATACACGCCAAAAAGGGCTTTAGAACATATAACTGCGGCCGTGAACGACAAATAATACTTTTTTTTTGCAAAATAATACTTTTTTTTTGCAACTACAGGTAATACACGTCAAAAAGGGCTTTCATTTTCTCACTTCACCACACAACGGCTAATAAGCCCTTTTTCTTTTTATCCACTACTACACGACAAAAAAAGACTTTAGAATATATAACTGCGGCTGTGAATGGCAAATATTTTTTTTTTTGCCACTAATACACGCCAAAAAGGGCTGTAATTTTCTCACTTCAATACACAACAGCTAATAAGCCCCCCCCCCACACACACTAATACAGAACAAAAAAAAAGGCTTTAGAACATATACATAACTACACCGCATAAGGACTAATAAGACCCCAATAACAATAACGGTTTGCTGGAATTAGAGGTATTGCAAACCTGAAATGAGCAGCAGTATAATGGCAATTTAGATCCACAGACAGTGGAGCAAGGTGTAATTGGATTGTTCTTATTACCCAGGCTGTAAACTCCCCTATTGAACCCTGTTCTGCTTCAATACTGTGGAATAATTCCTCCCTATCCTTTCCCTACACTTCAAATGCTCTTTCCCTGAATTTCTATTGAGCAAATTATAAGTTTTCAAGTCTTTCCTAGCACTGTCCCTAGCGCCTGCTAACGTCTCTCCCTGCACTAAGTACACTGAAAATGGCTGAACCCAAGATGGCTGAGGCTATTTATAGGGCTGTGACATGTGACAGAGCTGGCTGGCTGCTGATTGGGTGCATGCATGGCATTGTGGGTGATCCCTCTTTCCCAGAGTTCCTTGCTCCATGTCCTAACATGTGCAGCAGCCATTTTAGGAAAAAATGTGATTCGTTGCCACGAAGCGTGAGGAAATTCGGATTCGGTGCAAATTGAATAATTCCTGAAATTCGGATCTAATTCCACTTCGCCAGCTTCGATTCGCTCATCTCTAATTATTATTATAATCATTTACAAGCTGCAGTCTCTCTGCCTCTGCATGTCTGCAGCAGCCCCTCCCTTCTCCTCCTTCTCCCCTCTCCATAACTTGTTTGTGATCTGATTCTATAGTGAGCATGCAGCCTGTTTTCACTCATTGAAGTATCCGAAGTGGACTTTGATCCGAACTTCAGGAAAAATTATATTTGCAGCGAAGCCGAATTTCCTTGTGCTTTGTGGTAACAAATACATTTTTCCTCAAATGGCGGAAAAAAGAAATTTAAACTCACCTCATCGATTTGAGCACGAAGAGGCAGCTTCAGCCATCTTGATTGAAGATCCTTCCTGAAATCTCATGCACGGTGACATATGACGTCACCATGCTGGCCAGCATGATGCATCATCACGCACCGCACGAGATTTTGCGCAGGATCTTCACTCAAGATGGCCGCGGCGGCCTCTTCGCACTCAAATGGATAAGGTAAGTATTTTTTTTCACCAATTGGCCCCTGAAAGCCCTAATTTTTTTTATCTCAGATGCCACGATCAGTGATAAACGTGCATCTGAGGGGTTCAATGACTGGGGCCAGCACAATCGCCGTTCCCAGTCATTGTACCCGCTATTCACAAAGAAATGCGCTTTGTGACAAAGTTATTTGTCACAAAGCAAATTTCTTTGTGAAATTCGGAAAAGCAGCCAAATTGTTTCATATAAAACTTCCTATAATCCAATAAAGTTTCCTATAATCATTTGTACTAGTTATTTTTTTTAATTTGCTGGTTTACTAGAGCTACACATATTTACCCGAGTTAGTTTGTCAATGATTGTCAAAAAATCTGTAATTACCTTATAATAACAACTTTCATGAATGCCCCCTGTCCCTTTCAACTGGTCCATTAAAAGACTGTTGCTATGGCTTGTCTGTCTTTCCTTTAGCGTAAACAGAAGACCGGGTGCGGTCCTCCACACTGCATGCCTGCATTAGGCTTCAGAGTGAGAAGGCGTGTCTCTCAGTAATGCAATCTGATTGGCTGTCAGGAAGCTGCTGGCTACAACAAGTGTGTATGTGAAGTGAAAGAAGGCAGTTTTGGCCTCAGAGAACTGACAGAGGAGCCATCTTGAGAAGATCCTCATATTGTAGAAGTTAAAACAGCCATAACTAAGGGAAAAACTCAAGGAAAACTGTGGTATGTGAAGAAACTAAAGATTGCTTTATGCATAATGCTCCACCAGCAGTAACATATGGTAAAATAGATTTTTTGATGAAAACATGATAGTTACTCTTTAAGGCTTCCATCCTTGTTTGGAGCAGCTCCTTAATGTCTCCCATATTTTTAGTGGACCATCATACCTCTCCTCTTTATTTTTGCATGAAGAATTCCAAAACACAAGAACATGTTTAGAAAAACAATAGGAGACGCCATCTGTTCTCTGCCACAGAATGTAAACCGTTCTCTTGCCCCTTAAATAGTTATGTCTGAGATGCTGCAGATCGTGTTTATGTCTGGGGTGACGGCCGTGGTGTGAGGGTCCAAAAAATGATACAGAATGTCTGCATGTCCATTGTCCAGAGCATTTCCTGCCGAAAGCCCAGTAGATAGATACACCAGCAGGCAGTATCGCCCATGATAGGATTAGATACAGCAGCTCAGCTGAAGATCGTATCACATAGTTCAGCAGGCAATATCACACATGATAGGATTAGATACACCAGCTTAGCAGACAGTACCACACATATGTTTAGATACACAAGCTCAGCAGTCAGTATCACACATGAAAGGATTAGATACACCAGCTCAGCACTCAGTATCACACATAATAGAATTAGATACACAAGCTTAGCAGTCAGTACCACGCATGATATGTTTAGATACACCAGCTCAGCAGTCAGTATGACACATGATAAGATTAGATACACCAGTTTGGCAGACAGTATCACACATGATTGATTTAGATAGACAAGCTCAGTAGACAGTATCACACATGATAGGATTATACACCAGTTCAGCAGACAGTATCAAACATGATAGGATTAGATACAGGAGCTCAGCAGACAGCAGACAGTGTCACACACAATAGGTTTAGATACACTAGTTCTGCAGTTAGTATCACACATGATAGGATTAGGTACAACAGCTCATCAGTGTAACACAAGATAGGTTTAAATACACAAGCTCAGCAGTCAGTATCACCCATGATAGGATTAGATACACCAGCTGAGGAGACAGTATCACATATGGTGATATCACTGTTGCAATGATGTTTAGAGGTCTGGAATTTATGGGAACTTACAATATAAACAGGACACTTTCAAGAACAAAATTTCTCCAGCATGATTCCTCTAAACTCTCAGGACTTTCCTAAACAGAAATAAAAAGAATACATTGTACTAAAGAGTTTGTGTCCTGCTGTAAAAACATTCTGTGTCCTTCCTTCTTCATCACAGGAGCAGATGTCCAGGGCCTGGTGTTAGGGCCTCATGCACACGGCCGTAGCTGTATTGTGCCTCAAATACGGCGGGTGCGCAATACACGGGCACCAGCCGTGTGCACCCCGCAGCGGACCCATGTACTTGAATTGGGTCCGCAATCCGGGAGATGCGGTGCGGAACGGAAGTTTCTATTCGTACCTCCATACCGCAAAAAAATAGAACATGTTCTATTTTTTTACGGTGCGAACTAATCATGGACCCATTCAAGTTGAATGGGTTTTGATTCGTCCCGGCCGCCTCACGGATGTTGCCCGTGCATTGGGGACCACAAATTGCGGTCCCCACTGCACGGAACGGCCACAGAACGGCCGTGTGCATGAGCCCTAAGATTTACAAGGCGAGTTCACATTGTACAGGAAAGTCTCTCTCGGCCTTCTTCGCTGAAATTAAGACAACGGGCAAACGCGATTAATCTACCAGCATCAAAGTAGATACTGTATAACACACAGCGCCATTTATTATATCACAGGGGCTGTTCAGGGTCTGACGTCTTAGGGAAAAAAAACTCCTCCATTACTTTGTTAAAGAGGTTTTCCGGGAGTTCAGTATTGATGACCTATCCTCAGAATAGGTCATCAGTATTTGATCGGTGGGGGTCTGACTCTTGGCACCCCTGCTGATCAGCTAACGCGACAGGAAAGCTTTCTAAGCACAGCGCCATAGATTGTATAGTGGCTGTGATTAGTATTGCAGCACAAACTTAAAGTGATTCTCCGGGCTTTTAATATTGATGACCTATCCTCAGGATAGGTTATCAATATCAGATCGGCGGGGGTCTGACACCCGGAACCCCCGACGATTAGCTGTACGAGGAGACAACGCACGCAGGGATCACATGCCATCTCCCTTCTCTCTTCCTGCTCACTGCTGCTAGGTCTATGGCAAAGCAGCAGCAGGAAGATAGAAAGGAGATGGCACATGCACACTGCACGCTCCGTCTCATAATACAGCTGATCGGCGAAGGTGCCAGGTGTCAGACCCCCGATGATCTGATATTGATGATCTATCCTGAGGCTAGGTCTTCAATATAAGAGAGCCCGGAGAATTCCTTTAAGTGGGGCTGAGCGGAGTCTAGACAATGTGACCAATGAACGCAACATCACTCACGTAGGACGAGGCAGTAGCTCTCACTGGAGCGCCGGAGCCTGTTCACACAGATGATCTGCGGAGGTGCTGGAATTCAGACCCCCACCGCTCATCAGTATGGGGGGTATCACAGGTCTTAAAGCTCTTAAACTGCAGTTCTATAGATTTCTATTGAAAGTAAAGAAATTAACTACTTACTGTCACCATAAAAAAATATACTGCTGGAGTCCAGGTTGTTTAGCTAACAGACGATGGTCAAGGCGGTCTACAATTGTAACAAACCCTCATCTGTGACAGATTTTCAGCCTCTGTTTGTAGACAGGAATATTCCCATTCACTGACCGTAATCGGAGATAAATGATGAGGAATTAAAACACAAAGTGTGTTGTAAATCATTGCATCGGTGTAAGAGATTTCTCAGCTCTAGTAGGGATCCACTTTTTTGAATATGCACGATCGGCCCTGGGGGGCAGCACGTTGCACAATCCCCTCATACTTTGCGGGTTTCTCCTCTTGGCTGGCAAATTTCATCTGATCCATCATTTATTGTATCCAAACGGCGGGTCAGTAAATGATGGCAATCCTTAGGATGCGTCGGCTGTTTCATATACTTCCTTTGCAGTTAGTTCATGGTGCGGGTGACTGGGAGATGGTTTTACGTTAGAATGTCTGCTGTCTTCTGTTGATCAATTTGTGTTGGCTACAAAGGTTACTTTAAAGCAGTTACAATCTCTCCTGGAGCTTTTAGTTTTTGCGTGCCAGATCATTCCTACTCAGGCTCGGAATGGCCCACAGGGGTACAGGTGAATCCTCCGGGGGGCCCCTGGGCATGGTGGGCACCTAGTCTCTCACCCCCTGCACAAATGGCACATAACCCAGTAGAATTACTGCACTACATACCTATATTCAATGTACAGGACCTCAATCAGCCGATGTTCATATAAAAAACTTGTTAGATTATTTATTATATTTAAATGTATCTGTATGTTGCCCCCCAAAATACATTTTACTGGTGGGCCCTAGGTACCCCAGTCCGACACTGTTCAGACTGGTTGCGTTTTTTCGTGGTGTGTCTTTAGCCACTAGGTATGTTAGGAACCCCCATCATTACATTCATGTGACCAGGAATATGAGGGATGATTTACTAGTGTGGCAGACATTTTTTGCAATATTTTAATGGTTGAGCTGTTTGTCGGGATGTGGAGGTTTGTAATGTCGATTTAGAATTGTTTATGGATGCAGCGGGTAGTGTTGGTTTTGGAGCAGTGCTAGTCGTAGATTGGTGCAGTGGTTCTTGGCCAGCATCAAAGTTAGATTTTGGTCTGATGAAGATTTTGGCTCTCCCGGAATTATTCCCCATAGCAGTGGTGGTTGAACTTTGGGGTGCCAGGATGGTGAATAAACACATTAGTTTTCTGACCGGACCGATATGGTGGTACAGGCTGTGAACGGATTATCGTCTGGTTCTTTGCCAGTCCTGGTTCTACTTTAACGTTTAGTATATTTGGTTTAGAGCTAGGTACATCACTTTCTGTCAGAATGTGGTGGCTAACGCAATATCTCATTCACAGATGGCACTGTTTCGGGAATTGCACCCATCCACGAGATTACGCTGGATTACTTGTCTTATTTGCACTGAATAGGTGCTTCTGCTTTCATGTTAAAAATGTGGGGTTGTCAGGATGTTATCAGAGAATTGGTAGTTCTGCATGAGTTAAAAGGTTGGCGTAAATAATCTTTGATTCATGATGGTAGGCGTCCAGTGTCTTTTGCGTTAGGTGCGGTGTTGGAAATTTGTGTTGACTCGTGGGAGGCGGCTTTATTTCAGTCAGTGTTTAGTTTGGCCTTTTTCGCGGATTTGCGCATTAATGAACTGGTGATTATCGGTTGAGAATTTTTTGATATTCAATGCTGGTTTGAAGGAGTGTGTTCCTCGTTATAAAACTGACAGTCTTGGCAAGGGATCCTGGGTGTTGATTAAGGAGCTGGGTGGTTTGTCATGCCCGGTTTGAATCGTTTCTGACTTCTCTGATTTGCACTGTTACAGTTTTTGATACATGACTTTGGTGTTTTTTTGACATGTTTTCAACTCTCTGCAGTTTTTAAGTCTTGTCTTGCTCATTTGGGTTTGGATCCGCCCAAATTCAACACTTATTCATTTTAAATTGGTACCATGACAGAGGTTGTCTCACTGGATCTTGAGGAACAGGAGATTATGGGGGTCATTTACTAACCTGAAATACAATTAAATTAGGTGTATTTCAGGCACAGATGGCAGCACAGAGGTTAGTTGCTCCGCTATTTGTGTCTTTTCCCGCTCACCCCAGATCTAAAATTGTGGGCGTGGCGTGGGCAGGGACGGGAGGCCGTCACATTCATCATTTTCTACGCCTGTTTTTGGCATAGAATATGGTCTAGACCTTTTAGTTTTCCGCCATTGCGGTTTACATTTTGGCCAAAAAGTTCAACTTTGGTGTCATTTGATCAGAGCACCTTCTTCCACGTTTGCTGTGTCCCTTACATGGCTTGTGACAAACTGCAAATGGGACTTCTTATGGCTTGCTTTCAAAAATGGCTTTTTGTTGTCACTTTGCATAAAGGCCAGATTTGTGGAGTACACGACTAAGGGTGCATTCACACGACCGTATGTTTTTTGCGGTCCACAAGTCGTAGATCCACAAAACATGGATACCGCCATTCCACATTTTGTGGACAAGAATAGGACATGCTCTATCTGTATTTGCAGGGCAACGAAATGGAAGTATGGATGTGGATAGCTGTCAGTTTAGGTGGACGGCCATGTCTTGGTAGACTTGCAGTTGTGCCATACTCCTTCCATTTTCAGATGATGGATTGACCAGTGCTCCATGGGATATTTTTTTTAGAACCTAACCCTGCTTTACATTTCTCCACTACTTTATCCCTGACCTGTCTGGTGTGTTCCTTGCTTTTCATGATGCTGTATCATTTTCTTTTCACTTCATACATATTTGCCACTTTGTGTTGGTCTATCATACAAGAGCCCAATAAAATACATTTAAGTTTGTTAGTATAATGTGAAATGTTGTGGAAAAGTTTAAGGGGTGTGAATACCTTTTCAAGGTACTGTATATATTAAGAATGACCTACTATCCAAACATGGAGCAAACCTGCAAGAAAATGGTGAACATAAGAAGAAATCCAATACCATTAAACCACCACTAAATCCGGACAGACATAAGACTTAAAACTTTGAGAACACCACCTGCCCAAACACATAATCTCCTGTTCCTCATGATCCAGTGAGGCATCCTCTGTTGCAGTACCAATTCAAAATGAATGAGTGTAACGTGAAAAAAATTAGAGAAAGTTCAAGGCATATGAATACTTTTTCAAGGCACAGTATACTGGGCTGCTCATCATGTGGAATGTCGCTCTCCAGATTTGTCTTTGGGGTTCTCCTCCACGACGGTCCATTGGCACAGAATTCAGGCGCTACTGTGGCTACACTTCTTCTAGCCAGGGTTGTATGGATTTTAGCAGCTTGCGTAGGGCCTCTGTGGTTCTTGTGCTGCACACAGGAGGTAATGATTTGCACAAGTTGATATTAGTTGAGCCTCAGATCTGGGTGGTTTTTTATTGTTGTTGGAGCGTTGTGTTTTGTTATGGTCTGAGGTTGTTGGTAGGAGACTTTGGATTGTTGCTAGAAGTGTGACTGCGATTGAGTGATCTCGTAAGTTACATTTGCATTGCTCACTATGTTTGATCCTTGGGCGACCTTTTCTACCGTCACAGGATGCTAGAGGGCGATAATGCGAACTTGTTGTTGTCAGATAGCGTGCATTTAAATCCGATTAGTTTGGATATTTTTGTGTCGGATTTACAGGATGTAGTACTTTGGTTGCTTGTTGGAGGTGGTCGCTGAGTTAGAAGGTGTTCTTGCTCCTCTCAGTAGCAGGGGAGTTGACACTGAAGGTATCCTACATGCTTGCTGTGAGACAGTACTCTTGTTAGCATACAGGGAACCAAAGTTTGAGGAAATGAAGAGCGGCAAATCAAGCCTTCGAGAGGGGGAGGTGGTTAATATAAAAACTGTAAAATTTAGTTTAAACAAAAGCTTTGGCCACTTCCATTTTGCCAATCCTCGTAACACGTGTATTCTGTTTCTTATTAAGAACGACTTTATGTGTTAGTGGTTAATGGTTGTCCCTGCAGTGTCATGACCACACATAGTGTTAATACATTTTGGGCAATAAAGGGTTTTCAAACCCTTAGTGACCACCCCTACGGATGTTTTACATGATGCACTCTCCTGCTCTAACAGCCCGGATCGGCACTCCTACCTGTTTAACGCTTTATACGCGCCCACCGCATGTAAAGCGGTGACAGAGGGGGCAGACTCCCTCTGTTTCCCATTGGCACTCCGCAAATGCGATCGCGGCGTGCCGAAGTCTGTGAAGTCTGGTTGGGGTCTGATATAGGCCCCAAGCTGGCCTTGAGTATTTTCCAGCAGGCTGTGCCTCTCTGGCACAGCCTGCTGGTCAATGTCAGTATAGCACTGACATTAAAATGCAATGCATTATAGGGATAGTGCATTGCATTTTAAAATCAATCAAAATGTTGTCTGTTATAGTCCCCTTGTGGGACTATTAAGTGGTAAAAAAAAGTAAAAAAAAAAAACATTTATTACAGAATTATTATTTTTTGTAAAAATATGCTTGGATTTTATTGCACAAAAGTAGTAAAACATAAAAAAAACTAATATGTATTTGGTATTACTGTAATTGTACTGACCCAGAGAATAAAGACATTATGTTATTTATACCAAACAATGAATGCTGTAACATTTATAACGTAAAACCTCAATGGCTACATTGCTATTTTTCCCATCTCCCTCCCAGAAAGAGTTAATAAAAGTTAATTAGAAAGTTATGTGTAACCCAAAATGACGACATTAAAACTAAAACTTGTCCCGCAAAAATCAAGCTCTCATAGAGCTATATAGATGGGGGAAAAAATGTTATACCTCTTAGAAAGTGACGAAAAAAGTAAGAAAAACGCTTGGTCAGTAAGACCCAAAACAGGCTGGTCACTAAGGGGTTAAGGAGGGGGCTCCAGTTCCTTAGTCTAGGTCCGGATGACACTTTATATACATTATAATTCCTGTGCTCTTTAAGATATGACCATATTTTTCACCGCATCTGATCCGCATGTTTTGCGGATAGGGTGCGGACCCACTAATTTCAATGGGACCACAAAAAATGCAGACAGCCCACAGTTTGTCTGTTCCATAGTCCAGCAAAAAAGGTAGAACATGTCCTATTCTTATCTGTTTTGCGGCCAAGGATGGGAATTGTTACAATGGATCCGCAAAAAGAAAGGATCTAACACGGATGTCACATGGACTTCATACATATTTTTTGCGGATTTGCGTTTTAAAGACCGCCAAATACATACGGTCGTGTGAATGTACCCTAAGGATGATGTGAAACACAGTTTTTTGAGACAGATTTTGATGCAGTTTTTTTTTTTTTTGTTTTTCTTGTTTGTTTTTTTAGAAGGCAGAAGTAAATCCAGCAGGAAGGAGACGTTTATCCCTCCCTTCATATGTCTCATTCCCTTCCAACCCACTTCTGGCTTTGGTTCACAGTGACACCACTCTTAGGCCTCTTGCGTTCCGTTTTTTGCGCTCCGTATACGGAACCATTCATTTCAATTGATCCGTAAAAAAAAATGGTACTCCGTATGCTTTCCGTTTCCGTATTTCCGTTCAATGATAGAACATGTCCTATTATTGTCCGCATAACGGACAAGGATAGTACTGTTCTATCAGGGCCCAGCTGCTCCGTTCTGCAAAAAACGAAATGCACACGGACGCTATCTGTATTTTTTGCGGATCGCTAAATACTGAAAAAGCTATACGGTCGTGTGCAAGGGGCCTTAATGGATGTCCACATGAAGTGAAGAAAAACTGCAACAAATTCAGATTTATTGCAGATTTTTCAGTGGATTTGCCATACGCGGAGATCGTGAAGGTAGACTGTAGAGAACTGTATATTGGGTCATATTCTCCATACCCGCAGACACTGAACAGTACCACTTCTCTCTTAGGTTACATTCACACCAGCACTGTAGATTTCCATTGTTCTGCTCCGTTATAGGTGCAGAAAAAAACTATAAAGTAAATGCTGGATATGGCACATAACTGACCCAAAAGGAGCCAAACAGATCCTATGCATTATAATGGGGTCTGTTAAGTTTCCATTCTGGAGTCCGCTTTTTTTTTGTTGCAGAAAATAAGTTCTGTGTGTTATACATCTCCTGCTAATGTGATTCATTAAGCCGGTTACCAAAACATCACAAATGTCAGTGTCTCAATATATCTGTTCTGTGTGGAAAGCGTGTGACATATGAGTAAATACATAAACACATTCCTAACGGCTTCCGTGAACCTGAGAATTATTCACATCCCAGGGGTCTGCTATATATGACACTCACTGCACCAGTATTACAGTCATGTCACACAGACTATGGGTTATCGAACTGAAAATTCACTAAATCTAATTGTATTGTTGAAGACATGATAAGATAATATTCAGGAAAAATGTATCGAAGCCAGTGTGATACTATCTGACTGGATCTAGAACCCCTACCAGCAGCACAGAAGTACTTATATACTGTTCTTATGTACAGTACAAGAATGTAACTATGATAATACTGCCCCTAATGTACAAGAATATAATTACTATAATACTGCCTCCTCTTTACAAGAATATAACTACTATAATACTGCCCCTATGTACAGAAATATAAGTACTATAATACTGATACCAATGTACAAGAATATCACGACTATAATACTGTTCCCTATGTACAAGAATATAACTACTATAATACTGCCCCTATGTACAGAAATATAAGTACTATAATACTGATACCAATGTACAAGAATATCACGACTATAATACTGTTCCCTATGTACAAGAATATAACTACTATAATACTGCCCCTATGTACAGAAATATAAGTACTATAATACTGATACCAATGTACAAGAATATCACGACTATAATACTGTTCCCTATGTACAAGAATATAACTACTATAATACTGCCCCTATGTACAGGAATATAACTACTATAATACTGCCCCTATGTACAGGAATATAACTACTATAATACTGCCCCTATGTACAGGAATATAACTACTATAATACTGCCCCTATGTACAGGAATATAACTACTATAATACTGCCCCTATGTACAGGAATATAACTACTATAATACTGCCTCCTAGCTGTGAGGACATATGTTAGTGCTCTACTGATGTCTGGAGCAAGCCCAGGGAACTTCCCTCAGCAAGGCCCAGGCTTCCAGGCCTACACACTATTCCAAAAGTGGATGCAAATCCTAAAGTTTCCAGTCAGCAGCAGAAGAAAAAGAATGGATGTAACGTTGTTGTTTTGAAGAAAGAAAAAGAAAAGAAGTGAAGATTGCAGCAGTTTCCAGGCCCAGCCAGCAAGGTGCACAGGACATGCAGCAAGCTGAGCAGCTCCCCCCTCCTGCACACAGACAGAGACAGACATCTCTGGAGAAACAGGCTATACAAGAAAACCTAAAACATAAAACAGCGAATTGCGGTTTCCAGCATGGCCTGCCAAGGCTGCACAAGATCTGCAGCAATGTTCCCAAATATCCCATGTCTGCAAAGTGTGAACAAGCCTGAGCAGATGCAACTGTGGGTACAAGCAGCAAAGCTGGAAAGGGAAAGCTGCAGGAGACCGGTGAATCCACACCGCCTGGAACCCTGCCCCAACTAGGACAGCAGGTGAAGGAGACCATACGAGCACCTGAGCTGCAGATGGCGGATGAGATCCCGGCACTGGTAAGGAGAATGGGGGAGTTAAAGCACCATAAACAACTGCTGCAGATGCAGATAGACTGTGTATATAACCTGAAAACTGCACACCCCGATAATAACACCTTATATAATACCAAGCTGCACTCACTGAGCATAGAGCTGGCGGTAGGGTTGCCACCCGTACGGGATTGACCCGGACAGTCCGGGTTTGTAATCCTGTGCCCGGGTACAAGCTTTTCTTAGACCCGGGCACAGGATTCATTCAAACTGCAGTGTGGACGTCCGACTGAGACTCCGATAGCATAAGCTGTCACTGCGGCGGCCGGGTGATCAGCTGTCCCTCCCTCCTCTACAGTGATGCCAGGCAGCGCAGAGTCAGAGGAGAGCGCTGTGTTCACTCACTGTTCAGTCTCCCTCGCTCCTCCCCTGCCTTCCTCCCAGTCCCTCCCTCCTTCTCTCTGATAAGGAAGTCAGGTCCACAGGAAGTGACATCAGAGAGAGAGAGGCAGGGAGCTCCGTGGGAGAAATCATTCTTCTTCTCCAGTCCAGCTCCAGCAGCCTGCCCAAGTAGTGCCCAGCCCAGTGCCCACTGTGCCCTGCCTGCAGAGTGGTTTTTCAACCTGAGTGTGACCAAGACAGTCCTGACACCTGTCCTAGATAGTCACTTCTAAAAAGGTATATAAAACATTTGAAGTGTGTAAATGTAACAGTGTTTAAAGGGTTTCTACCACCAGAAATACTGTTATGTAGCTGACTGATCTAGCGATGCGCTAATGTCAGCACTACATAACAGTATGTTTCTAACATTAGTCCCTGCAGCCGTTTTTGTAAAAAAAGCACTTTTATTATGTGCTAAATGAGCCTCTAGGTGCTATGTGCGCGTAAAATCAGCACCTAGAGGCTCCGTCTACTCACGCTTTATCCCGCCCAGGTCCCCTGCCCGCCCCACTGTATCATTGACGAAATCCCGCACCTGCGCCGTTCACTTCTGTCTTCAGCGCAGGCGCAGTGAGTGAAGGCCGCTCTCCTGATGCCGGCTTCCTCACTGTGACGTAGTCGGCGCAGGCGCAGTGAGGAATCCGGCACCAGGAGCGCATCATTCACTCACTGCGCCAAAGACAGAAGTGAACGGCGCAGGCGCGGGATTTCGTCAATGATGCGGTGGACCGTGGCATCAATCAAGAGAGCGGGGCGGGCAGAACAGGGGACCTGGGCGGGATAATGGGTGAGTGGACGGAGCCTCTAGGTGCTGATTTTACGCCCACATAGCACCTAGAGGCTCATTAGCATATAATAAAAGTGCTTTTTTTACAAAAACGGCTGCAGGGACTAATGTTAGAAACATACTGTTATGTAGTGCTGACATTAGCGCATCGCTATATCAGTCAGCTACATAACAGTATTTCTGGTGGTAGAAACCCTTTAAACAGGTTTCTGAATCTGTCAATCATCAGAAAAAACGTTATGTTATGTAGCTGACTGACATTAGCGATGGGCTAATATCAGCAGTACATAACAGTGTGTTTTATAACTCCCTGCCTGCCGCCGTTCTCTTAAAATAAAGACTTATAATATGCTAATGAGCCTCTTCAGGGGCGTAACGATCATGGTGCGACAGCGACCAGGGGTGGAGGACGGGACATGGGTGTGGCTGGAGGCGGGACATGGCTGGAGGTGGGACATGGGTGGGGCCTGGAAGGGGGCCCTCCCTCCCTTCTGTTCGGGTTTGGCTTGAAGAAAAGGTGGCAACCCTAGCTGGCGGAGGAGGTGAAGGAGATGGATTGTGTCCTGGAGAGGATGGGGCCCCTGGCTGAGTCCTCCAGGAACATTTCTCACAACAAAGACAGACCAGTGACTCTGGATCCTGCTCCTCTAGAGCACAATAAGGGTCCGTGTCCCCAGATGAGCCCCGAAGTGTGACACAACCAATACTGAAGCCTGCAAGTTTCTCTTTTCAGAAGGGAGGTGGGCAAGAGCAGCCGCAAACACCTTCAGTTGTCCGTAAGCAAGATCATGGAGCTGTGGCACCACAAGTCCCAGCAGAGACAGTCCAACAGCAGGACAGTGGACATTCATCCGTGGGTCAGGGTGATGCGGAGACGCAGGAGAGCTCTGTTACTGGGGCACAGACCGGGGGTAATAATAATGTACCTGAGGGGTCGGGGGCTGGTGATAACATAGTCTTTGTGGGATATGCATGTCTGTAATTTCCCCCCCTTAACAAAATCTACACAGGATGAGACGGTCCGCTCTAGTGCAGACACGCACCCCTCTAGTGCAGACACGCAGGAAAGTGAGCCCCATCAGA
The DNA here is from genome assembly GCF_905171765.1 of Bufo bufo. Lineage (NCBI taxonomy): Eukaryota > Metazoa > Chordata > Amphibia > Anura > Bufonidae > Bufo > Bufo bufo. Next base: position 136,551,268 of record NC_053394.1, on the reverse strand, counting down.
ATCCTCCCAGAAACGACAGAAGCCGCGGCGCTCCATCCTTCACCTCCAGTGCAGGCTATACAGGCCAGACGTTTAAGAGGAGGAACGTGGTGAGGTTTAAACAGCGAGGCACCAAAGAAGACCTCCCAGATAGGTTTGTGGTGAGGGAACTCCTGTGCCACCAGATGGGGTTTGCTCCAGCAGTCATCCTGGCAGTAATAAACCTACCAGACAGGCAAGGTTATGATGTCAGCTTTAAGCTCATGTCTAGTCTGGATAGGTTCTGGGCAAACTTTGCCAGGTTTAGGGACACAGAGGGCTGGAATAAATTCATTTTCATTCCAATTTCCAAGCCAGACACAAATCTGTTCCTCCCCAGGACATTGTGGTGTGGCTCCGGAGGCACTGTGACCTCGTGTCTGACCTCACCAAAAACAGGGACGATGATGGTGTCTGGACTGGAGGGTTGAAGGTGCTGGTGAAGCTGCGCCAGCATAATATCATCACCTTACATCTCCCTAACTCCTTCTTTATTGGTAGAGAAAAAGGCGTCTGTTTCTATCCTGGGCAACCTAAGAAGTGCTTCAAATGTGGCAAGGTCGGTCATGTGGCAAATGTGTGCACAGTGGTCAAGTGAAACATGTGCGGTAAGCTCGGCCATCTAAATGCAACATGCAAGAATGTTAGATGCAATCTCTGCGGACAGATAGGCCACTCACATAAGGATTGCCCAAATGCCTGGCATAACGTATGCAGGGAGCTTCCAGATAAGGAATTAGTGGAGGTCGCAGATGCCATAGAGGAGGAGGCTTTGATGTCAGGGACCATACTGACAAGGCAAGAGGTACAACAGGGTTCAAGTGAGACAACACCCGAACCTCAGCCTTTAGAGAACACTCAGGGCAAAGGACGGAAGGTATGTAGAAGAGAATAAAGGGCTAGCCGACTGCCTTAATGAATACTTCTGTTCAGTTTTTACAAAAGAAAAAGGAGAAGGACCTCCACTAGAAAGAATGACTATTAAATCGTTTGATGCATGTATCTTTACAGAGGAAGATGTTCTAAGTTTGCTGTCTAAGGTGAAGACAGATAAGTCACAGGGGCCTGATGAGATACACCCAAAATTATTAAAAGAGCTTAGTGGTGAGCTGGCAAAACCGTTAACAGATTTATTTAACCAATCATTAGTAACAGGAGTCGTCCCGGAAGATTGGAAATTGGCAAATGTCGTGCCCATTCACAAGAAAGGTAGTAGGGAGGAATCGAGCAACTATAGACCAGTGAGTCTGACATCAATAGTAGGCAAATTAATGGAAACCCTATTAAAGGATAGGATTGTGGAACATCTAAAATCCCATGGATTGCAAGATGAAAAACAACATGGGTTTACTTCAGGGAGATCATGTCAAACAAATCTTATAGATTTTTTTGACTGGGTGAATAAAATAATAGACGGTGGAGGTGCAGTAGACATCGCATATCTAGATTTTAGTAAGGCTTTTGACACTGTCCCACATAGAAGACTTATCAATAAACTGCAGTCATTGAGCATGGACTCCCATATTGTTGAGTGGATTAGGCAGTGGCTGAGTGACAGACAACAGAGGGTTGTAGTCAATGGAGAACATTCAAAACAAGGTAATGTTACCAGTGGGGTTCCACAGGGATCTGTACTGGGACCGATTTTGTTTAATATCTTCATAAGTGATATTGCAAAAGGCCTCGCTGGTAAGGTTTGTCTTTTTGCTGATGACACAAAGATATGTAACAGGGTTGATGTTCCTGGAGGGAAACGCCAAATGGAAAAGGATTTAGGAAAACTAGAAGAATGGTCAGAACTCTGGAAACTGAAATTTAATGTGGATAAGTGCAAGATAATGCACCTGGGGCGTAAAAACCCAAGGGCAGAATATAGAATATTTGACACAGTCCTGACCTCAGTATCTGAGGAAAGGGATTTAGGAGTAATTATTTCAGAAGACTTAAAGGTGGGAAGACAATGTAATAGAGCAGCACGAAATGCCAGCAGAATGCTTGGATGTATAGGGAGAGGTATAAGCAGTAGAAAGAGTGAAGTGCTTATGCCGCTGTACAGAACACTGGTGAGACCTCACTTGGAGTATTGTGCGCAGTACTGGAGGCCATATCTCCAGAAGGATATAGATACTCTAGAGAGAGTTCAGAGAAGAGCTACTAAACTAGTACATGGATTGCAGGATAAAACTTACCAGGAAAGGTTAAAGGACCTTAATATGTATAGCTTGGAAGAAAGAAGAGACAGAGGGGATATGATAGAAACTTTTAAATACATAAAGGGAATCAACTCGGTAAAGGAAGAGAGCATATTTAAAAGAAGAAAAACTACCACAAGAGGACACAGTTTTAAATTAGAGGGGCAAAGGTTTAAAAGTAATATAAGGAAGTATTACTTTACTGAGAGAGTAGTGGATGCATGGAATAGCCTTCCTGCAGAAGTGGTAGCTGCAAATACAGTGAAGGGGTTTAAGCATGCATGGCATAAGGCCATCCTTCATATAAGATAAGGGCCGGGGGCTATTCATAGTATTCAGTATATTGGGCAGACTAGATGGGCCAAATGGTTCTTATCTGCCGACACATTCTATGTTTCTATGTTTCTATGTTTCATACAGTCTCTGTATCACCTTCTGTATATGAAGAGGCGAATAGGTACAAAAGGAGGAAAAAAGATAAGTCTTCCCGTAAGTCTGAGGAAGAACATAACCTCTGCCAAAACAGCAGGAAAAAAGTCAGTAACGGTGCAGGAGTCATGGTTCTATCAAACAGATATGAGGCTTTAGCAGAGAATAGATAACGAATGTGAAGCAGAGACTGGGGACCCCCAAAAAAGAAGCCCCCTCCTGTAGAAGCTCCTATAGAGTCAGATATGGAGACTGGTGGTAGGATATACAGGGAGTGCAGAATTATTAGGCAAGTTGTATTTTTGAGGATTAATTTTATTATTGAACAACAACCATGTTCTCAATGAACCCAAAAAACTCATTAATATCAAAGCTGAATATTTTTGGAAGTAGTTTTTAGTTTGTTTTTAGTTTTAGCTATTTTAGGGGGATATCTGTGTGTGCAGGTGACTATTACTGTGCATAATTATTAGGCAACTTAACAAAAAACAAATATATACCCATTTCAATTATTTATTTTTACCAGTGAAACCAATATAACATCTCAACATTCACAAATATACATTGCTGACATTCAAAAACAAAACAAAAACAAATCAGTGACCAATATAGCCACCTTTCTTTGCAAGGACACTCAAAAGCCTGCCATCCATGGATTCTGTCAGTGTTTTGATCTGTTCACCATCAACATTGCGTGCAACAGCAACCACAGCCTCCCAGACACTGTTCAGAGAGGTGTACTGTTTTCCCTCCTTGTAAATCTCACATTTGATGATGGACCACAGGTTCTCAATGGGGCTCAGATCAGGTGAACAAGGAGGCCATGTCATTAGATTTTCTTCTTTTATACCCTTTCTTGCCAGCCACGCTGTGGAGTACTTGGACGCGTGTGATGGAGCATTGTCCTGCATGAAAATCATGTTTTTCTTGAAGGATGCAGACTTCTTCCTGTACAACTGCTTGAAGAAGGTGTCTTCCAGAAACTGGCAGTAGGACTGGGAGTTGAGCTTGACTCCATCCTCAACCCGAAAAGGCCCCACAAGCTCATCTTTGATGATACCAGCCCAAACCAGTACTCCACCTCCACCTTGCTGGCGTCTGAGTCGGACTGGAGCTCTCTGCCCTTTACCAATCCAGCCACGGGCCCATCCATCTGGCCCATCAAGACTCACTCTCATTTCATCAGTCCATAAAACCTTAGAAAAATCAGTCTTGAGATATTTCTTGGCCCAGTCTTGACGTTTCAGCTTGTGTGTCTTGTTCAGTGATGGTCGTCTTTCAGCCTTTCTTACCTTGGCCATGTCTCTGAGTATTGCACACCTTGTGCTTTTGGGCACTCCAGTGATGTTGCAGCTCTAAAATATGGCCAAACTGGTGGCAAGTGGCATCTTGGCAGCTGCACGCTTGACTTTTCTCAGTTCATGGGCAGTTATTTTGCGCCTTGGTTTTTCCACACGCTTCTTGCGACCCTGTTGACTATTTTGAATGAAACGCTTGATTGTTCGATGATCACGCTTCAGAAGCTTTGCAATTTTAAGAGTGCTGCATCCCTCTGCAAGATATCTCACTATTTTTGACTTTTCTGAGCCTGTCAAGTCCTTCTTTTGACCCATTTTGCCAAAGGAAAGGAAGTTGCCTAATAATTATGTACACCTAATATAGGGTGTTGATGTCATTAGACCACACCCCTTCTCATTACAGAGATGCACATCACCTAATATGCTTAATTGGTAGTAGGCTTTCGAGCCTATACAGCTTGGAGTAAGACAACATGCATAAAGAGGATGATGTGGTCAAAATACTCATTTGCCTAATAATTCTGCACGCAGTGTACTGCACATCTGGGATTAGACAAGCATAAGTGACTGTCACATTTAGGCCAGAAATATGGCTTTTTGGTTGCTGGGGTGAAAAAAGCCTCTGATATACTGCACATCTGGGATTACACGTGCATAAGTGACTGTCACATTTAGGCCAGAAATACGGCTTTTTGGTTACTGGGGTGAATAAAGCCTCTCATATACTGCACATCTGGGATTACACGTGCATAAGTGACTGTCACATTTAGGCCAGAAATACAGCTTTTTAGTTACTGGGGTGAAAAAAGCCTCTCATATACTGCACATCTGGGATTACACGTGCATAAGTGACTGTCACATTTAGGCCAGAAATACAGCTTTTTGGTTACTGGGGTGAAAAAAGCCTCTAATATACTGCACATTTGGGATTACACGTGCATTAGGGACTGTCACATTTAGGCCAGAAATACGGCTTTGGCATACTGGGGTGAAAAAAGCCTCTGATATACTGCACATCTGGGATTAGACAAGCATAAGTGACTGTCACATTTAGGCCAGAAATACGGCTTTGGCATACTGGGGTGAAAAAAGCCTCTGATATACTGCACATCTGGGATTACACGTGCATGTGTGACTGTCACATTTAGGCCAGAAATACGGCTTTTTGGTTACTGAGGTGAAAAAACTCTCTAATATACTGCACATCTGGGATTAGACAAGCATAAGTGAGTGTCACATTTAGGCCACAAATACCGCTGTCATATAGAGTTTAAAAAAAATTGAGTGCAATACCCTACTTCAGGGTTTTTATTGACGGTTAACTATTTTTAACAGACTTAACCACTTTTTACTTTGCTTTGTAAACGCTAACTATGAGGCAAACATCTAATAAGGGACGCGGTCATGGTCGTGGTGTTGGTGGAGCCTCTGGTGCAGGGAGAGGACGTGGCCGTTCTGCCACAGCTACACGTCCTACTGAACCTACTACCTCAGGTCCCAGTAGCCGCCAGAATCTACAGCGATATTTGGTCGGGCCTAATGCCGTTCTAAGGATGGTAAGGCCTGAGCAAGTACAGGCGCTAGTCAATTGGGTGGCTGACAGTGGATGCAGCACGTTCACATTATCTCCCACCCAGTCTTCTGCAGAAAGTGCACAGGTGGCGCCTGAAGCCCATGTCCATCAGTCTGTCACATCACTCCCGTGCATATCGGGGAACCTGTCTGAGCCTCAAGTCATGCAGCAGTCTCTAATGCTGTTTGAAGACTCTGCTGGCAGGGTTTCCCAAGGGCATCCACCTAGCCCTTCCCCAGGGGTGGAAGACATAGAATGCACTGACGCACAACCACTTATGTTTCCTGATGAGGACATGGGAATACCACCTCAGCACGTCTCTGATGATGACGAAAAACAGGTGCCAACTGCTACGTCTTTCTGCAGTGTGCAGACCGAAAAGGAGGTCAGGGAGGAACACTGGGTGGAAGACGATGCAGGGGACGATGAGGTCCTAGACCCCACATGGAATGAAGGTCGTGCCACTGACTTTCAGAGTTCGGAGGAAGAGGCAATGGTGAGACCGAGCCAACAGCGTAGCAAAAGCGGGAGCAGGGTGCAAAAGCAGAGCAGCCATCGCCAAAACAGTTCGCCTGCTACTGGCCACCGTCACCAGGGACCGAGCACACCAAAGGCAGCTTCAAGGAGTTCCCTGGCATGGCACTTCTTCACACAATGTGCTGACGACAAGACCCGAGTGGTTTGCACGCTGTGACATCAGAGCCTGAAGCGAAGCATTAACGTTCTGAACCTTAGCACAAAATGCATGACCAGGCATCTACATGCGAGACACGGGCTGCAGTGGAGTAAGCACCTTAAAAACCAAGAAAGGGCTCAGGCCCCTCCTGCTCCCTCTTCTGCTGCTGCCTCGGCCTCTTCCTCCGCCTCTGGAGGAATGTTGGCACCTGCCGCCCAGCAAACAGAGGATGTGCCACCAACAACACCACCTCCGTCACCAAGCATCTCCACCATGTCACACGGAAGCGTTCAGCTCTCCATCTCACAAACCTTTGAGAGAAAGCGTAAATTCCCACCTAGCCACCCTCGATCCCTGGCCCTGAATGCCAGCATTTCTAAACTGCTGGCCTTTGAAATGCTGTCATTCAGGCTGGTGGAGACGGACAGCTCCAAACAGCTCATGTTGCTTGATGTCCCACATTATGTCGTTCCCAGCCACCACTACTTCTCCAGGAGAGCCGTGCCCTCACTGCACAACCAAGTATCGGATAAAATCAAGTGTGCACTGCGCAACGCCATCTGTGGCAAGGTCCACCTAACCACAGATACGTGGACCAGTAAGCACGGCCAGGGACGCTATATCTCCCTAACTGCACACTGGGTAAATGTAGTGGCGGCTGGGCCCCAGGCGGAGAGCTGTTTGGCGCATGTCCTTCCGCCGCCAAGGATCGCAGGGCATCATTCTTTGTCTCCTGTTGCCTCCTCTTCCTACTCGGCTTCCTCCTCCTCTTCTACCACCTCCTCATCCGGTCAGCGACAGACCTTCACCACCAACTTCAGCACAGCCAGGGGTAAACTTCAGCCGTTCTGAAACTGATGTGTTTGGGGGACAGGCCCCACACCGCGCAGGAGTTGTGGCGGGGTATAGAACAACAGATCGACGAGTGGTTGCTGCCAGTGGGCCTCAAGCCCGGCCTGGTGGTGTACGATAATGGGCGAAATCTCGTTGCAGCTCTGGGACTAGCTGGTTTGACGCACATCCCTTGCCTGGCACATGTGCTGAATTTGGTGGTGCAGAAATTCATTCACAACTACCCCGACATGTCAGAGCTGCTGCATAAAGTGCGGGCCGTCTGTGCGCGCTTCCGGCGTTCTCATCCTGCCGCCGCTCGGCTGTCTGCTCTACAGCATAACTTCGGCCTTCCCGCTCACCGCCTCATATGCGACGTGCCCACCAGGTGGAACTCTACCTTGCACATGCTGGAGAGACTGTGCGAGCAGCAGCAGGCCATAGTGGAGTTTCAGCTGCAGCACGCACGGGTGAGTCGCACTGCGGAACAGCACCACTTCACCACCAATGACTGGGCCTCCATGCTAGACCTGTGTGCCTTGTTGCGCTGTTTCGAGTACTCCACCAACATGGCCAGTGGCGATGACACCGTTATCAGCGTTACAATACCACTTCTATGTCTCCTTGAGAAAACACTTAGGGCGATGATGGAAGAGGATGTGGCCCAGGACGAGGAGGAGGAAGAGGGGTCATCTCTAACACTTTCAGGCCAGTCTTTTAGAAGTGGCTCAGAAAGAGGATTTTTGCAACAGCAGAGGCCAGGTACAAATTTGGCCAGCCAGGGCCCACTACTGGAGAACGAGGAGGAGGAGGATGAGGAGGATGGGGATGAAGCATGTTCACAGCGGGGTGGCATCCAACGCAGCTCGGGCCCATCAGTGGTGCGTGGCTGGGGGGATACGGAGGACGCCTACGATACGCCTCCCACAGAGGACAGCTTGTCCTTACCTCTGGGCAGCCTGGCACACATGAGCGTTGTCGTTGCTGCAGTGCCTGCGCAACGACTGCAGAGTTGCCCACATTTTAACGTGTGTTGACTACTGGGTGGCCACCCTGCTGGATCCCCGTGTGCCGTCCTTAATTCCCTCACTGGAGCGTGATCGGAAGATGCGCGACTACAGGCGCACGCTGGTAGACGCGCTCCTGAGAGCATTCCCGACTGACGCCAGGGGACAAGTGGAAGCACAAGGCGAAGGCAGGGGAGGAGGAAGAGGTCGCCAACGCAGCTGTGTCAGCGTCAGCACCTCAGAAGGCAGGGTTAGCATGGCCGACATGTGGAAAAGCTTTGTCACCTCGCCGCTACAACCGGCCTCAACTGCTGATATGGAGCGTGTTAGCAGGAGGCAGCATTTGAACAACATGGTGGAACAGTACCTGTGCACACGACTACACGTACTGACTGATGGTTCTGCCCCATTCAACTTCTGGGTCTCCAAATTGTCCACATGGCCAGAGCTTGCCCTGTATGCCTTGGAGGTGCTGGCCTGCCCTGCAGCCAGTGTGCTCTCTGAACGTGTATTTAGCATGGCAGGAGGCGTCATTACAGACAGACGCAGCCGCCTGTCCACAGCCTAAAATGAATCAGGCTTGGATCCCACAAGACTTGTCTGTACCTTGTGCAGAATAGACATTTATACCACCATCAAACATACATTCTTGTACAAAAGTCAAGTGCAATGATTCTTTTTCTTTTTTTATTTGTCCCAATATTTTGGGGGCTACCTACCCCAATAAAAAATTAAAAAAAAACATTGTTGGCTACCTCCTCTTCCTCCATTGCTGCCTCCACCTACAACACCACATTCAACCTCCGACTCCATATCCACCTCCTTCTCTGAGTTGCAGGTTAATAATTTGTAATTTTTTGTTATTTTATTTCATTTTAAGTTATTTCCCTATCCACATTTGTTTGCAGAGAAATTGCCATGCTCTCAAGCACATTTTACTGCCTTTTACATCCCTATAGCCTTTTCAAGGACTATTTTAGAGCCATTTTAATGCAAAAAAGTGCCAATTTTAGTGCCCTAAATTGAAAAAATTCTTATTTTCAATTGTCGGGTGATATTTTTTCCATTTTTGGCGTATACAAACCCCTGCTGTGCCTGGGTGACAGGGGCCTAAATCTCTCAAAATCCTCTGTTCTATTGCTGGGTGACATGAACCCCCTTTTGCCGTGAATGAACTTCTGCTGTGCCTGGGTGACAGGGGCCTAAATCTCTCAAAATCATCTGTTCTATTGCTGGGTGACATGAACCCCCTTTTGCCGTGAATGAATCCCTGCTGTGCCTGGGTGACAGGGGCCTAAATATATCAAAATCCTCTGTTCTATTGCTGGGTGACATGAACCCCCTTTTGCCGTGAATGAACCCCTGCTGTGCCTGGGTGACAGGGGCCTAAATCTCTCAAAATCCTCTGTTCTATTGCTGGGTGACAAGAACCCCCTTTTGCCGTGAATGAACCCCTGCTGTGCCTGGGTGACAGGGGCCTAAATCTCTCAAAATCCTCTGTTCTATTGCTGGGTGACAAGAACCCCCTTTTGCCGTGAATGAACCCCTGCTGTGCCTGGATGACAGGGGCCTAAATCTCTCAAAATCCTCTGTTCTATTGCTGGGTGACATGAACCCCCTTTTGCCATGAATGAACCCCTGCTGTGCCTGAGTGACAGGGGCCTAAATATATCAAAATCCTCTGTTCTATTGCTGGGTGACATGAAGCCCCTTTTGCCGTGAATGAACCCCTGCTGTGACGAGGCGGCAAATCATAATGAGGTGGTTATTATGGGGGACTTCAACTACCCAGATATAGACTGGGAAACTGAAACTTGTATATCTCATAAGGGAAACAGGTTCTTGGCAATAACCAAAGACAATTACCTCTCCCAACTGGTTCAGGACCCGACTAGAGGGACGGCCATACTGGACTTAGTATTAACCAATAGGCCTGACAGAACAACAGACGTGCAGGTTGGGGGACACCTGGGAAATAGTGGCCATAAAGTAATAACCTTCCAATTATCCTTCAAAAGAGCGTTTCTACAGAGAGGACAAAAATACCAAACTTCAAAAAAGCTAAATTTAGCCAACTAAGAGAGGCCATAGGCCTAACTAACTGGGACAAAGTCCTCAAAAATAAAAATACAGCCACAAAATGGGATATCTTTAAAAACATCCTAAAATCTCATTGTGAGAGGTACATACCGTATGGGAATAAAAGGTTAAGGAACAAAAAGAAACCAATGTGGATAAATAGAACTGTAAAGAAAGCAATAAATGACAAAAAGAAAGCATATAAATCACTAAAACAGGAGGGTAGCACGGAAGCACTGAAAAACTATAAGGAAAAAAATAGAACATGTAAAAAACAAATAAAAGCGGCCAAACTAGAGACCGAGAGATTAATTGCCAAAGAGCGTAAAACTAACCCTAAAATGTTCTTCAATTATATAAATGTTAAAAAGTATAAATCTGAAGGGGTCGGCCCTTTAAAGAGTAATGAGGGGGGAGTCGCAGAGAGCGACGAGGAGAAAGCAAAGCTGTTAAATATTTTTTTCTCCAATGTATTCACTGAGGAAAATAAACTGTCAGATGACATGCAGAATGTAAAAATAAATTCCCCATTAAAAGTGTCCTGTCTGACCCAGGAAGAGGTACATCAGCGACTTAAAAAGATTAAAAAAGACAAATCGCCAGGACCGGATGGCATACACCCCCGTATCCTAAGGGAATTAAGTAATGTCATAGCCAGACCCTTATTTCTGATATTTGCGGACTCTATACTGACAGGAAATGTCCCACAGGATTGGCGCATGGCAAATATGGTGCCAATATTCAAAAAGGGACCAGAAACAGAGCCTGGAAACTATAGGCCGGTAAGTTTAACATCTGTTGTGGGTAAACTGTTTGAAGGTTTTCTGAGAGATGCTATCTTAGAGCATCTCAAGGGAAATAAGCAAATAACGCCATATCAGCATGGCTTCGTGAGGGATCGGTCATGCCAAACTAATTGAATCAGTTTCTATGAGGAGGTAAGTTCTAGACTTGACAGCGGCGAATCAATGGATGTAGTATATCTGGACTTCTCCAAAGCATTTGACACTGTACCACATAAAAGGTTAGTATATAAAATGAGATTGCTCGGACTGGGAGAAAACGTCTATATGTGGGTAAGTAACTGGATCAATGATAGAAAACAGAGGGTGGTTATTAACAGTACACACTCAGATTGGGTCACTGTCACTAGTGGGGTACCTCAGGGGTCAGTATTGGGCCCTATTCTCTTCAATATATTTATTAATGATCTTGTAGAAGGCTTGCATAGTAAAGTATACATTTTCGCAGATGACACTAAACTGTGTAAAGTAATTTACACTGAAGAGGACAGTATACTACTACAGAGGGATCTGGATAGATTGGAGACTTGGGCAGATAAGTGGCAGATGAGGTTTAACACTGACAAATGTAAAGTTATGCACATGGGAAGGAATAATGCAAGTCACCCGTACATACTAAATGGTAAAACACTCGGTAACACTGACATGGAAAAGGATCTAGGAATTTTAATAAACAGCAAACTAAGCTGCAAAAACCAGTGTCAGGCAGCTGCTACCAAGGCCAATAAGATAATGGGTTGCATCAGAAGGGTAATAGATGCCCGTGATAAGAACATAGTCCTACCACTTTATAAATCGCTAGTCAGACCACACATGGAGTACTGTTTACAGTTCTGGGCTCCTGTAAACAAGGCAGACATAGCAGAGCTGGAGAAGGTCCAGAGGAGGGCAACTAAAGTAATAACTGGAATGGGGCAACTACAGTACCCTGAAAGATTATCAAAATTAGGGTTATTCACTTTAGAAAAAAGACTGAGGGGAGATCTAATTAATGTGTATAAATATATCAGGGGTCAGTACAGAGATCTATCCCATCAGCTATTTATCCCCAGGACTGTAACTGTGACGAGGGGACATCCTCTGCGTCTGGAGGAAAGAAGGTTCGTACACAAACATAGAAAAGGATTCTTTACGGTAAGAGCAGTGAGACTATGGAACTCTCTGCCTGAGGAGGTGGTGATGGTGAGTACAATAAAGGAATTCAAGAGGGGCCTGGATGTATTTCTGGAGCGTAATAATATTACAGGCTATAGCTACTAGAGAGGGGTCGTTGATCCAGGGAGTTATTCTGATTGCCGCATTGGAGTCGGGAAGGAATTTTTTATTCCCCTAAAGTGAGGAAAATTGGCTTCTACCTCACAAGGTTTTTTTTTTTGCCTTCCTCTGGATCAACTTGCAGGATAACAGGCCGAACTGGATCGACAAATGTATTTTTTCGGCCTTATGTACTATGTTACTATGTATTATACTGTTAACAAAGCAACGTGCAGTAAAGTACCTTCATTCCTGCATGCGTCTTCTTTCTTTTATTCAACTTTTCATTCAAATGAAAAAGCGATTTTTCTGATATGCAAATGAAGTCTCAAGGTGCCCAGAGGGGCGTTATTACTCTGCTCTAGTGCCCAGTAACGCCCCCCTGCAGTCCCCAGCCCGCCTTTCTTCCAAGCCCAGCACGCTTCCTAAGAAATAAATGTACTCCCACATCGGAGCCGAACGGCACCGCCCCCTCCACTGCGTCATTTAATTTATTCACTGCACTGTCCTTGCTTCCTCCTCTCTTAGCCTCCAAAATCCTGCGCAGGCGCAGTATCGCTAAGTGCCTGCGCCTGTACGATACTCCTGCTCCTGAGGGCAACAGCCTCAATAGTGTCACTGGGCATGCGCCGAGCCCAGTGACGTAATCAGAGCGCTGTTGCCCTCTGGAGCAGGAGTATCGTACAGGCACTTAGCAATACTGCGCCTGCGCGGGATTTCGGAGGCCAAGAGAGGAGGAAGCAAGGACTGTGCAGTGAATAAATTAAATGACGTAGTGGAGGGGGCGGCGCTGTTCGGCTCCGATGTGGGAGTACATTTATTTCTTAGGAGGCGTGCTGGGCTTGGAAGAAAGACGAGCTGGGCACTAGAGCAGAGTAAAAACGCCCCTCTGGGCACCTTGACACTTAATTAGCATATTAGAAAAATCGCTTTTTCATCTGAATGAAAAGTTGAATAAAAGAAAGAGGACACATGCAGGAATGAAGGTACTTTATTGCACGTTGCTATGTTAACAGTATTATAGGCTCAAAATAGGTGACAGATTCCCTTTAAGAGTTGCTCAGAGAGTCGGGGGCAGGTGTTGCACGCCATGCGGGTCTGTTGCGTCCCTGTTCAGGCGGACGATGACTGACCACTTGCCTGTCCAGAAGTCATTTCTATCCAAGATGTGGGTGGGGTCCCTCACCACGGTGCAGAATCGCTTCAGGAAGGTGACGATATCCTTGCCTGCGATGCGTGGGTTCCGTATTGAGACGGTCACTCTCCTCTCTTCCTTCATGACTAGGCAGCTGCCCACGAAGCGCTTAAAAGGTGAGTCCGGGCTCGCCGCTTTGACCATCTCCCAGTACCGTTTACATATGGCCACAGAGGCAAAGGTGATGTAGAACATCCCGGTGATGAATGAATGGATGCTCACCAACTCGGGCTTGGAGAATCCGTGTTCCAGGACCATCTTCTTGGCAAACACGTCTTGGCTCATGTCCCGAACTTTCCCATCCACCTCTTTTAGCTTCAGCACGATTGTCTGCCTCATCCACGGCTCCAGGGGTGGGGAGCCGGGGCTGTGGTTCTTGCCGCTCTGTTGCTTCAGAGGGGTGGTTGCCGCTGGGTCAGAAGCCCGTGATGTGGAGGCTGAAGCATCCTCGTGGGTCTCTTCTGTGGCCTTTTTCTGTTCTGAAGCATTCTTCTTGGTCTTGGTAGGCTTGGAGGTTCAGGCCATGGCTTCTTCTTTCTAGCCTTCCTCTCCCTTAAGGTGCTTCGCAAAGCGTCCCTTTTGCCACAGGGGGCGGAGCTATGCAGATTCCTTCTTGCTGGGAGGAGCTTCTTCCGGGGAAGGTATTCGCCGAGCTTCATTCTTCGTCGGGGTCCCCCGAGGCCGAAGTCTTCAGTCCTCATCATCAGGGTTCCTCGCCGAGTCTTCGCAAAGTCTTCTCCTTGATCGCAGTCGGAGAAAATCTTCCAATAGTCGTCTTCGACTGTTGAGATCAAAGTAAGCACTGTCTAACGTCATACACCAAGACTATTAGCCACAGGCCAAGAGGGGGTCGAAGACCAGAACACTCTTGTTCCCTGGGGAATAGCCCTACACCCAATAGCAGCAGTAAGCTGAAGCTGAATTTAATCAACGATGCTCAAAGGCAGAGTGCAGGGGGTACCCACAAGGACCTGGGCCGGCAAGTCAAGGCAGACTGAAAGAGCAGACTACACTTGATCTTAGCCAGAAGGCTGAGAAGCGATTTGGGCAAAGTAATGGTGCACAAACCAATTCGATTGGATCACCCACCAAATATCCCAGGAATTACATTTTTACACCTCTGACCCCTCTGGGCTGGGCTTCATTACACATGCAGCCTGGCCCCCTGGCCATCTAGGGAACAGGTATTAAAATATCCAAAATATATTTTCCCAGTTGCCCTGGTGAAGACACAGGCCCCAGCCCTTCTTCATAATTCATATCTCACCGTTCCGAGTCCTAGCATATAAAACGCGACACGTCCAAGTTTTATAAAAACCTTGTAAATGTTCTATCCGCTGCAGATTCTGTATCTCATTGGCCTTGACTGGATAAATTCAGCCCATTCACAATGTTCTAACTAGTTGTATAAACCACCTTCTCTCCAATGTAAAGATTACAGGGGTCACTGGTGACGTCATTGAAGGTTCATCATTGGTCATTTTAATATGTTGTAAATTGTATATCTACGAAGAAAGATGCTTAGTAGCGCTGTTATATATGGAATTGTGGTTCATCCTTGAGATATTTGACTAAGGTAGAGTTGCTGGCAGGACTGATAAATGGGAATGTTTCTTGCCAGCAGGAGGGTTAGTGTTTTGCAGAGGGTTGAGATACAGCTCAAGCAGTCGGGCAAGGGTAGAGCCAAATCGACTGATTTTTCCAACAGCGATTGGAGCCAGTACCAATAATTGGGAAAAGCCGACATTCTGCCGTACAAGCTGTGTCTTGTTGTGTACCTGTTATTGTGGAATAAAGAGACTTTCTGTTTCATGAACCAAGAGGTTGAGAACTCCACCCTCGGTTCTATTTAGGGAGGTGTTCATGTCGGCCACAGTAGGGGTGAGCGTGTGTGGCACAGTTGCAATGGATGCTCTCTTATGTTGTAAATGAGCAATGTTCCCACCACTTGAGGTTCACTGCGTGGGCTAAAGCTTTTGAAGAGTCCATGTAGCAGACTAAGCCAGCAGGTGAAACGAGTGTCGAGTTGGTCTCTTTCCTGATTGCGCCGTATTCTGCCTACATTATGTCTCAGGGTATGTGTTTACTGTATTCACTTCACTATTTATAACCACCTAGCTTCATATTTAGGTGACATTAGCCTTTATGTTAAACGTATGTCATTTATTGCTTCACTTTAGCTCTAGGTATATTATACTTCACCCCAGCCTTTTGCTCCACATGTGGTGATATACAACTGGATGGAGTATTATTACTCCTCATGTGGTGATATACAACTAGATAGAGTATTATTACTTCTCATGTGGTGATATATAACTGGATGGAGTATTATTACTTTTCATGTGGTGATATACAACTGGATGGAGTATTATTACTCCTCATGTGGTCATATATAACTGGAAAGAGTAGTATTACTCCTCATGTAGTGATATGCTACTAGATAGAGTATTATTACTCCTCATGTGGTGATATACAACTGGATGGCATATAATTACTCCTCATGTGGTGATATATAACTAGATGGAGTATTATCACTCCTCATGTAGTGATATATAACTAGATGGAGTATTATTACTCGTTGTGTGGTGATATACAGGGAGTGCAGAATTATTAGGCAAGTTGTATTTTTGAGGATTAATTTTATTATTGAACAACAACCATGTTCTCAATGAACCCAAAAAACTCATTAATATCAAAGCTGAATATTTTTGGAAGTAGTTTTTAGTTTGTTTTTAGTTTTAGCTATTTTAGGGGGATATCTGTGTGTGCAGGTGACTACTACTGTGCATAATTATTAGGAAACTTAACAAAAAACAAATATATACCCATTTAAATTATTTATTTTTACCAGTGAAACCAATATAACATCTCAACATTCACAAATATACATTTCTGACATTCAAAAACAAAACAAAAACAAATCAGTGACCAATATAGCCACCTTTCTTTGCAAGGACACTCAAAAGCCTGCCATCCATGGATTCTGTTCACCATCAACATTGCGTGCAGCAGCAACCACAGCCTCCCAGACACTGTTCAGAGAGGTGTACTGTTTTCCCTCCTTGTAAATCTCACATTTGATGATGGACCACAGGTTCTCAATGGGGTTCAAATCAGGTGAACAAGGAGGCCATGTCATTAGATTTTCTTCTTTTATACCCTTTCTTGCCAGCCACGCTGTGGAGTACTTGGACGCGTGTGATGGAGCATTGTCCTGCATGAAAATCATGTTTTTCTTGAAGGATGCAGACTTCTTCCTGTACCACTGCTTGAAGAAGGTGTCTTCCAGAAACTGGAAGTAGGACTGGGAGTTGAGCTTGACTCCATCCTCAACCCGAAAAGGCCCCACAAGCTCATCTTTGATGATACCAGCCCAAACCAGTACTCCACCTCCACCTTGCTGGCGTCTGAGTCGGACTGGAGCTCTCTGCCCTTTACCAATCCAGCCACGGGCCCATCCATCTGGCCCATCAAGACTCACTCTCATTTCATCAGTCCATAAAACCTTAGAAAAATCAGTCTTGAGATATTTCTTGGCCCAGTCTTGACGTTTCAGCTTGTGTGTCTTGTTCAGTGGTGGTCGTCTTTCAGCCTTTCTTACCTTGGCCATGTCTCTGAGTATTGCACACCTTGTGCTTTTGGGCACTCCAGTGATGTTGCAGCTCTGAAATATGGCCAAACTGGTGGCAAGTGGCTGCACGCTTGACTTTTTTCAGTTCATGGGCAGTTATTTTGCGCCTTGGTTTTTCCACACGCTTCTTGCGACCCTGTTGACTATTTTGAATGAAACGCTTGATTGTTCGATGATCACGCTTCAGAAGCTTTGCAATTTTAAGAGTGCTGCATCCCTCTGCAAGATATCTCACTATTTTTGACTTTTCTGAGCCTGTCAAGTCCTTCTTTTGACCCATTTTGCCAAAGGAAAGGAAGTTGCATAATAATTATGCACACCTAATATAGGTTGTTGATGTCATTAGACCACACCCCTTCTCATTACAGAGATGCACATCACCTAATATGCTTAATTGGTAGTAGGCTTTCGAGCCTATACAGCTTGGAGTAAGACAACATGCATAAAGAGGATGATGTGGTCAAAATACTCATTTGCCTAATAATTCTGCACGCAGTGTATAACTGGAAAGAATATTATTACTTCTCATGTGGTGATATATTACTGGATAGAGTATTATTATTCCTCATAAGGTGATATATAACTGGATATATTATTATTACTCCTTGCATGGTGATATATAAATGTATAGGGTATTACTACTCCTCATGTGGTCATATATAGCTGGATAGGGTATTCTTATTTCTCATTTTGCAATATATAACTGGATAGAGTATTATTTTTTACTCTCTTACTACTCATCTGTGCATATATAACTGGATAGAGTATTATTACTCCTCATGTGGTGATATATAACTGGACAGAGTATTATTACTCCTAATGTGGTGATATATAACTGGAGAGTGTATTATTACTCTTCATGTGGTGATACATAACAGGATAAAGTATTATTACTCATGTGGTGATATACACTCACCTAAAGAATTATTAGGAACACCATACTAATACGGTGTTGGACCCCCTTTTGCCTTCAGAACTGCCTTAATTCTACGTGGCATTGATTCCACAAGGTGCTGATAGCATTCTTTAGAAATGTTGGCCCATATTGATAGGATAGCATCTTGCAGTTGATGGAGATTTGAGGGATGCACATCCAGGGCACGAAGCTCCCGTTCCACCACATCCCAAAGATGCTCTATTGGGTTGAGATCTGGTGACTGTGGGGCCATTTTAGTACAGTGAACTCATTGTCATGTTCAAGAAACCAATTTCAAATGATTCGAGCTTTGTGACATGGTGCATTATCCTGCTGGAAGTAGCCATCAGAGGATGGATACATGTTCTCATTCTGTTTACGCCAAATTCGGACTCTACCATTTGAATGTCTCAACAGAAATCGAGACTCATCAGACCAGGCAACATTTTTCCAGTCTTCAACAGTCCAATTTTGGTGAGCTCATGCAAATTGTAGCCTCTTTTTCCTATTTGTAGTGGAGATGAGTGGTACCCGGTGGGGTCTTCTGCTGTTGTAGCCCATCTGCCTCAAGGTTGTGCGTGTTGTGGCTTCACAAATGCTCTGCTGCATACCTCGGTTGTAACGAGTGGTTATTTCAGTCAACGTTGCTCTTCTATCAGCTTGAATCTGTCGGCCCATTCTCCTCTGACCTCTAGCATCCACAAGGCATTTTTGCCCACAGGACTGCCGCATACTGGATGTTTTTCCCTTTTCACACCATTCTTTGTAAACCCTAGAAATGGTTGTGAGTGAAAATCCCAGTAACTGAGCAGATTGTGAAATACTCAGACCGGCCCGTCTGGCACCAACAACCATGCCACGCTCAAAATTGCTTGCTTAAATCCCCTTTCTTTCCCATTCTGACATTCAGTTTGGAGTTCAGGAGATTGTCTTGACCAGGACCACACCCCTAAATGCATTGAAGCAACTGCCATGTGATTGGTTGACTAGATAATTGCATTAATGAGAAATACAACAGGTGTTCCTAATAATTCTTTAGGTGAGTGTATAACTATGACTGTAGTGTATTACTACTCCTCATGTGGTGATTAAACTGGACAGAACTGAAGTTATTGTGTGAGACTTCGCGCAATAACTTCACAAATTAATTTGTACTGTAAAAAAATATTTCCCGAACTCGGGTTCGGTTCCAATGTTTTTTTACAGTACTAATTAATTTGTGAAGTTATTGCGCGAAGTCTCGTGAGACTTAGTGAAGCAATAACTTTAAATCATAGGAGCCAATACATTCTAATACTGTACGGAGCCCCTGCTTTTACAGTATTAGAACAAAGTTTTATGCGAATCGACTTTGGATGTTTCATCCGAAGTCGATTTGCTCATCCCTAGTCTCAGGATACAATATTTTCAAGATACAATGGTCTTTTCTGACCCATCGTAAGTTGAAACTAGACTCAACATACAATGTCTCAGACTCAGATCCAACCAATCAAGGCCACTTCTCTGGTGATATAGCTGTACTTGTTGCTAGTTAGCAGCTATTCCTGACTGTCATATGTAAGGACTTGTTTTATCAGTCTTAGTTATCTGCTAATTTTTGTTAAATCTTAATTTTCTCTTATCTTGGATGACATTTTGAGGCTTGGGAACCAATTACTCAAGTTACAATGATTTCAACATACAATGGTCGTCCTGGAACCAATTAATATTATAACTTGAGGGACCCCTGTATTGTATTTTTATTTGAATCATGTATCAATAAAACTGTTATAGATTTTACTCTGGACCAGTTCTTTTGGGTTTTGTTGGTTGTTTATGAGAAAGGGTCTAATTAGATTTATGGGCACATGTAGGTGATACTAAGACCTGAGTACGACTAAGGCCCCTTTCACACGAGTGAGTTTTCTGCGCTGGTGCAATGCGTGACGTGAACGCATCACACCCGCACTGAATCATGACCCATTCATTTCAATGGGTCTGTGTACAGGAGTGGTTTTTTTTTCACACATCAGTTCTGTGTTGCATGAAAAACGCAGCATGCTCTATGTTCTGCATTTTCACGCAGCCTTGGCGCCAAAGAAGTGAATGGGGCTTCAGTGAAAAACGCATTGCATCCGGAGTGCTGATGTAATGCGTTTTTCACTGATGGTTGCTAAGAGATGTTTTTTGTAAACCTTCAGTTTTTTATCACGAGCGTGAAAAATGCATCAAAACGCATTGCACCCGCGCGGAAAACACTGAACAACTGAACGCAAACAAAACTGACTGAACTTGCTTGCAAAATGGTGCGAGTTTCACTGAACGCACCCTGAACGCATCCGGACCTAATATGTCACGCTCGGGTGAAAGAGGCCTAAGCCTTGGTTATGCTAGTGTGGGCCACTGTGAGAAAATTATGTCTGTCAAAATTAAGCCAAGAGACTGAGGCAGTCTGATAGAGGTCTGGCATCTACCTAAAGTTGCCACTGTACCATCAAGGTGATGACAAGGCTTGAATTAATCCAGAAAAAAATAGAAAGAATTTACTGCCACAGAAAACACTGGACATAAAAAACATCATGGGCTTGAGTTATCATTATTTTTTGGCAGTTTTCTGTCGTGAAAAATTTTATGTCGTGAAAAAGTCTCAAACAAAAAAAAAGGGGGTCGTGGTGAGGTTATTGTTTATATTGTTTGCTTGTTTTTTCTTTGCATTCTTAATAAACTACTGTGATTTTGGATATATTTTTGGTGTGCTTTTAGTACCTGTACCTTGCGTTTTTGTGTGTAAATTTCAGTTCAGACGCACGGGCTGCTGAAAGCTGCGCCTAATTTATAAAGGGGCGTACACCTCATAATAAATTAGGTGCAGCCTCCAGCAATGCACGTGATTATCATAGATCGGCATAAAACACCAGTCTATGATGTCTATGCATGTCCCTGTGACTGGAGAGGAATAGTCTTTGTTCCTGCTTACCCTGTGTGGCCATCTTGGCATGTTTGCAATGCTGAAGTGTGTGCCATTCTATGGAGTGTTTTTAGTTTAAAGTGGTTATGCTATGATTGGTGTAAGAAATTACATCATATAGTACATAGGATATTCTCTTTCTAACAGCCTTGTACCTAACTTATGCAGTCACTGATTTTGGGGTGGCCCCAATGGTATACTCGGTTCCCTGGACACCGTCAAGGTATCACCATGTGTTGCTGCTCTGCAGAAGGGATGGTAACTCATGGTCCACCCAAAGGAGAAACAAGTCCAGTTAGTCAGGGTCTCTGACTGCTCTCTTTATATATAGTTGCTAGCTTAACTAGAACCTTGTTACAATTTCTGCCTATCATAGACCTGTATAGAGTTTCAATGCAAGTCTATGGGAATGACATAAACAACAGAGCTAAACCAGAAAGTTAAGATGTCAGTGTGTTTGTTTTTTTCCCTCTTAAACTTTGATAGGTAGAAAGTCAAAGTCTCTCAGTATTAGCTGGCTGTCCAGTGGAGCTACAGTATAATAACAGTGCAATTGGACAAGATGTATTACAATAAACATATAAATGCAGTTCAACAATATGAAACAGTATAAGTGCACACAACAGCATATATCACAGTGCAAGTTAAACCTTCAAAGTGCAATAATGTCGGGAGTTGGTGGCTTTGCATACTAGGAATAAAGGCAAATGTCCATAGTCCAAAGTATACTTGCTCCAGGGCACTACACATGGACCCAGAGATGACTGCTTTCATTGCTCCAGTTACTTTGTTAGATTTATGTCAAACTAGCATCTCAGGGGGTGCGTTGTTTTTTCAAGGGGGGCTGCAGCTCTCTCCCTATCACAGCTCAGGAGCATGTCTCTTTCTGCTGCAGTTCTCTCCCTGTAACTGTCACAGCTTCTAGCAGTAGATGTGGCTGGTGGCAGTGTAAGGATAGAACTGAGCATGTGCGACCACCTAAATTAGTGGACATGCACATAACTATAAAGATTAAACACCAGGGGCACCATTATAATGAAGAAAAGAGATTATCTCACAGCTGGAGCATTTCTGTAACAGAAAGTAAATTACAAAACAAACTAGTTTTTGGTGCTGAATTATATTAAAATAACATTTAATGTTGGCACAACCCCTTTAAATAAGGAAACCTAGTTCTGTTGCTCAGCACGTGTACCTGAGAGTGGATTTGCATCAACCACTTTTACAAGCCAATCACCATCTACCGCAGAGCGTAGTTTACAAATTGTTATGGCAGAAACATACCTCTAACCTGCTATTAGAGTAATTATAAGGCAAGTTCTAGGATTGCTGTCACTAAATAGGAGCATCCATTGTTTACATCCAGAGGCTGAAAACCTGTACAGACTTAATTCTTCTCAGGATTGAGGGTTTGTTACAATTGTATCCAATATAGACAATCCTTTTAAGGCTAAACAGCTGGTACAATGTATAAATGCTGGTATAATGTATTGCGTCTCTAATGAAAATGTGAACAACGCCTGACAGGAGGGGATTTTGAAGATGACTGCAGTACTGCAATCAGCCACCAGATGTCATCTGACAACTGGATATTCATGTATGAAGAAGACCAATGCAGCTTGGGGGGGCACCCCTCCACTCTAGGGGGGGCACCCCTCCACTCTGTGCTCTGTGACCTCATCTGACCCTTCCTTATATTGGCACTCTGCCATTGCCCACAATAGTGCATCTCCCAGATGATCGGCAAACTCCTCTCCTGAAATATTTTGTGATGCTGCAGGTACCATGCTCCCCATACTGTCATTCTGTCACCTTCCATAAGATCCACAGATCCCTCTCTGTAATACTTAGTGCTGCTGGGAGGACCCTATACCTTCTACTGTGCAACTCTCAGTCTGTCACTTTCTACCAGATCAGCGCTCTGTTCTCCTGAAATACTCTGTGCTGGGAGGATCCTGCTGTCTTGTCACCTCCCAGACGCCATCACTTACAAGAAGGGGGGGGGGGGAGTGTCGCAGTTAAAACTACAGGGTCTCCAAAGATTCAGGAATTAAAACAAGAAAAGGATTTAAAAGAAAACAAAGTAAAAATATTAAAATAATTAAAAATGAAGGCAGTTTAGATTAAAAAAATAATGAATTTAATAAAGAACAAAAATATTTTAAAATGTAATTAAATGCATCTGCATCGCTTAAATGGAGGCATTTTTTTTAAAATCTGACAGAGATCATGAGTCAGCCATCAAACATCCCACAAGACCCCCACAACAGCTCAGCACATCCAACCCCCCCTCCCTGCCTCCTCCTTACAAGACATGTCCTTTTCAGAAGGATTACAAGGGTCGGTTATGTAATGGAGCCGGCAGACATATTCCCCAACTCGCACAATCAGAGCCTGCAGTTTGTAGCCCCCTTACCCTCCCCCGCCTGCACCGTGCCAAAGAAAAACACATGTCAGTCAAATGACCTAGATTTGCAAGCAAAGAAACTCTTAGGGGTTCTCAGTGCACAATTTCAGGGTAATTAGCAGACACGAGGCACGGTGAGACAGGCACGCAGAGGGAGATGGCGAGAGGAGGGGGCGCATTGTGCTCCATATCTCAGCTCTGTCTAGACAGAAACTGCTGAATTGTTTCCGAAAAAGCAATTGACAGTCCAGATTTCCTCCCAGGTATCTGCTGGATGGGGATTTGTCGGAGACGCACAAAAGAAGCGGCGGTAACCCTTTCAAGGCCGGAACTGGCGATGCGGCTCACCTGTGCCCTTATTTGGGATTAATGTGTCAGCTCTTTGCAAATTGCAGACGGCAAAATAATTACCAGCGCGCAATGCGGCAAGCGCCTTTGATGGGAGTCATTGAAAGAAGAAGGCGCCGGGATAACATAACTTCCCCAGTGCCGGTGGGCAACCAAAATAGACAGCAAGCAAAAAACTGAAATAGAGTTTACTGCAGAAAAAAAAAAATGCAGAGTGTCATCGTTTCCAGAAAGCTTTTCCGTGCCAAGCGCCATTTTGTTCACCTTGTCAGCTTTATGGAGGCGACCCAAAAAAAGCCCTCTCCCTGCAGTGGGTTTAGCTTAAAGGGACACTAAGCCCACACGTGTTATGCAGTTGAATACATTCGGATATTCCCTGTTATCAGCCACTGAGGCTGACTAGGGCAAGTGCATATAAGCTATTGCTCTCCGTTATCAATAAGTGTGACTGTATTGTTCTTCCATGGGCTGAATAACAGGAGGTGCAGAAAACTCACTGTCCACAGGACAACTATTGAATGTCACATATCTCCAGTACTGAAAACCAACAGGAGAAAAGAAAAAGACCAAGTAGACACCCCCTGCTGTCAAGTTGATAGAAATGTCAATCAGCTGTTTCTTTAGTTATGTCTAATTCTGGGAAAGCAGTGCCTTGACATCATATAGTACATGATAACCTCTTTCTAACAAAGCTAGAACCAGCCCTGTGCCTCATATTGATCCAGAGATTTGTTGCTCAAATTGCTCTGCTAAATGTATTTGAAGCTGGCAGCTCAGAGGGCTTATCCTGCAGCTGGTGACAGTTGAAAGATGGAAT
The DNA here is from genome assembly GCF_905171765.1 of Bufo bufo. Lineage (NCBI taxonomy): Eukaryota > Metazoa > Chordata > Amphibia > Anura > Bufonidae > Bufo > Bufo bufo. The sequence goes on along the minus strand of NC_053394.1, from coordinate 136,526,847 downwards.
TGAGCATGTGCGTCCATGTCAGTGAGGTGGACAGAGAAATTAGAAAAATAGCAAACTGCAGGTGGCGCTATACAGATAGATTTCATTGAAGTATTCAGATCCAGGTGCTGGTTTGAAAACTAGAATATTTTTCGTGGGACAAGCCTTTTAAGTGAAGGTTAAGCACTCTCATAACAGTAGAGCCACTGTACCCCATGACAGTGACAGGCCCAGGGCTCACATAACAGTGATGATAACAGATACCCTACAACGGTGATAGCCACAGCAGCACCCCCATAGGACTGATAGCCCCCCAGTGCCACCATAGAAGTGACGGCAATGACCACCACAACATCCCCATAATAGCGATTGCCGCAGTCACAGGCGTGCGCAAGAATTTCTCAATGAAGAACACTTCCCTCCCGACAATCGTCTGTGGCATCGGGGTGTATAATTAGGGTGGAGATGACCTGAAATGTAGAACCGAACTTCAGGTCAGCTGCGGAGGGGAGGGAGGGAGAGTGACTTTATCCCTGCAGCTCCCGCTGAGACTGCACAGTGCTGCTGTCTGAGCAAGAGCTGTTAATAAGGACATCCCGCCACAGGGCCTGGACGGAGGACAGGGGGTCAGAAAGCCAGACTGTCTGTCCTAAAACGGGACCCCTGGATAGCAAGTGTTCACTTACTGAGAAGTGAATGCTGTGTCACTCAATGTCTCCCAGGAGGGTGAGCAGCCTCTCCGTACATACAGCCAGAATATGATTCTGCTTAAAATTGCTGTTCTGTACTGACAGGTTAGAGTCATCGTGCCAGGAGGGGGCACACTTGTCCGACAGTCTTGGTGCATTGGCACTAGTAGGACAAGTAGGCAAGCTGCTCTTGTCTATAACCATTGTGATTCTCAACAACTCTCAGCCGGCTGGCAGTATTCTTTTTCCGCTGTTGTAGTTAGTGAGTGAGGCATTTCTGGGGCTGAGCCCTGAACCCTCTAAGTTGGGCAATTCAGAACTGTATCATTGAAATATTATCATACTAACAGCCTAATAATTAACTAAAGCAGCGGATATACATGGCCACATAGCCTCCAGGAAAATGGTATTCACCAGCCCCAGGTCTAATGTAGTGAACATTATTGTTTACATCCCTGGTGGTCTAGGCAGTGATGGGTTTCAGAGGGGTTGTGTTATTTGATGCACTGGTGGTATGTTAGGATAGGGCACTAATGTTAGATAGGTTGAGATCTCACCTCTGGGACCCACTGCCATTTCCAGAACAAGCTGAATGAGAGCACACCGCACAAGTTCAGCCGCCCTCAATTTACTTCTAAAGGGAGTTCTGAAAATAGCCGAGCACTGACTATTTCAGGCAGTCCCATAATGGTGAATAAAGAGGTGGCCATGCATTCGTGGTCCGCACTCCATTAGCTTCTATCGGAGTCCCGAAAATAGCCGAGCCCTCTTGCTTGGCTATTTTCAGAACCAGCAGAGAAGCCATGTCATTCACTTAGGAGATAGGAGTTCCAGAGGCGGGACCCACACGTATCTAACATTGGTGGCATATCCTAGCGATATGCCACTAATGTATCAGATGGCACAACCCCTTTAATGTCAGTATCTCTGGCAGTCTATGGTAGTAAAGCGATTATTGTCTGTACCCTATGAGTTCTAGGGTGGTGAAGGGGTTTATGTTTGTATGCCTGGTGGGCTATGGAAGGAAAGAAGTTATTGTCAAAATCCCTGGTGGTCTAGGGCAGTGAATGGGCTAATTTCAGTATCCCTGGTGGTCTAGGGCATAGATTGTGTTCTAGGACACTGAAAGAATCACTGAAAGTATCCTTAATGGTCTAGAGAAGTCACGGGTAAAGGTGCCTGCTAGCCTTCCAGGTGCTAAACAATAGGACGCATTTTTAACTGTGTAACCACCACCTTGCGTACATCCTTGGCTACAGTGTCCCCATAAGAGTGACTGCTACAGTGGTTCCCAAAAGTACACAAATTCTGCTCTTTTCCTGTTAGCCCTCACGCTGTAGGACGTTCCACCTTGCTTCTCTCCTGTATAAGACCTGATATAAGAGAAGATCCATAACATTCCAAGTACATAGCCTTGGTACTATTACTACGGTTAGCCAACAGGCTTCTGAATGCAGCTTTGGATGTGATTGGAGCATGCGTTCTAATGTAACTCAAAATCAGTAAGCATTTGCAAAGTTTGTCGACTTTCTATGTAGTTTTTTTGTACCAGACAGAAACCTGGCTGACAAGTCTTCTTCAGCTCAGACGCAGGTCCCTGTGCGTGGAGCAGGAGATTGCATTCAGCCGCCCCCTCCGATCCAGCCCATTAGACATAATGACACTGCACAGACAATATGAATGTATTGATTAAACATTTTTGATTTCTGCGTCTTATCAGCCGGGAAGGGGAGCGCTCAGAGCCGCTGGGTCGGGTATTAGCTCAGACGAATAAAATCTTTAGCGGTGACAGAGCCGCTCTTCTCTGGAGATCTGACCTTTCAGTAGAAAATGTTTAGAAGCCAACGCGACTATTGAAAACTGTTCTTTCAGCAGACGCCCCCCTGTGCTAATAATTACCAGGCGCACGGGCTGCAGGATAAATAACAAGACGACGCGCCATTATTTATTCCTATATAAAAGCCACCGGCTGGCTGCTTATTAACCCTGTAATGCCGGGGTGGGGTCAACGGGCAATTGGGGTAGAAGACAAATGTAATGTGTCACTCACCTGTCCCTGACTAATAATGTCATACTGTGGGAATAATGAAACTCAGGTGCCTACGTACAATGAAGAAACTGCACTAGGGACCAATGTACAATGAAAAGACTGTGCTGAGGACCAATGTACAATGAAAAGACAGTGCTGAGGACCAATGTACAATGAAGAAACTGCACTAAGTACCAATGTACAATGCAGAGACAGTGCTAAGGACCAATGTACAATACAGAGACAGTGCTAAGGACCAATGTACAATGCAGAGACAGTGCTAAGGACCAATGTACAATGCAAGGACTGTGCTGAGAACAAATGTACAATGAAGAAACTGCACTAAGTACCAATGTACAATGAAGAAACTGCACTAGGGACCAATGTACAATGAAAAGACTGTGCTGAGGACCAATGTACAATGAAAAGACAGTGCTGAGGACCAATGTACAATGAAGAAACTGCACTAAGTACCAATGTACAATGCAGAGACAGTGCTAAGGACCAATGTACAATGCAGAGACAGTGCTAAGGACCAATGTACAATGCAAGGACTGTGCTAAGGACCAATGTACAATGAAGAAACTGCACTAAGTACCAATGTACAATGAAGAAACTGCTCTAAGTACCAATGTACAATGCAGAGACAGTGCTAAGGACCAATGTACAATGCAAGGACAGTGCTAAGGACCAATGTACAATGAAGAAACTGCACTAAGTACCAATGTACAATGCAGAGACCAATGTAAGGACCAATGTACAATGCAAGGACTGTGCTGAGAACAAATGTACAATGAAGCAACTGCACTAGGGACCTAGGTACAACTAAAAGACCAATGTCCAATGAAGATACTGTGCTGAGGACCAATGTACAATCAAGAAACTGTGCTAAGGACCAATGTGCAATGCAGAGACTGTGCTAGGGACCTACTGTAGGTACAATGCAAAGACTGTGCTAAGAAGCAATATACAATGAAGCAACTTCACTAAGGAACAATGTCCAATGAAGAAACTTCACTAAGGACCAATGTACAATGAAGAAACTTCACTAAGGACCAATGTACAATGAAGAAACTTCACTAAGGACCAATGTACAATGCAGAGACTGTGCTGAGGACCAATGTACAATGCAAAGACTGTGCTGAGGACCAATGTACAATGAAGAAGCTGCACCAAGGACCAATGTACAATGAAAAAACTGTGTTAGGGACCAATGTACAATGAAGAAACTGCACTGCAAACCAATGTACAATGAAGAAACTACACTGGAAATTGAATGTACAATGAAAAAACTGCTTTAGGGAAAAATATAAAATGAAACAGTGCTAGGGATCAATGTACTATGAAGAAACTATGTATTAGGGACCAATTTACAATGAAGAAACTGCACTAGGGACCTATGTACCATTAAGAACCTGTGCTATGGACTAATGTACAATGAAAAAACTGTGCCAGGAACCAATATACAGTGAAGAAACTGTGCTAAGGATTAATTCAGTGACCATGTTAGGGACCAATGTACAAGTCACTGCTATAGCCTATTTAGTTCCAATGAACCAATGCACAATGAAGAGACTATTCTTTTGGAAAATGTATAATGCAAAAACTGTTCTATGGGCCAATAAACAAAGCAAAGACTAATCTATAGACCAACATACAATGCAGAGACTTTGCCAGGAAATAGTATGTAATGCAGAAGCCATTGTGGTGATACATACAGTACACAATGCAAAAAAATGGAAGTCCTGCATCCATCACAGTGACACGACCATCACCAGACAGTGCCTATACGCTGCAATGGAGTCTGGCGCGTTTCCATCATACAGAATTGTACTGGACAAAATAGTGCACCATGCTGTGCTATTCTGAAAGCCGTTTTAGGCGGCATCGGTGAAGATGGCCCTTAACGGAGCATGCAACACAATTGTGAACACAGCCATATATGCAGAACAGAGTCCTCTGCATTCTGTGAACCAATGTAGATCTGTGTAATACAGATTCCAAATACCAAATCTACAAAGCACAGACCGTTGAATACTGCAGATATGTTTTTTTAGCAAAATGTGTGAATTAGGGAGGAATGGGTGAAAGTGACCAGGCTGGGGTACAGGGGTTCACACATAGTAATACACATGGCCCCCAGGTCTTTACTGTGACTGCATTCTTGTTTTGGCTGCTGACTTAGAGCAGATCATTTTGACCTCCAGGCCCAGGAGCCTTGTTGTAAGACGCCACAATTTAATTTCTCTCCCTACCGCTACTTGTCTGACAGCTCGAAAACAATCAAGATCTTTATAACAAGCGGCCGGGAGGCGAGAGAATCTCAGGGAACCTCACAGACTCCTCCTGAGCACCCCGCTCCTGATGAGACCAACACTAAGAAAAACAACTGTGATTCCTCAGATTTTAAATGGCTTTTTGTGTTTTTTTTAATTTCTTTATTCCCTTCTTTCTTGGCAAATGTAAGACGCTGCATCTCCCCGAGAACACTTACATAACAGCTCAGGAGGAGACTGCATAAGAAATATACAGTGCTCAGGGCAAAGCGAAAAATCAACCAAATCCATAGCTACAAAGATATAATGAGCCCCATTGGAGGCAACAACGAGAGGCACAGGAAACGCCTGGCCTTAGGACATCCCTGCACGGGTATTAACTCTAACTGGGTGTGACTGGGGAAACCAGTAATGGATAAAAAAAATAACTCTGGAGCGGTATTATAGCTCGGTATTATAGTTCTTATATACTTGTACATAGTGGATGGTATTATATTAGTTAAATAGTTATATTTCTGTACATAGGAGGCAGTATTATAGTAGTTATATTCCTGTACATAGGAGGCAGCATTATAGTAGTTATATTCTTGTACATAGTGGACGCTATTATACTAGTTATATTGTTATATTCCTGTACATAGGAGGAGTATTATAGTAGTTATATTCTTGTACATAGGGGCATTATAGTAGTAGTTATATTTATGTATGTACTGGCAGAATAATAGTAGATATATTTTTCTATATAGGAGAGCAGTATTACAGCAGTTATATTCTTGTTCATTGAGGACAGTAGTATAGTAGTTAGATTCTTATACATTGGAGCAGTATTATAGTAGTTATATTCTTGTATATAGGGGGCAATATAGTAGTTATATTCGTGTACATAGCGGGCAGCATAGTAGTAATATTCTTGTACATATTCTTGTACATTGGGGACAGTAGTATAGTAGCTATATTGGGAGTACATAGGGAGCAGTATTATAGTAGATATATTCCTGTATATAGGGTCTCTCTCTACCCAGGTATAATCCAAAATAAAACAAAAAAAAACTGAAAAACAAAAGAGAAAAGGTGCGGGGGAGACTACAGAACTGCATCCCAGCTATCTGGGGAGTGTAGGGACTGATCTCCGGAGCTGTGGTGGAGCAGGTTCTGTGGCCTGGACGGGTGGCGGCCATCTTACCAGTGGGACTACGAGGCTGATGTTGGGGTGCCCGGGGCTCCAATACATATAAAAGTTGAAGGGTTGACCACCATGGGTCGAATACTAAGCTGATTTAAATCTCATAGTGTTGGGGAGCTCTGTGTGCCGAGGCACGTGGCTACTGGGAGTTGCTGCTGAGAGACAGAGCTGAAAGGTGCACAACATATATGAGCAGTGCCCCGTTACTGGTTTTCTCCCGCAAGACTCTTTATTCAAACTACTGCCTGCATTGAATATACTGTAGTCACATATAGAAATAGAAGCAGCTGTATATGGGGCAAAAAATGCTTCAACGCCCTCTCATACTTCAGGCAGACTCTTGATAGACAACATGAGCCAGACTGAGGAGGAGGACACATCTGCAACTCATGATATATCTGATGATATGCCTCAAACGGATAGAATTATGTCAGCCATAGCAGCTTGCCAGGCTGCCCTAACTGCAAAGATAGATCACCTACAAAGTGATGTAAATTTTCTGTGTCATGATATTGTGAAAATGAGAAACCGTACCACAGAGGTGGAATGTAGGGTTGGAGAAGTAGAAGACACAGTGCATGGCACCTCTGAGTTGACAAACTCGCTTCTTCAGAAAGTAAAAATCCTTCAAGCTAGAGCAGAAGATGCTGAAAATCGCAACAGGCATAATAATATCCACATCCTTGGCCTCCCACAGAGAGCAGAGGGCACAGAACCTGAGACCTTCGCTGAAAACCTGATAAAGTCAGTGCTATCGCCGTTGCAGCTCTCTCAATGCTTCGTAATTGAATGGGCGCACAGAATCACTAGGCCCCTGCCTCCCAGCTCCCAGCTGAGACCATTTATAATGAGAACAGGGAACTGTTTCTTACGACAATACTAAGATATCCTTTTACCCTGACTTCACTACTGAGGTGCAGAAGAAGAGAAGACAATTTACACAAGTTCGGGCCAAACTGAGGGAACTTGGCCTGCCGTACGCAATGCTTTACCCGACAAGGCTGCGAGTCCAGGTGTATGGTGTGACGCTTCGCGATCTCGGCAATACGAAGAAATAGCGAATGCATCATGTTCTATAATCACAGAATCACCAGAGCCCTCTCCTGCACACAAAGAGTTAAACCTTTCTATTACAGCTTACAGAGCAGCGGTTAATTAGCAAACCCTGGCCAAAGATTCCTACTGACCCCTGTCAGGTTATACATCCATCAATCTGATATCATCATGACAAAACCTCATAAACGGGTCTTCTCTCTAATCTGAGCGGCCCCAACACAGCATGAGTTTTCACACTCCTTAAAGGGAACCTGTCATGTGGATATTTGATTATAATCTAATTATATACAATCATTAACTACTAAAAAGTACCTTAGATGTATTCACTTACTGGTGTGACAGATGGTTATCTCATAATATACACACAAAGATGCCACATGCCACATGCTAATGAGCTGATTTGAGTCCAGCGTGATGTCAGTGAGTCCAGCGATTTTTTAATTCAGAGCTATAGCCACTCCCCTGCTCACCTGTTGCTGATTTCATATGGAAAATAACTGTCAATCAGCAGCAGGTAGGCGGGGAGATTCAGGAGCTCATGAATATTCATTGTCAGCTGGAGCTTTTCAATACAAGATGTTGGCAGATTGACTGGGTCAATTAAAGAAAGTGACCCAGCATTTTGCTAAGAGAATCAGTCACTTATTTATGTTGCCCTTAGTTAGGACACCATAAAACTGGTGACAGGTTCCCTTTAAGCCTGGTCAGACCTTCAAAAGAGAAGGACAGATCCTTATCACACAGCTGGTTGGTACAAGAAGGAATATGACCTTAAGGTCACCTCCAATCCATAGACTTTATATTTTTCCCATATTTCCTTCATATTTCCTGGGTTAGGAAAATACGAAATGAACAATCTCTTCAGAAAATGTTTCGGTTCTTCTAACACACCTTCCAGGAAATCTGCAAGTCAATTGGAAATTCCTGCTCTGAGATATAACAGTACTCAGGCACCTTGTATTATCTTCCCTGTAACGGTCACGTACACACACACACACAGGGGGGAGGATAGTGACCACTGCGCTCCACCCTCACCCCTGGCCCTGCCTACTTGCCTCACGAGTCCTGATGACAGGGGACAACTGGACGGCAGTCCCTAACTTAGTATACATGCGGGAAGGACAGACAAGACAAATAACGGATAGTGAACGGACCGGGTCAAAACCAAGAGGACAACGCAGTACAGAGGGATAAGCAAAGAAAGGTCAGGAGAAGCCAGGGTCATAAATACCAGGAGAGTCGAGAAGTACCAAAGGAGTCTGCAAAGAATAGTCAGGTGGAAGCCGAGGTCAATATACCAGGAAGGATGCGCAGTAGGAGGAGCAGGCAAAGGATCGTCAGGGAACAGGATCAGGTAAGTACACAGGTATCCAACAACTGCCAGGAACCTAAATTAACAGGCAACCAGCAGGCTGCCTGTATTTATAGTGGGGAGTGAGGGTCATGTGACGTGGCCAGCTCGGCGCTCAAGGCAGACCTAGGAGCAGGGAGCCTCCCAGCTAGCAAAGCCGCCCTGGGAACGAGGTCAAACACAGATCCTCGCTCACGAAGCTAAGCAGCAGGTCTGCGGCTGATGGGAGACCGAGTGTGCCTTCGGCACCCCGTTACATTCCCGTCATATTTGGTATCAGATGATGCGTACAATTGTCCTAATTATAAATCTGAATCTGATCTTATTTCTTAATTGAACCTACGGGTACGGAGAAACTGGCAAAGCTAAGAGTCTGCCAGATTTTCTCCCTCTCAGGGCAAGAACTGCCCCTCTTCCAATTACACAAGGCTGGGCTTGTACATGTCATAGCCACTCCCAGCTACAGAGTGGGTAAAACACAGTGACCCACTCAGGTCCTGGTCCTTCACCTACCATCTGAAGTCGATTAACATCGCGACCGCCCAACACGGGCTCACCGCCATCTTGGATTATTCCTTGCAAAGACTTTATCTGTTACTGGACTCTAACACGGTAATTCTGACCTTACAGACATTCTACTCCTTTCCATCTCTTACCTATCTCGATCCAACCAATCTGTTCGACTGGCAGGTATATTTAAGTAAATGAGAAAAGGTGGAGCGGCTCACTCTATATACACGGATTGGTGCCTAGATCCAAATTGAAATCACCCCTTCAAAATTGTAACAATCTAAGTAATATTGGACCGGCAAAGGAAAAAATTAATAGCAAACAGTCATTGACTATATTGAGTGAAATACTCACTTTTGGCGCAGTTCTGTGGCGTCCCACATGTGAGACTGCTTTTTTTTACAGAAAAGAGGCAGTGAATTAGCGCTGACCCATCCATGTGTTGAACATTCTGTTTGATTTGCTGGGTTCCACCCCAGCAATCAACAGACAGGTATATAAGGTCTTGGACTCTTGAATATGGACATACCCACTGAGGAAGAAATAGGGATCTATTTCCAAACGCGTCTGGGATCGATGGGATATTCATAAAGAGTCTAAAATTTGAAGCATGGCCATGCAATATTGAAAGAGACCTTGGAAATTATTATCCGAAACAAATGCAAGCAAACTGTCTGGTGATCGATTTCACTAATGGTTGGTAACTAACAAATATTCATGATCCAAAAGATCGAAGCTTCATCACAACGTTAACCGAGATTGATAGAGTCTGTATTATCTGAAAAGAAAAAGGAAAAGAAACAGCTCACCTCGTGCAAATTGAAGCGATCATATGGAGACCTGATTTCAGGGTGTCAGTTAAGTAACTATACTTTGCCACTGGTACTTGATTAAAGCGACACCGAGGTAAGAGCTCTCACATGTGGGACGCCACAGAACTGCGCCAAAAGTGAGTATTTCACTCAATATAGTCAATGACTGCTTGCTATTAATTTTTTCCTTTGGATTTTTTGTCGATTTTTTTCTATCGATTTTTTTCTATCGATTTTTTTCTATCTACTTAATTGTAGAATCATGGGACATTAACTATTCACCAATTGCATTGTATGGACTTTATTATCAGTTAATCTAAGCATCATCTCATATCCCACTATCGTGTGTATTATATGTTTTTATATGTATTTTATGTTTTAATAAATTGCACTATTTACCAAAATTTATTGCTCAGCGTGAACCCATATGTTTGAGTGCCGGTCCAATATGGCAGGTATATTTATCTGTCAGTTTTAATGTATATTTTTGTGTATAGTTTTTAAAATAAAACTAACAATTAAATCTTTCCAGTTTTGCCCTTGTTACCTGATTATCTGGTCTATGCCAAGAACTCTGTCCTCAGAGGAGGCATACTACCGCATTTGTCTTATTTGTATTCATTGTTAATTGGTAAGCTAGGCTGCAAATAACCATTTCATCCCTTTAGGATTAGCTAGTCGGGGTCTCTTCGCCCCGATTCAATACGAAGAGTGGTGGCAGCAAATTAATTTGATTTCCAGCAAGAAATCGATCATTTTATTTTACTGATTGTACGTACAATCGTGATTGTATCATGTATGGGCACACCAACCAATCTTAAACGTCTACTGTGCTCACAGTGGATTCGCCTCCAGAAGTCTCTAGTGTATGAGACCTGTATGGCAACTGTGGCATAGTACGATGGGATTGGCGGGTGTTTGTCACAGATGGGACCACTCGTTTCTTTCAAACGCCAGAGGAAGCTTCAGATTGGTTGGACAATCGCCGTTCTCAAGGAGGAAGACAGTGAATCGCTCATGAAGCTAAGCAGCAGGTCTGCGGCTGATGGGAGACCGAGTGTGCCTTCGGCACCCCGTTACAGTACCCCCCCCCCCCTTTTACGAAGGGCCACTATTTTAGACACCACATACTCAACAGCATCATTAACAAGAACCGGCAGAGGCGAGGCTTTCGATGGTACTACCGGTTCAAAATATTTTTTAAGTTGAGATTTATGGGATTCGAAGTCAGGAGAGAATATCAAAATGTCGTCAAGATAGACAATAACAAATTTACCTAAGAACTCCCTAAGAATGTCATTCATGAAGTTTTGGAACACAGCTGGGGCATTGCTGAGTCCAAAAGGCATCACATGATATTCAAAGTGTCCTGCTGGAGTATTGAACGCAGTCTTCCATTCGTCTCCCTCCTTGATTTGGATTAGATTGTATGCCGCTTTCAGGTCAATCTTGGAAAACCAGGTTGCCCCCAGAACCTGGTTAAATAAATCCCGAATCAATGGGAGGGAGTATCTATTCTGGACAGTGATTTTATTTAATCTCTGGTAATCGATACATGGCCTAAGACCACCATCTTTTTTCTTAACAAAGAAAAACCCCGCCCCCATAGGAGAGACAGAAGGTCTAATATGCCCTTTACCAAGGCTCTCCTTAATATAATCTTCCATGGCCTTGCGTTTGGGCTTAGAAAGATTATAAATTTGCCCCTTAGGAAACTTGGCCCCCTCTACTAGCTCTATAGTACAATCATAAGGTCTATGGGGGGGTAGAACCTCCGTGGTTGGTGATGAGAATACATCAGACTATTCCCTAACAACAGTGGGTAAAGTATCAGACTTTACTGAGACCCCAGCCTGTACCACGGACAAGCACGAGTCACACTTAGGCCCCCATCTCACCAACTCCCCCTTGGACCAATCTATAGTGGGGTTATGTAGTCGGAGCCAAGGCAACCCTAGTACCACCTCAGCCGGTAGGTTCTCCAGGAATAAAAGGGAACATCTCTCTGAGTGGCACACACCCACGGTTAGAGAAATCTCTGAGGTACATAAGCTCACCGTACGACCAATAAGAGGAGTAGAATCAATAGCCATGACATGAATATGAGTTGGTAAGGCAAACATAGGAATACCCAATCTTACAGCATACTCAGAGTCAATAAAGCTAGCCGCTGAGCCAGAATCAATAAAGGCCTTACCCGGCCATTTATCTACTCCCAGAGAAATCGTAATGGGTACCGAAAGCTAACATTTAGAAAATTCAGGGTGTACCTGGTCTTTAGGTTGCCTTGCCTTAGGAGACTTGACAGAGAGGACCTTCTTAGGACACTGGTTGATCCAATGGTCAGGATCTCCACAGTAAAAGCATTCTCCACGTCTGCGGCGAAGATTCCCTCGGGTCATGCCAACCTGCATGGGTTCCTCGGTGGAGACCTCAGCATTGTCTCTGGGATAGGCCTCTGGCTGGACCACCATCTGGGAAGAGAACTGTTGTTCCTGTCGTCTCTCTCTAACCCGTCGGTCAAGTCGGACAACAAGGGTCATCATCTCCTTTAAGGTCTCTGGAAGTTGATAACTGACCAGAAGATCCTTTAAATTATCAGACAGACCTGACCTGAACTGACTCTTCAGGGCTAGTTCGTTCCATCCTGAGGGGACACACCACCTTCTGAATTGGGTGCAATAATCCTCCACAGGTAGATTGCCCTGAACCAGTGCCTTTAGAGTCGTCTCGGCTACTAGAGCCCTGTCTGGTTCATCATAGAAGGTACCCAGGGCCTGAAAGAACCCCTCCACAGAAGTTAAACACCTGGCACCAGCAGGTAAAGAGAACGCCCAGTCCTGGGGATCACCCTGTAGTCGGGGAATGATAATGCCCACGCGTTGACTTTCGGGGCCAGAGGACACGGGGCGCAAACGGAAGTAAAGTCTGCAACTCTCCTTAAAAGAGAAACTTCTTCCGGTCTCCAGAAAAGGGTTCTGGGAGCTTAATCTGGGGCTCAAAATGTGGACTGGAGGCCTGAGCAGTGGAAGAACCTTGCCCTAACTCAAAAGAACAGAGTTTTTCCCCTAGCTCCTGCACCATCTGCGTCAGATTATAGACATGGTCAGTCAGGGTCACCAGAGGATTCATTATACAGTTGTTATTGGGCCTGTTAATCTGTAACGGTCACGTACACACACACACAGGGGGGAGGATAGTGACCACTGCGCTCCACCCTCACCCCTGGCCCTGCCTACTTGCCTCACGAGTCCTGATGACAGGGGACAACTGAGCGGCAGTCCCTAACTTAGTATACGTGCGGGAAGGACAGACAAGACAAATAACGGATAGTGAATGGACCGGGTCAAAACCAAGAGGACAACGCAGTACAGAGGGATAAGCAAAGAAAGGTCAGGAGAAGCCGGGGTCATAAATACCAGGAGAGTCGAGAAGAACCAAAGGAATCTGCAAAGAATAGTCAGGTGGAAGCCGAGGTCAATATACCAGGAAGGATGCGCAGTACAGGAGGAGCAGGCAAAGGATCGTCAGGGAACAGGATCAGGTAAGTACACAGGTATCCAACAACTGCCAGGAACCTAAATTAACAGGCAACCTGTGGCCAGCAGGCTGCCTGTATTTATAGTGGGGAGTGAGGGTCATGTGAGGTGGCCAGCGTCACATGACCGACGGACCGACCAGTCGAGCACCGAGTGATCAGCTCGGCGCTCAAGGCAGACCTAGAAGCAGGGAGCCTCCCAGCTAGCAAAGCCGCCCTGGGAACGAGGTCAAACACAGATCCTCACTCACGAAGCTAAGCAGCAGGTCTGCGGCTGATGGGAGACCAAGTGTGCCTTCGGCACCCCGTTACATTCCCGTCATATTTGGTATCAGATGATGCGTACAATTGTCCTGATTATAAATCTGAACTTTATTTCTTAATTGGACCTACGGGTACGGAGAAACTGGCAAAGCTAAGAGTCTGCCAGATTTTCTCCCTCTCAGGGCAAGAACTGCCCCTCTTCCAATTACACAAGGCTGGGCTTGTACATGTCATAGCCACTCCCAGCTACAGAGTGGGTAAAACACAGTGACCCACTCAGGTCCTGGTCCTTCACCTACCATCTGAAGTCGATTAACATTGCGACCGCCCAACACGGGCTCACCGCCATCTTGGATTATTCCTTGCAAAGACTTTATCTGTTACTGGACTCTAACACTGTAATTCTGACCTTACAGACATTCTACTCCTTTCCATCTCTTACCTATCTCGATCCAACCAATCTGTTCGACTGGCAGGTATATTTATCTGTCAGTTTTAATGTATATTTTTGTGTATAGTTTTTAAAATAAAACAATTGAATCTTTCCAGTTTTGCCCTTGTTAGCTGATTATCTGGTCTAAGAGAACTGTCCTCAGAGGAGGCATACTACTGCATTTGTCTTATTTTTATAAATTGTTAATTGGTAAGCTAGGTTGCAAATAACCGTTTCATCCCTTTAGGATTAGCTAGCCGGGGTCTCTTCGATCAGATTCAATACGAAGAGTGGTGGCAGCAAATGAATTTGATTTCCAGCGAGAAATCGATAATTTTATTTTACCGATTGTACGTACAATCCTGATTGTATCATGCATGGGCACACCAACCAATCTTAAACGTCTACTGTGCTCATAGTGGATTCGCCTCTAGAAGTCTCTAGTGTACGAGACCTCTATGGCAACTGTGGCATAGTACGACAGGATTGGCGGGTGTTTGTCACAGATGGGACCACTCGTTTCTTTCAAACGCCAGAGGAAGCGTCAGATTGGTTGGACAATCGACGTTCTTAAGGAGGAAGACAGTGAATTACCAGCCTAGTTTAATTGAGGGCATTTCATATACAAAATGTTCTTCCCCATTTGTATCTGCTGTTGACCTGCTGCAGGTTATATGTGATGTGGGGATCTGACGAGGGGAGGGATATGCTTGAGATGGGGATATAAATATATTGTCTAATGGAGATATCCCTTTTGTTCCTTGATCTTACTTGTATCAGGTTTATTGAGTTAGGTTATACAGGGGAGAGTGAAGGGTGGGTAGTTTACCAGTGAAGGGTGTAGCTGGCCAGCTAAGACCTGTCCTAGGTTGCTAGTATAGCTTATATGTGTATACAGCTGGACCTGCCAATAACCTTAATACAGTTCCTATGTTTATGTGCTAGAGACAAAAGCAGAGTTATTTACAGTGACATCATGTGTTAATCTGTTGTTGCTGGGCAGAAGTCTAGACCAATCACAGCCAGCTTCTCACACAGCAAGAGTTTTCACCATTCACAGCCAGCCTCACACACAGCCTGTCTGGGAATTACCCTAGCAGGAGCTGCTAGAATCATTATTCACCAAAGTCAGGAGCTGAACACACACAGATCCAGCCAGAGTTCAGTTTTATGGAAGCAAAGAGGCCAAAACTATAACACAGTCCATGAACAAAACACGTGTTGAATAAAGTATCATAAAATGGCAGTATGATTAAGATGGTGGTTCAACTGTTCAATCTTGTCATTCAACATAAAATGGTGGATATATTTCTCTCTTGAGTATCTGTACTCTCACTTTAAGTTATTTAAGCACTTTATGATCTCTCTGAGAGGTATATCTGAGGTCTAACTAATAGTTCTGCTTGCTCAACTTGGTTTGCAGTTTGCAGTATGCAATTGCTTATGATCTGGTATGAGCAGTTTGTATGCAATTTGTATGGTATCTGGTTTGTATGCTTGCAATTTGTAGTTGAATTTGTGAAGGCGCAGGTTTCCTCTTGTGCATAACTCTTAGCTTTCTTTCACTAGTTTGATTGCAGATTCTGTGGACTCTAGACTTATAAGACCATCATCTACATAAAAGTTTTTCTTCAGAAAATTTGCTGCTGATGGGCAATCCTTTTCGTTCTGATTAGCCAGGTACTTCATACCATAATTGGCGCAACCTGGAGATGATGCTGCTCCAAACAAGTGTACTTTCATTCTGTATTCTGCTGGCTCTGTATCTGTATCTCCATCCTCCCATCCTCCCACCATAGAAACCTCAGGAAGTCTCTATCTTTATTCTTCACATGAAACTGACCGCTATGGGATACTTTCTGAATCTACAGATCCAGGCAGAGTGTTTGTAAGATCTGGTCCTTTTAGTAGATGGTCATTCAATGCAACACCATTGTGCTTTGCTGAGCAATCAAATACTACTCTAATCTTATCTGGTTTCTTTGAGTGGTAAACACCTTGATGTGGGATGTACCACACTTTTTCGTCTTTAGGTTTGTTATTAACTTTCTCTGCATGTCCTTCTTCGAGGACGCCATCCTACACCACTACATGAAGAACGTCCAAAGAAAGATAAATCCTCAATACCTAAAGATACTGAGGAAGGAAAGAAAGTATCGGTATTCTCTTGCAGAGTGAGGGAAGGAGAAAGCAATGGCACATCAATGGTTGTACCAGTGTGCATATTAAATCCTAAAAGGAGGAACAAGAAGGTATACGCCTATGCGCTACTGGATGCCCAGAGTGATGTTACCTTCATTGATCAAGAAATCTGCAAGAAATTACAAGTGGCTACAGAACCAGTGACGCTCAAACTCACTACAATGACGGGGAGAGACACATTAGTGAACAGTCAAAGGGTAAAAGAACTGAGAGTTAGAGGACTTCATTTAAACTGCACATTAGATCTACCTCCAGCTTATACAAAAGACGATATACCTCTAGATCGAGATCACATACCTACATGTGAAACAGCCAATGAATGGGAGCACATATCTGTCATATCTCATGAGATGTCCCCGCTGAAGGAGTTTGGTGTTGGACTGTTTATAGGCTACGATTGTCCTGAAGCCTTGTTACCACGAAAGGTAATCAAAGGAGGAAAGGGTGAACCCTATGCTGTTCAAACTGATCTAGAATAGGGTGTTGTTGGAGGAAAACAGCAGATCGCAAACTCAAGACAGGTGACAGGATTGTGTCATCGAATATCTGTCCAACAGTTACCAACTGTAAGTCCAGCAAAAGTAATCAAGATCCTTGAATCAGACTTTTCAGATATAATTTCTAAAGAAAAGAGTGTATCCCAAGAAGACATAAAGTTTGTACACACTCTAGAAAAAAGTATTCAGCAGAATCAACAAGGTCATCTTGAAATGCCCTTATCTTTTAGAGAACGACCTCGTCTGCCAAATAACAGAAATCTTGCCCTAGCAAGATTGAAATGTTTGAAGAAAAAGATGGGAAGAGATACCAAATTCAAGCAGGATTATTTGAAATTCTTGGAAGGCATCCTCGAAGGACATACAGAGAAAGTTAATAACAAACCTAAAGAAGGAGAAGTGTGGTACATCCCACATCAAGGTGTTTACCCCTCAAAGAAACCAGATAAGATTAACGTAGTATTTGATTGCTCAGCAAAGTACAATGGTGTTGCATTGAATGATCATCTACTAAAAGGACCAGATCTTACAAACACTCTGCCTGGAGTAGTATGTAGATTCAGAAAGTATCCCGTAGCGGTCATGTGTGACGTTGAAAAGATGTTCCACCAGTTTCATGTGAAGAATGAAGATAGAGACTTCCTGAGGTTTCTATGGTGGGAGAATGGAGATAGATAGACAGATACAGAGCCAGCAGAAAACAGAATGAAAGTACACTTGTTTGGAGCAGCATCATCTTCAGGTGAAGAAAAACTTTTATGTAGATGATGGTCTCATAAGTCTAGAGTCTACAGAATCTGCAATAAAACTAGTGAAAGAAAGCCAAGAGTTAAGCGCAAGAGGAAACCTGCGCCTTCACAAATTCATCTCAAACAACAGAGAGGTATTGGAATCCATCAGTGACTCTGAACGTGCAGCAACAATGAAGAATGTAGATCTCAATTATGATCATCTTCCAGTTCAGAACGTACTTGGATTGGGATGAAATGTAGAGAGCGACAAGTTCTTCTTTGAAGTATCTATTGAAGAGAAAGTTGCAACTAGACAAACCATTCTTTCCGCAGTGGCTTCTATATTTGATCCATTGGGATTTTTGGCCCCAGTAATCCTCAGAGCAAAAGAAATACTGCAAGAATTATGCAAACAGAAGTTGGGATGGGATGAGCCCATATCTGAAAATTTGAGGCCAAGGTGAGAGAGTTGGATATGAGACTTGCAAAACCTGAGAGAAGTTCGGATACCCAGATGTTTTGTACCTCATGATTTCGGAAAGTACAAGAAAATAGAACTTTATCATTTTTCAGATGCCAGTAGTTATGGTTATGGTCAGTGCTCCTACATCAGAGTAATAGGAGAAGAAAAGATACACTGTGCCCTGGTTATAGGAAAGGCCAGAGTTTCACCTACCAGTATTCAGACAATACCAAGACTTGAACTGACAGCAGCCGTAGTTTCAGCATCAGTAAGCAAGTTTCTGAGAGAAGAATTGGAATTGAAAATAGATGAAGAATATTTTTGAACAGACTGACAAGTTGTCCTAGGATCAGGGGCGGATTAAGTGCATGATAGGCCCAGGGCTGTCTACCCAACTCGAGTCCCCCTCCATTTTAGTTTTAGATTTTTTTCTGTATGAAGAGACTGCGGTGCTTTATAAGCACCAAAGTCTCTTCCTAGGCCACATGACATCGTTCACATGGTCTAGGTGCAGCTCTGTCCCATCTGAGTCATTGGGTCTGTGCTGTAATACCAAGCGCAGTGCTATCAAATGGACAGCGCTGTGCTTGGTAGGGAGCAAAGAGGCTGCGGCGCTCACTGGAACATCGCAGTCTCCTCAAACAACTGATTGGTGGGTGTGTCAGGAGTCAGACCCCCACCATCTCATAACTCTCTGAGTACAGATTTGATAGATGTTACCTGCAGTCCTATGTAACACCCCACATAACACAGTAAACTATTGTGTTATGTGGGGTGTTACATAGGACTGCATGGAACATCTACTACATTATCTGTACACAGAAAGATATCACTGTTATCTGGGCTGTTACATAGGACTACAGGTGACAAATTAAAATTTTAGTTGCCAAATTAAAAATACATACGATTATGATAAAAAAAAAGACTTGGAGGAGAAGATTAGACGCAGGTCACAGTAGGGGAATACAACATTGCATACCTCTTACATCAAGTGACATCTCCTGTCATGTAGACATTCTCTTTCCTCTTCTTCCACACTCCGTTTGACCCAGACCACCATGACAAATTCTTTCAGCCGCATCTCGTCTCTACAGAGTTTGTTACACAGACATGTTAGATTTCTCATAATTGGAGTCATTTGTCAAACTGGTGTAAAGTACAACTGGCTTAGGTGCCCATAGAAACCAATCAGATTCCACCTTTCATTTTCCAAAGGAGCTGTCAAAAATGAAAGGTGGAATCTGTTGCTATGGGTAACTAACCCAATTCTACTTTACACCAGTTTGATAAATTACCCCAAAGGTCCCTATAGTGTCTACAGCAATTATAATGTCCCCTAGAGTGCCCCGAGTAATAATAACACCCTATATTGTGCTCCAGGTAATAATGCCTGTATAGTGTCCCCAAAAATAATGTCCCCTAATAGAAACGCCCCCACACTGCCCCATATAGTAATTTCCCCCACACTGCCCCATATAGTAATTTTCCCCTCACTGCCCCATATAGTTATTTCCCCCACACTGCCCCCACATAGTAATTTCCCCCACACTGCCCCCATATAGTAATTTCTTCCACACTGTCCCATATAGTAATTTCCCCCACTCTGCCCCCACATAGTAATTTCCCCCACTCTGCCCCCACATAGTAATTTCCCCCACACTGCCCCATATAGTAATTTCCCCGACACTGCCCCCATATAGTAATTTCCACCACATTGTCCCCATATAGTAATTTCCCCCACACTGCCCCATATAGTAATTTCCCCCGCACTACCCCATACAGTAATTTCTTCACACTTCCTCTCATGTAGTAATTCCCCCCACAAAGTAATTTGCCCCCACACTACCCCATCAAGTAATAACCCCACACACTGCCCCCGATTAGATAATTTGCCCTGACACTGCCATCCATTAAGTAATTTGCCCCGACAATGCCATCCATATAGTAATTTGCCCCCACACTGCCATCCATTAAGTAATTTGCCCCCACACTGCCCTTCATTAAGTAATTTGCCCCGACACTGCCATCCATATAGTAATTTGCCCCCACAATGCCATCCATTCAGTAATTTGCCCCACACTGCCATTCATTAAGTAATTTGCCCCCCACACTGCCCCACATTAGATAATTTGCCCCGACACTGCCATCCATTAAGTAATTTGCCCCTACAGTATTAATTTCTCCACACTGCCCCCACAGTATTAATTCCCCCATGTTAGTAATTTGCCCCACAGTATTAATTGTCCCCCACACTGCCCCCAGAGTACTAATTTCCCCCACACTAGTAATTTACCCCGACGTAGTAGTTTGCCCCCCCCACTGTCCCTTCAGTGATATTCTCCTGTGCCCAGTAATGTCCCCCAAAGTTGGCACACAAAAAAAATAAAAAAATAAAAGCTAATACTTACCTGTATCCCAGTCGGCGCTCAGTGGTCGATTGTGCAGGCGTCCGGGCACAGTCAGTGGGCTGCGTCCGGGCACAGGCGCAGCTCGATGATGTCATCACGCCCGCCTGCGCCGGAATTTTACTACCGCATAGGCTTCAGGCCTACTAGGCCTGAAGCCTATGGCAGTGATCGGTGGACGGCGGCGGGGCAGGGAACTATGCGCTCCCATGCCCCGCTGTAGTTTGTGGGCGTCTGGGTCGGCGTTGGACCCCCCCAGCGATGTCGGGCCCGGGGCAACCTACTCAAACGCCCCAATTATAATCCGCCACTGCCTAGGATACATAAACAACGAAGCTCGAAGATTCCATATCTTTGTCGCCAACAGAGTTGAGAAAATTCGGGAAATAACAAATCCGGAACATTGGCATCACATTGACACAAAGCATAACACAGCAGATCATGCTTCAAGGGGCCTGAATGTAACAGAATTGAAAAATTCTAACTAGTTCACCGGTCCAGAGTTCCTTTGGGAAAAGGAAATCACGCCCAGTAAAGGTTACACAGAATTGTCTATTAGTGATCCAGAAGTAAAAGTTGTACAAACATTGAGCACTGCTGCCAAGTGTCGAGATGACATACTTGAAAGAATAGCCAGATGTTCAAAATGGAATACAGTCATAAACGTAGTAGCTCGAATTCAACGTTTGGCAAAGGGAATCAGAAAGAAGGATTCATTGAATGTAGAAGAAAGACTGAAAGCTGAAGAAACAGTCATAAGACTCATTCAACAGAGATTCTACAGTGAAGAGTTGAAGAGACTTAGACAAGAACCTAAAAGGCTTCCAAGCAACCACCCATTGTACAAGCTTAATCTTGTTGTGCAGGATGGTATACTGAAGGTGAGAGGGAGACTGGAAAATGCATTGTTACCTAGCAGAGTGAAGCATCCATCAATTCTACCCAAAAACTCTACCTTCAGAAGATTGATTATTGATCACTACCACAACATATCCTTGCATCAAAGAGGAAGCTTTACCCAAAGCTGTTTGAGAGAAGGTGGTTACTGGATTGTGAAAGGAAGCAAAGTTATAGCAAAGTGTCACGATGCGTTGTTCTGGGAAGCGGGGACGGCGGGGCGTCATCAGCGTTCCTAGAGTTGCCCGTTCCCATGACAACTGCAATAGGGCTGAGCGCCGAGCTGATCACTCTGCGCTCGGCTGCATCAGAACTCAGGAGTCATGTGACGCTGGCCACGTCACATGACTCCACCAGCACTCTATTTAACCACCTCAGCCCCCATAGCTTAAACACCCTTAATGACCAGGCCACTTTTTACACTTCTGCACTACACTACTTTCACCGTTTATTGCTCGGTCATGCAACTTACTACCCAAATGAATTTTACCTCCTTTTCTTCTCACTAATAGAGCTTTCATTTGGTGGTATTTCATTGCTGCTGACATTTTTACTTTTTTGTTATTAATCGAAATTTAACGATTTTTTGGCAAAAAAATGACATTTTTCACTTTCAGTTGTAAAATTTTGCAAAAAAAACGACATCCATATATACATTTTTCTCAAAATGTATTGTTCTACATGTCTTTGATAAAAAAAAATGTTTGGGTAAAAAAAAAAATGGTTTGGGTAAAAGTTATAGCGTTTACAAACTATGGTACAAAAATGTGAATTTCCGCTTTTTGAAGCAGCTCTGACTTTCTGAGCACCTGTCATGTTTCCTGAGGTTCTAAAATGGCCAGACAGTACAAACACCCCACAAATGACCCCATTTCGGAAAGTAGATACCCTAAGGTATTCGCTGATGGGCATAGTGAGTTCATAGAACTTTTTATTTTTTGTCACAAGTTAGCGGCAAATGATGATTTTATTTATTTATTTATTTTCTTACAAAGTCTCATATTCCACTAACTTGTGACAAAAAATAAAAACTTCCATGAACTCACTATGCCCATCACGAAATACCTTGGGATGTCTTCTTTCCAAAATGGGGTCACTTGTGGGGTAGTTATACTGCCCTGGCATTTTAGGGGCCCAAATGCGTGCGAAATAGTTTGAAATCAAAATGTGTAAAAAATGGCCGGTGAAATCCGAAAGGTGCTCTTTGGAATGTGGGCCCCTTTGCCCACCTAGGCTGCAAAAAAGTGTCACACATGTGGTATTGCCGTACTCAGGAGAAGTTGGGCAATGTTTTTTGGGGTGTCATTTTACATATACCCATATGCCTGGGTGAGAGAAATATCTTGGCAAAAGACAACTTTTCCAATTTTTTTATACAAAGTTGGCATTTGACCAAGATATTTATCTCACCCAGCATGGATATATGTAAAATTACACCCCAAAACACATTGCCCAACTTCTCCTGAGTACGGCAATACCACATGTGTGACACTTTTTTGCAGCCTAGGTGGGCAAAGGGGCCCACATTCCAAAGAGCACCTTTAGGATTTCACAGGTAGGGATGAGCGAACCCGAACTGTATAGTTCGGGTTCGTACCGAATTTTGGGGTGTCCGTGACACGGACCCGAACATTTTCGTAAAAGTCTGGGTTCGGGTTCAGTGTTCGTCGCTTTCTTGGCGCTTTTTGAAAGGCTGAAAAGCAGCCAATCAACAAGCGTCATACTACTTGCCCCAAGAGGCCATCACAGCCATGCCTACTATTGGCATGGCTGTGATTGGCCAGTGCAGCATGTGACCCAGCCTCTATTTAAGCTGGAGTCACGTAGCGCCGCACGTCACTCTGCTCTGATCAGTGTAGGGAGAGGTTGCAGCTGCTGTTAGGGCGAGATTAGGCCGTGATTAACTCAGCAAAAACACTTAATTCAGTGATCGATCTACAGCTGTGGATCATTGAACTGCTGCTATTTAATTGCTCACTGTTTTTAGGCTGCCCAGAGCGTTTTTATGTCACTTTTTTCTTGGGTGATCGGCGGCCATTTTGTGTCTTGTGGTGCGCCAGCACAAGCTGCCACCAAGTCCATTTAACCATCAATAGTGTGGTTATTTTTTTTGCTATATCCTACATCAGGGGCTTGGCTATGCTTGCTATTTTATTGAAGGGTGAAATACAATTGCCAAAATAGCAGTACCCTAAATCTGGTGTTTCAGCTGTGGCTAGCCAATTCTAATAGTGTCTGCTGTCTGGCAAAGGATATATTTTTGTTCTGGGTTGTAATACAATTCCCAAGTTAGCAATTCCCTAAATCAGTGGTTTCTGCTGTATCAGGCCAAGTTTAAATCGATCCATAAAAGGGTATATTAGATTAAAGGTGCGGATAGTGTCATCCTCAATAATTTCACACGCTACCGTGCATTTCCAAGTTTAATTCTGTCCGTAAACGTATACCTGTCACCCAGCGCCTAAATAATAGGCCTAAAATTTATATTCAGCTAAATCTGTGGTTATTGCTGTTTCTGGTCAATTAATTTAGTGTCCGCCAAAGCACAGTTTTTGTTCTGGGTTGAAATACAATTCCCAACTTAGCAATTCCCTAAATCAGTGGTTTCTGCTGTATCAGGCCAAGTTTAAATCGATCCATAAAAGGGTATATTAGATTGAAGGTGCTGATAGTGTCATCCTCAATAACTTCACACGCTACCGTGCATTTCCAAGTCTAATTCTGTCCGTAAACGTATACCTGTCACCCAGCGCCTAAATAATAGGCCTAAAATTTATATTCAGCTAAATCTGTGTTTATTGCTGAGGCTGGTCAATTCATTTAGTGTCCGCCAAAGCACAGTTTTTGTTCTGGGTTGAAATACAATTCCCAACTTAGCAATTTCCTAAATCAGTGGTTTCTGCTGTATCAGACCTATTTTAAATCTATCCATAAAAGTGTATATTAGATTGAAGGTGCGGATAGTGTCATTCTCAATAACTTCACACGCTACCGTGCATTTCCAAGTCTAATTCTGTCCGTAAACGTATACCTGTCACCCAGCGCCTAAATAATAGGCCTAAAATTTATATTCAGCTAAATCTGTGTTTATTGCTGAGGCTGGTCAATTCATTTAAAGTCCGCCAAAGCACAGTTTTTGTTCTGGGTTGAAATACAATTCCCAACTTAGCAATTCCCTAAATCAGTGGTTTCTACTGTATCAGGCCAACTTTAAATCGATCCATAAAAGGGTATATTAGATTGAATGTGCGGATAGTGTCATCCTCAATAACTTCACACGCTACCGTGCATTTCCAAGTCTAATTCTGTCCGTAAACGTATACCTGTCATCCAAGGCCTAAATACTAGGCCTACAATTTATATTCAGCTAAATCTGTCGTTACTGCTGTGCCTGTATTAGTGTAATACGGTACCTAAATAGATAGCCAGATAGTGTTAGGTGTCTGTAAAAAAAGGCCTGAATTTGAATTCAATACATTGGGCCAAATAATTTTTTTCTTATTGTGGTGAACAGTAACAATGAGGAAAACATCTAGTAAGGGACGCGGACATGGTCGTGGTGGTGTTAGTGGACCCTCTGGTGCTGGGAGAGGACGTGGCCGTTCTGCCACAGCCACATGTCGTATTGAACCAACTACCTCAGGTCCCAGTAGCCGCCAGAATTTACAGCGATATTTGGTGGGGCCCAATGCCGTTCTAAGGATGGTAAGGCCTGAGCAGGTACAGGCATTAGTCAATTGGGTGGCCGACAGTGGATCCAGCACGTTCACATTATCTCCCACCCAGTCGTCTGCAGAAAGCGCACAGATGGCGCCTGAAAACCAAGCCCATCAGTCTGTCACATCACCCCCATGCATATCAGGGAAACTATCTGAGCCTCAAGTTATGCAGCAGTCTCTTATGCTGTTTGAAGACTCTGCTTGCAGGGTTTCCCAAGGGCATCCACCTAGCCCTTCCCCAGCGGTGGAAGACATAGAATGCACTGACGCACAACCACTTATGTTTCCTGATGATGAGGACATGGGAATACCACCTCAGCACGTCTCTGATGATGACGAAACACAGGTGCCAACTGCTGCGTCTTTCTGCAGTGTGCAGACTGAACAGGAGGTCAGAGAGGAAGACTGGGTGGAAGACGATGCAGGGGACGATGAGGTCCTAGACCCCACATGGAATGAAAGTCGTGCCACTGACTTTCACAGTTCGGAGGAAGAGGCAGTGGTGAGACCGAGCCAACAGCGTAGCAAAAGAGGGAGCAGTGGGCAAAAGCAGAACACCCGCCACCAAGAGACTCCGCCTGCTACTGACCGCCGCCATCTGGGACCGAGCACCCCAAAGGCAGCTTCAAGGAGTTCCCTGGCATGGCACTTCTTCAAACAATGTGCTGACAACAAGACCCGAGTGGTTTGCATGCTGTGTCATCAGAGCCAGAAGCGAGGCATTAACGTTCTGAACCTTAGCACAACCTGCATGACCAGGCACCTGCATGCAAAGCATGAACTGCAGTAGAGTAAACACCTTAAAAACAAGGAACTCACTCAGGCTCCCCCTGCTACCTCTTCTGCTGCTGCCGCCTCTGCCTCTTCCTCCGCCTCTGGAGGAACGTTGGCACCTGCCGCCCAGCAAACAGGGGATGTACCACCACCAACACCACCACTTCCGTCACCAAGCATCTGAACCATGTCACATGGCAGCGTTCAGCTCTCCATCTCACAAACATTTGAGAGAAAGCATAAATTCCCACCTAGCCACCCTCGATCACTGGCCCTGAATGCCAGCATTTCTAAACTACTTGCCTATGAAATGCTGTCATTCAGGCTGGTGGACACAGACAGCTTCAAACAGCTCATGTCGCTTGCTGTCCCACAGTATGTTGTTCCCAGCCGCCACTACTTCTCCAAGAGAGCCGTGCCTTCCCTGCACAACCAAGTATCCGATAAAATCAAGTGTGCACTGCGCAACGCCATCTGTGGCAAGGTCCACCTAACCACAGATACGTGGACCAGTAAGCACGGCCAGGGACGCTATATCTCCCTAACTGCACACTGGGTAAATGTAGTGGCGGCTGGGCCCCAGGCGAAGAGCTGTTTGGCGCACGTCCTTCCGCCGCCAAGGATCGCAGGGCAACATTCTTTGCCTCCTGTTGCCTCCTCCTCCTACTCGCTTCCTCCTCCTCTTCTTCCACCTGCTCATCCAGTCAGCCACACACCTTCACCACCAACTTCAGCACAGCCCGGGGTAAACGTCAGCAGGCCATTCTGAAACTCATATGTTTGGGGGACAGGCCCCACACCGCACAGGAGTTGTGGCGGGGTATAGAACAACAGACCGACGAGTGGTTGCTGCCGGTGAGTTGCCGAAGTTCATTCACAACTACCCCGACATGTCAGAGCTGCTGCATAAAGTGCGGGCCGTCTGTGCGCGCTTCCAGCGTTCACATCCTGCTGCTGCTCGCCTGTCTGCGCTACAGCATAACTTCGGCCTTCCCGCTCACCGCCTCATATGCGACGTGCCCACCAGGTGGAACTCCACCTTGCACATGCTGGACAGACTGTGCGAGCAGCAGCAGGCCATAGTGGAGTTTCAGCTGCAGCACGCACGGGTTCAGTCGCACTGCGGAACAGCACCACTTCACCACCAATGACTGGGCCTCCATGCGAGACCTGTGTGCCTTGTTGCGCTGTTTCGAGTAGTCCACCAACATGGCCAGTGGCGATGACGCCGTTATCAGCGTTACAATACCACTTCTATGTCTCCTTGAGAAAACACTTATGGCGATGATGGAAGAGGAGGTGGCCCAGGAGGAGGAGGAGGAGGAAGAGGGGTCATTTTTAGCACTTTCAGGCCAGTCTCTTAGAAGTGACTCAGAGGGAGTTTTTTTGCAACAGCAGAGGCCAGGTACAAATGTGGCCAGCCAGGGCCCACTACTGGAGGACGAGGAGGACGAGGAGGAGGAGGTGGAGGAGGATGAGGATGAAGCATGTTCACAGCGGGGTGGCACCCAATGCAGCTCGGGCCCATCACTGGTGCGTGGCTGGGGGGAAACGCAGGACGATGACGATACGCCTCCCACAGAGGACAGCTTGTCCTTACCTCTGGGCAGCCTGGCACACATGAGCGACTACATGCTGCAGTGCCTGCGCAACGACAGCAGAGTTGCCCACATTTTAACGTGTGCGGACTACTGGGTTGCCACCCTGCTGGATCCACGGTACAAAGACAATGTGTCCACCTTACTTCCTGCACTGGAGCGTGATAGGAAGATGCGCAAGTACAAGCGCACATTGGTAGACGCGCTACTGAGAGCATTCCCAAATGTCACAGGGGAACAAGTGGAAGCCCAAGGTGAAGGCAGAGGAGGAGCAAGAGGTCGCCAATGCAGCTGTGTCACGGCCAGCTCCTCTGAGGGCAGGGTTAGCATGGCAGAGATGTGGAAAAGTTTTGTCACCACGCCACAGCTAACTGCACCACCACGGAACGTGTTAGCAGGAGGCAACATTTCACTAACATGGTGGAACAGTACGTGTGCACACCCCTCCACGTACTGACTGATGGTTCGGCCCCATTCAACTTCTGGGTCTCCAAATTGTCCACGTGGCCAGAGCTAACCTTTTATGCCTTGGAGGTGCTGGCCTGCCCGGCGGCCAGCGTTTTGTCTGAACGTGTATTCAGCATGGCAGGGGGCGTCATTACAGACAAACGCAGCCGCCTGTCTACAGTCAATGTGGACAAGCTGACGTTCATAAAAATGAACCAGGCATGGATCCCACAGGACCTGTCCATCCCTTGTGCAGATTAGATATTAACTACCTCCCCTTAACAATATATTATTCTACTCCAGGGCACTTCCTCATTCAATCCTATTTTTATTTTCATTTTACCATTATATTGCGGGGCAACCCAAAGTTGAATGAACCTCTCCTCTGTCTGGTGCCGGGGCCTAAAAATATCTGACAGTGGCCTGTTCCAGTGTTGGGTGACGTGAAGACTGATTCTCTGCTATGACATGAAGCCTGAATCTCTGCTATGGGGCCTCTCTCCTCTGTCTGGGTGCCGGGACCTAAATATATGACAATGGGGGGAGCGCATGCGCGAGGCTTACGGAGCAGACATGTCTCTGTGAGCTCCGCTCCGACCGCTGACATTTTCCCAACATTAGCGCCGTTCATTCGGCTCCACAAGCCCTGAATACTAATGCAGAGGTCGCAGAAGTCTACCCGAGGCAAGAGGGGATTGAAAATCCCGGGAACACCTACAGCTTCTCAAACTATACCGGAGATCTTCCGGACCACGAGGCAATCCATCATGGCTGACAAGGCGGCTTCCCCGACGAGCCCGGCCTCCTCTACTGAAAGTGAGCATCATACGGCTGCGGTCTCCTCACAAACAGGTCAGACAGATCTATATACCAACATTGCGGCTCTCTTTAAAAATGAGCTAGCTCAGGCGGTTGCAGAATTCTCCCGCCAAATTAATGAACTGGGCAACAGGGTCTCAGACCTAGAGTCCAGAACGGACGAGCTAGCAGACGCCATGGGCGCTGATAGAGAGGACATTGATGCCCATTCCCTACAGCTACAAGCCCTTGAAACAAAAATAGAGGACCTGGAGAATAGGTCCAGGAGGGGGAACCTTCGTATAAGGGGCCTACCTGAATCCTTTCAGGACTTATCAAGCACGATGGGTGCGCTGTTTGCGGCCTTACTACCCCAGGTCCAGCCGAGTCAATTACGGATGGATAGGATACACAGGGCACTGGGGAAATCACGAGTCCCTGACACTCCCAGGGATGTGGTTTTGAAACTACACTACCCGGAGATGAGAGATCTGATTCTCAACGCGGCGCGAAATATGGCGACATTACCTGATCTCCCGCCGGGGGTGCACATCTATGCGGACTTAGCTCCCACAACGCTTCGGAAGCGTAGAGAGATGAAGCCTGTGACACAGGCCCTACAACAAGCCCAAGTACGTTACAGATGGGGGTTCCCCTTTGCCCTATCCTTTCAGCTTAACTCACGCTCCTATACGATATATACCCCTGATGAGGGGATTGAGAAGCTGCGTCAAGCCGGATTAAAGGTGGATACCCTGAACAAATCATCGGCGCCCACTAGGCCGCAACGCCCGGCCAGGGTCTGGACACAGGTGCCCACCAACGCTAAATCGCCAGGCCATTGAAGGTGAGACTCGGCCTTGTTCAAAATCAGCTGAAAAAAGAGCGGGACGCTTCCTTCATAAAGATTTCAGCAGCCATGGTTGGATTCTTTGAATAACCTACCGAACAATCAGATTCTGGGACATGATACACACGGTTGTGTACGCAGGTTTAATTCAGGACATTCACTAGGGTTACAGCGATTCGGATGTCCATGTTGCTCTCCATTTTTGGGTCACATATTGTGGATCCAGGGATAGATATTGCTCCCCTGATATCCACATTAGGCCCACTAGTTAGTGCAGGCCACAGTAGGCCCTGCCAATCTAGCTGTTTAACAGCATTGTTAATTTTGTTTATGTGTTATTTTTCTTGTTTTTTTGTCTATTTGGGGATCCTTATATGCACTGTCACCAGCTTGTTATGGTATTCACGACTAGTTATGCTAAGCTTTATCATTTACTGCTGGGATAATGTGTAAGCTGGTGTCACATAATGTACGGGGCCTCAATTCCCCAGGCAAACGTAAAACAGCATTTTCAACCTATCTTAGACATAATCCAGATATAATATGTATACAGGAGTCACACTTTACGCCTTCTTCCCACCCCAAATATTTCCATCCCCGATACTCTAGATTCTTTACCTCTACCTTTCACACTAAAAGTAGAGGAGTTGTCACCCTCTTACAGAACTCATTCCCATTCCAGATAACTGAGCACATTAATGACCAAGAGGGACGCTATGTCATCCTAGTAGGGGAATATAAAGGGAAAGTAATGTGCATAGTCAATGTATATGCCCCAACTGACGACCCCATTGCCTTTTTCAACCATGTGTGCCACCTGATAGAGGCACTACGATACGATGAGTTAATATGGGCAGGAGACTTTAATTTTGTAATGAATCCCTTGTTAGACCGCTCCTCCCAGCTTAACACCCCACGCTCAGCTGTTCTGGGATACCAGATTTTGAATGTTATGAAAACTCTTTCTTTGGCTGACTCTTGGAGGGAGTATAACGGCACTCAGAGAGGATATACCTACTACTCTCCCGCACATCATCTATATACACGCATTGATATGGTTCTAATATCAACATCCCTTCTACCGCACTTGGCCTACTGTCGACACCAAGTGATGTCTTGGTCAGACCATGACATGGTTATTGCGGATGTCTCCCCATATACTCCTACTAGTAGATTGTTTACTTGGAGGCTTAATGAGTCATTGCTGACTAGGCCTGCTGTACGTGATCGTATCCAGGATGAGTTAAAACAGTTTTTCCAAGACAACTCTGATCCCGATGTAGACCCGGTGGTGGTCTGGCTCTCTCATAAGGCCTTTATGAGGGGTCAAATTATCAAGGAAGCCTCACGTCTAAAAAAAGAAAGACATGCATCCCTACTGAATCTAGAGTCCAAGCTCAGTAAACTAGTTAATGCACATCAAAGAACACCCTCAATGTACTTGCTTAGGGAGATAAAAAATGCCAAACTTCAAATTAACATGATTCTCACGGATCAAACAGAAAAAGCATTACGTTGGACCGCATCCTATTATTATAAGTATGCTAATAAGCCTGACAAAATGCTAGCCCGCCAACTCAAGGCCAAGCAAAAAATAAACCAGGTGTTCCAGATGAGATCAAATACAGGCCAAGTTTCCTCCAACCCGGAAACTATATATCAGACCTTTCATACATTTTACCAAAAACTCTATGCTAAACCGAACAATATACTTGGACAAGAGCATAACAGCTTCCTGACTTCCATTAGATTACCACAGGTCTCCCCTGAAGCAGTAAGGGAACTGAACAAAACAATAGTAAACGAAGATGTGGAGCTATCAATTAAGTCTCTAAAGTTAGGCAAAGCACCTGGCCCGGACGGTCTGTCAGCCCTTTATTATAAAAAATTTACTCCACTCCTAACTTCACACATCACTAAATTTTGTAACCACATATTACAAGGTAATATCCCACATCCAGACTTTTTAACAGCTAACATAACAGTCATTCCAAAACCCAAAAAAGACCCTCTATCTCCTTCCAACTATAGACCAATATCCCTATTGAATTTGGACACAAAAATCCTAACATCTATACTGGCACGTCGGCTTAATAATTTACTCCCCAATCTCATTGGCAAGGACCAGGTAGGGTTCATCCCGGGTAGAGAAGCTCCTGATAATATACGCAAAATACTTAATCTGATTCAAGTAGCAAACAAAAAAAACACACCACTTGCTGTCCTGGCCCTCGATATAGAAAAGGCCTTTGATTCTGTCACATGGGACTACTTACACCTGGTTCTCCATTCTATGGGTATTGAGGGCCCATTTGTACAAACTATTAAGGCACTCTATTCATCACCAGTCGCATACCTTAAACTCCCGTCCATGAATCCTACCCCCATTCAAATACTTAGAGGCACGCGCCAAGGGTGTCCCCTATCCCCGGCTCTTTTTGCCCTGGCGATGGAACCTCTCGCCATCTCTATCAGAAATGATCAAAATGTATCAGGGGTTAAAATAGAAGACATGGAATACAAGTTGAGTCTGTTTACAGATGACCTCCTCCTGTCCCTTACTAATCCTCTTATTTCTCTGCCAAATCTCTTAAAGATTCTGAGAAACTTTTCAGAGATATCTGGCCTTCAAGTTAATCATCAGAAATCTGAGCTTATGTTATGTAATACTTCCCCTTCTATGAAGTCGCTCCTTTTAAGTAATTTCCAGTTCCATTACCTACCCAATCATATACCATATCTAGGCACAGTAGTGCCCACTCAACCGCACATGATGTATAAACTGAACTACACCCCTCTATATAGAGCTATCAGAGAAGATCTTAAAATCTGGAATGCACTACCGATATCTTGGATAGGTAGAATACATGTAATCAGGATGGTTGTATTGCCCAGGCTTCTTTATTTATTTAGGACTGTCCCATTGCCAGTCCCAAGTGGGGATCTCCGCGACCTACAAAGGGATGTATTAAAATTTATTTGGGGCAACAAACGTGCTCGTATAGCACGGGCCACCATGTGTCGACATAAAACACAGGGAGGTTTATCAGTCCCAGACTTCATAAAATATTACAAAGCTGCTAGATTAGCCCAGCTTTTCCTGACACATACTAAACCAGAGACACACCCCCTGTGGGTGTCAATGGAACAATCCCTCCTGTCCCCATGGTCGTGGAGAGCCTTACTCTGGACCACATTGCCTCTTCCGAAAAAATTAAGCTCTATCTCACCGTTATCCTACCAAGCATTGCTGCTGTGGAGATCAGTTAGGTTTAAGTTTACGCTACAGTCAAAAATTTCTCCACTCCTTCACATAATAGGTAATCCGGCCTTCACACCGGGATTGAGAGTTACCAATTTTAAATGGTGGATTGACAATAATTGTACAACTCTACACAAATTCCTGGTTAGGGGGAAATTGATGGCCATGAGTGATTTTAAAGAAAAATTTAACCTCCCTAGAGGTGAATCATTTGCGGCTAATCAAATATTCTCATTTCTCCATTCCTTGAAGGTGGATAATCAGAACTTAGACTTTACCCCCTTTGAACGCTTTGTCAATTTTTCTTTGTATAGAAAGGGATTACTGTCCAGGCTATATGGAATGCTTGATCCCTCTCCTGATGGGGTTAGGCTTCCGTATATGGTGGAGTGGGAGAAGGATACACAGGAAGAATATCCACTGTCAGAGTGGTTTTCCCGTTCCCAAACTTTGACCAAGACCTCTTGGCAAACCACACTGGCAGAGACCTCTGTGAAAGTCCTTCATAGAACCCATCTAGTGCCTTTTAAGTTGCACCGCATATATCCTGAAGTATCACCATTATGCTTTAGGGGTTGTACTGATAATGGTACAGTTTATCATATATGGTGGACGTGCCCACATGTCCAACTCCTTTGGTCTAAAATTGGCAGACTGCTCTCCACAATTTTAGGTTGTAACTACCAAATAACACCCGCATTATGTCTTTTAGGCGATAAACCACCTTGGCTAACATTCGCCAAATTCAAACTATCGCAACATATTCTGATGGCGACTAGAATTCATATAGCGTTTAAATGGAAATCAAGTACATTAAGCTTCCAAGCAGTTTTGGATAGGGTTAATAGAATCCTATTATATGAAAAACTATCCGCCATCCGCATGGATACATTCGAAACGTTTGAAAAATTGTGGGAGCCCTGGGTGTCCTCCTCCTACTCCGCCAATGTACAACAGACTCTATCTCTATAACGAATACTAGGCCGTTGGATGCTGTTGCAGACATAAAAAGTACATAGACTATTCAAGTTTATGATGTCATATTAATACTTGCCATTTCCTAACTAATAACCACTTTTGGATCTCCCCATTGATGATTG
The DNA here is from genome assembly GCF_905171765.1 of Bufo bufo. Lineage (NCBI taxonomy): Eukaryota > Metazoa > Chordata > Amphibia > Anura > Bufonidae > Bufo > Bufo bufo. The sequence continues at coordinate 136,492,984 of NC_053394.1, read as the reverse complement.
TCATAATCATTGTCATTTTTCTTTATTATTATTTTCCTTTTTGTTAACAACTTATGTAAGATTGAAATACAGTTGGTTGCTGTATCATAACGCTTATATGAAAATTAAAACTATTTTTCAATAAAGCTTTTGAAACATAAATATATGACAATGGACTGTTCCAGTTTTGGCTGACATGAAGCCTGATTCTCTGCTATGACATGAAGCCTGAATCTCTGCTATGGGACCTCTCTCCTCTGTCTGGGTGCCGGGGCCTAAATATATGACAATGGACTGTTCCAGTTTTGGCTGACGTGAAGCCTGATTCTCTGCTATGACATGAAGACTGATTCTCTGCTGACATGAAGCATGAATCTCTGCTATGGTACCTCTCTCCTCTGTCTGGGTGCCGGGGCCTAAATATCTGACAATGGACTGTTCCAGTTTTGGGTGATGTGAAGCCTGATTCTCTGCTATGACATGAAGACTGATTCTCTGCTGACATGAATCCTGAATCTCTGCTATGGGACCTCTCTCCTCTGTCTGGGTGCCGGGGCCTAAATATATGACAATGGACTGTTCTAGTGTTGGGTGACGTGAAGCCTGATTCTCTGCTATGACATGAAGACTGATTCTGTGCTGACATGAAGCCTGAAACTCTGTTATGGGACCTCTCTCCTCTGTCTGGGTGCCGGGGCATAAATATATGACAATGGACTGTTCCAGTTTTGGCTGACGTGAAGCCTGATTCTCTGCTATGACATGAAGACTGATTCTCTGCTGACATGAAGCCTGATTTTCTGCTATGGGACCTCTCTCCAATTGATATTGGTTAATTTTTATTTATTTTATTTTTATTCATTTCCCTATCCACATTTGTTTGCAGGGGATTTAACTATATTTTGCTGCCTTTTGCAGCCCTCTAGCCCTTTCCTGGGCTGTTTTACAGCCTTTTTAGTGACGAAAAGTTCGGGTCCCCATTGACTTCAATAGGGTTCAATGGGGATCCCGAACCCGAACATTTCCGGGAAGTTCGACCGAACTTCTCGAACCCGAACATCCAGGTGTTCGCTCAACTCTATTCAAAGGTCATTTTTTACACATTTTGATTTCAAACTACTTACCACACATTAGGGCCCCTAGAATGCCAGGGCAGTATAACTACCCCACAAGTGACCCCATTTTGGAAAGAAGACACCCCAAGGTATTCCGTGAGGGGCATGGCGAGTTCCTATAATTTTTTATTTTTTGTCACAAGTTAGCGGAAAATGATGATTTTTTCTTTTTTTTTTCTTACAAAGTCTCATATTCCACTAACTTGTGACAAAAAATAAAAACTTCAATGAACTCACTATGACACTTTTTTGCAGCCTAGGTGGGCAAAGGGGCCCACATTTCAAAGAGCACCTTTCGGATTTCACCGGCCATTTTTTACAGATTTTGATTTCAAACCACTTCTCACGCATTCGGGCCCCTAAAATGCAGGGGCAGTATAACTACCCCACAAGTGACCCCATTTTGGAAAGAAGACACCCCAAGGTATTTCATGATGGGCATAGTGAGTTCATGGAAGTTTTTATTTTTTGTCACAAGTTAGTGGAATATGAGACTTTGTAATAAAAATAAAAAAAATCATCATTTTCCGCTAACTTGTGACAAAAAATAAAAAATTATAGGAACTCGCCATGCCCCTCACGGAATACCTTGGGGTGTCTTCTTTCCAAAATGGGGTCACTTGTGGGGTAGTTATACTGCCCTGGCATTCTAGGGGCTCTGATGTGTGGTAAGTAGTTTGAAATCAAAATGTGTAAAAAATTACCTGTGAAATCCTAAAGGTGCTCTTTGGAATGTGGGATCTTGCCCACCTAGGCTGCAAAAAAGAGTGACACATGTGGTATTGCCGTACTCAGGAGAAGTTGGGCAATGTGTTTTGGGGTGTCTTTTTACATATACTCATGCTGGGTGAGAGAAATATCTTGGCAAAAGACAACTTTTCCCATTTTTTTATACAAAGTTGGCATTTGACCAAGATATTTATCTCACCCAGCATGGGTATATGTAAAATGACACTTTAAAACACATTGCCCAACTTCTCTTGAGTACGGCGATACCAGATGTGTGACACTTTTTTTCAGCCTAGATGCGCAAAGGGGCCCACATTCCTTTTATGAGGGCATTTTTAGACATTTGGATCCCAGACTTCTTCTCACGCTTTAGGGCCCCTAAAATGCCAGGGCAGTATAAATACCCCACATGTGACCCCATTTTGGAAAGAAGACACCCCAAGGTATTCAATGAGGGGCATGGCGAGTTCATAGAATTATTTTTTTTTTGGCACAAGTTAGCGGAAATTATTATTTATTTATTTTTTCTCACAAAGTCTCCCTTTCCGCTAACTTGGGACAAAAATTTAAATCTTTCATGGACTCAATATTCCCCTCACGGAATACCTTGGGGTGTCTTCTTTCCGAAATGGGGTCACATGTGGGGTATTTATACTGCCCTGGCATTTTAGGGGCCCTAAAGCGTGAGAAGAAGTCTGGGATCCAAATGTCTAAAAATTTTTACGCATTTGGATTCCGTGAGGGGTATGGTGAGTTCATGTGAGATTTTATTTTTTGACACAAGTTAGTGGAATATGAGACTTTGTAAGAAAAAAAAAATTATTTCCGCTAACTTGGGCCAAAAAAATGTCTGAATGGAGGTGATCAATGACAGGGGGGTGATCAGGGAGTCTATATGGGGTGATCACCCCCCTGTCATTGATCACCCCCCTGTAAGGCTCCATTCAGACGTCTGTATGCGTTTTGCGGATCCGATCCATGTATCCGTGGATCTGTAAAAAACATACGGACGTCTGAATGGAGCCTTACAGGGGGGTGATCAATGACAGGGGGGTGATCAATGACAGGGGGGTGATCAGGGAGTCTATATGGGGTGATCACCCCCCTGTCATTGATCACCCCCCTGTAAGGCTCCATTCAGACGTCCGTATGTTTTTTACAGATCCACGGATACATGGATCAGATCCGCAAAACACATACGGACATCTGAATGGAGCCTTACAGGGGGGTGATCAATGACAGGGGAGTGATCAATGACAGGGGGGTGATCAGGGAGTCTATATGGGGTGATCACCCCCCCGTCATTGATCACCCCCCTGTAAGGCTCCATTCAGACGTCCGTATGTGTTTTGCGGATCCGATCCATGTATCCGTGGATCCGTAAAAAACATCCGGACATCTGAATGGAGCCTTACAGGGGGGTGATCAATGACAGGGGGGTGATCAGGGAGTCTATATGGGGTGATCACCCCCCTGTAAGGTTCCATTCAGACGTCCGTATGTTTTTTACAGATCCACGGATACATGTATCGGATCCGCAAAACACATACGGACGTCTGAATGAAGCCTTACAGGGGGGTGATCAATGACAAGGGGGTGATCAATGACAGGGGGGTGATCAGGGAGTCTATATGGGGTGATCACCCCCCTGTCATTGATCACCCCCCTGTAAGGCTCCATTCAGACGTCCGTATGTGTTTTGCGGATCCGATCCATGTATCCGTGGATCCGTAAAAAACATCCGGACAGCTGAATGGAGCCTTACAGGGGGGTGATCAATGACAGGGGGGTGATCAGGGAGTCTATATGGGGTGATCACCCCCCTGTAAGGCTCCATTCAGACGTCCGTATGTTTTTTACAGATCCACGGATACATGTATTGGATCCGCAAAACACATACGGACGTCTGAATGGAGCCTTACAGGGGGGTGATCAATGACAGGGGGGTGATCAATGACAGGGGGGTGATCAGGGAGTCTATATGGGGTGATCACCCCCCTGTCATTGATCACCCCCCTATAAGGCTCCATTCAGATGTCCGTATGTGTTTTGCGGATCCGATCCATGTATCCGTGGATCCGTAAAAAACATTCGGACGTCTGAATGGAGCCTGACAGGGGGGGTGATCAGGGAGTCTATATGGGGTGATCACCCCCCTGTGAGGCTCCATTCAGACATCTGTATGTGTTTTGCGGATCCGATCCATGTATCCGTGGATCCGTAAAAAACATACGGACGTCTGAATGGAGCCTTACAGGGGGGGTGATCAATGACAGGGGGGGATCAATGACAGGGGGGTGATCAGGGAGTCTATATGGGTTGATCACCCCCCTGTCATTGATCACCCCCCTGTAAGGCTCCATTCAGACGTCCGTATGTGTTTTGCGGATCCGATCCATGTATCCGTGGATCCGTAAAAAACATACGGACGTCTGAATGGAGCCTTACAGGGGGGTGATCAATGACAGGGGGGTGATCAATGACAGGGGGGTGATCAGGGAGTCTATATGGGGTGATCAGGGGTGATCAGGGGTTAATAAGGGGTTAATAAGTGACGGGGGTGTAGTGTAGTGGTGTTTGGTGCTACATATTACTGAGCTGCCTGTGTCCTCTGGTGGTTGATCCAAACAAAAGGGACCACCAGAGGACCAGGTAGCAGGTATATTAGACGCTGTTATCAAAACAGCGTCTAATATACCTGTTAGGGGTTAAAAAAATCGCATCTCCAGCCTGCCAGCGAACGATCGCCGCTGGCAGGCTGGAGATCCACTCGCTTACCTTCCGTTCCTGTGAACGCGCGCGCCTGTGTGCGCGCGTTCACAGGAAATCTCGCGTCTCGCGAGATGACGCATATATGCGTGACTGTGCGCAGAGCTGCCGCCTCGGGAACGCGATCCTGCGTTAGGCGGTCCGGAGGCGGTTAAACAGGCAATCTGCTGGCCACAGATTGCCTGTTATTGAGTTCCTTCCTGCATGATACTCACCTGGTTAGTTTGTTCCTGCTTGGCTTCTGATTTCCCATCCATCTCATCCTCTGGTCTTGGCGTGCTCTCCTGGTTTGACTTCGGCTTGTCCTGACGATTCTCTGCTTGCTCCTCCGGTACTTTTTCTGCTCTCTTGATTTTGACGCGGCTTGTTTGACCTTTCTGTTTATGTGTTGTCTCCCTTCCCTGCACTATCCTAGCTAAGGGTTTGTTGACCAGTTGTCCCTTGTCGCTAGGACTGGTGAGGCAAGTAGGCAGGGACAGGGGTGAGGGTGGAGTTCAGTGGTCACTACCCCACCCCTGTGTGTGTGACAGAATAACAGGCCCTTAACCGACCTCACCAAAAAAGGGGCGGACCTGGAGAACTGGTCTGTTGAGGTTACTGAAGCATTTGAGACACTTAAGAAGGTTATCAGCTGCGCCCCAGTTTTGATTTAGCCGGATCAAGAGAGACCTTTCATTGTGGAGGTGGATGCCTCTGGGAACGGAGTGGGGGCTGTCCTCTCTCAAGGTCCCGCTAGTCTTACCAATTTAAGGCCTTGTGCCTTCTTTTCCCATTAATTTTCTACAACCGAGAGAAATTATGATATGGGGAATCGTGAATTGCTGGCCATTAAATGGGCATTTGAGGAGTGGAGACATTTTCTTGAGGGGGTTAAACACTGTGTTACTGTTGTTACTGATCACAAAAATCTGATGTTTCTTGAGTCTGTTAAGAGGTTGAATCCCCGTCAAGCCAGATGGGCATTGTTTTTCACACGCTTTAATTTCTTCATCACTTTCAGGCCAGGAAGTAAGAACGTTAAGGCAGATGCCCTATCCCGGAGTTTCTGTGCGCTCCAGCCCACGGACGCGCTGCCTGAAACCATATTGCCAGCTAGTGTCTTTTTAGCAGCCGTGTCCCAAGATCTTACGGCTCTTATTAAGGCAGAACAACATCTGGCCCCAGCACTCACACCAACAGGTATGTTGTTTGTTCCTGAACAGTTCCGTCTCCGGCTGTTGGGTGAGTGTCATGACTCTGTTTTGTGTGGACATCCTGGTATCAAGAATACTAAAGAGCTTGTATCCAGGTCTTATTGGTGGCCCACCCTGTTCAAGGATATCAAGTCCTATGTCTCGGCCTGCGAGGTGTGTGCCAGGTCCAAAACCCCTAGGACTCGTCCTGCTGGTGAACTGCGACCCCTACCCATTCCCAGTAGACCCTGGTCCCATATTTCTATGGACTTCATCACGGATCTACTACCTGCTGAGGGTAAAACTGTGGTTTGGGTAGTGGTCGACAGATTCAGTAAGATGGTACATTTTGTTCCCCTTGCTAAACTTCCGAATGCTAAGACTCTGGCCTCTGTATTTGTGGAACAAATTGTACGTTTGCACGGTGTACCCGAGAACATTGTGTCTGATAGGGGTGTCCAGTTTGTGTCGAGATTTTGGAGAGCCTTCTGTCAGAGGTCCTTTGTTCATTGTCCTTCTCGTCTGCCTATCATCCTGAGAGTAACAGGCAGACGGAGCGACTTAATCAGTCTATGGAACAATTTCTCAGGTCATATGTCTCTGGTGATCAACAGTTGTGGGTTAAATACCTTCCTTTGGCAGAATTAGCGATTAACAACCATGTTAATTCCTCCACTGGTGTCTCCCCATTCTTTTGTAACTACGGTTTCCATCCTCATTTTCATTCTGGGTCATCTGTCTCCTCGACTAACCCTGAGGCGGATAAGGTCTCATTTGAAATGTGCACAGTTTGGGCCCGGGTTCAGTCGAACCTAGAGAAGGCTCAAAATAATCAAAAAATCAAAGCTAATAAGAGACGTTCTAGGGGGATGGATTTTCAGATTGGGGATCAGGTGTGGCTGTCCTCTAAGAATGTGCCTCTCAAGGCGGCCTCCAAAAAGTTTGCACCTCATTTTATAGGTCCATATGAGATTACGGAGGTAATCAATCCAGTATCGTTTAGATTAAGGTTACCTGATTCGTTCCACATCCATGATGTCTTCCATAAATCTCTGCTGAAAAAACATGTTACTCCTGTCGTTCCTTCACAGCCCGCTCCACCGCCAGTACTGGTTAATAATTCAGAGGAATTTGTGGTTTCAAAAATGTTGGATGTTAGGAGAGTCCGCAACTCTTTACAGTATCTGGTACACTTGAAAGGCTATGGACCGGAGGAAAGGTCCTGGGTGCCAGCTAAGGATGTTCACGCCACTAGGCTTGTCAATTTTTGTCAAACATCCTGAGAAGCTGTCGTCTGGGGCCTTGGGTCCGGTGGCCCCGCGTGAAAGGGGGGGGTTACTGTCACGATGCAGTGTTCTTGGAAGTGCGCCCAACGTCGCTCGTTCCCATGACAACTGCAATAGGGCTGAGCGCCGAGCTGATCACTCGGCACTCGGCTGCATCAGAATTCAGGAGTCATGTGACACGAACTACTTGCAAGCTACAAATTGCAAGCATTCAGATTCCATATTGCAATCCAAAATTGCATACAACCATACCAGATCATACTTAACCAATCTGCAAATAGTCACTGCTAACTGCATACTGCAAGTAGAACTATTAGTTAGACCTCAGATATATCTCTCAGAGAGATCATAAAGTGCTTAAATAACTTAAAGTGAGAGTACAGATAATCAAGACAGAAATATATCCACCATGTTATGTTGAATGACAAGCCACAAAGGGTTATTTTCCTAATTTTTTTCCCTTCTCTTGTTTGTGGGTAAGGGTGGTAACCTAGTAGGAGGGGGTGGGAGGAGTGGAAGGACCACCCTAAGTCAGCGACTGTTATGTGCTGACGACCTAGTTTCAACTAAGTGTCAGGTTTGTGTTTGAGACTGTAAAGGGGGAATATTAATCACCAATATTTATGCAAATATCAATAATTAATATTCATAAATAGGAGGAGCCGTCTATTGATGACTCCGCCTATTTATACCTTTATATAACAATACAATATTTTCACTATACTTTACACTAATCACTAAGCTAGCCTTACTAAACTAACTATCGCTAATAAACTCACATTACACAGATAGTTATAAATAAAACAGTATTTATTAATACCTAATACACTTAAGCACGCAATACACTAACAATACAGCACTAAATATACAGTACTTAACTACACTACACAATCCCAAGTTCCACCCACAAACTAACTATACAATACACTCACACATGTATTAGCAGCCCACCCCACCTGACTAATTCTATCCCTAAGAGAACGACGAAGGGTTAAACGGTGGCACTGCAGGGGTGTATGCAGTCCACAGACACTATCAGGGCTACACAGCAATGCAAGGGTTAATACCTTGCAAGTGACTCTGGTAGGATTAGGGTGAAGGGGCACTGAAGGGTAGGGATCCAGTAATGCAAGGGTTAATACCCTGCAAGTGATTGGGGTATGGGGTATAGGGGTTACCAGGGGTGTGGAGGTTACAGTAAGGGTTACCAGGGGTGTAAGGGTTACCAGGGGAGTAAGGGTTACCAGGGGTGTGTGGATTACCAGGGGTGTATGGATAGGGGTTAGGGGTTACCAGGGGTGTGTGGATTACCAGGGGTGTATGGATAGGGGCTAGGGGTTACCAGGGGTGTAGGGATTAATATAATAAAGGGGGTGATACTTATGCTCGTTCGTCCAGGGGCTCTGAATCCTGAGCGCCGATCACGCTCTCCTATAATGGTGGGGTCCGGTCAGGCCAGCAGGGGGGATGCCGCTCTGTCTATCTCCCAGAGCACCGGCTACGCTCTCCTCCAGGAAGGGGGGCGGTAGGGGACCTCCTCTGAGTGCAGGGCTGCCGGGCTTTATACCCTGCAGCCCGCACTCCCGGGCTGCGGCGCATGCGCTGTGCGCGCGCGTCACCGGCAAGGACACGTGGGCCGGCGCGGCGACATGACATCACAGCGCCAGCCTGTGCGTCCCTGCACACGCACAGCGGGGCCGCACCTCTAACAGACAGGCGGGAGAAGCCTTTGATCTCCCGCCTGCAGCACCTGGCATTCCGGACAGCGCGATAGTAATCGCGCTGTCGGAATGTGCATAATAGAAGGAGGTGAGGTTTCTCCCTCCCTTCTATCATGCATAATTATCTCCAGCAGCGCTGGAGATAATTAGAACAAAGGCCTCAGATTCTGTTGAATCTGAGCTCTTTGTATCCATCAGGATGACCGGACCCTTGTCCGGTCATTCTGATGCAATTAGCCAGATTGCATCGGTGTGAATGCTTGGGGCCCATTCACACCGATGCACCTGGTTTCAGCCTATGGAGATGGGGGGGGGATATATATATAATATACATGTGTATGGATGCTTGGGGCACATCCATACACATGTATACATTGATACTGGGATATACATACATCAGGGGGCATATATGTTATGAAGGGGGATGTAAGGGGACACAGCTTCATATTATAAGGGGGCACAGCCCTTACACTATAAGGGGGCAGAGCCCCTACACTATAAGGGGGCACAGCCCCTACATCATAAAGGGACACAGATCTCCCACAAGTGCCACCATGAGCCCCTGTGGGCCCCTAAGGTCAGATGTGCGCAGATGCTTGGCACATCCGCGCACATCATCCTGTAAAGTGACCATTAATGCATGCATATATATCATACATGCATGCACGTGTTTGCATGCATATATGTACACTGCTCAAAAAAATAAAGGGAACACAAAAATAACACATCCTAGATCTGAATTACTTAAATATTTTTCTGAAATACTTTGTTCTTTACATAGTTGAATGTGCTGACAACAAAATCACACAAAAATAAAAAAATGGAAATCAAATTTTTTAACCCATGGAGGTCTGGATTTGGAGTCACACTCAAAATTAAAGTGGAAAAACACACTACAGGCTGATCCAACTTTAAAGTAATATCCTTAAAACAAGTCAAAATGAGGCTCAGTAGTGTGTGTGGCCTCCACGTGCCTGTATGACCTCCCTACAACGCCTGTGCATGCTCCTGATGAGGTGGCGTACTGTCTCCTGAGGGATCTCCTCCCAGACCTGGACTAAAGCATCTGCCAACTCCTGGACAGTCTGTGGTGCAATGTGACATTGGTGGATAGAGCGAGACATGATGTCCCAGATGTGCTCAATTGGATTCAGGTCTGGGGAACGGGCGGGCCAGTCCATAGCATCAATGCCTTCGTCTTGCGGGAACTTCTGACACACTCCAGCCACATGAGGTCTAGCATTGTCTTGCATTAGGAGGAACCCAGGGCCAACCGCACCAGAATATGGTCTCACAAGGGGTCTGAGGATCTCATCTCGGTACCTAATGGCAGTCAGGCTACCTCTGGCGAGCACATGGAGGGCTGTGCGGCCCTCCAAAGAAATGCCACCCCACACCATTACTGACCCAATGCCAAACCGGTCATGCTGGAGGATGTTGCAGGCAGCAGAACGTTCTCCACAGCGTCTCCAGACTCTGTCACATCTGTCACATGTGCTCAGTGTGAACCTGCTTTCATCTGTGAAGAGCACAGGGCACCAGTGGTGAATTTTCCAATCTTGGTGTTCTCTGGCAAATGCCAAACGTCCTGCACGGTGTTGGGCTGTAAGCACAATCCCCACCTGTGGACGTCGGGCCCTCATATCACCCTCATGGAGTCTGTTTCTGACTGTTTGAGCAGACACATTTGTGGCCTGCTGGAGGTCATTTTGCAGGGCTCTGGCAGTGCTCCTCCTGTTCTTCCTTGCACAAAGGCGGAGGTAGCGGTCCTGCTGCTGGGTTGTTGCCCTCCTATGGCCTCCGCCACGTCTCCTGATGTACTGGCCTGTCTCCTGGTAGCGCCTCCATGCTCTGGACACTACGCTGACAGACACAGCAAACCTTCTTGCCACAGCTCGCATTGATGTGCCATCCTGGATAAGCTGCACTACCTGAGTCACTTGTGTGGGTTGTAGACTCCGTCTCATGCTACCACTAGAGTGAAAGCACCGCCAGCATTCAAAAGTGACCAAAACATCAGCCAGGAAGCATAGGAACTGAGAAGTGGTCTGTGGTTACCACCTGCAGAACCACTCCTTTATTGGGGGTGTCTTGCTAATTGCCTATAATTTCCACCTGTTGTCTATCCCATTTGCACAACAGCATGTGAAATTGATTGTCACTCAGTGTTGCTTCCTAAGTAGACAGTTTGATTTCACAGAAGTGTGATTGACTTGGAGTTACATTGTGTTGTTTAAGTGTTCCCTTTATTTTTTTGAGCAGTGTATATATATATGCATGTGTCTCAACCCTTCCTCAACAGATACTCTACTTTAGTTCGGGATCCGAGGCTCAGACAAGTTGAGGATATGTGGGCAGGTAGGGGGATGGGAAAGTTCTAGACTGGTGTGAATGTCCCCATGGCACCGTGGGATTTTACATCAAGAAATATATATGTCGGTTTTCACTATGGCGACGCTTAAGATAATTTCATGGAATGTGAGGGGCTTGAACTGCAAGGTCAAAAGAGCTTTGGTTTTCAACTATCTTAAACCTTATAATGCTGATCTGATTATTTTACAGGAAACTCGCTTAAGAGATCGTAAGGTGCTGGCTCTCCGACGACCTTGGGTGAGACAGACCTATCATGCGACGTAAACAAGCAATGCGAGGGGAGTATCCATTCTTGTCAGTAAGAGAACTCAATTACAGCTACATACAGCTCTGAAAGATCCTCATGACAGATATGTGATTCTGTATTGTTTGATCCGGTGTGGTCCTCTGATTGTGGTGGGATTCTATGTGCCTCCTCTCTTTTGTAGGTCCCTACTGGATGAGATCACGGTGGTATCACAGTTACCTCAATCCCCTTTTATAATACTGGGAGACTTTAATGCAGTCCTGGACAACCAGCTAGATAGACTCAAACCCCCAATCAGGCATTACCTATCTTTGGGCAATTGGGCAGCAGCACATAATTTAGAGGAGTTGTGTAGTTGGAAGAATCCTACTGCCAGGCAGTTCTCATGTCACTCAGCTTCTAGTAATACTATGTCACGCATTGATTTAGCATTTGGTAGCCCTGACTCCTTACTTATGGTGAGGGAAGCAAGTTATTTGCCAAGGGTCATTTCAGATCACGCCTCGATGCAGGTGATCTTCTCTCAGCCATTGATAGGACCAGCCAGAATATGGAGACTTAACTCTATGTGGTTACAGGTGCTCTCGGTGGAAGCTAATTGTCAACAGGAACTAGAGGAATATTGGAAGGTGAAAGATAAATTGTCTAATTCAATTACGGAATGGGAAGCCTGTAAGGTGGTGATGAGGGGAGTTTGTATCTCAGCCATTGGCACTCACAGAGCTGAATTTAAGATGGAGGCTGGCTTTGTAGAGGTGGAGGAGGCATATATTGATGATCCAAATGAGGACTGTCAAGAGAAATGGTTAACTCTTCAGAGGGACTATAGGCTACATCTTACTCAACATTTTACCGACCATGGAAAATATTAACCAAAAGCTGAAGGCATGGGACACTATTCCTCTGTCCTTTGTAGGGCGTATTAACATTTTCAAGATGATAATTTTACCCAAACTTCTCTATATGTATAGGGCAGCACCAGTCGTCCTACAGAAGTCCCACTTTGTGGCAATTGACAAATTACTGACTCCATTCCTCTGGGCTGACACAAAACCCAGATTGGCCAGAGATACTCTGAAGTCGCCATATACTCGGGGTGGTCTGGCAGATATGTACAGATATTACTGTGCTGTCCAGTTGACTTACGCAAGCTGGTGGATGAGGGCGGATGCCAATAACCCGGCAACAGTGTTGGAAGCGGCACTCCTAGGATCCTATGAAGCTCTCACAAACTTTCTGTACAGAGCAGGCAAATATTCAGTTAGGTGTCTTACTTCTAGTATGACTGCGGTAATAAAAGAATGAAAAGAGCATGTTTGGGTTTGGGGTGACATAGGAGGAGGGGAAGGATGGCCCCCTGTATTGCCATTATGGAGGAACTTAAAGCTAAAGCGAATTATATACACTACCTGACTTTGAGTTTTTGGCGAAGTTTGGAATTAAGTATGTGACCCAATTGTTCTCAGAGGGAGTCTTTAAAACCTTTCTAGATTTAAAGGAGGAATTCTGCCTACCCCAGACTAGCCTCTTTAGATACTTCCAATTAAGGCAATCCTGTGTAGAGCAATTTGAAAGAGGCAAGATCAAAATAGAATATGGAGAGATCGAAAAGATTGCTAGTGTCACGTAAGGGTGGAGTGTGTGCCGCCCTGAGCTCCACCCACACCTCTGTCCCTGCCTACTTGCACGGTCCTCCCTAGGCGACGGGGTACAACTTGGCAGCGGTCCCTAATCTGAGTACGTGCAGAGCCTTAAAAATAAGATTACAATAAAGAAGAAAACAACAAACAAAGTGACAGGCAGGCGCAGAGGGGTTAAGCAAATATCAAGGTAAATACAAGCATAGATCAGGAGCCAGGAGGTTACAACAATACAAAAGGTAAAAAACAGATCAAGTCAAACACACGCCGGGGTCAAAGCTAAGAGGTCATGTCAAATGCAAGGAGGTAGCAAGAGCGAGGTCAAAATACAGAGCCGAGGTCCAAACACAACAAACACTAACCGACAATATGCTGGTGAATGAAGCAAGACCAATCACAGGCAACCTGTGGCCAGCAGGCTGCCTGTTTAAATAGCCCTGGCTGGTGAGTCACATGACGTGGCCAGCGTCACGTGACTCACAGTACACAGCCCAACACAGCCGAGCTCCGATCATTATTATCAGCGTTCAGCTCCTCTGCTGCTCGCCTGCTGCCATGCAGCCGAGGACTCAGGCTGCGTTCTTGACCCTCTCCTTGCACAGAGCGCCGGCGGCGCTGCGAAGGAAGCACGCGTCACCGGCCCCTAGTTACAGCTAGACAAACAAATTTGTGTAAACCAGTATCTTCCTTTTATTCTGCGCTTATGTCTCAACTAGCCTCCCCGTTGACCAGAGCTTTGGCAAGATGGCAGAAGGACATTCCAAATTTAGAGGATAGGCATGAGAGGGAGCTTATACACAATTGGATGAATACAGTTGATACAAGTTAAATGGATACACCAAGTCTATTTAACCCTGGTCAGACTAGAACGAATGCACCAACTCAATAGCTCATTATGTACCAGATGTAATGGAGAGATTGGCACCCTAATCCATATGATCTAGGATTGTCCGATAATTGCAGAATTTTGGTCGGCGATTCATGAGTTCTTAAATTTGAAGCTAGAATTGCCAGCGGTATGTTCCCCTGAAGATAGCTTGTTAGGACTTGTTGATGATCTGTTGCAAGCCAAATACTCTAAGATACTATATTGACTTCTAATGTTCAATGCCAGGAAGTCTATATTGCTGACTAAAGTCCCCTCAGTCCAACATTGGATGCAACTTATCGAAGCGGCCTGGCCAATGTATAAAATGACTTATCTTGCCAGAGGAAGTATGGAGATTTGATAAAATATGGGGTCTGTGGTTGGCTGCTAGAACATCAGTAGCTTAGTAGGAGAAGGGGATCCTGAGTCGCTGCGGTGGTGTGTATGAGTGAGTGAATGGTATCTAAAATTCATAATACAACTATCAAGATGCAACGGTGAAAATACAGGCTTGAAGGAACTATACTGACAGACTTTTGTGGAGTTTGTTTCATGTACCAACTCGCTGTTGCAATGTCTCATCAATATGTGTGATTTTGCTTCAGTGAACGGTTTTAAATGTTTATCTTTCAAAATGATAAATAAAAACTTTAAAAGAAAAATTTGACCAATTCTTTATTTAGTATTCTAGGTGGGCTGGTCCTATGGTGAAGATTAGGAGACAGAATATCCGCTCTGTGCTGCCAGAGGACGATGAGGAAAGTAGTTATACAGGGAGTGCAGAATTATTAGGCAAGTTGTATTTTTGAGGATTAATTTTATTATTGAACAACAACCATGTTCTCAATGAACCCAAAAAACTCATTAATATCAAAGCTGAATATTTTTGGAAGTAGTTTTAGTTTGTTTTTAGTTTTAGCTATTTTAGGGGGATATCTGTGTGTGCAGGTGACTATTACTGTGCATAATTATTAGGCAACTTAACAAAAAACAAATATATACCCATTTTAATTATTTATTTTTACCAGTGAAACCAATATAACATCTCAACATTCACAAATATACATTTCTGACATTCAAAAACAAAACAAAAACAAATCAGTGACCAATATAGCCACCTTTCTTTGCAAGGACACTCAAAAGCCTGCCATCCATGGATTCTGTCAGTGTTTTGATCTGTTCACCATCAACATTGCGTGCAGCAGCAACCACAGCCTCCCAGACACTGTTCAGAGAGGTGTACTGTTTTCCCTCCTTGTAAATCTCACATTTGATGATGGACCACAGGTTCTCAATGGGGTTCAGATCAGGTGAACAAGGAGGCCATGTCATTAGATTTTCTTCTTTTATACCCTTTCTTGCCAGCCACACTGTGGAGTACTTGGACGCGTGTGATGGAGCATTGTCCTGCATGAAAATCATGTTTTTCTTGAAGGATGCAGACTTCTTCCTGTACCACTGCTTGAAGAAGGTGTCTTCCAGAAACTGGCAGTAGGACTGGGAGTTGAGCTTGACTCCATCCTCAACCCAAAAAGGCCCCACAAGCTCATCTTTGATGATACCAGCCCAAACCAGTACTCCACCTCCACCTTGCTGGCGTCTGAGTCGGACTGGAGCTCTCTGCCCTTTACCAATCCAGCCACGGGCCCATCCATCTGGCCCATCAAGACTCACTCTCATTTCATCAGTCCATAAAACCTTAGAAAAATCAGTCTTGAGATATTTCTTGGCCCAGTCTTGACGTTTCAGCTTGTGTGTCTTGTTCAGTGGTGGTCGTCTTTCAGCCTTTCTTACCTTGGCCATGTCTCTGAGTATTGCACACCTTGTGCTTTTGGGCACTCCAGTGATGTTGCAGCTCTGAAATATGGCCAAACTGGTGGCAAGTGGCATCTTGGCAGCTGCACGCTTGACTTTTCTCAGTTCATGGGCAGTTATTTTGCGCCTTGGTTTTTCCACACGCTTCTTGCGACCCTGTTGACTATTTTGAATGAAACGCTTGATTGTTCGATGATCACGCTTCAGAAGCTTTGCAATTTTAAGAGTGCTGCATCCCTCTGCAAGATATCTCACTATTTTTGACTTTTCTGAGCCTGTCAAGTCCTTCTTTTGACCCATTTTGCCAAAGGAAAAGAAGTTGCCTAATAATTATGCACACCTGATATAGGGTGTTGATGTCATTAGACCACACCCCTTCTCATTACAGAGATGCACATCACCTAATATGCTTAATTGGTAGTAGGCTTTCGAGCCTATACAGCTTGGAGTAAGACAACATGCATAAAGAGGATGATGTGGTCAAAATACTCATTTGCCTAATAATTCTGCACGCAGTGTATTCTTGTACTGTACATTGGGGCAGTATTATAATAGTTATAGTATGTGGATTGGGGGCAGTGGTATAGTAGTTATATATTTGTACATAAGAGACAGTATTATAGTAGATCCTGTATATTCTTGTAAATTGGGGCAGTATTATAGCACTTATATCAATCCATATAGGGTGCAGTATTATAGTAGTTATATTCTTGTACATTGGAACAGCAGTATAGTAGTTATATTCTGTCCATAGGAGAGGATAGATGTGTGCTGCTGAGCTCTCTGCAGGGAGGGGGAATGGCTTCTGACCCGGGGGGGGGGAGCGAAGCTGGGGTGATGAGCCTGGGAAAGCCCAAAGCCTGGAGTGTGGCCTACAGAGTGGAGAAGAGAGTTTAGAAATAGTCGCTGGTGAGTCTTCTGAATGCAGCAATGTTTCTGACTTGAGCATACAGTCATGGCCGTAAATGTTGGCACCCATGAAATTTTTCAAGAAAATGAAGTATTTCTCACAGAAAAGTATTGTAGTAACACATGTTTTGCTATACACATGTTTATTCCCTTTATGTGTATTGGAACAAAACCAAAAAAGGGAGGAGAAAAAGAAAATTGGACATAATGGTCACACCAAACTCCAAAAATGGGTTGGACAAAATTATTGGCACCCTTTCAAAATTGTGGATAAATAAGATTGTTTCAAGCATGTGATGCTCCTTTAATATCACCTGGGGCAAGTAACAGGTGTGGGCAATATAAAAATCACACATGAAAGCAGATAAAAAGGAGAGAAGTTCACTTAGTCTTTGCATTGTGTGCGCTACACTAAGCATGGGCAACAGAAAGAGGACTTGAGAACCAAAATTGTGGAAAAATATCAACAATCTCAAGGTTACAAGTCCATCTCCAGATATCTAGATTTGCCTTTGTCCACAGTGCGCAACATTATCAAGAAGTTTGCAACCCATGGCACTGTAGCTAATCTCCCTGGGCGTGGACGGAAGAGAAAAAATGATGAAAGGTGTCAATGCAGGATAATCCGGATGGTGGATAAGGAGCCCCAAACAAGTTCCAAAGATATTCAAGCTGTCCTGAAATGAAACGCTATGGCAGGAGACACAGGAGGACCCCATTGCTGACACAGAGACATAAAAAAGCAAGACTACATTTTTCAAAAATGAACTTGAGTAAGCCAAAATCCTTCAGGGAAAACGTCTTGTGGACAGATGAGACCAAGATAGAGCTTTTTGGTAAATCACATCATTCTACTGTTTACCGAAAACAGAATGAGGCCTACAAAGAAAAGAACACAGTACCTACAGTGAAATATGGTGGAGGTTCATTGATGTTTTGGGGTTGTTTTGCTGCCTCTGGCACTGGGTGCCTTGAATGTGTGCAAGGCATCATGAAATCTAAGGATTACCAACGGATTTTGGGTCACACTGTAGAGCCCAGTGTCAGAAAGCTGGGTTTGCGTCCGAGATCTTGGGTCTTCCAGCAGGACAATGATCCCAAATATACATCAAAAAGCACCCAGAAATGGATGGCAACAAAGCGCTGGAGAGTTATGAAGTGGCCAGCAATGAGTCCAGATCTAAATT
Organism: Bufo bufo; assembly: GCF_905171765.1. Lineage (NCBI taxonomy): Eukaryota > Metazoa > Chordata > Amphibia > Anura > Bufonidae > Bufo > Bufo bufo. The sequence goes on along the minus strand of NC_053394.1, from coordinate 136,475,174 downwards.
CCATTGAACACCTGTGGAGAGATCTTAAAATTGCTGTTGGGAAAAGGTGCCCTTCCAATAAGAGAGACCTGGAGCAGTTTGCTAAGGAAGAGTGGTCCAAAATTCCGGGTGAGAGGTGTCAGAAGCTTATTGATGGTTATAGGAAGCAACTGATTTCAGTTATTTTTTCCAAAGGGTGTGCAAAGAGAGTTTGGTGTGACATTATGTCCAACTTGCTTTTTTCCTCCCTTTTTTGGTTTTGTTCTAATACACAAAAAGGTAATAAACATCTGTATAGCAAAACATGTGTTACTGCAATACTTTTCTGTGAGAAATACTTAATTTTCTTGAAAAATTTCAGGGGTGCCAACATTTACGGCCATGACTGTAAATGCGACCAAGAAAAATGGGGGTAAATTATTAAGACTAAATAACCCCTATATCTGGTGGGGGATCTTCAGAAGTTATGAAGAGGCGCAGGGGTAAGATCAATAGTGGTGAGAAGGTAGATGGTAAGTCCGTCAGCCAGATAAAGCAAAAGATGTTAGAGCTGCAGTACGACCGCCTCAAGTCTCTCAAAGCAGAGGGACAGTTTGATGATTTGGGAGGTTCACAATCCAGACCCCTATATTGCCTAAAGGAACAGGGTCAGCAGGGAGCTTATGACCAGTCTATTAGAGGAACATGGGGTGGTGTGATCAGATCAGACTATAAAATTATAGGAGATTACTGCAAAAATCTGTTTAAAGGTTGTCAGTTAAAAAATTTACCTGAAAGGTGTCAGACCCTGCACAAGCAGACGGCTTAGCCAAGCCCATAACTGAGGAGGAGGTAAACAGGAGCATTGACTCCTTAAAAACTAAGAGGAGTCGAGCCTGGATGGTTTGACAAGTGAATTCTATATGGAGTTCAGAGATGTATTAGCTCCAGACCTGGCGCAGGTCTACAATGGCCAGGAAACTTCTACAGTCACAGTATAAATCTGTTCTGTTCTCCTAGCAAAGAAGGGAAATCTAAAAGACTTGGCATCCATTGTCTTTACTGAACACCAATTATAAAATCCTGGCTAAGATCTTGTACTACAGACTGAGTGCGGTGGCAGATGAGCTCATCATCCCCACCCAGATGTTTGGTCTTAAAGGCTAGATAATAGTGGACTCATTACTACTGGTGAGAAAAGCTGTGACGTACATCAGACACCATAGTGTCGGGGCATATATTGTGGGGTTAGACCAGAGCAAGGCCTTTGACAGGCCACCAATGAAAGTTAACTTCTAATACAAATACAGGAGGTGGCAGAATCACATAGCCGGCACCCTGCCTCTATGACAGGGTGCTTCGATAATCCTCAGTTAACCCCCAGGTGCCGCACCTGAGGGGTTAACTGCTGCTGATCTCAGCTCCCTGTCAGAGGCAGGGTGCCGGCTATGTGATTCTGCCGGCACAGCCTCCTGTATTAAAGGTTAACTATCAATGGTGGTGCAGTGCACCCTCCCCCCCTCCTCCCCAGTATTAAAAACATTGGTGGCGCAGTGTGCCCCCCCTCCCCAGTGTTAAAAACATTGGTGGCGCAGTGCGCCGCCCCCTCCCCTCCAGTATTAAAATCATTGATGGAAGTGGCCACAGGGTCCCCTCCCCTCCTCCTCATTGGTGGTGCAGTGGCAGCTTCTGATCGGAGCCCCAGCTGTGTAATCCTGGGGCTCCGATCGGTTACCATGGCAGCCAGGACGCTACTGAAGCCCTGGCTGTCATGTAAAGCTCCCTTCTGCTGTGTGCACTATGCACAGGGCAGCAGGGAGAGTGTGAAATCCTATTCACCCTAACAGAGCTCTATTAGGGTGAATAGGACAGAGGATCAAAAGAATAAAAAAAAAAAAAATAATATTAAGTATAAATCACCCCCTTTCCCAATTTTACATATAAAATATATAAACAATAAATAAACATATCACATATTGCCAGGTCCGAAAAGTCCAAACTATTAAAATATTAAAAAAATCTCCTATGCGGTGAACACCAGAACAGAAAAAAAATAACAAAAAACTGCGCGATTCGCTTTTTGTTAGTCACCTTGTCTCCCCAAAAATATAGGACGTTCCATAAAATGCGGAATGCACACTGCTTTTTTGGTGTTTTATTTTTTTTTATGTGGTATCGAATAGTATCGAGTATTGCAATACTTTTTATGGTATCGAAACCGAATCAAAATTTTGGTATCAAAACAACCCTAGTCTGGTGTGAGGCAGGTTAGCCCTAAAAGCCCATAATTATACTGTATGTTTAAGAAAGTTGCAGGATAATAGAAATCTCTTGGGGTTTAAATGTCACCTACAGAGTAAAATAGTAGACATAAAGTTCTGTGCTTATGCGGACGATGTGACGGTTCTGGTCTCGTCTAGTGATGACTGTGTGGCCCTACAACAGGAGATAGCAGCTTTCTCTCGAGTATTGAATTCTGCTGTGAATATGGATAAGAGCAAAGCGTTGTGGCTGGGGGTGACCGTTGGGTCTTCTCAATGCCCTTCAGAACAGTGCAGGACAAGATGAAGATTTTGGGAGTTCAGTTTGGGACTGTAGATGATGGGAAGGTGAACTGGGAGGAGAAGCTGGCGGTGTGTGAGCCGAAGATGCAGTGCTGGAGGCACTGGAAGCTGACTTATCAGGAGAAGATCCGCCTGCTCAAAAACTTCCTGCTTCCGCTATTCCTCTATGTTAGGCCTACTTCACATGATCGTTTTTTTTCGAGTGTACGGGCCGTTTTTTTGTGTTCCGTATACGGAACCATTCATTTCAATGGTTCCGCAAAAAAACGGAATGTACTCCGTATGCATTCCGTTTCCATATTTCCGTTTTTCCGTTCCGTTCAAAGATAGAACATGTCCAATTATTGCCCGCAAATCACATCCCGTGGCTCCATTCAAGTCAATGGGTCCGCAAAAAAAAGGGAACACATACGGAATGTACTCCGTATGTCTTCTGTATCCATTCCGTTTTTGCGGAACCATCTATTGAAAATGTTATGCCCAGCCCATTTTTTCTATGTAATTACTGTATATGCCATACGGAAAAACGGAATGGAAAAACGGAACAGAAAAGGAAACCCAACGGAAACAGAAAACGGAACAACGTATACGTGAAAAACGGACCGCAAAAAACTAGAAAAGCCATACGTTTGTGTGAACTAGGCCTTAGTGTGGTGTTCCCAGTGCCTGATAAGGTACTTACCAGATTGACCAATATCTTTTTTCACTTCTTGTGGGGCAACAGTGAATATAGTCAGAAGGAACATTGTCTATCTCCCCCAGAAGGAGGGCGGCCTGTCCATGCCCTGCCCAGAGCTCTTCTTTAGGCTACATTCACACGACTGTATGTATGCGGATCTTCAAAAAAAACGGATTGCGTCTGTATGAGGGAGTGATGTTTTTTACATGGGACTGTATGTTGGAGAGGGCTGGGGGAGGCAGTGATGTTATTTACATGGGACTGTATATTGGAGGGGGCTGGATAGATGGCGGAGGGAGGGAAATAGTTTTATTTACATGGGACTGTATGTTGGAGGGGCTGAAGGGTGGGTAGTGATGTTATTTACATAGCACTGTATTTTGGAGGGGGCAGGAGAGATGGTGTGATGTTATTTACATGGGACTGTATGGTGGAGGGAGGAATATAACTACAGGGGGCACTGCAAATCCAGGGGACATTATAGGCATTCTTATTACTACTGAGGGCTCTATAGGAGGGACTTATAGATCTGCCTTATTTCTACTAAGAGCAGTATGGGGGGCTTATTACTGCTAAAGGGTCTGTAGAGAGCTTTATTACCACTGGGGAAACAATAGGGTGCCTTATTTCTACTGGGGGCTCTGTGAGGGTATTATTAATACTGGAGGGCTATTCTACTAATAGGGGCATTCTTGGGGAGCGTTATCACGGTTGGGGATACTGTAGGGGGCAGTATTACTAATGAGGGCATTCTAGAAGGAAATTACTATTGGTGGGACAATGAGGAGCACTATTACTATAGGGGGCACTGATATTTCTTCAGGATAGTATTTGGGGGTATTGGGGGGCACAGCGAGCAGCAGGATAACACCATGGGGACTCCAGGTTGGGAGATGATGATAGAAATGTGAGGAAGCTAAGACGTCTCTGTATCACACTCTGCAGAGACGACGCGGCTGAAAAAAGTTGTACGGACCAAAGGCCCTGGATGTGACAGGTATGTGCTGCTGTATAACAAATACAGCAAAATGCGTTGTGTGGGGGGGCGACTTAGAGAACTGGACCATATTCATTGGGGCTTGGGCCCCAGATCTTTTGAGACCCTAGCAACGCCCCTGCCAAATATGTCTGTTTTACATAATAAGGCCTCTTTCACACTACCGTTTTTTTTTTCCGTTTTTTTTTTTGCGTTCCGTATACGGTACGTATACGGAACCATTCATTTCAATGGTTCCGGGAAAAAAACGGAATGTACTCCGTATGCATTCCGTTTCCGTTCCGTTGAAAGATAGAACATGTCCTATTATTGCCCGTCAATCACGTTCCGTGGCTCCATTCAAGTCAATGGGTCCGCAAAAAAACGGAACACATACGGAAATGTATCCGTTCCATTTTTGCGGAACCATCTATTGAAAATGTTATGCCCAGCCCAATTTTTTCTATGTAATTACTGTATACTGTATATGCCATACGGAAAAAACTGAACAGAAACGGAAACACAACGGAAACAAAAAAACGGAACAACGGATCCGTGAAAAACGAACCTCAAAACACTGAAATAGCCATACGGTAGTGTGAAAAAGGCCTAAAGCATATTTTTTTTAAATCATCTGTTTTTTGTGTCACATTTTCTGTAAGCCATATTTATATATTTTTTTTCTGCCGATCGCCTTGCGTAGGGGCTTACTTTTTGCGGGAAGAGTTGATGTTTTTATTGGTACCATTTTGGGTACACATGATTTTTTCATCATTCAATATTACACTTTTTTGGAGCAAGGTGGCAAAAAATGGCTGTTTTGGCACAGGTTTATATATATTTTTTACTGTGCAACCTGAGAGGGTAGATAATGTGATCTTTTTTATAGAGCCACTTGTAAAAGACGTGGAGATATCTACTTTTATTTACATTTCTAAATATTTTTTTTATTAGAAAATCACTTGATGAAGGGAAAATGACACTTTTTTTTATAAAACCCTTTTTTCACTTTTTTTTTTTGTCGCAGTACAGGGACTTCAACATTTCAGGGTCTGATCCCTGTTTCAATGTAGTACAATACATGCTGTATTGTACTACATTGACTGTCAGTGCACCTGACAGACCCCAAGGTGTTTGTGTGGTCTGGGGTTGCCATGGCAGCCATTGCCCCCCCCCCCTCACAGCAGCGAAGGGGGCCAATAGAGAGGCAGAGGGGGCTCCGCGTTGATCACAGCATATAAAGGTTTAATCCACCAGCATTTACAGTGATACCGGTGCATACAGCAGGGTCCCAGCTGTCAGCCACAGCCGGGCCCCTGCATTGACTGGGCATGCACATATGTCAAAGGTCGGCAAGGGACTATCCAGTTAAAAATTAAATATGGTAGCGGCATGTGGAAAAAATCCACAATTCTCAGCTGTTACATCCCCTTCACTCTAGTATGAGTGCTTTGTTTATATGGCTGCACTTATGATGCAAGTAACGGGCTGAACTTTCTGGCACCATTGCTGTGGCCATGTAAAAAAAGACTGATGGGGATATACTGGCCAAGTGTGCACATCTGTCCCGGTGTCAGTGATGTGCACAATGACGTTCAGGTGTAAGGCATGTGACCACTGCAGCCAATCACTCTCTTGTATTGTAAGGGCATTTTTAAAGTACTACTGATTGGTTCTGTCCCTTTAATTCTGTTCCCTTTTATTATTACCATTCTGTGTAATGATGTGCCTTGTGTTCCCCATTGCGCTGATAAGAGTGATCTCAGAGACATGCAGGCTGCACACTGGAGGAGGGACTAACAGATTTTAACTCTATGATATACATACATTCGAGGCACTCCATTGAAGACTTCATTCTAGGTAGGATGTAAGTATTGATTGGACTTGGACTCAGTTTCTCTGGCTCTAGCGTCCCTGCCAGCCGCAGCTCGACAGTCCTGCCGACAGTCTTTTCCTTCTCTGACTGGCTTGCACTGGAAATTAGCAGGCGGCAGAAAACTGGGTAGCACTTTCATTGATGACCAGTGGGACTCCTCCTCTTCCTCATACTTCAAGTTCTGAAGCTCCACCTCTCCACTTACCAGCACAGCAGCACCAGACTCCCTCTTCCTGTCCTGTGCACGCATGCGCAGTGCTTAATTTACAGTTCCGTTTTTTTTGTTGGACGCTACGGATGGCAGAAGAAAACTTTATAAATTTATGGACCGTTGGCAACCCTACCTTTTTTAGGTGCCTTTTTTTTTTTTTACAGAGGAGAGGCTGGCCACTTTGCTGTAAAGCCCAGATTGTTGGAGTGCTGCATTGATGGTTAACCTTCTGGAAGTTTCTTCTATCTGCACACAGAATCTTTGGAACTCAGCCAGAGTGACCATTGGGTTATTGATCACATTTGGGCCTTCTCCCCTGAATACTTAGTTTCTTGGGGGAGCCAGCTTTAGTAAAAGTCCAGGTTGTTCCAAACTTTTTCCATTTATGAATTATGGAGCTCTTGGGAACTTTCAGTGCAGCAGAATTTGTTTTGTAATCTTCTCTGTCTCTGAGCTCTACAGGCAGTTCTTTCCTCCTCATGGCTTGGCTTTTGCCTTGATTATTGTTTGTCAGGTGTAAGACATTATGTAGGGTGGGATCATAATGTGTTTTTCCCATCTGTTTGATGTATACAAAAAACATATGTTAAACAGATGCCTCAGACAGATGCCATACAGTGGCATCCGTTCACTATAGAGTTCCATTGTAAAGGGGAAAAAAAACTATGTTTTTTTTTGTTTGTTTGTTTTTTAACCAGACTGCAGGATGCAAAAACATGGTTTGCTGTGTTTTTGTATCCTTTTTTTTTTCTAACGTATACATCAAACGGATGCATAAAATGCTATGTGAACCCACCCATAGACAGGGCTGTGTCTTTCCAAATCATGTCCAATCAACAGAATTTACCACAAGAGAAATGGGGAGCCCCCAAAGCTAGAATTAAAGTGTAAGGCTACATGCACACGGCCGTATGTGTTTTGCGGTTCGCAAATTGCGGATCTGCAAAAAGAAACGGATGCCATCCGTATGCCATCCGTTTTTTTTCAGATCCATTGTAACAATGCCTAAAGCGGACAAGAATAGGACATGTTATATTTTTTTTGCGGGGCTACGGAACGGACATACGGATGAGGATAGCACAAGGTTTGCTCTCCGCATTTTTTGCGGACCAGTTGAAATGAATGGGTCTGCATTCTATCTGCAAAAAAAACTGAATGGACACGGAAGCAAACAACGTTCATGTGCATGTAGCCTAATACTTATGAAATACTTATGTCCAGGCAAAATTTGGGTTTTCCATTTTAATACATTTGCAAATATTTCTAAAATTCTGTTTTCGCTTTCTCATTATGGGGTATTGGGTGCAGATTAGGGGAATAGGGGAAGCATTTTTTTTTTTTTTTAAAGGCCGCAACATAACAAAATGTGAAAAAAGTAAAAGGGTCTGAAAACTTGTATTGTATATTCTTGTAAATAAGTATAATACCAGTCATACTTTTGTACATTGGGCAGTTTATAGTAGTTTAATGCTGTGATGTAGAAATGTGCCGCAGGGCAGTAATCTTTTTAATTTAGAATTAAATTAAGGAGTTTACCAAAGTATATTATTTAATGTTTATCTACTAATCGTAAACTTTTAGAGACAAATATATTCTTTTTTTTTACAATTTCCTTGGTAGATCTTAAAAAGTATAAAAATGTTTTCCTTGAGAAATACATCTTCAGGACAGAGATTAGATTACTTCCATTTATATAAGAATATTAACAGACTTCTGCTTGTGCTCTGCCCTCTCAAACCAGGGGGTCACTTAGCGAGTAACAAAATCCCAGGTCTGCTCATTCAGCGAGCGGAGAAAAAAACAAGATAAGATTTGCAAGAGAGAACAAGGCTCTAGATACAATGTATCAGGTTTCTGTACTGTGTTGCATAATCCTTCTCCTACCTACCTGTTCCAAGACCTGATGTGATCCTAGTGTCCCATTTACCTCCAGGACAGAGCAGCTTCCACAGCTCCTTAGTACCCTCTGCAGGCAGGTCTATGCATGTCATAGTCTCCTTTGATGTCTACAATAACCAAACTGCATCCTTATAGACCATGGACTCAAACAACTTGTTACATTTAGCTATGGTGCACAGCCCTTGATACGATTTTCCTTTTGCCACAACTTCTATATTTCTTTAGATACTCCAGTATTGTAGGCATACTGCCTGGTAGGGTTGATCATGCTGAATAGAATAATATATTTATTTTGCTTGCTCTTGGAGCACCACTACTGCTAAGCCCCTCAGTGCTTAATACACTCCCCTCCCCTTTGATTGATAGGGCTAGACAAAATAGCCCTGTCTTCATTCCACTAGGAGTGCATGATTTTGCTAATACATTTGGTTGCCAGTGCTCATTGGTGGCAGTGGAGCCTCTACAGGGGGAGTTGAGCGGCTCACTCTCCTCTGCAATGTGTGAAGTCACCGGCACTTCCACTTCCAGGTGGGCTGACACACCAGTTTCACAAACAGCGGAGGAGCGGAGCGGTTTGGGGTGTCAGACCCTCACCAATTGGATATTAATAACCTATACTGAGGAAGGTCACCAATATCAGGAGCCTGGAAAATCCTGTTAAAAGGGTTTCTAGTTGTTAGATCAGTGGCCGATGTACATCTCTGCCCTGCTACTTCTATTAGGAACATTCTTCATTGAACTACTACTACCACCTGAGTCCAGCTCTGGAGTATAATACAGGATGTAACTCAGGATAAGTAATGTTATGTATGTACACAGTGACTCCGCCACCAGAATAGTGAGTGCAGCTCTGGAGTATAATACAGAATTTAACTTAGGATCTGTACAGGATTAATAATGTAATGTATGTACACAATGACTCCACCAGCAGAATAGTGAGTGCAGCTCTGGAGTATAATACAGGATGTAACTCAGGATCAGCACAGGATAAGTAATGTGTGGTTCTGGAGTATAACAACAGGTTAATATCTCCATAAATTGACTAATCTTGCATTGAATAAATTTCTGTGAGGAAAACATAAAACGATATCAATATATTCAATATCTGAGCACTATAAATTGTGAATTCTTATATCACAACTGTTCTAAAAGCGGTCTCTGCTCAGGATTATTATAAGCTGACACTTGTCATTTTCTCTTCAGCTACATTTGTACAATGACTGCTCTGTGATGAGCAATTGTCAAGCCACACGTTTTCTGAGTTTCACTAGTGAAAAGAAAAAATGTGGTGGATGTACAAGAAATGAAATCTTGAAATTAATTAATTCAAATGTATAGGGCTAGTGCAAGGGATGATTTCCTAATAAGGGCTTATTCACACGTGCTCCATTCACGGCACACGCATCCATTGATTTTATGCATGTTTAAAAAAAATAAAAGATTGCTGCCATTTGCAGATGCAAAAAATGGATCGGCCACAGTGAATAAATACAGTTGTGCATCCTACAAGCATCCAACGCGAACTTTTACAAATGCAAAACTGTAGGAAAGGGTGAGAAAAATGAGCACAGACGTGTGAAAAAGTCCTAATAGTAGGTAGATTTGAAGATCATTCTGAAAGCAGCCTATATAACATTAGACCTATTGTATTATTCTGATTACGTGCATCGCATAAACCTGTGATGTACATCATAATACTTCTTTGCTTTTTGAAAATTTTCTGGGCTTGTTTTTTTTTTAATTTTCTGCTTGTGGAGCTGCAGGTTCAGAGCTCAGTGGACATTACCTGTGAAGCTGTTCTCTCTTTCCTTCCTTATTAGCGTGTCACCTCCAGAGCCATGGCTAAAGGCTTATGGGTCTTGGTGCAAAATATCAGCTTGAACAAAACCAAAATCTTCCCATCTATATGTAGTCCCCTGGAGCAAATATACTTTGGACTATGGACATTTGCCCTTATTTCTACTATCAGACTATAGCTGCACTGCACTGTGGGAAGTTTTAATGCACAGCCAGCTAATACTGAGAGATTTTATGACTTTCTACCTATGCAATGTTTTAGAGGGAAAAACACTTACCTTCTGAGTGTCTGGTTTAGCTCTGTTGTATAGGTCTGAAGATTTGTTTACGTCTAGAAAACATCTGCTTAGCCCTCCCCATATACTTGCATTAAACCTCATAGAAGTCTATGATAAACTAAAATTGTAACAATGTTTCTGTTTAAGCTGTGCTTCTCCACTCCATCCCTCCCACTAAGGTTCTAGTTCAGCTAGAAACTGTATATAAGTAGAGCAGTCAGAGCCCCTAATTGTCTGCAGATAATGACCAATGTTTAGTAGGAGAGACTCTGCCAGACTGCATGAGTAATCAGAAGAAGATGCTGAGTACCCCCCCCCCCTCCCACACACACACTCTGGGTTACCAGCCTTTTGATCAGGGAGCCAGCTCGACGACTGAGCCACAGACCCTGTGCTATGGGGCCGGTTTACACCACTGCCTGTGCAGTTTCCATTAGGAGAGACCACTTGACCCCAGGTATTTCAGTGACTCTTTGATTAAATGGGTATTGTTTCATAATACTGATAACAGGAACTCTTTAATGGGGCTACATGTCAGCCTTTTATGCAGGTCTTCCAGCAAGGGACACTCCCCCTGGGGACCTTGTGGAAGACTGCAACAGTTTATACATTAGCCGATCACATGCATTTACAGTATTGAAACCTTCCCAGCAATTGCATTGCCTGTGATATAATTACCAAACACAATTAACAAAACACAATAGGTTCTGCCTGTGATACAATTACCAAACATAATGGGCTAACTTAATCACTCACAGGCAGAAAACACACATTTTTCCCAAAACACAGAACACCTCAAAACCCCCACACATCCCCGTGATTTATACATCCATGGATAGCTCTGATCTGGGTGAACAACATATCCAAAAATCACCCAGATCCAATCAGGGGTTCCCAAATTCCATGGAAGTCCCATTTGGTCGACCGCAAGCATGGCTATCCTGCCCAAAACAGTTCTACAGATTTAGGCTGTGTGGCCAGTCTATCTTCTCCTTCAAAATTAGTATATGGGCCATAATCCTGAGGCAAGACGCTGGCAAACAGGCCCCTCCAAAACCCAGTGGCGAGGTTAGTTTCATCACATCATAAATATCAGATCGGTGGGGGTCTGAGACTTCCATCCCTGTTGATCAGCTGTTTGAAGGCGCCGTGTTAGCGATGCAACTTCTTCACTGTGTACCTACAAGCCATCTACATTGTAGCGGCAGTGCAGGATAATTATAGTTTTTTTATCACATTCATTTGAATGGGAGAGTAAGGCTAGTTTCACATTTGAGTCCAGAGGGGAAAATAAATCAGCAGCCTGGTATGAAGTTTTCTGAAAGCAGCACCTATATAAGCAGACAAAAAACACGAATTTGACAGCGTCCGCGACTTTACTTGTGTGTGTTTGTATTAAGTGTGTGATTTAAGATTAAGTGAGGGAGTATCTGTGAGAGGTTGCAAAATTATTTGTACACTTTGCTCAGTGTCTGTGCGTGACTTTATTGTACTTTATAGCAAGTCAGAGCAGTGTGTGTGACTTTAGATTAAGGGACTTTAGAAGAGGACTACAGTAAGTCAGTTGTTTTCCATTGCTTTGTATTATTGTATTTTTTCTTTCTCTTTTCTTATGTAATCCCCATTTGTATGTGTTCCATTATTGACAGCGCAGTCCAGTGCACATCTTGCCAAACGTATGCAGTCCTGGAACAGCCGTTTGAGGGTGCATATCTTTGTTCAAAATGTAAGCAAATTGCCCATTTGGAATGGCAATTGTAAGCGAATTTCAACACAGATGGAATTTGGAAAACCATTTTCTGATCACTAAACAGGCACTCTATGGGGTAGATGTGGAGGAGGGTGGTAGTCAGTTGCGTCTCTAGCTTTCAAATTTTGGGGGGGCACACTGGGGGCCAGGGCAAAAGTAGGGGGGGCAACGATACTTTACACAAGTATGCTTAGAAATGCTGCGATACTTTACCCAATACCTAAAACCGCAACAGGGAAGAAAAGTCCTGCTGTCTGTGGTTTAAAAAAAAAAAAAACAATCACTCAGATTTCAACATGTCCTAGTTGCCTGTGGATGACACTGCTATGGGGGGGATCTGTGGATGACACATACCGTATATAGCATCTTATGCTATATGTGTCATCCACAGATCCACCCCATGACAGTGTCATCCCCATTTCCCCCTCCATAACAGTGTCATCCACAGATCCCCCTACTTATAACAGTGTCATCCACAGATCCCCCTCCCTATAACAGTGTCAGCCACAGATCCCCCTCCCTATAACAGTGTCATCCACAGATCTCCCTCCCTATAACAGTGTCATCCACAGATCCCCCTCCCTATAACAGTGTCAGCCACAGATCCCCCTCCCCGCCTCTCACAGGAGTGTACTGTACATTTGACATTTCTAAACTGTAATCCATATCCTGCAGTAACTTTAACTTTAAATCAGGATTCAGCGGCCGCTCATCTCTACTAGTACTTTAACCTTACACCACTCGGCTAGCTTCGGTAACAGGGCCAGGCTACAGCCTACAGGCACTGCCTGTTAGTTGTTACCGAGCGAGTGCTGATTTCTGCAGGTCAGAGGATACGGATTACAGTTTAGAAGAAATGTACACTCCTGTGAGCGGTCCAGTGGCGGATCCAGAGCCTGGTCTTGGGAGGGGCACTTCCAGATTATTTTCTGTCCACCGCCACAGAACAAGAGTGCTTATAGAACAGACTCCACAGTGTAGAAGTATACTGTATATTGTGTGGCACAGTGTAGAGGTATACTGTATATTGTGGGGCACAGTGTAGAGGTATACTGTATATTGTGGGGCACAGTGTAGAGGTATACTGTATATTGTGGGACACAGTGTAGAGGTATACTGTATATTGTGGGGCACAGCGTAGGCTATATGTGTATAACAAACTATTTCACATGAAAACTTACAATTACTTGGCTTGGCCCTTGGGGATCTCGGACACCACTTCAACACTTTGGCTGGGGGGCTCGGCTGAGCTGATGTTGTGTTTTATCCTAATGAGAAAGATTTAATAATAAGGATTTGGAGAAGGGGCAGAGGGATAGCAGAGCAGGGAGAGGCTGGTGCTGCTACTAGGGGGTCATACCATGGGGGAGTAATAAAGCCCACCATAATGCCCCCCCCAGTAGAAATAATTCTCCTTATAATGTGACGATGCAAAAAATACCCCCTTGTAATGCCTCCAGTTGAGCTAATGTCCCCATAATGTGCCAGTATAAAATACCCCTATATAGTGCCCCAGTAAATGCCCCCATAGTGCTCCTCTCCCCCTTCCTCCTAGTGCCCCCATAATGTACCAGTATAAAATGCCCCATATATCGTGCCCCAGTAGATGCCCTCAGTGTCCCCCATAATTTGCAAGTATAAAATTCCCCTTCTTAGTGCCCCCCGTAGATGACTCCATAGTACTCCTCTCCCCCCTTCCCCATAGTACCCACCATAATGTGTCCCAGTATAAAATGCTACTGTACAGAACCCCCCATAAAAAAAATACCCCTATAGTGCCCACCATAACGTGCCAGTAATAAGTGCCCCCAATAACGTGCCAGTAATAAGAGCCCAGCCCCTATCACGTGCCAGTAATAAGAGCCCCCCCAATGTTCCAGTAACAAGAGCCCCCCATCATGTGCCAGTAACAAGAGCCCCCCATCATGTGCCAGTTATAAGCCCCCCATCATGTACCAGTAATAAGCCCCCCATCATGTGCCAGTAATAAGCCCCCCATCATGTGCCAGTAATAAGCCCCCCATCATGTGCCAGTAATAAGCCCCCCATCATGTGCCAGTAATAAGCCCCCCATCATGTGCCAGTAATAAGCCCCCGTCATGTGCAGGTAATAGGCCCCCCATCATGTGCCAGTAATAAGCCCCCATCATGTGCCAGTAATATGCCCCCCATCATGTGCCAGTAATAAGCCCCCCAATGTGCCAGTAATAAGCCCCCCCAATGTGCCAGTAACAAGAGCCCCCCTAATGTGCCTGTAAAACTATTGTAAAAAAAAAAAAAAAACACTTATACTTACCTCTATGTCAGCGATGCGATGCAGGCCTCTGATAGGCTGCCGGCCTAGTGCCTGCAGCCTATCAAAGGAAGGGGAAGGGGAAGGGACACGCCTCTTCCTCCCCTGCCGCAGCACAGGCAGATGACTATGGAGATGAGCGCAATGGAAGCGCTCATCTCCCTGTTGTGCTCAGTTGGGGGGGCATTTTAGTTGGGGGGGCACAGCGTGATGTAGGGGGGGCCATGGCCCCCTCTGCCCCCCCCCCCCCCTTCCTGGCGAAGCCACTGGTGGTAGTATGGAGGATCAGTAAAGTGAGGTAGCTAGCTGGAAAACAGTTAGAAAGCGGGGTAGAGGGAAGAGTGCAAGGGAGGCTAGCCGTGATCTGACATACCCCAACAAGCATGCAAGGTTGGCAGATGAGGGGGATGTCAGATCAGGGAGAGCACTGCTGCAGCCATACACTTCCTCTGTAATGTTGGCTCCAGTAAGCAGGGGGTCAGGAGAGCAGGGCAGGCCAGACAGGTGCTGGTAGTGGGAGACTCTATCACAAGGGGTACCGATAGGGTGATCTGTTGCAAAGACCGGAATCGTCGAATGGTGTGTTGTCTTCCTGGCATGTCAGTTGGATATATCGCAGACCGGGTTGATCGATTACTGGGACGGGCTGACAAAGCGGTCATGGGAGGGGCTGAGAAAGCGGTCATGCTCCACCTTGAAACCAATGACAAAGTTAAAAGTAGGTGGAGCTTCCTTAAAAAAATTATTTTAGGGATTTAGGTCACAAGCTTAGGGCAAGGACCTTAAAGGTAATATTTTCTGAAATACTACCGGTACCACGAGCCACTCAAGAAAGGCAACAGGATATTAGGGAGGTTAAATGGCTCAAGAACTGGTGTAGATAGAGACCTGGGGCAAGGTAAAGGAAAAGGAACTGGGGGAGGAATGGATGGCGGGACTGGAACAGTTAACAATGTAAGGTGTAGGCTAAAACTATACAAAAACCTCTTAATTGTATGTATACTAATTGTATGTAAGTAATGTCTGAGGAGGACTATGACATAGTGGAAATAATTGAGACATGGCTGGATGAGAACTATGACTAGGTGGCTAATGTACGGGGTTACAGTCTGTTTAGAAAAGATCATAAAAACTGGAGAGGCTCCACAGCGGCACAGACACCCCGCTCGGCATCTCCAGCTTCTGACCAGGAGCTGCTCCTCTCATACAACCAGTCCAAACCCTCATGGCCTCCAACACCAGAAGACATCAGGACTCTACAGTAAGGGACACAAAGAGGGCAACATGATGAACAAGCGGGAAAACACAGCCACTCATCCTCGTATAGCCCGCAGAGGAAAAGGCTGAGAGTGGAAATGGGAGATACGACCCAGGTTGGTGTTCCTATAAACATCTCCACACGCACAACTCAAATGTCAGAATCAATCGTGGATTTCCCTACAACAGACAAACTAGCGTCAGAAGCTACCCTTAAACAAATGCTAGTAGCTTTGAAAACTTCATTACAGACAGATACGGCACAACTTCTTGCCCCCTGTCAGTCTCCATACAAGGCCTGGAGGATAGGGTAGAACATATAGAAAACAAAATGGAAGAATATGCCACATCTCAAAATAATGTAATTTACTCACATAATGATATGGCGGATGAAGTGGAAATGTTAAAAGCTAAAATAGCGAACATGGAAGATCGCTCCCGCCGCAACAACATAAAGTTCCGAGGCATACCAGAATCGGTGTCTAATAATGAACTACAACCTTACCTCCATAAGCTGTTTTCAACTCTTTTACCTGATATTACACCGCAAGACATGATTATCGACAGAGCACACAAAGTGCCAAAACCGCAATTCCTAGACAAGGAAGTACCCCGGGACACGTTGGCAAGAGTCCATTTCTTCCATATCAAAGAAGCCTTAATAGTGGCAGCACGAAAACGCAAAAACCTACCGCATCCTTTCCAATCGGTCAAATTGTTCACCGACTTATCTGCGGCTACACCCTGCCAGAGAAGATCTATGACCCCCATTATCACAGCATTACGCAACCATAACACTGCCTATAGATGGGGCTACCCGTTAAAAATACTCATATCTGTAGAGGGGAAAACTCACGTGGTAAAGTCGTTTGAGGATGGGAGACAACTTCTTCAAGAGTGGAAGATTAGCATGGAACCACAGAAAGATAAGGGACATACTACGCATCCCCATCTACGCAAAGAATGGAGCAAGGTCCCCCAAGACCAGACACGCAAGAGATGAATCCAATTAAGCTGTCACCATGCCGGAACACGCTGAACGGTGACACTTCTGGTAACTACATGGAACTCTTTCCCCCTGGTTGTCGAAAGCGGCACTATGCCGTATGGTTTATTCACTACAGGCTATTTGTCTATAAATGTTTTGTTGTTCAGTTTAAGTTTTTACTAAGGCTCTCCGGTGCATGTAACAAAAAGCAGTATTATTCATGTTAGTTAAATGGAGATTAAACTATTGTCACTTAATGCTTAGGGGTTAAATAGCCCTAAAAAAAGGGCATATGCTTGGAGGGAGGCGATAACAGCATGAGCAGATGTCTTCTGCGTGCAAGAGTCACATATATTGCAGGCAGACGCTCACCATATAAAACATTGCCTTTACCCAGAAAAACAAAAGGCATATTTATGGCTTTGAGAAACACATTGGCCTTTTCTGTTATTACCCAATCAATAGACCAGGAGGGGAGGTACATCTTGGTATGCTCGATTAATAATATAATCTACACATTGGTAAACATATACACTCCCAACACGCATCAGAAGGTATTCCTGCGACGAGTAATGAAGAACGTAAATACTATGAAAAAAGGTAAACTGATTATATGTGGGGATTTTAACACCGTAGTAGACCCAACAATTGATACTACCAACATAAATCGCACAATGGAGATACGTAAGAAATAATCCCAGCAGACGTACTTGCTCTTCAGAATGTGCTTTATTCCGTTTGGAATTTCTGCACAATGGAGATAGACATGTCCTCAATACTACACACAGAGGGATTATTTGATGTGTGGAGATACCAACATAGCTCAGAGAGGGATTATACTCATTTCTACCCTCCGCACTCATCCTATTCCCGCATTGATATGTTTCTGGTAGACCGCACCACCTTGTTTCATTCAACGTCCACCACAATAGGTCTCATACAATGGTCAGAGCACGCACCAATAACACTGTCAATAAGGGAACAATCTCAGACACAAAGAGCTCCAATATGGAGGAATAACATCTTTATAATGAGCCACAAGAAGTACTCCCAAGAAATAACAGAAGCTTTGGCAGAATATTTCAAGCTCAATATTAACTCTGTCGCAGATCCATATATTGTTTGGCAGGCGCACAAAGCATGCATTAGAGGGATAATGATTAAAATAGGCCATCAGAAGAAAAAAGTAAGAGAAAATATTATTGAGGACATCATAACCAAATTGACCTCCTTAGAGCAGATTAATAAACGACAACCAACAAATACACGTTCTGCAGAAAAAGTATCAGAAAGAGAGAAGCTGAGGAATCTTCTCTTATTTAATTATGAGAAAGCCTTATCCCGCACAAAATGCAAGAAAATAAAGCGGGCAAACTTCTAGCGTCTAAGATCAAAACAATACACGCCAAAACTCAAATCCCTTATATTTTACACCCACACACCCAAGGGAAGCTAACAGACCCCAGCGATATAGTGGACCAATTCAGAACATATTACGAAAAACTTTATAACTTACAGGACCAAATCCCACTACCAGACTCCTACCCAACATTAGTACACGACTTTTTGATTAATGCAAATTTGCCCTCTCTTTCAGACACACAAATAGCTAAGCTTAATGAACCTATCACAGAGAAGGAGATAGAGACAGTAATTAAGTCTCTGCCAGCGGGAAAGTCCTGAGGTCCAGATGGACTATCAGGAGAATATTATAAACAATTTATTACAACACTATTACCCCATTTAACTTCCATTAATCAAAGAGCGGCTAAAGTAATACATTTTCCAACTGAGATGCAGACGGCACTCATAATAACACTCCCTAAACCTGGCAAACCAGATAACGTCCCACAAAACTTCAGACCAATATCTCTGCTTAATGCGGATATAAAAATATTCTCTAAATTGATTGCGAATCGCCTAGCACCCATATTGCCCTCACTCATCAAGACTGATCAAACAGGCTTTGTTAAAGGCCGCCAAGCTGCAGATAATACTAGAATACTATTGAATGTATTTTATTACGCAGAAATACGGAATATTCCACTACTCGCCATAACCTTGGATGCTGAAAAGGCATTCGACAGGCTCAGGTGGTCATTTGCATTCTCAGTGCTGGACAAAATTGGTTTCTAAGGCCAAATTAGACATTCCATTTCAAGCCTGTATGCAAATCCGTCTGCTCAAGTCTATACAAATGGAGTTATATCCCATCGATTTAACATAACAAATGGGTCGTGTCAGGGAGGCCCCTTATCACCACTAATCTTTATTCTTGCCTTGGAACCTTTGGCGCAACATATTAGGAACACCACAACAATAGAAGGAATAAATATTGGTCAACACACATACAAGATTGCAATGTATGCAGATGACATTATACTAACCCTAACACACCCGAGACAATCCATACAAAAAGCCATGGAGATTATCTCACATTTTGGCACTTTATCATATTATAAAATTAACGAAAACAAGTCTCAAGCTATGCCAATACACATAGGCGCAGATGAGCTACAAACTCTTAAGTCTACGTGCAAGTTGGATTGACAAGACTCCAGCATCACATATCTGGGAGTGCAACTCACGACCCCAAGTTCACTATTATATAAAAAGAACATACATACCCTTACTAAATACCCTAGAAAAAGACCTTACTGGATTTGCATTAAAGGAGATTTCGTGGATAGACACAGCGGTCTCCTTTCAAATGATGACTCTTCCCAAACTGACTTATATATTTCAAACATTACCTATTCAGGTCCCGAATACATTCTTTAAAGTCTATCCTAAATAGATATATTTGGAATAAAAAATCACCCATAATAGCACACTCTATACTGACTAAAAGGAAAAGAGTGGGGGAATAGGCCTATCGTCTATTAAGGATTATTATAAGGCAATAGGGATATCATTCTTAAAAGAGTGGTGGACAGGAGATACTAGTAAACCTTGGGTTCAGATTGAAGGACATATCGCAGGCAGAGGCCCCCTAAGAGATCTTTTGAACAGCTCCATCTGGAAAAAAGAGAGTTTGAATACACCTAGTGAGGCAACATGCTATCAATCTTTGGACTCAAATACACTCCTCACATGGAAAATCCACAATCCCACTGAAACAGCTTATAACTATTCCAATATTAGAAAGAAACATAGGAAGTGCAGACTTATCCACATGGATCAGAGCTGGAGTCAGAGATATTTCTCTACTTGTAGAGGGAAACTTAATGAAATTCTTTAAAACGATTAGATCAGCTTTTAAGCTTCCAAACAAGGAATTCTTAAGAATATGGCTTTTCCTGAACCAGCCCCTCTTACCTCCCCCCAAACTTAACACAGACTTAATTTATTTATTTCAGACAACCATCAATTACTGTGAAAGGTGCACCACAATGATTCAAATGAAATGATTAACAGGAGAAAATTAGAGAGAATATGGGAACCGTGGAAAAAACACCCCAGATATCAACCCTAATACCCGTTACTGGATACACATAGTTATTCTAGCACACAAAAACTGAGAGAGTAAGTTGTAGTTGTTGATTTTTATGGTTAATTTTTGTTCATTTGCCGTTATTCAAAATTGTCTTCTGAGTATGCTTTGAAAGACACTGTGGGCAGCCGGACAGCGCGCCATGTTTGGCAGCATCCAATGCAGATGCCGTGGCGCGTAAGTTCTGACAACATGTAAACAGCTGTAAACGTTGGTCGTTCTCATTAAAAACATAAGAGAGCAATCCTTATGTACAACACATAATGTGATATAATAAAGTGGCTGCATCCACTGAAAATATGCATAATGTATATGTTAATGAGAAAAACTCAATAAAAAGATTGAACTATAAAAGTGGCCAGTCTGACCAAGGAAGATTGTAACAGTAAATTCCCCATTAAAAATAGCTAATCTGAGCAAGGAAGAATAATCGCTGGGACCAGGTGGCATACACCCCCGTATCCCCCCGAACTAAGTAATGTGATAGACAGACCCCCATTTCTGATATTCAAGGACTCTATATTGACAGGTAGTATTCCACAGGATTGGCACTTAGCAAATGTGGTGACAATATTCAATAAGGGGTCAAAAGCAGAGCCCGGAAACTATAGGCTGTTAAGTTTAACATCTGTTGTGGGTAAACTATTTAAAGGTTTTCTAAGAGATGCTTTTGAGTACGTCAATGAAAACGCCAATCTTGATAAATGACCCCCATAGTTCTACCTACAACTTTATACTAGGTTAAAGAAAGCCTAGACATACATATAAATACTATATTATACCATAATACTATGTTGCAAAAAATTTCATGAGTGGTCATCAGGTCAATACATGGGTTTGTTTCCTTATAATTAGGAGTGGATAAGACATCAATCAAGAATTAAATCAAGACAAAAATAGGTGCATGCTGCCTTTTAATTGTCAGTGATTGACACACTTTACCACTTGAAATGACTTTACAACTAACACCTAACCTCCAATGAAAGACGCGCTCATATTGTTAATGGGCTATGGCCACTGTAAGAAGTTACCTGGAATCATCTTGGATGGAAGGTATGTGTCACCAGCAGCTATTGCTAATTGACACCTTGAAAGTTAGCATGGCTGTCATAGCTGATTCGGGATGGCTCTTACTGGGAGTAGTCAAAGTGCTGGGTGAGTGACTACTCCCCATGTTCCAAGTCGGGTTTTGCCAGGCATAAAAAACAGCCAGCACTGCCAGGTAAGTGGATTTATCTCCCTCTGAGAGTGCAGCTCAGGAGTCTGTGTGCTGTGAACTGAGGGCTGTGCTGGGATTTGAAGTTTGAGCCGGGCTGGTGGACTCAGGCCCCTCTAAAGGCGAACAGGCTGCCTATGGACTTGATGAGGCTGAACTGCTAACAGGGTGTGAATTAACACCCAGGAGAAAAGGTAACTTTTATTGTTTATGGACACCGCTGTTTGATTCAAGAACTGTGTACTTTGCCTCTATACTGCATCCTAACTACCAGAGCAAATCCCCACACCACGTTTAAAGGCAAGACGAGGGAGAGGTGGTCAATAGAACTAAAACCACAACATTTCATCTAGGAAATTAGAGGTAATAAATATGTCTTCCTCCCAGAGATACAGAGCCACGCTGTCAAGACACCAGAGAATTACAGACGCGGAGTCAACTCCATTTTCTACTGTGATTTATTATAAAGTGAAATAATAGTTTCAATAGGTTGCAATAAAGGTAACATGCTTACTGTTAGATACTCCAGTCACATCCAGAGCTTTATTTTGCTGATTTTCCTGACAGCATTGTGATAAGTAGTGTCTTAAAGAACTTTTTTAGATAAGTAAGGCTTTTTTCACCTCTCCGGATCTGGCATAGCCAGATATTACCACAATGCCCGCTAGCCCCATTGACTATAATGGGATCCTGCGGAAATCCGGCCACTACCCAGCAAATATGTAGCAGTATGCTTGCATCGTTTTTTCTCCATCCGAATCCCGGCACACTTGCCAGATAGCGACCACTTCTCCAGCAGATCCCAATATAGTCAATGGAGCTGGTGGGCATTGTGGTAACGTACAGTTATGCCAGATCGAGAGAGCTCCTCAGGCTGTTCTCTGTATGAAACCTGTAACCAAATGTGAAAACTAGCTTTAAACAATGTAAATACAAGGTTTCTCAATATTAAATGTCCCAGGGGAATGCACAGTCATCATAGGGTGCAACATGTACTACACCTTTATTTAAGGGAATCTGCCAGCAGTTTTCACCATGCTAAACTGCTGACAGCACCAGTTAGTGGCCGGATACAGCAGGACAGACATACATTTTGTTGAGCTTTTCTCATCAGGGGTTGTCTGAATATGAATGTTACGTTGATGGTCCGTTCCTCCCGCTGTCATGCTTCTCCAGGCGGGCACACTCTGCCTTTGCTGCTTGTCCAGCTAGACATGGATTGTCTCAGATGGCACCAGCTGGGCACAGCATTTTGGGCACTGAAATGCCATATCTGTGGGAAAACTTTCAATTTTCACTTCCACGGTCCATTGTGCATTAATTTATGCAAAATACAATTAGAGTCAAAATGCTCACTGCACGACTTAATAAATACTTTGAGGGGTATAGTTTTCAAAATGGATTCACTTCTCACTTTTCACTTATTTCACCCTAGAGACTCTACAGTTGTCAGCACAAGTAATGTGAATCACCACATTGTGCCTCAAAATGCACATGGTGCTCTTATACTCCTGAGCCCTCTCATACATTCAGGCAAAAGACTAGGGCCACATGTAGGGTGTTTCTAATAACAAGAGGGCTGACTTTGCACACTGGCACACGATGGGCACAACATATTGGGAACTGAAATGACAGTGTAAAAATTGCAATCTGTTAGGAATTAATTTTTGCATAACACCTGTGGGGTCAAAATAGTCACTACACCCATTCTGTGAGGGGTGTGTTTTCTAAAATGGGGTCACTTCTTGGGGGATTTCTTTTTTTTTATTTAACCTGAGAGCCTCTGCAGTTGTCGGCCAGTGCAGTATACAGTAAATCACCAAACTAGGTCTCAAATGCACATGGTGCCTTTTCTCTTCTGAACCCTGTATTGTGCCCAAACAGCAGTTTACAAACACCTTTGGATGTTGCCATATTCAGGAAATAATAGGTAACAAATTGTGGAGTGATTTTCTCCTGTTACCCCTTGTGAAAATAAAAACGCTGGGCTAAACCAACATTTTACTAACAACAGTATAATTTTTCATTTTGACTGCCAAGGGTTTCTAAATTCTATGAAACACCTGTTAGGCCAAAGTGGTCACTACACCCCTTGAAATATTCCTTGAGGAATGTAGTTTCCAAAATTGAGTAATTTTTGGGGGGTTTCCACTATAGGGGGACTTCAGAGTCTTGTCAAATGTGACATAGCACCCAAAAACCATTCCAGCAAAATCTGCCCTCCAAACTCCATATGGTGCTCCTTCCCTTCTGAGCCCTGCAGCGTGTGCATACAGCAGTTTACAACCACAAATCATTGAGCAGGCACCCGGGGACAATGCGCCGGGGGGGTCCTGTGACCCCCCCGTGTAGGCAATCGCAGCAAACCATGGTGACATCACCTCTCAGGATCGCCTCTTATTGGTCGGCTGCAGGGGCGCGCAGTTCAAATTACTGCAGCGCTCCTCTCCTCCTCCTTTTCAGTCCAGGAGCCGAGGAGAGAGCGCTGCACGTCGGATCTTAGAGCCAGCACCTCCATCTATTCAGGGATTATCAGCAAGCACCCCATCTGTGCCCCAACACCCCCATCTGTGCACCCAGGTATTTAGGGAAAGGTAAGGTTAGGCAGGGATATTCAGAGAAAGTTAGTGGAAGAAAGAAAAAAACGTTTTTGATTGCATCACCCTAAATCGAGTGTCTGGGGTCCACAGCACAGCTGTTTGACCCTAGACCCCCCAGGGGTGCTGCAGCTTGCCCCCCTGCTCCCCCTCCCCCTATCAAAACTATTTTGGGTGTGCAATCAGTTGGTTTTTTTGTGCGTACGCTGACTGTGGCCGGCACTCCTAGCGTCCGGCCACTGTTAGCGCATCGCACACCCCACCACTGATCAACTTTGGACGGTTGATCAGCGATTTTGATTTTTATTAATTTTTTTTCCACATTTCTTGCCCTTTTTATTTGTTATTTTTTATTTGTTTTTGTCTGTTAGGTTTAGGGTAAGTTCGCAAACACCCAAGCCCCACACACACGCATACCAAATAAAGTTTATCACGCACGCACACACACACACGCACGCACGCACGCACACACACAGACAGTCCCCTATGGCCCGCTGGATGTTCTCGGCCGAGGAGGCATACGCCCAGCTTGCCTCCGAGTCCGAGAGCCCCAGTCAGGACGAGGATGACCCCACTTTCCTTTTGTCATCTGTGTCCTCCTCATCATCTAGCGATGATGATGAGCCCCCAAGGCGGCGGAGACGCCGCCAGGCGGAGCAAGGGGACCGCCATGCTAAGGACCCTGTGTCCCACACTAGTACGAGCAGCTCTGGGGCTCGTACTAGTTTTCCGTACCACCGGTTAAGTCCACCGGAGCCCCCTGCCGGTGAACTTGCATGGTATACCCCAGAGCATTTGGGGCCCGTGATTCATGATTTTGTAGGCAAACCAGGAATCCAGATTTCTACAGTGGGCTTCACTGAATACGACTACTTTAGTCTTTTTTTCAGTGACCACTTTGTAAATCTAATGGTGGAGCAAACAAACCTGTACGCCGAACAGTTTGTTGCTCAACATCCGGGCTCCTTTTTGGCTAGGCCCGGTGGCTGGACTCCGGTCAGTGCAGCCGAGATGAGGACATTTTGGGGCCTCGTGCTGCACATGGGCCTAGTCAAGAAACCTAGTGTGAGGCATTACTGGAGTGGGGACGTCCTCTA
Organism: Bufo bufo; assembly: GCF_905171765.1. Taxonomy (NCBI): domain Eukaryota; kingdom Metazoa; phylum Chordata; class Amphibia; order Anura; family Bufonidae; genus Bufo; species Bufo bufo. The sequence goes on along the minus strand of NC_053394.1, from coordinate 136,450,245 downwards.
CCAGACCCCACTTTACAGTACTGCCATGACACGCTCCCGGTTTGAGGCCTTCCGGAAATGCCTGCATTATGCAGATAATGCAGCATGTCCCCCCCAAGGTGATCCTGCCTATGACCACCTGTACAAAATCAGGCTGGTCAGCGATCACTTTGGGGCCAAATTTGTACAGGCCTATGTACCTGAAAGGGAGGTTGCAGTTGATGAGTCTCATTGCTTTCAAGGGGAGACTCATTTTCGCCCTTATGTTCCCTTTAAGCAGGCGAGGTATGGCGTGAAGCTGTACAAACTTTGTGAGAATACCTCAGGGTACACTTACTAGTTTCGTGTGTACGAGGGGCGAGATTCCCGTATTCAACCCCCAGAATGTCCCCCCACTCTGGGTGTTAGCGGGAAACTTGTGTGGGACCTTATGCACCCACTGCTAGATAAGGGTTACCACCTGTATGTGGATAACTTTTATACTAGTATCCCCTTGTTCCAGTCCCTTGCCGCCAGATCCACGTTCGCTTGTGGGACCGCGTGGAAAAATTAACGCGGCCTCCCTACCCACCCCCTCCAGGTACCTATCCCCAGGGGTGCGACCCGTGCCCTTACCAGTGGAAACCTGTTGCTGGTCAGATATAAGGACAAGAGGGATGTCCTTGTACTGTCCACAATTCACGGTAACGGCATCACCCCTGTCCCTGTGCGAGGTACAGTGGCAACGGTCCTAAAGCCCGATTGTATCGTTGACTACAATCGGTATATGGGAGGAGTTGATCTCTCTGATCAAGTCCTCAAGCCATAAAATGCCATGCGCAAAACCCGGGGGCATGGTACAAAAAAGTTGCGGTCTACTTGGTACAGGTTGCCTTGTACAACTCTTTTGTGCTGTCCCGGAGCGCTGGCAACACAGGGACATTCCTTCAGTTCTATGAGGCAGTCCTCAAGGCCCTGATCTTTTCTGACCAGGAAAGAGCAGGCCGGAGTACCTCGGTAACTGGAGGCGCCCAGATCGTCCCTGGCCAACACTTTCCAGGTGAGGTCCCCCATACTGGAAAGAAGGGACGGACCCAAAAAAAGTGCAGAGTGTGTCACAGAAGGGGGATACGGAAGGACACCACTACTCAGTGTGACACGTGCCCCGATCATCCGGGTCTCTGCATTGACGGTTGCTTCACGGAGTACCACACTTCCATGGAGTACTAAATTTGTATCACAATTTAGCCACTGGCAGTCGGATAAAAAAACTATGGTTCTCAGACTTGAAAAAAAAATGTCAAAAATATTATTTAGTAAAACTAAAATAAATTAAAAAAGTTGACATATTAGGTATCGGCACGTCCGTAAGAATCTGCTATATAAAAATACCCTATGACCTAACCCCTCAGATGAACACGGTCCAAAAAATTAAATAAAAACGGTGCAAAATGTTTTATTTTTTTGTCACCTCACATCACAAAAATTGTAATAGCAAGCGATCAAAAAGTCATATGCCTCCCAAAATAGTGCCATAAAACCGTCTTCTCAACCCGCAAAAAATTTGCACCTACCTAAGATAATTGGCAAAAAAAATAAAAATTATGACTCTTAGACTATGGAGATACTAAAATGTTTTTTTTTGTTTATAAAAAGATAATATAGTGTAAAACATAAACAAATTTTAAAAAAAGTAGACATATTAGGTATCGCCGCGTCCATAAGAATCTGCTCTATAAAAATTCTCCATGACCTAACCCCTCAGATGAACACAGTGAAAAAAATAAAAACCGTGTAAGAAAAGGTATTTTTTTGTCACTGTACATGACAAAAATTGTAATAGCAAGCGATCAAAAAGTCATATGCCCCCCAAAATAGTGCCAATAAAACCGTCCTCTCATCTTGCAAAAAATGAGCCCCTACCTAAGATAATCGGCAAAAAAAAAAAGACTCTTAGACTATGTGGATACTAAAATGCTTCTTTTTTTGTTTATAAAAGGATAATATAGTGTAAAATATAAATAAATAAATAAATAAAAAGTAGACATATTAGGTATCGCTGCGTCCATAAGAATCTGCTCTATAAAAATACCCCATGATCTTAGGCTACTTTCACACTTGCGTTCGGTGCGGATCCGTCTGGTATCTGCACAGACGGATCCGCACCTATAATTCAAACGCTTGCATCCGTTCAGAACGGATTCGTCTGCATAACAGCTTTTTCAGATCTGAGTTTTCACATCGTGAAAACTCAGATCCGACAGTATATTCTAACACAGAGGCGTTCCCATGGTGATGGGGACGCTTCAAGTTAGAATATACTAAGAACTGTGTACATAACTGCCCCCTGCTGCCTGGCAGCACCCGATCTCTTACAAAGGGGCTGTGATCCGCACAATTAACCCCTCAGGTGCTGCACAATTAACCCCTTAGGTGTAAGAGATCAGGTGCTGCCAGGCAGCAGGGGGCCAGACCCCCCTCCCTACCCAGTTTTAAATTCATTGGTGGCCAGTGCGGCCCCCCTCCTTCCCTCCCTCCCCAGTAATAAATTCATTGGTGGCCAGTGCGGCCCCCCCTTGCTCCCTCCCCAGTATTAAATTCATTGGTGGCCAGTGCGGCGCCCCTCCCTCCCTCCCCAGTATTAAATTCATTGGTGGCCAGTGCGGCCTCCCCTCTCCCCCCCTAATTAAAATCACCCCCCCCCCATCATTGGTGGCAGCGGAGAGTTCCGATCGGAGTCCCAGTTTAATCGCTGGGGCTCCGATCGGTTACCCTGGCAGCCAAGACGCTACTGCAGTCCTGGCTGCCATGGTTACTTAGCAATTTTAGAAGCATTATACTTACCTGCGCTGTCTGTGGCCGGCCGGTTGCTCCTCCTACTGGTAAGTAAAAGGTCTGTGCGGCGCATTGCTTATAGCACAGACCTTTTACTTACCAGTAGGAGGAGCAACCGGCCGGCCACAGACAGCGCAGGTAAGTATAATGCTTCTAAAATTGCTAAGTAACCATGGCAGCCAGGACTGCAGTAGCGTCTTGGCTGCCAGGGTAACCGATCGGAGCCCCAGCGATTAAACTGGGACTTCGATCGGAACTCTCCGCTGCCACCAATGATGGGGGGGTGATTTTAATTAGGGGGGGGGAGAGGGGAGGCCGCACTGGCCACCAATGAGTTTAATACTGGGGAGGAAGTGAGGGGGGCCGCACTGGCCACCAATGAATTTAATACTGGGGAGGGAGGGGGACCGCACTGGCCACCAATGAATTTAATACTGGGGAGGGAGGGAGGGGGGGCCGCACTGGCCACCAATGAATTTAATACTGGGGAGGGAGGAGGGCCGCACTGGCCACCAATGAATTTAATACTGGGGAGGGAGGGGGGCCGCACTGGCCACCAATGAATTTAAAACTGGGGAGGGAGGGGGGCCTGGCAGCACCTGATCTCTTACAGGGGGCTATGATACGCACAATTAACCCCTCAGGTGCGGCACCTGAGGGGTTAATTGTGCGGATCACAGCCCCCTGTAAGAGATCGGGTGCTGCCAGGCAGAAGGGGGCAGTTATGTTCACAGTTCTCAGTATATTCAAACTTGAAGCATCCCCATCACTATGGGAACGCCTCTGGAGTTTCTACTCTAGGGGTGTATCAGGGGGGCTTCAAATGGGACATGGTGCCAAAAAAAAAAGGCCATCAAAATCTGCCTTCCAGAAACCATACAGTGTTCCTTTCCTTCTCTCCATCCGAATCCCGGCACACTTGCCAGATAGCGACCACTTCTCCAGCAGATCCCAATATAGTCAATGGAGCTGGTGGGCATTGTGGTAACGTACAGTTATGCCAGATCGAGAGAGCTCCTCAGGCTGTTCTCTGTATGAAACCTGTAACCAAATGTGAAAACTAGCTTTAAACAATGTAAATACAAGGTTTCTCAATATTAAATGTCCCAGGGGAATGCACAGTCATCATAGGGTGCAACATGTACTACACCTTTATTTAAGGGAATCTGCCAGCAGTTTTCACCATGCTAAACTGCTGACAGCACCAGTTAGTGGCCGGATACAGCAGGACAGACATACATTTTGTTGAGCTTTTCTCATCAGGGGTTGTCTGAATATGAATGTTACGTTGATGGTCCGTTCCTCCCGCTGTCATGCTTCTCCAGGCGGGCACACTCTGCCTTTGCTGCTTGTCCAGCTAGACATGGATTGTCTCAGATGGCACCAGCTGGGCACAGCATTTTGGGCACTGAAATGCCATATCTGTGGGAAAACTTTCAATTTTCACTTCCACGGTCCATTGTGCATTAATTTATGCAAAATACAATTAGAGTCAAAATGCTCACTGCACGACTTAATAAATACTTTGAGGGGTATAGTTTTCAAAATGGATTCACTTCTCACTTTTCACTTATTTCACCCTAGAGACTCTACAGTTGTCAGCACAAGTAATGTGAATCACCACATTGTGCCTCAAAATGCACATGGTGCTCTTATACTCCTGAGCCCTCTCATACATTCAGGCAAAAGACTAGGGCCACATGTAGGGTGTTTCTAATAACAAGAGGGCTGACTTTGCACACTGGCACACGATGGGCACAACATATTGGGAACTGAAATGACAGTGTAAAAATTGCAATCTGTTAGGAATTAATTTTTGCATAACACCTGTGGGGTCAAAATAGTCACTACACCCATTCTGTGAGGGGTGTGTTTTCTAAAATGGGGTCACTTCTTGGGGGATTTCTTTTTTTTTATTTAACCTGAGAGCCTCTGCAGTTGTCGGCCAGTGCAGTATACAGTAAATCACCAAACTAGGTCTCAAATGCACATGGTGCCTTTTCTCTTCTGAACCCTGTATTGTGCCCAAACAGCAGTTTACAAACACCTTTGGATGTTGCCATATTCAGGAAATAATAGGTAACAAATTGTGGAGTGATTTTCTCCTGTTACCCCTTGTGAAAATAAAAACGCTGGGCTAAACCAACATTTTACTAACAACAGTATAATTTTTCATTTTGACTGCCAAGGGTTTCTAAATTCTATGAAACACCTGTTAGGCCAAAGTGGTCACTACACCCCTTGAAATATTCCTTGAGGAGTGTAGTTTCCAAAATTGAGTAATTTTTGGGGGGTTTCCACTATAGGGGGACTTCAGAGTCTTGTCAAATGTGACATAGCACCCAAAAACCATTCCAGCAAAATCTGCCCTCCAAACACCATATGGTGCTCCTTCCCTTCTGAGCCCTGCAGCGTGTGCATACAGCAGTTTACAACCACAAATCATTGAGCAGGCACCCGGGGACAATGCGCCGGGGGGGTCCTGTGACCCCCCCCGTGTAGGCAATCGCAGCAAACCATGGTGACATCACCTCTCAGGATCGCCTCTCATTGGTCGGCTGCAGGGGCGCGCAGTTCAAATTACTGCAGCGCTCCTCTCCTCCTCCTTTTCAGTCCAGGAGCCGAGGAGAGAGCGCTGCACGTCGGATCTTGGAGCCAGCACCTCCATCTATTCAGGGATTATCAGCAAGCACCCCATCTGTGCCCCAACACCCCCATCTGTGCACCCAGGTATTTAGGGAAAGGTAAGGTTAGGCAGGGATATTCAGAGAAAGTTAGTGGAAGAAAGAAAAAAACGTTTTTGATTGCATCACCCTAAATCGAGTGTCTGGGGTCCACAGCACAGCTGTTTGACCCTAGACCCCCCAGGGGTGCTGCAGCTTGCCCCCCTGCTCCCCCTCCCCCTATCAAAACTATTTTGGGGGTGCAATCAGTTGGTTTTTTTGTGCGTACGCTGACTGTGGCCGGCACTCTTAGCGTCCGGCCACTGTTAGCGCATCGCACACCCCACCACTGATCAACTTTGGACGGTTGATCAGCGATTTTGATTTTTATTAATTTTTTTTCCACATTTCTTGCCCTTTTTATTTGTTATTTTTTATTTGTTTTTGTCTGTTAGGTTTAGGGTAAGTTCGCAAACACCCAAGCCCCACACACACGCATACCAAATAAAGTTTATCACGCACGCACACACACACACGCACGCACGCACGCACACACACAGACAGTCCCCTATGGCCCGCTGGATGTTCTCGGCCGAGGAGGCATACGCCCAGCTAGCCTCCGAGTCCGAGAGCCCCAGTCAGGACGAGGATGACCCCACTTTCCTTTTGTCATCTGTGTCCTCCTCATCATCTAGCGATGATGATGAGCCCCCAAGGCGGCGGAGACGCCGCCAGGCGGAGCAAGGGGACCGCCATGCTAAGGACCCTGTGTCCCACACTAGTACGAGCAGCTCTGGGGCTCGTACTAGTTTTCCGTACCACCGGTTAAGTCCACCGGAGCCCCCTGCCGGTGAACTTGCATGGTATACCCCAGAGCATTTGGGGCCCGTGATTCATGATTTTGTAGGCAAACCAGGAATCCAGATTTCTACAGTGGGCTTCACTGAATACGACTACTTTAGTCTTTTTTTCAGTGACCACTTTGTAAATCTAATGGTGGAGCAAACAAACCTGTACGCCGAACAGTTTGTTGCTCAACATCCGGGCTCCTTTTTGGCTAGGCCCGGTGGCTGGACTCCGGTCAGTGCAGCCGAGATGAGGACATTTTGGGGCCTCGTGCTGCACATGGGCCTAGTCAAGAAACCTAGTGTGAGGCATTACTGGAGTGGGGACGTCCTCTACCAGACCCCACTTTACAGTACTGCCATGACACGCTCCCGGTTTGAGGCCTTCCGGAAATGCCTGCATTATGCAGATAATGCAGCATGTCCCCCCCAAGGTGATCCTGCCTATGACCACCTGTACAAAATCAGGCTGGTCAGCGATCACTTTGGGGCCAAATTTGTACAGGCCTATGTACCTGAAAGGGAGGTTGCAGTTGATGAGTCTCATTGCTTTCAAGGGGAGACTCATTTTCGCCCTTATGTTCCCTTTAAGCAGGCGAGGTATGGCGTGAAGCTGTACAAACTTTGTGAGAATACCTCAGGGTACACTTACTAGTTTCGTGTGTACGAGGGGCGAGATTCCCGTATTCAACCCCCAGAATGTCCCCCCACTCTGGGTGTTAGCGGGAAACTTGTGTGGGACCTTATGCACCCACTGCTAGATAAGGGTTACCACCTGTATGTGGATAACTTTTATACTAGTATCCCCTTGTTCCAGTCCCTTGCCGCCAGATCCACGTTCGCTTGTGGGACCGTGTGGAAAAATCAACGCGGCCTCCCTACCCACCCCCTCCAGGTACCTATCCCCAGGGGTGCGACCCGTGCCCTTACCAGTGGAAACCTGTTGCTGGTCAGATATAAGGACAAGAGGGATGTCCTTGTACTGTCCACAATTCACGGTAACGGCATCACCCCTGTCCCTGTGCGAGGTACAGTGGCAACGGTCCTAAAGCCCGATTGTATCGTTGACTACAATCGGTATATGGGAGGAGTTGATCTCTCTGATCAAGTCCTCAAGCCATAAAATGCCATGCGCAAAACCCGGGGGCATGGTACAAAAAAGTTGCGGTCTACTTGGTACAGGTTGCCTTGTACAACTCTTTTGTGCTGTCCCGGAGCGCTGGCAACACAGGGACATTCCTTCAGTTCTATGAGGCAGTCCTCAAGGCCCTGATCTTTTCTGACCAGGAAAGAGCAGGCCGGAGTACCTCGGTAACTGGAGGCGCCCAGATCGTCCCTGGCCAACACTTTCCAGGTGAGGTCCCCCATACTGGAAAGAAGGGACGGACCCAAAAAAAGTGCAGAGTGTGTCACAGAAGGGGGATACGGAAGGACACCACTACTCAGTGTGACACGTGCCCCGATCATCCGGGTCTCTGCATTGACGGTTGCTTCACGGAGTACCACACTTCCATGGAGTACTAAATTTATATCACAATTTAGCCACTGGCAGTCGGATAAAAAAACTATGGTTCTCAGACTTGAAAAAAAAATGTCAAAAATATTATTTAGTAAAACTAAAATAAATTTAAAAAGTTGACATATTAGGTATCGGCACGTCCGTAAGAATCTGCTATATAAAAATACCCTATGACCTAACCCCTCAGATGAACACGGTCCAAAAAATTAAATAAAAACGGTGCAAAATGTTTTATTTTTTTGTCACCTCACATCACAAAAATTGTAATAGCAAGCGATCAAAAAGTCATATGCCTCCCAAAATAGTGCCATAAAACCATCTTCTCATCCCGCAAAAAATTTGCACCTACCTAAGATAATTGGCAAAAAAAATAAAAATTAGGACTCTTAGACTATGGAGATACTAAAATGTTTTTTTTTGTTTATAAAAAGATAATATAGTGTAAAACATAAACAAATTTTAAAAAAAGTAGACATATTAGGTATCGCCGCGTCCATAAGAATCTGCTCTATAAAAATTCTCCATGACCTAACCCCTCAGATGAACACGGTGAAAAAAATAAAATAAAAACCGTGTAAGAAAAGGTATTTTTTTGTCACTGTACATGACAAAAATTGTAATAGCAAGCGATCAAAAAGTCATATGCCCCCCAAAATAGTGCCAATAAAACCGTCCTCTCATCTTGCAAAAAATGAGCCCCTACCTAAGATAATCGGCAAAAAAAAAAAAAAAAAAGACTCTTAGACTATGTGGATACTAAAATGCTTCTTTTTTTGTTTATAAAAGGATAATATAGTGTAAAATATAAATAAATAAATAAATAAAAAGTAGACATATTAGGTATCGCTGCGTCCATAAGAATCTGCTCTATAAAAATACCCCATGATCTTAGGCTGCTTTCACACTTGCGTTCGGTGCGGATCCGTCTGGTATCTGCACAGACGGATCCGCACCTATAATGCAAACGCTTGCATCCGTTCAGAACGGATTCGTCTGCATAACAGCTTTTTCAGATCTGAACTGGTCCCTAAAAATTGGGTTTCTGAAAATTTCTGAAAAATTTCAAGATTTGCTTCTAAACTTCTAAGACTTGTAACGTCCCCAAAAACTAAAATGTAATTCCCAAAATGATCCAAACATAAAGTAGACATATGGGGAATGTAAAGTAATAACTATTTTTGTAGGTATTGCTATGTATTATAGAAGTAGAGAAATTGAAACTTGGAAAATGCAAATTTTTCCCAAATTTTGGTATTTTTTTATAAATAAAAATGATTTTTTTTAACTTCATTTTACCAGTGTCATGAATACAATATGTGACGAAAAAACTATCTCAGAATGGCCTGGATAAGTCAAAGCGTTTTAAAGTTATCACCACATAAAGTGACACTGGTCAGATTTGCAAAAAATGGCCTGGTCCTTAAGGTGAAAATGAGCCCGGTCCCTAAGGGGTTAAACTCTTGTGGAACACCTAAAGGGTTAAAAGTTTGTAAAATCAGTTTTTAATAACTTGAGGTATGTCGTTTCTAAAATGGTGTCATTTATGGATGGCTTCTGTTATGTTAGGGTACTTTCACACTTGCGGCAGAGGATTCCGGCAGGCAGTTCCATCGCCGGCAATCCGGACGCAAACGGATGCATTTGTGAGACGGATCCGGATGCAGATCCGTCTCACAAATGCATTGCAATACCGAATCCGTCTTTCCGGTTGTCATCCGGAAAAACAGATCCGGTATTTATTTTTTTCTCATTTTTAAAGGTCTGCGCATGCGCAGACTGCAAAACCAGATTCGTTTTGCCGCAACATCTGGGGCCGGATCCGGCACTAATGCATTTCAATGGAAATGAATGCCGGATCCGGCATTTCGGCAAGTGTTCAGGATTTTGGGCCGGAGAGAAAACTGCAGCATGCTGCGGTATTTTCCTCCGACCAAAAAACGTAAGAGGGACTGAACTGATGCATTCTGATGCATACTGGACGGAATGCTCTCCATTCAGAATGCATTAGGATAAAACTGATCATTTTTTTCCGGTATTGATCCCCAGTGACAGAACTCAATACCGAAAAACAAAAACGCTAGTGTAAAAGTACCCTAAGCCCCACAAACTGACTTTAAACCTGAATTGGTTCTTTAAAAATGATAACATATGGGGAATGTTAAGTAATAATTATTTTCTGTCTTAAAAGCAGAGAAATGCAAATTTTTTTAATTGTGAATTTTTCCAAATATTTGGTACATTTTGTATTTTTTTATAAGGGGAAAAATATTGACTCAAATTTACCACTATCATGAAGTACAATGTGTCAAAAGAAAACAATCTCAGAATGGCTTGGATAAGTAAACGCATTACAGAGTTATTACTGTATAAAGTGACACCTGTCAATTTTGCAAAACTCTGCCTGGTCTTTAAGGTGAAAACTGGCTGTGTCCTGAAGGGGTTAACACCCGTTATTTTGTTTGTTTTTTATTAAATTTAAACAAAGAGGGGAGCTCAGACTTTTTGACTTGAAAAATATAGAAATCTGACTAGTGGGAGTTCATGTTATACTGATTTAATGACTATTATTGTGAGCTCTATACATCTGTATGCAGTGAGCTCCTCCTAGTGGCGGCAGTAGCTATCTAGTTTAGTGGCTGCCCCTCCCACCATTGGCGGAACATGAACATCCCAAAATTCCTTAACAGGGTTGTATCATGGAAAGGGATGAAGCCAGCATCCAGTGCTCTGAACCTTGAGGCTGCTCATACTACAACTCTCAGCATGCTATGTCTATAAAGGTATGCAGCTGTGAGGAATATGGATTAATATTTACTGTCAGCCATGACCTCACACCTCCATTTGCTGACAGATAGCGGAGGTAGTGAACTCCACAGGGGGGCCCTGCTTCAAAGCCCCCAGCCCTGATTGTCATTTGATTCACCTCTTGGCATGTTCAGTGTACATGCAAAATAAGTTTCCACCTCTCCCAGCCATCTGAGTGTCAGTTGGCAAGGAAGAAAGCCCCAGGGGGTCCAGGCTTCAAGGAGGCCCCAGGTGGAGAAGGTCACACCTCAGTCCACCAGTTTGGAGCCAAGCTAAATCCTTCAGGAAAAACCCCAGCAGGAGGTGTCATCCCTGTCAGGATCAATGCGACCTCCCAGACATGTTGGCACCTACATTTCATAAGGAATTATGAATCGCCTGGCCATTGCAGGTGCAAACCGGATACATATTTGTGTCCCGGTGGCCATGATGTACGTGCCCATGGTCTAATAGGGCGAGGTCAGCGAGGGGAGATATCCATATCTCCCCACAGAAACCAAATAACGGTACCAGGTTTGGACTCTACTTGTAGCTGGAACCCAGGCAGGTCCGTTGGTCCCAGAACCATCTCCCTGTGATGCTCTGGTCTGGAGCTATGAACCCTAAAGTGTTTTGTGGGTCATTTGCTGCCAGCCCAGAAGAAGGGGGGTGGACCCCTCCCTGAGGCCGGGAGGGGAGGGGCAGGCTACAGGTTAAAAGTCTTGTGCCAGCAAGTGGCCGTGTCTTTCTCTGAAGAAGGGTCACATCTTACAAATGTATTTAGAGGGACCCAGGAACTCGCTGAGATCACGGCCCTTCATGTGGACTCCAGCAAAGAAAATCTCCCAACCAAAAGGAACTTTCATCTTACCCGGTAACTGACTTTTACACTGCTTAACCCTGTTGTAATCATATAACCTGTAATCTGTAACCTCAGACCACTGTATATATTCTCTGTGTATATTGTGTTAAATCTAGTGTGCCCTTACGGCGATTAAATCTATAATTTAATCTTGTGCTATCTTGTATCTCGATCACGAATCCCCACGTCCGTGTTTTGGCCTAGTTATAAGCTACCGCGGGTTGGTGTCTCACCCTATATAATCCCGTTAGCGGACTGGGCTTATATCAAACGAGAGCTGGTGGCAGATTTCCCAGGCTGAGACAGCACTGTTTTCACTGCGGCAGTGAAAAGGCTCTCTCAGCTTGTTGCCTCTCTGTGCCCGCGTGGACCGGAGGTGTGTGTGTAAACTGTACCAAGCTGACCTTACGTGCTCCTCTGGAGGGCGCAACTTCACGTTTTTTGGTAAACCCGTGACCATACCGCGGCTCCTGAGCTCGACGTAGTTGACGTCAAGCGGGCACGAGGTGTGGTATTCGTCACAGCAGCAATATGTAGTGTCATTGTATTTGGAAAAGCAGGTGTTGTAGCAAGTTAATCTGCTAGGCTGCTCGGGTTAAAAGAACCCGAACTGTAAAGTTTGTGTCATTGTATTTGAAAAAACACCAATTTTTGCCAATAACCTTCATCTTGGGCCTCTGCCGCATTTGTCAGTGTGCAATTTAAGCTAGAAATACAGCTATAATTTTCAGTGTTTTAAAAAACACCCTTTTTGGGCAAAATACACAATTTAACAGCCCTTTCTGCATCTGCACGTGTGAAATTCAAGCGTTATATACAGCTGTCATATTCTGTTAGTAAAAAAAAAACCACCTTTTTTGGGCAAAATACTTAATATTGCAGCCCTTGCTGCATCTTTGATTGTTAAAAACAAGTTTGAAATACTTCAATAATTTTCTGGCTTTGAAAAAACACCCATTTTTGGCAATAACCTTCATCTTGGGCCTCTACCGCATTAATCAGTGTGCAATTTAAGCTAGAAATACAGCTATAATTTTCAGTGTTTTAAAAAAACACCCTTTTTGGGCAAAATACACAATTTAACAGCCCTTGCTGCATCTGCATGTGTGAAATTCAAGCGTTATATACAGCTGTCATATTCTGTTAGTACAAAAACACCCTTTTTGGGCAAAATACTTAATATTGCAGCCTTTGCTGCATCTGTCATTGTGAGATACACCCTTTACATACTGTTGTTCTATTCTGCTATTAAAAAAAACACCCATTTTGGGCAAACAACTTAATTTTGCAGTATTTGCTGCATATGTCATTGTGAGATACACCCTTTAGATACTGTGGTTCTATTCTGCTATTAATAAAACACCCATTTTGGGCAAAAATCTTTAATTGCAGCCTAGTCTGCATCTGTACGTTTGAGATACTGTCACAACCAGACAGTTGAGAAGCTCTGACAGGAGCTTTCCAGATCCTCCTCCTTGAGTTTCTTTGTTTTGGTTAAGTTCCTCATCTCGTTAGTCTATCTCAGCTGTCATGCAGTTGGACTGATTGCTTCCCTTTAAGTTCCTCCCCATGATGCATTAGGTTGCGGCTTATACAACTTCCTGGAGTGTGTGTGCATGCTGTTTCTATTCCTCAGTCCTCTGCAAGATAAGTGCTGTTCCTTTATTTGTGATTTTCTGTCTGCTGGATTTTCAGGTGACCCTGACTCCCTCCGTGTCTTGTGTAGGGAGCCGGTGGTCGTGTCCCCTCACTATTGTAGGGTCTTCAGGTATTAGATAGCCGAGGTACATGGATATGCGCCCATCCACCTTTGGGGTGTTCACATAGGCTGAGCAACTAGGGAGAGTGGCAGGTCTCATGTAGGGGTCTCCCTTTTGTTCCTTAGTTGTGGATCCAGTGAGTCATTAATTGTATTGCATTGTCTTGTTTCCTGTACACCATCCGTGACATTATAAGCCGCCAAAACCGTCTCAAGCATGGATCCGGTTTCACTTTTGGCTGAGCGCTTCCAGGGTCTTTCATTGGAGGTAGCTGATCTCCGTAAGACTCTTTCTCAGTTTCAAGTGACCGGTTCAGCTTGCGTTCATGGAGTTTGTTCTGAGCCTAAGATCTCGCTCCCGGATACATTCTCCGGGGGTAGTGAGTATTTTGTGCGTTTTAGAGAGGCTTGCAAACTCCATTTTCGCCTTCTTCCCCATTCCTCTGGTGATGAAGAACGGAGGGTGGGGATCATTATATCGCTGCTCAGGGGTAACGCTCAATCCTGGGCCTTTTCGCTGCCGGAGGGGGCACGGCCCCTCCGTTCATTGGATGAATTCTTTTTAGCCCTGGGTCAGATATATGATGATCCGGATCGTATTGCTCTGGCTGAGTCTAGACTACGTCTGTTATGCCAGGGTAAACAATCCGCAGAGATATACTGCTCAGAATTTCGGAGATGGGCAGCTGATACTGGTTGGAATGATGCTGCACTCCGAAGTCAATTTTGCCATGGTCTTTCAGAGGGATTGAAAGATGCATTTGCCTTTCATGAGAGACCTACCTCCTTGGATTCTGCTATGTCTCAGGCCGTTCGTATTGACAGGCGTCTTAGAGTGAGAGGAGCGATCTCTCCTTCCTGTCATACTCAGTCCCGGGACAGTGCAGCAGTCTCTTTCTATGCGCAGGGGTCTCAGTCGCTGTCAGCCCCTTCTGAGCAGGAGCCCATGCAGCTGGGGTTGATTGCCTCTGACAATAGAAGATTCAGCCCGCATGGGAGGGTTTGTTTTTGTTGTGGAGGTATAAATCATTTGGCAAATGTTTGTCCCTCTAGGAGATTCAGGCAGTCTTCTGGGAGTATTAAAGAAACAAAAAGGAAAAAATCTTTTAAAAATGTTCCGTCTGTTACTATTGGCAGGGTTGAGGCGGAAATTGAAGGTTTTCCGTTTGCTTGTAGTTCCCGTTTTGTCCTGCCTGCTAGGGTGGCGCTAGAGAGCAAGAGTATTTTTTGTGAGATATTTGTGGATAGTGGAGCAGCTGTCAATCTCATTGATAATCAATTTGCAATAACTCATGGTTTCCAGGTATGCACTTTGGGAAAGGATATTCCTGTTTTTGCTATTGATTCCGCTCCACTTTCTCAGAAATCATTAAAGGGCATAGTTCACAATATCCGTTTAATTGTGAGTGATGCTCATGTTGAGGATGTGTCATGTTTCATCCTTAGCGGTTTGCCTACTCCTCTAGTGTTGGGGCTACCCTGGCTCACTAAACATAACCCCACCATTGATTGGCAAGCGAGGCAAATAAATGGTTGGAGTGACTTTTGCAGAGAGAATTGCCTCATGACATCTGTTTCTGAGGTTTCTACTAAGACTGTACCACCTTTCCTCTCCGAATTTTCGGATGTCTTCCCTGAGAGTGGAGTTCAGGATTTGCCCCCGCACAGGGAGTACGATTGCCCTATTAATCTCATCCCAGGCGCCAAGCTGCCTAAATCTCGTTTATACAATCTTTCCCAACCTGAGAGGGTCGCTATGCGTGCTTATATCTCTGAGAGTCTGAGAAAAGGACACATACGACCCTCGAAGTCACCTGTTGCCGCTGGTTTTTTCTTTGTTAAGAAAAAAGATGGTTCTTTAAGACCTTGTCTGGATTTCAGGGAGCTGAACAGTATCACTATTCGTGACCCTTATCCGCTTCCTCTGATCCCGGACCTGTATAACCAGGTTGTTGGGGCTAAAGTCTTTTCCAAATTAGACCTAAGAGGGGCATACAACCTGGTCAGGGTCAGAGAAGGAGACGAATGGAAGACGGCTTTCAATACCCCTGAGGGCCATTTTGAGAATTTGGTTATGCCCTTTGGTTTGATGAATGCCCCAGCCGTTTTTCAGCATTTCGTGAACAGCATTTTTTATCATTTAATGGGAAAATTTGTATTAGTGTATTTGGATGACATTTAGATTTTTTCTCCTGATTTCAAGACTCATAAGGAACATTTACGTCAGGTCTTGCTCATCCTGCAGGAGAATAAATTATACGCGAAACTGGAAAAATGTGTGTTTGCGGTTCCAGAAATTCAATTTCTGGGGTTTCTTCTCTCCGCTTCTGGTTTTCGCATGGACCCCGAGAAGGTCCGCGCTATGCTTGAGTGGGAGCTTCCTGAGAATCAGAAGGCGCTGATGCGTTTTTTGGGCTTTGCCAATTACTACAGGAAATTTATTTTGAATTATTCCTCTGTTGTTAAACCACTCACTGATATGACCAGAAAGGGGGTAGATTTTTCTTCCTGGTCGGTAGAGGCGCGTAAGGCCTTTTCTAATATCAAGGAGAGTTTTGCTTCCGCTCCCATCCTGGTACAACCTGATATTTCGTTACCCTTCATAGTTGAGGTTGATGCTTCTGAGGTAGGGGTGGGTGCGGTCTTGTCTCAGGGTTCCTCTCCTGCCAAATGGCAACCATGTGCCTTTTTCTCGAAGAAACTCTCCTCCGCAGAGAGAAATTATGATGTGGGAGATAGGGAATTGTTGGCCATCAAGTTGGCTTTTTAGGAATGGCGCCATTGGCTAGAGGGAGCCAGACACCCTATTACCGTGTTTACTGACCATAAAAATCTGGCCTACTTGGAGTCAGCCAAGCGTCTGAACCCGAGACAGGCCAGATGGTCTTTGTTCTTTTCAAGGTTTAATTTTGTTGTCACGTTCCACCCTGGGGTTAAGAATGTGAAGGCAGATGCCCTGTCACGTTGTTTTCCGGGAGGTGGGAATTTTGAAGACCCGGGTCCCATTTTGGCTGAAGGTGTGGTGGTCTCTGCTCTTTTTCCTGAATTGGAGGCAGAGGTGCAGGCAGCCCAGTCAGAGGCTCCTGATCTTTGTCCTCCTGGGAGGTTGTTTGTGCCTCTCGCTTTAAGACACCAGATTTTTAAGGAACACCACGATACGGTCCTTGCTGGGCACCCGGGGGTAAGAGCCACACTGGATCTCATCGCTCTGAGATTCTGGTGGCCTGCGCTTCGTAAGTCAGTTGAGGGTTTTGTGGCAGCTTGCGAGACTTGCGCTCGTGCCAAAGTCCCTCATTCACGGCCATCAGGTCCTCTCCTTCCCTTACCCATTCCTTCCCGTCCTTGGACACATCTGTCCATGGACTTCATAACGGACTTGCCTCGTTCCTCGGGAAAGACTGTGATTCTGGTGGTGGTGGACCGTTTTAGCAAAATTGTGCATTTCATCCCTTTTCCTGGTTTGCCCAATGCTAAGACGCTGGCGCAAGCATTTATTGACCACATTGTCAAATTGCATGGTATTCCTTCAGACATAGTCTCTGATAGGGGCACGCAGCTTGTTTCCAGATTCTGGAAGGCTTTCTGTTCTCGCTTGGGGGTTCGGTTGTCATTCTCTTCTGCTTTCCACCCGCAGTCGAATGGCCAGACAGAGCGCGTCAATCAGAATCTGGAGACATATCTGCGCTGTTTTGTGGCGAAGAATCAGGAGGATTGGTGTTCTTTTTTGTCCCTTGCTGAGTTTGCTTTAAATAACCGTCGTCAGGAGTCCTCTGATAAGTCACCATTTTTTGGTGCATATGGGTTTCATCCGCAGTTTTGGACTTTCTCGGGAGAGGGGTCTTCTGGTTTACCTGATGAGGCCAGATTCTCCTCGTCTTTGTCATCTATTTGGCAAAAGATTCAGGATAATCTAAAGAGCATGAGTGAGAGATATAAGCGTGTGGCAGATAAGAGACGTGTGCCTGGTCCGGACCTGAATGTTGGTGATCTGGTGTGGTTGTCTACCAAGAATATCAAATTGAAGGTTCCCTCCTGGAAGTTGGGTCCTAGGTTTATTGGGCCTTACAAGATCCTGTCTGTCATCAATCCTGTTGCCTACCGTCTTGATCTTCCTCAGACTTGGAAGATCCATAATGTTTTTCATAAGTCCTTATTGAAACCTTATGTTCAACCTATTGTACCCTCGCCTTTGCCTCCTCTTCCGATTATGGTTGATGGAAATCTTGAATTTCAGGTCTCTAGGATTGTGGATTCTCGTCTTGTCCGCGGTTCCCTCCAGTACCTTGTTCATTGGGAGGGTTATGGTCCTGAGGAGAGGATGTGGGTCCCAGTGACGGACATTAAGGCCACTCCTCTCATCAGGGCTTTCCATAGGTCCCATCCTGAGAAGGTGGGCCCTGAGTGTCCGGAGTCCACTCGTAAAGGGAGGGGTACTGTCACAACCAGACAGTTGAGAAGCTCTGACAGGAGCTTTCCAGATCCTCCTCCTTGAGTTTCTTTGTTTTGGTTAAGTTCCTCATCTCGTTAGTCTATCTCAGCTGTCATGCAGTTGGACTGATTGCTTCCCTTTAAGTTCCTCCCCATGATGCATTAGGTTGCGGCTTATACAACTTCCTGGAGTGTGTGTGCATGCTGTTTCTATTCCTCAGTCCTCTGAGAGATAAGTGCTGTTCCTTTATTTGTGATTTTCTGTCTGCTGGATTTTCAGGTGACCCTGACTCCCTCCGTGTCTTGTGTAGGGAGCCGGTGGTCGTGTCCCCTCACTATTGTAGGGTCTTCAGGTATTAGATAGCAGAGGTACGTGGATATGCGCCCATCCACCTTTGGGGTGTTCGCATAGGCTGAGCAACTAGGGAGAGTGGCAGGTCTCATGTAGGGGTCTGCCTTTTGTTCCTTAGTTGTGGATCCAGTGAGTCATTAATTGTATTGCATTGTCTTGTTTCCTGTACACCATCCGTGACAGATACACCCTTTAGATACTGTGGTTCTATTCTGCTATTAATAAAACACCCATTTTGGGCAAAAATCTTTAATTGCGGCTGTCACGGCGGATGTGCACAGTATAAAAGATAACACACCAACCAGGCTCTGGACGAGAGACAGGGGAAGGGTCACCTCCTAGTTTATCCCTGACCTCTTTCCCTGCACTGCTCAGCCCACAGGCAGACCTTGAAGGTAGGTGTGCTGTGTCCTCCAGCCTGAACTGACAAAATCCTGAACTCCCTGAGATGGTGAAGTGGGGAGATAGGAGCAGCCTGCTCGCACAGAACCTGGATGGGATAGATGACACCAACAACCAAACAAGAAATGACACTTATCTTCTGAGAGCAGGAACTGACAGCCCACCTTCCCTCCAAACTTCCCAGACCTTAATGATCAGTATAATCCGCTCAGAGCACTTAGCTGGAGACCATTTAAACTAATGACTCCACCCAGTGCACCTGATGAGAGGCAGATCCAGCACGGCACCAAAACAAATACTAAACTCGTGCTGCTATCCTGGCCGACCTCCGCACATCGTCAGAGTGGGGCATGACACCCTGGACCAACCTTATCCGGATGGGACCTATGAAAGGCCCTCACCAGTCGGCTGGTGTTGACATCTGATGCCGGAACCCACATCCTCTCCTCAGGACCGTATCCCCTCCAGTGCACCAGGTACTGGAGGGAACCCCGCATAACTCTCGAGTCGAGAATCCTGGAGATCTCGAACTCCAAGTTTCCCTCAACTAGAGCAGGAGGAGGAGGCAATGGCGATGGTACCACTGGTTTAACATATTTTTTTAGTAAAGACTTGTGGAAGACATCATGGATCCTCCAAGTCTGCGGCAGATCCAGTCGAAACGCCACAGGATTGATCACCGCAGAAATTTTATACGGACCAACAAATCTTGGACCCAGTTTCCAAGATGGCACTCTCAACTTGATATTCTTAGTGGACAACCACACCAGATCACCCGCACACAGGTCCGGACCAGTCCCATGTCTCCTGTCAGCCATTCATTTATACCTCTCACCCATCCTCTCCAAATTCCCTTAAATCCTCCGCCAGATAGAGGATAAGGCAGAAGAGAATCTCTCCTCCTCTGGCATCCCGGAGGAACCAGACCCAGAAAAGGTACCAAACAGGATGGAAACCGTATGCGCCAAAAAATGGCGACTTACCCGTGGACTCCTGCCTAGGGTTATTCAATGCAAATTCTGCTAAGGACAAGAATGAGGACCATTCCTCTTGATTCTCAGCCACAAAGCACCTCAAGTAGGTCTCCAGGTTTTGATTGGTACGCTCCGTCTGACCATTCGACTGTGGATGAAAAGCCGATGAGAAAGAAAGTTGAATGCCAAGTCGAGAGCAAAACGCCCTCCAAAACCTGGAGACAAACTGCGTGCCCCTATCAGAGACCACATCCGAAGGAATACCATGCAATTTCACAATATTATTCACAAAAATCTGCGCAAGAGTCTTAGCGTTAGGCAGACTTGTTAGTGGTACAAAGTGAGCCATTTTACTGAAACGATCGACTACCACCAAAATCACTGTTCTCCCGGAGGAACTCGGTAGGTCCGTAATAAAGTCCATGGACAAATGTGTCCAAGGACAAGATGGAATAGACAATGGAAGAAGTGAACCAGGCGGTCGAGTATGAGCAACCTTTGACCGAGCACAGGTTTCACAAGATGTTACGTAATTCCCAATACTCTTACGCAACCCTGGCCACCAGAACCTCCGGGACACCAGATCACAGGTGGACTTACCACCAGGATGTCCAGCGAGAGCAGTATAGTGATGTTCCTTGAACACCTTGTATCGTACGCCCTCAGGAACAAACAACCTCCCTGGGGGACACGAACCAGGAGCCCCCTCCTGAGCTCCCAATACCTCCATCTCCAATTCAGGGTACAGAGCGGAGACCACCACTCCATCCGCCAAAATCGCCGCTGGGTCTTCTAAATCACCTCCGCCAGGGAAGCTGCGGGACAAGGCATCTGCCTTGACGTTCTTGACCCCTGGGCGAAAGGTATACACAGTAACGGGGTGAGAAGCCCCCTCTAACCAGTGACGCCATTCTTCAAAGGCCAACTTGATCGCCAACAACTCCCTATCTCCAACATTATAATTCCTCTCGGCGACCAAGAGCTTCCTGGAGAAGAAGGCACACGGGACCCACTTGCCAGGAGAAGGACCCTGCGAAAGCACCGCCCCAACCCCCACCTCTGATGCATCAACCTCGACCACGAATGGCTGAGATACATCCGGCTGCACCAGAATGGGAGCAGACGCAAAACGCTCCTTAATAGCTGAAAAGGCCTGCAATGCCTCATCCGACCAGACAGAGACATTAGCGCCCTTCTTGGTCATATCAGTAAGAGGTTTGACTAGCGTGGAATAATTCAAAATACATTTTCTATAATAATTCGTAAACCCCAAAAACCGCATCAAAGCTTTCTGATTCTCCGGTCGGTCCCACTCCAGAACCGCCCGGAGCTTTTCGGGGTCCATACGAAAACCGGAATCAGAAAGCATATATCCCAAGAATGGAAGCTCTCGCACCGCAAACAAACATTTCTCCAATTTGGCGTATAACTTATTCTCCCAAAGGATCGTCAAAACCTGTCTCACATGATCCTGATGGGTCTTCAGATCAGGAGAATAAATTAAAATGTCATATAGGTAGACTACTACGAACCTCCCCACCAAGTGATGAAAAATATCATTGACGAATCGCTGAAATACCACTGACGCATTCGTCAACCCAAAAGGCATTACCAGGTTCTCAAAATGACCCTCGTGCGTATTGAAGGCCGTTTTCCACTCATCCCCCTCCTTGATCCTGATCAGATTGTATGCTCCTCTAAAATCCAACTTGGGGAACACCTTGGCTCCAACAATCTGATCAAAAAGATCAGAGATCAAAGGCAGGGGATATGGATCCCGGACTGTAATACGGTTCAGCTCCCGGAAATCCAAACACGGTCTCAGTGATCCATCTTTCTTCTTCACGAAGAACAAACCTACAGCAACTGGAGACTTAGATGGTCTAATATGACCCTTTGCCAAACTCTCGGCGAGATACTTTCGCATGACCTCTCTCTCGGGTTGAGAGAGGTTGTCGAGCCGAGACTTAGGCAACTTAGCCCCCGGAATGAGATTCACTAGACAATCATAGTCACGATGAGGGGGCAATTCCTGAGCCCCAACCTCCCAAAAGACGTCCGAAAAATCCGAGAGATACTGAGGCAAGGCCGTAACGGACACTTCAGAAATAGATGTGACAAGACAATTATCCAAACAAAACTTGCTCCAACCAATGATTTGTCTCGCTTGCCAGTCTATAATTGGGTTATGTCTAGACAACCATGGCAACCCCAAAACTATTGGAGCTGGCAAATCCTTCATGACGAAACAGGAAATAATCTCAGCATGTGAATCACCCACCCTTAAATGAATACCATGAACAACGTGAGTAAGGCTCCCTTGAGAAAGAGGGGAAGAATCAATAGCAAAAACACGAATCTCGTTCTCTAACGTGCAAGTACTTAGTCCCAAACCCTCAAGAAACAAAGTCAATAAAATTTACCCCAGCACCACAATCAAGAAAAACATCAACAAACACATTTCTAGACTCTAGCGCCACCATAGCTGAAAGGAGAAAACGGGAACAGCAGGGAACTTGCATACCAGTCTGCTCCACCACACCATTCATACTACCAAGTGTGAGGGGAGTTATTTTTTTTTCTTTTTTCTGTGGTTCAATATACGGACAAGAAAAAACAAAATGACCCCTCTTCCCACAATAGAAACATAGATTGTGCACTTTTTGAAAGTCTCTACTATCCGAATGGCAAGATATCTGACCTAACTGCATGGGTTCCTCCCCTACCCCAGAGTAACAAGCAATATCACCCTGGGCAGCTGGTGAAACAAAACCACACGCGGGAGGAATCCCCTGCACGGAGGGACCCTTACATCTCTCTCTGATACGTCTATCCAAACGAATAGCCAAAGACATTGTGTTCTCCAAAGTATCTGGGTATTCATGAAAAGCCAGAGCATCTTTCAACCTTTCAGATAACCCCTGACAAAACTGGCTACGTAACGCGGGGTCGTTCCACCCCGACTCAATAGCCCATCTCCTAAACTCTGTGCAGTAAACCTCAGCAGTATGTTTACCCTGTAGTAAGTTATGTAATTTTGACTCTGCCATCGAAACTCGATCGGGGTCATCGTAAATCAATCCCAGGGCTTTAAAAAATTCCTCCACCGACCGGAGAGCCAGAGAACCGGGCGGCAGGGAAGAAGCCCAGGATTGCGCGTCCCCTTTAAGCAAAGACATGATGATACCCACCCTCTGATCCTCATTACCTGATGAAAATGGGCACAATCGAAAGTACAAATTACATGACTCTTTGAAACGGAAAAAATCATCAGTACCCCCTGCAAATTTCTCAGGAAGAGCGACTTTAGGCTCCCCAACAATTTGACCTGTACATGAAGCCAACACCCTCTGACACTGTGTGACCGTACTACGCAGATCAGCAACCTCCAGGGACAAACCCTGCATGCGGTCAACCAGTGCATCAATTGACGCAATCACATAAACGCTGAGCAATGGCAGTCACAGTACGGCGGATTAGAATGTCACGGCGGACGTGCACAGTATAAAAGATAACACACCAACCAGGCTCTGGACGAGAGACAGGGGAAGGGTCACCTCCTAGTTTATCCCTGACCTCTTTCCCTGCACTGCTCAGCCCACAGGCAGACCTTGAAAGTAGGTGTGCTGTGTCCTCCAGCCTGAACTGACAAAACCCTGAACTCCCTGAGATGGTGAAGTGGGGAGATATGAGCAGCCTGCTCGCACAGAACCTGGATGGGGTAGATGACACCAACAACCAAACAAGAAATTACACTTATCTTCTGAGAGCAGGAACTGACAGCCAACCTTCCCTCCAAACTTCCCAGACCTTAATGATCAGTATAATCCGCTCAGAGCACTTAGCTGGAGACCATTTAAACTAATGACTCCACCCAGTGCACCTGATGAGAGGCGGATCCAGCACGGCACCAAAACAAATACTAAACTCGTGCTGCTATCCTGGCCGAGCTCCGCACATCGTCAGAGTGGGGCATGACAGCGGCCTAGTCTGCATCTGTACGTTTGAGATACACCCTTTACATACTGTGGTTCTATTCTGCTTTTCATAAAACACCCATTTTGGGCAAAAATCTTTAATTGAGGCCTAGTCTGCATCTGTACGTGTGAGATACACCCTTTACATACTGTGGTTCTATTCTGCTATTAGAAAAACACCCATTTTTGGTAAAAAAAAACTAAATTTGGCAACCTTTGCTGCATATGTCATTGTGAGATACACCCTTTAGATACTGTGGTTCTATTCTGCTATTAATAAAACACCAATTATGGGAAAAAATCTTTAATTGCTGGCTAGTCTGCATCTGTACGTGTGAGATACACCCTTTACATGCTGTGGTTCTATTCTGCTATTAAAAAACACCCATTTTGGGAAAAAATCTTAAATTGAGGCCTAGTCTACATCTGTACGTGTGAGATACACCTTTTAGATACTGTTCTATTCTGCTATTTAAAAAAACACCCATTTAGGGCAAGATCCTAAATTTGAGAAATATGAGGAGAGTGTCAAATAAGGGACGTGGCCTCGGACATGGTGCTGCTGGTGGAGCTCCTGTTGCAGGGAGAGGACGTGGTCGATCTGTGCCATCTACACGCACAAGTGAAACACCTTCCACAGGTGCGAGTAGGCGACAGAACCTGCAGCGGTATTTGGTCGGGCCTAATGCAACTCTACGAATGGTGAGGCCAGAACAAGTACAGGCGATAGTAGATTGGGTTGCTGACAGTGCCTCCAGTTCCTTCACGTTGTCTCCCACCCTGTATCCTGCTGAAAGATCAGAGTTGGCACCTGCAGCCGATGTCCATCAGTCTTTCACCTCACCCCCTTGCAAATCAGCCAAGCAGTCTGAGCCCCAAATCATGCAGCAGTCTCTTCTGCTTTTTGATGACTCTGTTAGCAGGGTTTCCCAGGGCCATCCACCTAGCCCTGCCCCAGAAGTGGAAGAGATTGAGTGCACCGATGCCCAACCACTTATGTTTCAAAATGAGTACATGGGGGGACCATCGCAGCACGTCTCGGATGATGACGAAACACAAGTGCCAACTGCTGGGGCTTTCGAAAGTGTGCAGACCGACAAGGAGGGCAGGGGTGAAGAGTGGGTGGAAGATAATGTGGAGGACGATGAGGTCCTCGACCCCACATGGAATCAAGGTCATGCGAGTGACCTGTGTAGTTCGGAGGAAGAGGCGGTGGACGCACAAAGCCACCAGCACAGCAGGCTGCCTGTATTTATAGTGGGGAGTGAGGGTCATGTGACGTGGCCAGCGTCACATGACCGACAGACCAACCAGTTGAGCACCGAGTGATCAGCTCGGCGCTCAAGGCAGACCCAGGAGCAGGGAGCCACCCAGCAGTAAAGCCGCCCTGGGAATGAGGTCAAACACAGATCCTCATTCCCAAAGCTAAGCAACAGTTCTGCGGGCAATGGGGGACCGAGTGTACCTTCGGAACCCCGTTACACTGCCACTACTTTTCCAGGCGTGCCATCCCTTCCCTGCACAACCAAGTGGGGGACAAAATCAGGTGTGAACTGCACAACGCCATCTGTGTCAAGGTGCACCTCACTACGGATACGTGGACCAGTAAGCACGGTCAGGGACGTTATATCTCCATAACAGCACACTGGGTAAATGCAGTGGCGGCTGGGCCTGAGGCGGATAGCAGTTTGCCGCATGTCCTTCCACCACCGAGGATTGCAGGGCGCTTCAGTTTGCCTCCTGTTGCTTCCTCCTCCTACTCCGCTTCCTCATCCTCTACCGGCTCCTCATCCGGTCAGCGTAACACCTTCACCACCAACTTCAGCACAGCCAGGGGTAAACGACAGAAGGCAGTTTTAAAACGTATCTGTTTGGGTGACAAACCCCACACTGAGCAGGAGCTGTGGACGGGCCTTGAACAACAGACCGATGAGTGGTTGGTGCCAGTGAGCCTCAAGCCCGGCCTGGTGGTGTGAGATAATGGGCAAACTCTCATAGCAGCTCTGGGACTAGCCGGTTTGACGTACATCCCTTGCCTGGCGTATGTGCTGAATTTGGTGGTGCAGAGATTCCTTAAAAATGACCCCGATATGTCAGAGCTGCTGCATAAAGTGCGGGCCGTCTGTGCGCGCTTTTGGCGTTCTCACCCTGCTGCTGCTCGCCTGTCAGCGCTGCAGCGTAACTTCCCGCTCACCGCCTTATATGCAACGTGCCCACAAGGTGGAACTCCACCTTGCACATGCTGGCCAGACTGTGCGAGCAGCAGCAGGTAATAGTGGAGTTTCAGCTGCAGCACGCATGGGTGAGTCGCTCTGCGGAACAGCACCACTTCACCACCAATGACTGGGCCTCCATGCAATACCTGTGTTCCTTGTTGCGCTGTTTTCGAGTACTCCACCAACATGGCCAGTGCCGATAACGCCGTTCTCAGCGTTACTGTCCCATTTCTATGCCTCCTTGAAAAAACGCTGCTGGTGATGACGGAAGAGGATGTGGCACAGGAGGAGGAGGAAGAGGCATCATTTCATAGGGTTTCCGGCCAGTCATTCACAAGTGGCTCCGAGGGTGGGTTCCTGCACCCACAAACGCCAGGTATGTGACAAACGGCAGGTACAATTGTCCAGCCAGGGCAAGGTTCTGGAGGATGACGAGGGGGAGGATGAGGAGATGGAGGAGGAGGAACCATGTGTAGTGTACGGGAGCTGTAATGCCCGTCACTACAGAAGGGTCACTTGTGTGCTGTCGTTTCCCCTTATTTATGGGGAGGTTGGTGTAAGTCATCTTCATAAAATATAATGTAATGTAATGCTATGTACTTCCCTGTTACTGTGAAATGTGCGTGTGCAGGCCTGCTAGGGGTGTCATTCCAGCTCTGAGTCACTAGAGGGAGCTAGGGAGCCCTAGGTTATATAAGGCCCAGTCAGGGAGAGGAAGAGGAGATTTAGACTGTGTTAGAGATCAGACCATGTCTGAGTTAAGTCCAGGCCTGGAGCTTGCAGACCAGGAGAGGGTATTGCAGTCCCTGTAATCGGGTTCCAGATCCAAGGAGAAGGTTCCCCTCCTGAGTTCATATATGCAGAAGCAGGAACACCACAGTTAACCAGCCTGAGGAAACTGAGAGAGACAGAGGCAAGCCCAGAAAAGCAAGAGGTACTAAAGACAACAGAGGAGGTACTTGATCATTATAAAACCAAGGATATAAGCCAGAGCTAGGGCATCGGGCCTTGGAGAAGAGTTTCTATGTTCCAGGATCAGTCAGGAATAGAGTGCAAGCCGCCTGTACTGCAAGTCCTGTGTTTAACACTCTGAAGTCACCTTGCTATATATTGCCTGCATCAAATGTATTGAAACCAACTGTCTTCAAAGGAACTGCGCTTCCATCTGTGTCCATGTATGATGACTACTAAAGTTTGAGTTCTGTTTTAACATCACGTGATTCCTCAGTTATTCCTGCTATCAGCAAACGGCGTCCCACCGTTTAATTGGCACTGGCGTCACGAACATTACTTATCATTACCTGCCTTGCAGAGAGTCAGCTGTCTCAGGTTAGTGGTCACAATTGCACTACAACACCCAGGAACACTATTAACCCTAACTTGAGTACGCTGCACATGTTCACAGCAGGGTGGCACCCAGACCAGCTCATGGCCATCACTGGTGCGTGGCTGGGGGGATACAGAGGACACAAATGATACACCTCCCACAGAGGACAGCTTTTCGCTGCCTCTAGGCAGCCTGGCACACATGAGCGATTACATGCTGCAGTGTCTCCGCAACGACCGCCGAGTTGCCCACATTCTAACTTGTGCTGATTACTGGGTGGCATAGTTTATTTTCAAATGGTCACATGGACCAATAATTGCCTCTTAATTTACATGTGTTAATTCCATACTAGTGTAAAACATAACATTTATTTCCTCTATTAAAATATTATATTGTCTACTAACACTTAAAATTCTCAGCTGTGTCTGTGAGCTTTATTATTCTGATCGCTGGCATTGCACTATTGTGTGACAGGGGCTACCTACGGGACGTGCATTACTTCCTGCCTCACGGGCTGCCCCGCTTTGAACGGTTACTACCGCAGTATACTAGCACTGTTATCTCACAGCGCACTGGAATTCCCTCTTGTTCAGCCTCACTGTTCTATGCTCTCTCCATCATCACACTCTCACAGGCACAAGCTGTCTAAAATACACACTAAGGGCTCTTTCACACTTGCGTTGTTGGGTTCCAGCCTAGAGTTCCGTCGTCGGGGCTCTATGCCGGAAGAATCCTGATCAGGATTATCCCAATGCATTCTGAATGGAGAGAAATCCGTTCAGGATGCATCAGGATGCCTTCAGTTCCGGAACGGAACGTTTTTTGGCCGGAGAAAATACCGCAGCATGCTGCGCTTTTTGCTCCGGCCAAAAATCCTGAACACTTGCCGCAAGGCTGGATCCGGAATTAATGCCCATTGAAAGGCATTAATCCGGATCCGGCCTTAAGCTAAACGTCGTTTCGGCGCATTACCGGATCCGACGTTTAGCTTTTTCTGAATGGTTACCATGGTTTCCAGGACGCTAAAGTCCTGTTTGCCATGGTAAAGTGTAGTGGGGAGCAGTATACTTACCATCCGTGCGGCTCCCGGGGCGCTTCAGAGTGACGTCAGGGCGCCCCACGCGCATGGATGACGTGATCGCATGGATCACGTCATACATGCGCATGGGGCGCCCTGACGTCATTCTGGAGCGCCCCGGGAGCCGCACGGACTGTAACCCGCTCCCCACTACTACTATGGCAGCCAGGACTTTAATAGCGGATCCGTCTTCAAATGCTTTCCGTTCACTTGCGTTGTTACGCACCTCCGGCAAATGGAGTGCACGACGGATCCAGACAACGCAAGTGTGAAAGAGGCCTAACACACTCTGCCCCCCGACATGTTTCGCCAAACACTTGGCGTCCTCAGGGGTATCAGGCAGTATACATACTGGGACATGCGATCAGGTAGAAGTTATCTAGAGTCAACAAAGCGGCAGCAGGTCCTCTCCTGGCTAACGTTTCCAAATCCAAAATACCCCAGTGACATTCCCTATAATTTTTTATTAATCATTCCGATAACAGGGCATCTTAAGAGTGCTGTATTGTTATTTATCGTCACTACTTCCCCGAGTCAGGAGTGGGTAATTGCCGCGCGCCCCCTCCTTTACTTGGAAGCTTTTGCTTCAATACTTTGTCCCACATTTCCGCTCGATTACATTTAATTTCATCCATTGACCTCCCTTGGATGTGGTATCCCTTTCTCAGGCTCCTTCTCCGGCCTGGATCCCTGATTCACCGCCACCCATGATCACCATGGTAGGCATATAAAAGAACATCGAAAGTTGATAGAGAAGATATCCAATTGGATCGTGGACGGGGATGTGCGACATGGTGAAGCAGTATGTGTGCACACGCCTACACGTACGGAATGATGGGTCTGCGACCTTCAACTTACAGCCATTTTAGTACTCAAACGTTCGGGTCCCCATTGACTTCAATGGGGGTTCGGGGTCAAGTTCGGCTCCCGAACTCGAACTTATTTGTGAAGTTTGGCCGAACCTGTCGAACCCGAACATACAGGTGTCCGCTGAACTCTACTCAAGTTCCCTTTTCTGCTTTCTTGCTATAATTTCCATTTATCATACATTCTAGCAAACTTTTTTCCTTTCAGTGCTGCTTCTTGCTCCAAATTTTCCAGCATCTTTGGGGTCAGTTTTCTGGCACATGATGAACGTCTTAGTTCATCTGTTTTGGCTATATTTGTTTGAGGCAAGACTAATGCTGCATCAGACTCTTTTACCTCAGACAGGTTCCCTTGCTCTTCAACTTCTACTCTATTTACCTTTGCATTCTCTAACAGTGGCATGGTAATACTAGGTTCAGACATTTTACTTTAAATGCAATACTGACAATCAATACGAATATTAAGAGTCCTTTCACTTTAAATGCAATATTGACAAATGCAGTAATAAATGACTGTCTCTTTAAATACAACAGCGATAAATGCAGGTAATAAATGACTTTCACTTTAAATGCTTTAGAGTCCGTGTACTACAAACTGTCCTTTGTTTTTATTTAAAGTCTCTTATTTCTGAACACAAAAAATGTCTCTTTATGCCAAAGCCTAAATGCAATGATAAGTAATAAAAGGAAAGCTCTGACCTTATTCTGAAGAGCAGGAACAAATGTCAATCTTAAGGGAGACGTGTCTTTTCTTGATATGATGCGATGCTTGCACTGACTTGCGATGCTCTGTGATGACTTGCAATGCTCTGAGATGACTTGCGATTCTCTGTGCAGACTTGCCATGCTTTGTGCTGACTTGTGATGCGCTGGCTTGGATACGCTGCTGCAGGCTTTGGGCCTAGTGGCGGGAAACTAGCTGGCTGCAGTACGTGGTCTCTCCGTGGATAGCGGTGCAGGCACTCTAGCTCTGGACTTTGGCCTCCCACCATGCGGCTCTTTCTCTCTCTAGGGATCTCAGGAGGGTTGGCGCTCTTTCTCCGACTATCTTGCCTTTGCCGTTCTGCCACTTTAAGAGTCGGCTGCAGTTTGACTAATGCACACGTTCTATGGCCTTTATGGTAGCTCCACTGAGGTGTTTTTTTCTTGCTCACTCAGGGAACAGTTGCTGCGCGGCGATATATGCTGGTGCTCCACAGCTCTAATGCGCTTTTTACTGTGCAAGTTAAGCAGCGCTATCACTTCGCCCTCTGAGGGTAATAGTTCCACTGTGGCAGGCACAGCACTATGAAGTGCCTTTTGCGCTGTGGCATTGGAAGAATTTTGGTATCTCTGACTTTTAGTCTAACAAGACTGTCTATTACTCTGTAATTCCTCTAGTGCCGTTCTATGTAAACAGAAGGTTTAAAGAGCACACCAAAATGCTTGAAATAACTTTTTCATTAACTTCAACTTTTCTTCATAAACACTGCCGCCTCCGCAGTATTATATTACAAAATGGCGGTATGATTAAGATGGTGGCTCAAATGCTCAAATTGCTCAACTTGGTTTGCAGTATGCAATTGCTTATGATCTGGTATGAGCAGTTCGCAGTTTGTATGCAATTTGTATGGAATCCGGTTTGTATGCTTTCAATTTGTATTTGCAATTGCATTTTCAATTGAACCGCTATGTGGTTACTCACGATACCGTAAATCATAGATGGGATGATAACTCATGATACCGTGGATCATAGGTGGGATGAACTAGAGAATAATAGGTCCAGAGTCAGCTCAGCAGTTCTTACTGGATATCAGATGATAGTGGATCGAGGTAACCCATTAAAGATATGATGAAAGCAGCTTGCGGTGTATTTCCATAGATAAGCAAACGATGGGATAACTGCCCCTAACAGCCTATACTATCCCTACCTAAAGCAGGACAGAACCCCCAAATGGGAGAACTATCCTACCTATAAACGTAGCCCCTGGAATTAGAATCCCTGCCTGGATACCCCATGCACGGATGCCCAATGAAGATTATAGAAAGTCCAATGGGTGTCCCAGAATCCAAATCACCCGACGCGTTTCCCCCAACTTCAATACGAAGGTTCATCAGGGGAGAAAGTAAATAGCACAATGGCTGTGGCGATAGTGGCCAATGTGATGACCAGCAGCGCGCATAGATTACCGCCACCAGTTTAAATACCCACTCACCTGATGCGATCGCGTCCCGATGTTGTAACTGTGCATGCGCGCATAAGACGTCGCGCGCATGACGTCATGATGCAAGCCCAAGTTCTCACAGGGAATCCCGGGAGACAGAGCACATGCGCGGGGACTAGATCAAGCCCGTAATCACAGGTCTCGCATTATCTCGGACGTTGGCTGCCAAACATATTAAATCGACACGGGACGAACATAATATCTGTGTCCCCGCACCATGGCAACCAGATAACAAATGCAATGTCCAAGGACGACAACAAATATGAAACCTAATAAATCAATCGTTAACACTGGCCTAAGTGTGTGGGTATATACGGTCAAATAGAAATACATGTTTGGGAAATTCTTGGCTAGAGAAAGATACAAGCCAAAAATATGTGATACCTCAAACATTACGATTATCCTTGACAACAAATAGATACGTATAGGTGGAAATTAGATCATAAAGATCAAATAAATCCAAACGGACCAAAAAATACAGAAAAAACACATAATGGATCTATATTGAAGAATATGACCAGGGTGTATATTGTCACAAAAAACAAGTATAGGATATGGATTCGTTGAGAACCAACGGACTCAAGGACTTGAGTCTAAACGTCCATGCAGATTATTTTTGTAAAATAATTTTATCTAGATCGCACACTCTTGGGGATGGGCGCACCATTTAAGTGTTTAGTATCACTGTAATCGTACTGACCCAGAGAATAAAGATATTATGTTATTTGTACTGAAAAATGAACGCCGTAAAATTTATAATGTAAAAACGCAGTGGCAGTATTGCTATTTTTCCCCATCTCCCTCCCAGAAAGAGTTAATAAAAGTTAATCAGAAAGTTATGTGTACCCCAAAATGGCGCCATTTAAAACTACAACTTGTCCCGTAAAAAACAAGCCCTCATAAAGCTATATAGACGGAAAAAAAAAAAAGTTATAGCTCTTGGAACGAGACCATGAAAAAAGGAAGAAAAACGCTTGGTCATAAAGGCCCAAACAGGCTTGGTCACTAAGCGGTTAATTACTTGATTATAGTTCCACTGGGCTATCTGTCCCAATAATCTAAGTATCTATTACATTTATTTATTTGTTTGTCTTTACCTTGGTGTATTTACCTTATGTTTTAAAGGGTACATTTACTAGCTTCAGTGATATTTATGTATACCTACCCTACCTCATCTATACATGCAGTGATTTTGAACTGTAAGTAAACACATATATATATAGTTCAGTATACAGTTCTAAACACAATACTAACAATAGGAACATTATATAACTGTTTTAAATACCTATTTTGGCCTTTTGTTCCCATAAAACTGGACTCTGACTAGAACGGTGTTTCTGTTCAGCTGCTCTCTCTGGTGAGTAATGATTCCAGCAGCTCCTGCTAGGGGAATTCCCAGACACACTGGCTGTGAGGCTGTGTGTGATTGGTGAAAACTCTTCTGTGTGAGAAGCTGGCTGTGATTGGTCTAGACTTCTGCCCAGCAACAACAGATTAACACTATGTACAAAATGTACACTAATGCCTCCCATTCAGTACAGGTGGTTTTAATTTTGCAGAAGTCTGCATAGAAGTGGTCATTGACCTGTAGCTCCTGATAGTAATGGACATGTTTTGTTAGACAACTGTTCACATGGTGCAGTACTGCGTGGTGGCCCTTGTTTTTGTGGCGCTGTGCTGGTGGGTTGGTGGGCCCCAGTGTCATGGGTGGCATTGTCGGACAGCAGGGTTTCTGTTTGACTCCTGGGCCCCGCCGCCTACTAGGGCAGTGCTGCTTTGTTACCGCATTGTGCTGCGCCTTTTGTCAGAGTAGGTTCCACTCAAAGAGGCGACCTTGGAGTGGTGAGTGGGCTTATGCCTTTTGATCAAAATGTACACTAATGCCTCTTGTACAGCATGAAGTATGGGGGGCTGTACACTTAAATATAGCGCTGAGAAGCGAGCTTAATTAGATCAAAGCATAGCATTGTGGATGTGCGATCCAGTTCTAGTTTTCTCCCCCTGATAGATTAACACTATGCTTTCTGTTCTTTCTGCTGTGTCACTGAGCTTACCTTACATTAAAAAATTAATCTTAAAAGGTATATTATCTTTTTTCTTCTTCTGTGAACGCAAAATATAACAGTTATATGACATCCAAAACATGATGTCACAGTAAATAACTCTGCTTTTGTCTTTAACACATAAACATAGAAACTGTATTAAGGTTATTAGCAGGTTTAGCTGTATACACATATAAGGCTATACTAGCAACCTAGGACAGGTCTTAGCTGGCCAGCTACAGGCATCCCACTCTTCTTGAAGGGCGACTCTCAGGTCATTGAGGTTCTGGGGTACAGAGTTACAATCCTCACACGGCGACTCAGCTGATCCCATAGGTTTTGAATAGGATTCAGGTCTGAAGAAAGTTCAGGCCACTCCATATGAGGTACCCCAGTCTCCAGCAGCTGTTCCCTAATTATGCAACCTTGATGAGCTGGCGCACTGTCATCCATGACGATGAAATTAGGCCTGTGTTGTTCATGCAGAGGCACAATGACTCGATGAATGCTGTTATTCAAGTAGTATGGGATTGTCACTGTGCTATTCACAAAGTGTAGGGCAGATCTGTATTGACTAGACCTGCCCACACTGTAACACCACCACCACCAAAGGCTCGTCTGTTGACAACAGTGGCTGATGCATAGTGCTCTCCTTGATGTCTCCAACATCGTTGGTGGCCATCATTTCTGCTCAGCGTGAATCGACTTTCATCAGTGAACAGCACTGAGGCCCACTGGTTCATCGAAGGGTAGATGTTCCCTGGCCCATGCAAGACGATGACACCTGTGGTCAGGTACCCTTGCAGGTCATCTAGCACGAAGACCACGCTGATGTAAATGATTTTAAATGGTATAACGTGACACTTGGGTGCCTCTCACCTCCCATAAATGTGCCTGGAGTTGTGTGGCATTCATCATCCGGTTCCGCAAGGCATTCACAATGAAGCGGTCAGAAGTGTGGGATGTGGCCAAAGGATATCAACTTCTATGCCTTTCTGTGACTCTTCCAGTCTCTCTGTATCTCTGTTGCAACCTGCTGATGACACTCTGTGATACTCTTAGCTCAGTGGGCACTTCCGTCTGAGAACACCTGTTATCAATTTTGCCGTCAAGCATCTTGTTAGAGAAAAGCAAGTTGTGCAAAAAGTACTGAAACAATGAAAAGTTGGACATTCAAAAGTTTAGAGATAGTCACATTAAGGTCACCAGTAAGGGTTAGGCCTCATGCACACGACAGTATTTTTTAGCGGTCCGCAAAAAGCTGTTCCGTTGTTCCGTGATCCGTTTCCGTTTTTGTTTCCGTGTGTCTTCCTTGATTTTTGGAGGATCACCAGACATGAAAAGTGAAAAAAAAATCTAAGTCAAGTTTGCCTTGCAAATTATAGGAAAAAAACGGACGCGGATGCGCGGACTCGGATGACAATCTTGTGTGCCTCCGTGTTTTTTCACGGACCCATTGACTTGAATGGGTCTGCGAACCGTTGTCCGTGAAAAAAATAGGACAGCTCATATTTTTTTGACGGACTGGAAACACGGATCACGGACGCGGATGACTAATGGTGCATTATCCGAGTTTTCAAGTCAATGGGTCCGCAGAAAATCACGGAAAACGGACACGGAACACAACAACGGTCGTGTGCATGAGGCCTTAGAGTGCATTTTAGGTTCATCCTGGAATTTCACCCACAAGCCAAATATCCCAACTTTTTTGTGAGTAGTGTATATATATATATATATATATATATATAAATAAATATATAAATATATATATATATACATATATATATATATATATACACATTTATATACCCAATCAACCTCTATCAGTCTCAGATCAGACCCCCCCAGCCTCCTTCAGCCTTAGATCAGACCCCCATGAACCTCAGATCAGAACCCCATCAGCCTCAGATCACACCCTCATAAGCCTCAGATCAGACTACCATGAGTCTCAGATTGGACCCCCATGAGCCTCAGATGGGACCGCCATGAGACCTCAGTACACAGTCAGGACACAGTGCAGAACGCAGCTGGGAAGAAGACCAGGGAGGGTGAGTACAGCAGTGCAGCTCTTCCCTCACCGCTCCTCAAGCATCCCAAATGCTGATGACTGCTTGAATAATGGAAGCAGTCATTAGCATTCATACTATAAGATGCACTGCAATTTCTGCCCACTTTAGTCCAAAAAATATATGTATAATGTATATAAAGAAATGGCTGCTGAAAAATGATCTGAACAGAGCAAGAAGTAGCACCTATTATTAAACTTTAGTGGCCAGTGTGACTACTACAGGATTTTTTGGATTTTATGATTTTTTTTAAAAATGTGCAGTAGAAGATTAAAACTAACAACCAAAAGT
This sequence comes from Bufo bufo, assembly GCF_905171765.1. NCBI lineage: Eukaryota > Metazoa > Chordata > Amphibia > Anura > Bufonidae > Bufo > Bufo bufo. Next base: position 136,414,797 of record NC_053394.1, on the reverse strand, counting down.
TCTTCAAAAATACGTTCAACCAAAACATTGATTTAAACAATAGGTCAAATTCTCTGTAAATCTATTACTTTTGTCCCTTTAATTTAATAGTAGGCATTCTATTTGGGCACAGAAGAATCCCGCCGGCAAATAAAACTGAGATCTTGACTGAGTATGACACCGCTTACACCAGTTGTATTTTGTATCCTGAAGCCTCAGCTAAAGAGACTGGTCCCCCCATACCAGCTCAGGGCATCTCCCACCCAACTTACAAGACACTGCTAAGAAAAAGACATTGCTTTCTTCAATTCTTTTTGTCGATTAGCCCCCGACCAAATGGGCTAAATCTGCCTGTGTCTATTCAATTAAGTGAAGAATTACCTTGTGACAAGAACCCGACAGGCTCACAATGAGCCTCGTCCCACTGCGAACTGACCCTAATTACTAATGACAGTTTTCAGAGACAAGTTAGACATTAGATTAATAGGGCCCCTTCAAAGCTGGGGACCGCACAAAAACTGGGACAGCATCTGTGATAGATGTGATAGGTAGGTCAAAGCAACGCTACCTGCAAATTATTATCAAGTCCTTGTCGACAAAACTATCCTTATACAGTATATGGGAAAACTTCCCACAGCTTCTACCTGCTGTAAACTTTCCAGCTCTGATTCTACTTAAGAACTTGGTATCAGCACAAGACTGGAGAGCTTTTCTAATTAATAATGTAATTATTTCTATAACACCCCCTAAACATAACTACTATAATGCTGATTGTATATACAAGCATATAACCATTATAATACTGCAGCAAACAAAATATGCCAGCTTCTATCGGGTACAGATCCGGCATGGGATGGTGTGAAACCAAGCCAAGGCGAGAGCAGATACACCGGAAGTAGAATAAAATTTCTTGAGTCTTTATTGGAGCTTTACAACATCTTCACGGTACAGACAAATAGGAAAACCACATTTACGGTTTCCAGACGATTGGCGTGTCCATAGTCATAATGCATGGGTTCACCACATTCTCAGGGATTTAGATACTGGCACACAAAGTCCAGCCTTCCAGCTATCACCTGGCTAATTGATTGGTTAGCTTTTAACCCTTAAAAATCCGTGGGAATGTGTATACAGACAGAATTTTAAAATTATTCTTATACAAAAACATTATAGTATTATAAACATTATAATACTGCCTCCAAGTTCAATAAAATAAGTACTATAATACTGCCTCCTATGTACAGTGATCCCTCAAGATACAATGGCCTCAGGATACAATATTTTCTGACCCATCATAAGTTGAAACTAGACGCAACATACAATGCCTCAGACTCAGATCCATCCAATCAAGGCCACTTCTCTGGTAAATAGCTGTATTTCTTGCTAGTTAGCAGCTATTCCTGACATAGGACTTGTTTTATCTGTCTTAGTTATCTGCTTATTTTTCTTACATCTTAATTTTCTTATCTTGGGTGACACTTTGGGGCTTTGGACCCAATTACCGTATTTTTCGCCCCTATAAGACGCACTTTCCTCCCCCCCAAAAGTGGGGGGGAAATAGCAGTGCGTCTTATGGGGCAAATGCTGCATTTTGCCGAACTGTCAATGATCCGCCGCCACGATGCCGCGCGGCAGGTGTATCAGCTGAGAGGGAGGAAGGGCTGGGGGCCGGCATCTGGTTTTATGACAGCGGGGCCCGTGCAGTGACTGTATTCTACTACACGGGCCCCGCTCACTGTATATACCGTAATCTTATCTATAATTGTAGGCATTGTTAATATATACAAATTCAGGGTAATCAGCGCCTGTATTACTTACAACAAGCGCTCGCTAGCAGAGAGCAGGGAGGAGGTAGGCCGGGAGGACGGGCGCTGGCAGCATGAGTCACTACGTCATGAGCCCACGCCGCCTGCTTCATTCATAAAGTGGGCGGCGCAGGCGCGTGACGTAGTGACTCACGCTGCCAGCGCCCGTCCTCCCGGCCTGCCTCCTCCCTCCTCTTTGAAACCGAGCGCTTGTTGTAAGTAATACAGGCGCTGATTACCCTGAATTTGTATATATTAACAATGCCTACAATTATAGATAAGATTACGGTATATACAGTGAGCGGGGCCCATGTAGTAGAATACAGTCACTGCACGGGCCACGCTGTCATTATAAAACCAGATGCGACCCCCACCCCCTGTATTGGGGGTCATTCACACTACATGGACACTGTTATGGAGGGGATCTGTGGATGACACATATATGGGTCATCCACAGATCCCCCCATAACAGTGTCATCCACAGATCCCCATAACAGTGCCATCCAGAGACCCCAATAAGAGCCATCCAGAGATCCCCATAACAGTGTCACCCACAGATCCCCCATAACAGTGTCACCCACAGATCCCCCATAACAGTGTCACCCATAGATCCCCCATAACAGCGTCACCCATAGATCCCCCATAACAGTGTCACCCACAGATCCCCCATAACAGTGTCCTCAACAGATCCCCCATAATAGTGTCATCCACAGACCACCATTAGTTCAAAACCTACCAAAAGCACACCTTTTTGTTCAAAATATTTTTTTTATTATTTTCCTCCTCAAAAACCTAGGTGCGTCTTATGGGCAGGTGCGTTTTATAGGGCGAAAAAATACGGTACTCAACTCACAGTGGTTTCAACATACAATGGTCATCCTGGAACCAATTAATATTGTATCTTGAGGGACCACTGTACAAGAATATAACTACTAGAATACTGCCCTCTACCTATAAAAATATAACTACTATAATATTGCTCTTATGTACAAGAATATAACTACTATAATACTGTCTCTGTGTACAAGAGTATAACTACCATAATAGTGTCCCCTATTTAGAATATGAGTAATATAATACTGCCCTCTACCTACAAAAATATAACTATTATACTGTTTTTAGGTACAAGTATATATGTAATAAAATACTGCCTCTGTGTATAAAAATATAACTTCTACAATACTGCCCTATGTGCAAGAATATAATTATTATAATGCTGCCCCCTGTGTACAAGAATATAAGTACTATAATACTGCCCCTATGTACAAGAATATAACTACTATAATACTGCAAATACAGTAGCAAATGGCAGCTTCTGCTCGGTCCTCTGGGGCATGGATAGTGCAGAACTGCACTCACACAGCGACAAACGATTTCGAGCCACCGATGTTGGTAAAATCTATTCAGTTTTATTTCTTCTCCATTAAAAAGCAGTTACAAAGTGGTGGATACAAACCAGGCCTTATATCTCTCTGATGCATTTCGGGTGCATGTTGTTAGCAACCCTTAATCATAGAGTCAACTATACTATAATACTGCCACCTATGTATAATAATATAACTACTATAATACTGCCCCTATGTACAAGAATATAACTACTATAATACTACCTCCTAGGTACAAGAGTATAATTACTATGATACTGCCCCTATGTACAAGAATATAAATACTATAATACTGATCCCTATGTACATGTATACAACTACAATAATAAGCACTCATACAGCTATGTGAACGGAAATATAAAAAAGGTTATGTCTCAAGGAAAATAGGGAAGAAAAATTAAAACACAAAAACTAAAAAAAAACTAAAAAACTCCAGTAGTGAAAGGGTTAATTTTAGGGGTTAACCATTGTGAATGATGCCTTTCCCTTTTTAAAGGGTTTGTAGGATAGGCCATCAATATCTGATCACTGGGGGTCTGACTCCCAGCACCGCTGGGATCAACTGTTTGAAGGGATTGAAGTGCTCTGGTGAGTGTCACGGCCTCTTTCTAGGCCAGTGACATAACGTTCATTGGTCTTATGGCCAAGGCGCAGCTCAGTCTCATTCAAGTGAATAGGCCTGGGCTGCAATACCTAGCACAGCCACTATACAATGTGTGGCACTGTGCTTTGTAAGCTGTGAGGAGGCAGCAGTGTTCAGTGGAGCGCAGCAGCCTCTTCAAACAGCTGATCGTTGGGGGGTGCTAAGTGTCAGACCCCCTCCAATCAGATATTGATGACCTGTTCAAAATCCCAGAAAACCTCTTTAATTATGCACAACACACAAAGAAAGAGGGCTTGCTAAAATTCAATTAGAAGCACAAAGTTGCTCAAAGTGGACAATCTCAACCATAAAAAATGATGACTGGGTAAAATTTAACAGTAAACAGTTGTTTAACCACTTCCATACCGGGCCATTTACCCCCTTCTTGACCAAGCCTAATTTAGCAAATATGACACATTAAGTTATGTGATTTTAATTATCAATGCAATTCTAAGACTGCTTTTTGTGACACATCCTATGTCAAGTTATTGGTAAATTTCAGTTGATATGTTTTACCTTCATTTATTTTGAAAAAATCCAAAATTTACAAATTTCAAAATTTGACTTTCTCTGCTTTTAAGACTTCATTCACACAATAGTGGGGGGGGGGAATGACTGTAAAAAATAGCAAAATGGTCAATTTTTAACAAACACTTTTTCATTAATGCTTTTCTGAGAAATGACTGTTAAAAACGGTCCCCTTCAGTTGTTGGTCCATGAAAATTGACAAAATAGGACATGTCCGGTTTTTTGACGGCCGTTATTCACATGCTGTCCAAAAAAAATGGTCGTGTGAATAACCCCATAGACTACTACTGTTCTTAAAATGGTCCTGTGGATTTAGCCTAAGACAGATGGCGATACTGCATAAAATAGTTCTTACTTTACATTCCCCATATGTCTACTTTATATTGGCATCATTTTGTAAATGTCATTTTATGTTTTTGGACATTAAAAGCTGTTTTTAAAATTTTAGAAACTTTTTTAAGGACCAATTCAGTTATGAAGTCACTTTGAAGGGGCTTGCATAATAGAAACCATAAATGACCCCATTTTAGAAATTACACCCCTCAAATTATTCAAAAATGATTTTAAAAATGTTGTTAACCCTTTTGGTGTTCCACAGGAATTAAAGCAATATGTATGTGAGATTTAAAAATTAATTATAATTTTTTTGTTTGCAGAATTTTTATCTCAATCACATTTTCCTGTAACACGACAAGGGTTAACAGCAGAATAAACCTCAATATTTATTTCCCTGATTCTGCAGTTTACAGAAACACCCCATATATGGTCGTAAACTGCTGTATGGGCATACAGCAGGGTTCAAAAGGGAAAAAGTGCCATATAGTTTTTGGAGGGCAGATTATAATGGAATGGTTTTTGGGCATTATGTCGTATTTAGAGAGACCCTTGGTACCCCTAAAGTGGAAACCCCCCAAAAGAGGCCCCATTTTGCTACACCCCCAAATAATTTTTCAAGGAGAGTAGTGAGCACTTTAACCCAACATGCATTTCATAGAATTTAGAAACACTGGATTGTGAAAATGAAAACAATTTTTTTTACAAGAAAATATTCATTTTCACAAGGGGTAATAGGAGAAAATCACCCCACAATTTGTTACCCAATTTATGACCCCTATGTGGTCATAAACTGCTGTATGGGCACACCGCAAGGCTCACAAGGGAAGGAGCGCCAAATGGTTTTTGGAAGGCAGATTTTGCTGGAATTGTTTCCGGGTGCCATGTCAAATTTGAAGAGACCCCTAGGTATCCCTACAGTGGAAACCCCCCAAAAGTTACCATTTTGGAAACTACACCCCTTAAAGGAATTTATCGAGGTATGTAGTGAGTGCTTTTACCCTACAGGCGTTTCAAAGAATTTTGAAATACTTGACCGTGAAAATGAAAAAAATCTTTCAATAAAATGTTGCTTTAGCCCCAGATTTTTCAATTTCCAAGTGGTAATGGGGGAAAAAGCACCCCAAATTTTGTTACATCATTCCTGAGTAGGACAATATCCCATATGTAGTCATAAACTGCTGTTTGAGCACACTTCAGGTTTCAGAAGAGAAAGAGCACAAAGAGGACTAATTTGATGATTTATACAACACTGGCCGACTACCATAGAGGCTCTGCTGTGAAGTAAAAAAATAAACCCCAGTAAAGTGACCTCATTTTAGAAACCACACCCATGACAGAATTTACAAAGGGGTGTAGCGAACATTTTGACCCCACAGGTGTTTTTCAAAAATTAATGCGAGCAGTGCAAAGTGAAAACTGCATTTTTTTCCCCACAGATATGGGTTATGCTGTGTTTCCTGGTTTTAGAAACACCCTACATGGCCCTAATCTTTTGCCTGGACATACCAGGGCCGTCTTTTCCAATGGGCACGCTGGGCAGTTGCCCGGGGGCCCCACTTGCCTGGGGGCCCGCCTGCCCAGTGAACCCACCACCCGCGGGAACGGCCGCCTAACACACACAGGTTGCCCCCCCAGTTGAATACTAATGAGCGCTTCCATTATGGAAGCGCTCATTAGAACCGAGAGACCAGGAAGTGGTGAACGCTCTGTACTCACCACTTCCTGGTCCTCGGCTGTCGGCTGTGCAGGGCTGCGCACAGCGTGAGGGCGCTCTGTGACCTCACGCTGTGCGCGCCAGTTCAGAGCACAGAGTCGACTGAGGAGAGGCAGGCGGCGTCCAGGAGCAGGAGAGGTAAGTGATTTTTTATTTTATAAGAAAATGTGGCTGCTGGGGGCATAAGGGGGCTAATGGAGAGGCATATGGGGGCTAATGGAGAGGCATATGGGGGGCTAATGGAGAGAGGCATATGGGGGGCTAATGGAGAGAGGCATATGGGGGGCTAATGGAGAGGCATATGGGGGCTAATGGAGAGGCATATGGGGGCTAATGAGGCATATGGGGGCTAATGGAGAGGCATATGGGGGCTAATGGAGAGGCATATGGGGGCTAATGAGGCATATGGGGGCTAATGGAGAGGCATATGGGGGCTAATGGAGAGGCATATGGGGGCTAATGGAGAGGCATATGGGGGCTAATGGAGAGGCATATGGGGGCTAATGATGAGAGGCATATGGGGGCTAATGATGAGAGGCATATGGGGGCTAATGATGAGAGGCATATGGGGGCTAATGATGAGGCATATGGGGGCTAATGATGAGAGGCATATGGGGCTAATGATGAGAGGCATATGGGGCTAATGATGAGAGGCATATGGGGCTAATGATGAGAGGCATATGGGGCTAATGATGAGAGGCATATGGGGCTAATGATGAGAGGCATATGGGGGCTAATGATGAGGCATATGGGGGCTAATGATGAGAGGCATATGGGGCTAATGATGAGAGGCATATGGGGCTAATGATGTGAGGCATATGGGGGCTAATGATGAGGCATATGGGGGCTAATGATGAGGCATATGGGGGCTAATGATGAGAGGCAGCATATGGGGGCTAATGATGAGAGGCAGCATATGGGGGCTAATGATGAGAGGCAGCATATGGGGGCTAATGATGAGAGGCAGCATATGGGGGCTAATGAGAGGCATAATAACACTGTCATCCACAGATGCCCCCATAACAGTGTGTCTTCCACAGATCCACCATAACAGTGCGCCTGCGCACTGACGAGAGACAGAAAGAAGGGGAAAGAATCCACGGAAGCAAGCAGAGGACGGCACAGCAGACGACTGAACAGCTTCTTTTGTAAGTAAATAGTTTTATTATAAATGTATCCCTGCATACCGCAATTCTCTCATATTTTGTAATCTTATTTATATATACTTATTTTGTTTTTGCCCCCCCATTTTTGACTGTGGTATCTTTGTGCCCCCCCTATATATTATTCCTATATTAAACACTGATTTTGTTGAAAGTACCAATAAATATCGCCTTATTGATAATTTGCATTTTTATTCTAGTGCGTGATTGTGTAGACAGGGCCCCAGTGCACTGTATTGCCCGGGGGCCTATAATGCTCTTAAGATGGCACTGGGACATACAACAGGGCTCAGGAGTAAAAGAGCACCATGTGCAGTTGAGGCCGAAACTATAGAGGCTCAGTGCAGTGGTGTACCTTCAATAAAGGCAGACCATTGAACTGCTACTTGCAACAGGGCCCAGGGGTCCAGAGATACTCGCTTTCTTCTCTGCTCCTTCCATTCGGAAGTGAAAAGTCACCACTAAGGGGAGCTTAGTGCAAAAACATTATAATAGCTTCTATTTCAATGTAAAGATTCCTATGCACTGTGCTCCCCCTACTGGTAACTGCAGGCAGCCAGCTTTTGTAATATGTGAAGTGAAGCTGGAGAGCTGTCTGCTGTAAATACATTTAGAAATTTGCTGTGCTGTATAAGCATCATATTTTTGAAGCACCTGTTAGAACCCCCGAGAAGTGACCCCATTTTAGAAACTACACGCCTTATGGCCACTTGGTCCGGACAACTTCTTTCAGCCGCGCCTCGTCTCTGCAGAGTATGACACACAGACATCTTAGCTTCCTCACTTTTCTATCATCATCCCCCAACCTAACATTATCCCCTCCCACAGCCGCCTTCAACATACAGTCCCTTGTAAATAACATCACCCTGCCCCAGCCCCCTCCAACATTCAGCCCCATGTAAATAACATCACTCCTTCCCAAAGCTGCCATCAACATACAGTCCCATGTAAATAACATTACTCCCTCCCCCAGCCCCCTCCAACATATAGTCCCATGTAAATAACATCATCCCTCCTACAGCCACCATCAACATACAGTCCCATGTAAATAACATCACCCCCTCCCCTGCCACCTCCAATATACAGTCCCATGTAAATAATATCCTTCCCTTTAACCCTAACATACAGTCCCAGTTAAATAACCACAACTCCCAGCATTCCTCTGCCTCTCCCTTCACTAACCTCTCCTCATGTAGCAGGCATGACAACAGCTTCTTCCCCCAGGTCTTCTCCTCTTCACTGCCGTCCTCTCCTGCACTGGTCACATTATGGTGACATCATCGCAGGTCCTTCTCAACCACTGCCTGTTTTATTGGTCACATGACCTGTTATGTCATCACAGGTCCATTAGATTCTTTTGTATTGCCGTCCTGAGGACGGCAATACAGTTGTATCTAGCTGGCAGGCAGGACTTTCGGGGCCAGGGACAAAACGTCAGGGGCCCAGGCCCCGAATGTTTTAACCTAGCAACGTCCCTGTCTTAAGGTATTTATTAATGGGTGCAGTAAGCATTTTGACCCGACATGTGTTTTGTAAAAATTAACCACTTAAGGACCACAGGTTTATACCCCCCTAAAGACCAGGCCCTTTTTTACAAATCGGCACTCCACAACTTTAGCGGTTTATTGCTCGGTCATGCAACTTACCACCCAAATGAATTTTACCTCCTTTTCTTCTCACTAATAGAGCTTTCATTTGGTGGTATTTCATTGCTGCTGACATTTTTAATTTTTTTGTTATTAATCGAAATTTACCGATTTTTTTTGCAAAAAAATGACATTTTTCACTTTCAGTTGCAAAATTTTGCAAAAAAAAACGACATCCATATATAAATTTTGCTCTAAATTTATTGTTCTATATGTCTTTGATAAAAAAAAAATGTTTGGGTAAAAAAAAAATGGTTTGGGTAAAAGTTATAGCGTTTACAAACTATAGTACAAAAATGTGAATTTATGCTTTTTGAAGCAGCTCTGACTTTCTGAGCACCTGTCATGTTTCCTGAGGTCCTACAATGCCCAGACAGTACAAACACCCCACAAATGACCCCATTTCGGAAAGTAGACACCCTAAGGTATTCGCTGATGGGCATAGTGAGTTCATAGAACTTTTTATTTTTTGTCACAAGTTAGTGGAAAATGATGATTTTTTTTTTATTTATTTTTTTCTTACAAAGTCTCATATTCCACTAACTTGTGACAAAAAATATAAACTTCTATGAACTCACTATGCCCATCAGCGAATACCTTGGGGTGTCTTCTTTCCAAAATGGGGTCACTTGTGGGGTAGTTATACTGCCCTGGCATTCTAGGGGCCCAAATGTGTGGTAAGTAGTTTGAAATCAAAATGTGTAAAAAATGACCGGTGAAATCCGAAAGGTGCTCTTTGGAATGTGGGCCGCTTTGCCCACCTAGGCTGCAAAAAAGTGCCACACATGTGGTATCGCCGTACTCAGGAGAAGTTGGGGAATGTGTTTTGGGGTGTCATTTTACATATACCCATGCTGGGTGAGAGAAATATCTTGGTCAAATGCCAACTTTGTATAAAAAAATGGGAAAAGTTGTCTTTTGCCAAGATATTTCTCTCACCCAGCATGGGTATATGTAAAATGACACCCCAAAACACATTCCCCAACTTCTCCTGAGTACGGAGATACCACATGTGTGACACTTTTTTGCAGCCTAGGTGGGCAAAGGGGCCCATATTCCAAAGAGCACCTTTCGGATTTCACTGGTCATTTTTTACACATTTTGATTTCAAACTCCTTACCACACATTTGGGCCCCTAGAATGCCAGGGCAGTATAACTACCCCACAAGTGACCCCATTTTGGAAAGAAGACACCCCCAGGTATTTCATGATGGGCATAGTGAGTTCATGGAAGTTTTTATTTTTTGTCACAAGTTAGTGGAATATGAGACTTTGTAAGGGGAAAAAAAAATCATCATTTTCCGCTAACTTGTGACAAAAAATATAAAATTCTAGGAACTCGCCATGCCCCTCACGGAATACCTTGGGGTGTCTTCTTTCCAAAATGGGGTCACTTGTGGGGTAGTTATACTGCCCTGGCATTTTCCAGGGGCCCTAATGTGTGGTAAGTAGGTAAAGGACCTGTGAAATCCTAAAGGTGCTCTTTGGAATGTGGGCCTCTTTGCCCACCTAGGCTGCAAAAAAGTGTCACACATGTGGTATCGCCGTATTCAGGAGAAGTTGGGCAATGTGTTTTGGGGTGTCTTTTTACATATACTCATGCTGGGTGAGAGAAATATCTCGGCAAAAGACAACTTTTCCCATTTTTTTATACAAAGTTGGCATTTGACCAAGATATTTATCTCACCCAGCATGGGTATATGTAAAATGACACCCAAAACACATTGCCCAACTTCTCCTGAGTACGGCGATACCAGATGTGTGACACTTTTTTGCAGCCTAGATGCGCAAAGGGGCCCACATTCCTTTTATGAGGGCATTTTTAGACATTTGGATCCCAGACTTCTTCTCACGCTTTAGGGCCCCTAAAATGCCAGGGCAGTATAAATACCCCACATGTGACCCCATTTTGGAAAGAAGACACCCCAAGGTATTCAATGAGGGGCATGGCGAGTTCATAGAATTTTTTTTTTTTTGGCACAAGTTAGCGGAAATTGATTTTATTTATTTTTTTCTCACAAAGTCTCCCTTTCCGCTAACTTGGGACAAAAATTTCAATCTTTCATGGACTCAATATGCCCCTCACGGAATACCTGGGGGTGTCTTCTTTCCGAAATGGGGTCACATGTGGGGTATTTATACTGCCCTGGCATTCTAGGGGCCCTAAAGCGTGAGAAGAAGTCTGGAATATAAATGTCTAAAAATTTTTACGCATTTGGATTCCGTGAGGGGTATGGTGAGTTCATGTGAGATTTAATTTTTTGACACAAGTTAGTGGAATATGAGACTTTGTAAGAAAAAAATAATAATTTCCGCTAACTTGGGCCAAAAAAATGTCTGAATGGACAGAGGGGTGAAAATGTAAGGACAGAGGGGTGATCAAAGACAGGGGGGTGATCAATGACAGGGGGGTGATAAGGGAGTCTATATGGGGTGATAACCCCCCTGTCATTGATCACCCCCCCTATAAGGCTCCATTCAGATGTCCGTATGTGTTTTGCGGATCCGATCCATGTATCCGTGGATCCGTAAAAATCATACGGACATCTGAATGCAGTCTGACAGGGGGGGTGATCAATGACAGGGGGGGTGATCAATGACAGGGGTGTGATCAGGGAGTCTATATGGGGTGATCACCCCCCCTGGAAGGCTCCAGGGAGACGCCTGTATGTGTTTTGCGGATCCGATCCATCTATCAGTGGATCCGTAAAAATCATGCGGACGTCTGAATGGAGCTTTACAGGGGGGTGATCAATGACAGGGGGGTAATCAATGACAGGGGGGTGATCAGGGAGTCTATATGGGGTGATCACCACAGTTATTGATCACGCCCCTGTAAGGCTCCATTCAGACATCCGTATGCGTTTTGCGGATCCGATCCATCTATTAGTGGATCCGTAAAAATCATTCGGACATCTGAATGGAGCTTTACAGGGGGGTGATCAATGACAGGGGGGTGATCAGGGAGTCTATATGGGGTGATCACCACAGTCATTGATCATGCCCCTGTAAGGCTCCATTCAGACATCCGTATGCGTTTTGCGGATCCGATCCATCTATCAGTGGATCCGTAAAAATCATGCGGACATCTGAATGGAGCTTTACAGGGGGGTGATCAATGACAGGGGGGTAATCAATGACAGGGGGGTGATCAGGGAGTCTATATGGGGTGATCAGGGGTGATCAAGGGTGAATAAGGGGTTAATAAGTGACAGGGGGGGGTGTAGTGTAGTGGTGCTTGGTGCAACATATTACTGAGCTACCTGTGTCCTCTGGTGGTCGATCCAAACAAAGGGGACCACCAGAGGACCAGGTAGCAGGTATATTAGACGCTGTTATCAAAACAGCGTCTAATATACCTGTTAGGGGTTAAAAAAAACACATCTCCAGCCTGCCAGCGAACGATCGCCGCTGGCAGGCTGGAGATCCACTCTCTTACCTTCCGTTCCTGTGAGCGCGCGCGCCTGTGTGCGCGCGTTCACAGGAAATCTCGGCTCACGCGAGATGACGCCAATCGGCGTTAGTGTGACCTGGGAGCGCCGCAGAGATGACGCCTTTCGGCGTTAGTGTGACGGTAAGTGGTTAATGCACAGCAGATGGTGCAAAGTGAAAATTGCAATTCTTTCACAGATATGGCCTTTCAGTATCCAACATGCTGTGTCTAGCTTGTGCCATCTGAAACTCACACCCCTCAAATTGTTAGCCTGGTTCTACTGGGTACAGAAATGCCATAAAACTGGATGTAAACTGCTGCTTGATACTGATATTGATACTATTTTAGGGTACATATGAGTTTTTGATCCCTTATTTCACTTTTTAGGAAGCAGGATTAAGTAAAGGCAGTAATTCTGCCATTGCCTTTTGGGTATTCCATGCATCGTGTGGGAAAACAACATGTTAATATAAAATATCTTTTGAATCACCATTTTCTGAGAGCCATATTTTTTATTTTTCTGGTGATTGTCTTGTGTAAGGGATGAGTTGATGTTTTCATTGGTACCATTTTGGGGAACGTACAACTTTTTGATCGCTTGATATTATGATTTTGGGAGGCGAGGTGACTTTTCGGGCATAGATTTTCTTCACCTGACGGGATATATTTTTATAGAGCCAGTCTTTACGGATGCCACAACACCAAATATCTATTTTTTTATTTTGTTCTATTTTTTACAGTGATAAATAGCTTGATGAGGGGAAGGGGCTTTTTTTTTTACACTTGAAACTTTTTTTTATTTTTATAAAACTTTTTTTTACACCTTACACTAAAGTTTATTTTTATCAGACCTTTAGGAGGCACTTAACATTACGTTTTTTATTGATGATTTTTCCAACATATTTGCATGAGTTACAGAGGGAATACATTTTGTATTAATATGTAGAGAAAATCTAAATCGCACATCCTCATTCCTATGCTTCTGATATAACAACTGTTTTCAATTTTCAGCATTTCTTTTGATAAAACATGGCTATACAGCACTATTATCAATCATTTGCTGTGCACTATTAGGAGGCATTAGTATACAGTTTGATCAAAGAGCATAGGCCCACTTACCGCGACAAGGTTGCCTCTTATTTAAGTGGGAACCTACTCTAACCATGGCGCGGCGCCGTGCGGCGACCACCGCGCCTCCACACCGCTCCAGCAGGCAATGGGATCCAGCAGCCACACAGCGGCCCCACTGTACAGTGAGGCCACCTGGGCCCCGGGTCCCATCACTCCACCAGCACGGCACAGAAGCAGCGACGGCCACCGTCCAGCTCCGCATGTGAACTGGTGCAAAGAGCTCATCTGTTCACAGCCTCTGAGGAACTCCAACTGAGATGTGGTAGGAATTTATAGACCCTTTGCAGACTTCTGCTAATTAAAAGCACCTGAGCCAAATGGGGAGGAGTGCTGATTCAGAGGGGGGAAAAAGAAAGTAAAGCATATGAATTGTATTAATATGTACAGAAAATCTAAATCGCACATCCTCATTCCTATGCTTCTGATATAACAACTGTTTTCAATTTTCAGCATTTCTTTTGATAAAACATGGCTATACAGAGGGAATACAGACCCCAGAGAGTTTGTACAGTGCCATACAGCACTGTACAGCCTCACTGCAGAGCTGATCTGGGTCTGCTAAGACCCAGCAGCTTGTGCCGACTCCTGGACCCTGGCAGTCACAAGACTGCTAGGACTGAATCCAGGAAGTGGTATTGCATTTCCTAAACTGTGTACACAGAACACATTGAGCGCTGTGTATACAGCTATAGGGAAGGGAGGAACGTGGAAAATCTTTCAAACTTGCAGACTTGTGTGTTCTTTTTACCTCATTGTGCCAATATTGTATGTGAGTGAGCAACAGAAGTCATACTCACAAGTTGTTGGTACAAAACCTTTTGTTTATTTTTATTTCTTTACTTCATTCCAATATAAAATGGTACATCATGAGGGACGCTGAGACAGATATCGAAGTCTGCAAGTTTGAAAGACTGTCAGTGCTGCGTTAAGCAGAGCTCACGGCATGGACTTGTATTTGCTACAGGTGACTGAAGTGCTTCATATTATACAGGAACGGTGAAAAACCATCCCTGTCTTCTTTATTGGAAACCCTGCTGTTACTGACAGTGGGCCCTCCTCTGAGCAGCTGCACGATTAACAAGCAGCTGCGATCTCTGAATGGCCATTTTAAAACGTCAGGTCGCAGACAAATTCTGACCACATGGACACTTACTGTATAGTCTATGGATAGTTTGGAACTGGTTAAGCCAGTTGATGGCACACCATCATCATCTGGGTGGGGGGGGGGGGGGAACCATGTGTAAAATGATGATCTAATAGTTGGACAGCAGATCTTTCTGCCTCACAAAACATTTTTCTTTCAAAGAAGATTCCCAGAAAGTCCTTTTATCCTGCGCCTGAACAACTGCAATGACCAGTATGGATTAAAATGTGTATGGCTGCATTACCTAAACAATCATTCACCAGACAATCTGTTGTTCAGCCATCAAACTACTTCTATGTAGAGTGTATGTCCACCTTTAGATTGGATGGTTCCATATACAGTACATTATACTGACTCCCCCAACATGGCGCCATTTAAAAAAAAATATATATTTTCTATTCTGCTCAAGAAAATAATTATCAAAAATCAATACAATACTATTGCAGTGAGCCCTTGTGGGACCGTATGTAGAGGAATGGAGTGGTAGTAGCCCTGATGGTGCCCTATCTTAGGCCATTGCTCCCTGGCGTCCGTTGCAGTGAAGGTTGTAGAACTGAAAAATGAGGCAAGAGTTTAACGTAACAAAATCCTTTTTAATAAGCGCAACCTAGAACTTAAAATACATACAGCAGCAGCAGGCTTTAGTGCAATTCTTCTCTGGTACCACCTGAGGAGGAATGGTGGCAAGTTCGATGGCTGCAGTTCTGCCCTTAGATGATACTGGCCTAGTAGTCTTCTGGTAGGTGATAGTGTCAAAGTTGTTATCAGTTACGGCATTGTCTTTAGTACAGGTCTGGAGAATGGGTGCTCTACAAGATACTTCCAGGCACCCCGGCAGGATCTTGAGAATGGGTGAATTACAAGCTACTTCCCAACTCTCTGGCAGAATAGACGTATACCTGGATGCTGACTCTCAGATATGGTTTCTAGGAGTTGGTGCTCTATGAGCTACTTCCCACCTTCCCCACTGTCAGATCAGGACCTCTCACCTCCTCTCCCTGCTCTGCACACCTCCAGACTACCCTAGACTACTCTAGGCCTCCCCCTTCTGGCAGGAAGTTGGACCAGCCCACTTTTCCAACGAGGGGTGGAATAGGGTGGCTAAGGGTCTATTCACACGACTAAAAGGGCTCCGTGCTTGTATTGCGGCCCTCAAACCGCGGGTCTGCAATATACGGGTGCTGGCCATGTGAGCCCCATGGTGCGGATTGACTTGAATGGGTCCGCAATTCGTAAGATATGGAAACATGTCCTATCTTTTGCGAAATGGAGGCACGGATCGGAAGCCCACAAAAGTGCAGTCCGTGCCTCCACACTGGAAAAGATAGGAAATGTCCTATCTTTTGCAGTATCTTACGGATATGGGTCCGCACCACGGAGTGCACACAGCTGGTGCCCGTGCATTGTGGACCGCAATTTGTGGTCCGCAGCATGGGCACAGAGCACTTATGTTCGTCTGAATGGACCCTAACCCTGTTATAAGCAGCCATTGCCAACCAATACCTTCCCTGCTGAATAAAATGACATGGTACAAAATCACATTACATTTTAATACCTAACAGATTGCAGGTAAGGCTGAGTTCACATTACCGTTTAATTTTCCGTTCTGATCTGTCAGAAGAACAAAAAACCCAAACAAATAGGATTCTATGAAAAAAAGGATCGTATGCATCGGCTATGCACATTTGGCATCCGTTTGAGCCATTTCTTTTTCTGAGGTCCGTTTTTTTAGATGTGGGAAAAAAAGTACTGTATGCACGACTTTTGTTTGGTCTAAAAAAACGGATCTCAGATGTAAATGACTGAAACGGATGCCAAATGTGCATAGCTGATGCAAAATATCCTGTTTTTTTATGTTCTTCCGACAGATCAGAAGCATGGAAAATAAAACGGTGATGTGAACTCTCCCTAAGGCATATAAAATGCAACAATCATGAACACAATAGTAGTACCCCTAGTTCTGGGTTACTACACAATAACCTATACAATATAGCAGCCTTAGTTTCCCTCCCAATCTGCTTGCGACTGTTATTTTTTAGTTCTTGATATTATATCTAAATGACTCCAACATAGGAATTGTTTTTTCCCCGAGGAGAATAGAATTAATAATCTTATCCCAGTTTTTATTAAGTTGTCTTTCATCAACATTCTCTCCAGTTTTACTAAGTTCTAACCTCCAACAAAATCATTCTCCTCAGAATATGGAAATAATAAAATTGATGCTCAAGCCATTCTGCCAGGGGGGTTGACACCCAATCAATAAACTAGGAAATATGTCTGCCTATAGGTTTTGGAGGACACCAAGTTCAGGATTGTGGGTACAAGCTCTGGGTACCCAGGCTATCAGGATCAGTTGGGCAGCCTTCCGTAGTCACAGGTTGTTCACCCTGTACAACCCCACATATTGCACACTCCTTGGCCCTGGTATCCACCATCATATCACATGTAGCTATATGTACAAAAGTGAAGTTCTATGCTGTACGGTAGACTGTCAGTCCACGCTGCACAGACTCACTCACAAAAAGTAAAGAGTGAATGAAGCAGAAAGTATCTGATATTTGAAAAATGAGGGTGAAGTTTGGGGGGCACAATGAATATAGGGTATAAAGGAGGATGCTCACTACTGTTGGCATAACTATAGGCAGTAGAGGTAGCTGTTGCTCTCAGGCCCTTTTATCTGGGGGGACCCAGAAGGTCCCTTTAACCAATATGATTAAGCCAGTACTGAAAATGAGTGATAGTTTGAGGCCTCACACAAATTTAGCCAGAATTTACCATCTATAGTAAAAATGACAAAATATAGGGCTGTCTCAGGCATTTTTGCAAGACCTTCTCCAGAAAGCCACACTAAGGGTCATTGTCCTCTAAGAAATGACCACACAGAGCTGGGAATCCTTCCCCAGTTTTATGTTGCCCTATCTGAGTTCAGCATAAACTGGTGACAGAGACTGACCCTGTCATTTTGCCAAAATCAGTATTGAGAAGCTCCAGTGTGAGACATGAACTGCTATGTACTCAATACACTGCACATGCATGGGAGTCTTTATATTCATAGGCTCCTGTCCATAAAACTTTAAATGGACACTGAACTATTGTTAGAAGGGTTTCCTTGGGGGATGCAATTCTTGAAATGGCGGCAGGGGGAGTGAGGTAAGTAGTGCTCATTTTTTATTTTTAACCATTTTGTAGCCTTCAAAAAAAATTTAATTTTATATATATATATATATATATATATATATATATATATATATATATATATATGAGAGAGAGAGAGAAGAAAAAAGGCAGCACTCCAAATAGTGATGAAATAGTGGATGCCTTTGTCTAGCCTCCAATGAGAGAGCTGAAACGTTGCTGCTAGATGGGTTAATAAACCATCCACTCTTTCATCACTATTTGGAGTGCTGCCTTTTTTCTTCTCTATACATTTGGGACCTTGGTCACAGGCCCTCACAAGGATTTGCACCCGTGGTTAATGTGTGCTGCTTTTTTCCTTTCTTTTATATATATATATATATATATATATATATATATACCGTATACACACACACATATATATATCCCCTTTCCCTTGACTGCTTTAAATAGGTTAAATAGGAAAAAATGTTCCCTCTTTACAAATGGGGGGGTCAATATTCATGAACTTCCTTTACTGTACCTCAAGGTGGGGGGAGATCAGAACAAACACGACTTCAGAGAATCTAGGGCTCGGCAGCAGTCCAGCTCATATCTCCAGGACAAACTCAGACACTTGTTCTGATTTATGTCCTCCTTTTTTTTCCATTCAAATTTCTTCTTGTGCCAGAATTTCTCTAAATCGATTATTCTGCCTGTGTTGAAAAGAAGTTGAGAAAATAGGGAAGTTGTCTTGAAGATGTTCGTCAAACGCTAGGCCAGAGACCTTATCTGAGGTGCATAATGTCACTTGCATCATTTGAGTCAAGGAACTCCCTCTCCCCTACCACTCTCCAGTGGAAGAAAGTGTCTGTCTCTAATCACTAATATTGGATGGTGTTCTGTCCCCACATGAAGGCGAATGAAGGTGTAACTGATAATGGCTTTGTGACTGTCCTACCTTCGTATCCAAGCAGTGGAGCAGACCGGACCGGCAGATGCTCAGGTTAGATGGATCCAGACGTAGACATGAGGATGCAATCAAACGTGGGTTTATTTGATCCAGAGCAGTGTCATACAGTGATACAATACAGGAATGCAGTAGATGCTGTGATGTGGATGTCTTTTCTGAGGCTAACTGCTGAGGCAACTGCTGGTCAAAAACTGATGCCTTCACAAGCCGAGGTGTGTGTCTCCAGTCACAAAGGATGCAGCACTGAAAAAGGCTACAGGAAGTGACCAGGCCCAAGGCTGCTAAAACCACGCCCAGACATAAAACTTTATAGACAACGAACGAAGCGTGCAGCATACAAATTCCGGCCAGCAGATGGCAGCAGAGAACAATAGACTTAAACAACATAGGTAAAACAAGAAATAATACAGTGCAGAAATTCAATATGAAAGGAACAGCACACTCCCCGTCTGAAATTCACTTTGGGGATTTCACTATGACGAATGTCCATAAAATATAAACAACCTGTAAAAAGAACATGTTAGAATGCAAACATAGATTAGTCCTGTTTACCCATCAGGGACGTTCTCGATGGGTCTCATCCAACTGGAGAAACGTTCAAAGCGCAGACAACTGAAGCTGGCGGTTTGCTTTGTTCCAGTGACTAATGCACTAACTTCAGTGCGGATTTCTGGATCATTATCCGGATCCTGGATGCTGAAAACTTCCTGTACACATTCGTCTGCCTCTCCAAGCAGAAACTCTGGACCAAAGACTATTCCAACGTGATTTTTGTTGTTGGGTTCTGTGACTTTCAGATAGGCAACCGCTGCGATGGCCTCTATGGAGGCGTCCGAGAACACGTGGAGTTCTTTCTTTATGCTAGAGGAAAGTGAAGTTTTAATATAGCATCTCGGGATGTGGATCTCATCCAAGGCACACAAAGATCGCTTCCAGGCTTCCCATTTTTGCTCTTTCTCGGAGGGAAGTGGGGTATCCCAATCCTTGACTGTTTCAGAAAA